>NC_088410.1:33070255-33670255 GCF_034236695.1 Oncorhynchus nerka
TCCGTCCCTCCCATCCATCCATCCATCCACCCTCCCATCCATCCACCCACCCACCCACACACCCACCCTCCGTCCCTCCCATCCATCCACCCACCCACCCACCCACACGTCCCTCCCTCCTCTGTCCTGGCTTGACAAACACACACTACATGGCGCAGAATCCTACTCTTCTTCTTTCTCTCCTCCATTGGTTTCCTCAGACAAGCATTTAGTCACAGTGTTCTGACCACCCGGTAAATCTGAAAACTAAAATAAACAAATCATCCCCCAGAATCCTCTGTGAAGCCTCAACCTCCCATTGTTGACAGTCCCCATAAATACAACACTGCCAATTCCTGGTCCAGAGCCTAGTTAACGAACACCATCTCTAGGATCCACCAGTGTCCCTCATTGGCTGAAAAGGGAAAAGGGCCAATGACCAAGGGCAATCAGCATCTCAAAACAAAAATAAAATGGCTGCCACTTTATCTTAATTATTTGGCATTTGTTTTCAGACTCCAAAACAATACATTTTAATTGCTGATTTTGGTCAATAAAATGATGATTCAGAGGTTAAATAAAAGCTATTATGAAATGAATTCTTCCGAAGGGATATTTTTGGCCAATGTCCAAGCCAAGGGGATATTTAAACCTACAAACTCCATTGGAATCGGATATCTTTGATTTTCCTGGGAAAGTCGCGCCACTCAGTCGGAGGTGTGAAACTTGGAGATGCTGAGGTCCCAGCGATCAGATGGGATCAACACAAATATTTAGTTTCTTCAATAATTGCTAAATAATCTTTTTTAAAGCCCTTCCCATTAACATTTAGCGATACTGAAACCTCTTGCCAATTTCAGTTTTAACAGGGAGGGATAAAATGTCATATCTCTGACTTCACATACTTTCCAATGTAGAGGGCCATAAATCAGACCATACGAGTCGATTATGAGAAACAGGCTCATTATTATTATGTGATCTGGCACGTGTGGCTGAATCCTGATCGGCTATCAGGGCTTGGCAGGTCGATTAGCAGTGACACAGAGTAATCAGTAGGGAGTAAAAACCACATGGCCTCTGGCAGCAATTTTTTTTTCTTGTCACAAGACAAATGCTTGCATTCTTAATGAGAAATTAGGCCTGTATAAATTAGGCCTGTATAAATTAGGCCTGTATAAATTAGGCCTGTATAAATTAAACAATTAGGCCTGTCTGTATAAATTAAACAATTAAGGGAAAAGGGATACCTAATCAGTTGCACAACTGAATGCATTCAACCGAAATGTGTCTTCCACATTTAACCCAGCACGGGGGGGGGGGGCGCCCGGGGAGCAGTTGAGCAGTTGGGGGTTAACTGCCTTGCTCAAAGGCAGTACGGCAGCAACCTTTTGGTTACTGGCCCAACACTCTTAATTAACCACTAGGTGAAATAAATAAAAATAAAATAAACGATTGGGATAAGTCCTAATCAAATCAGAGGCGTTGAGCAAAAGACTTGATTCTTTCTTCCTTTACCACACAGAATCTTCATCTACAGTGGCTTGTGAAAGTATTCACCCCCTTTGGAATTTTTCCTATTTTGTTGCCTTACAACCTGGAATTAAAATGGATTTTTGGGGGGGTTTGTATCATTTGATTGACACAACATGCCTTCCACCTTGAAGATGCTAAATATTTTTTATTGTGAAACAAACAAGAAATAAGACAAAAAACTGAAAACTTGAGCGTGCATAACTATTCACCCCCCAAAGTCAATACTTTGTAGTGCCACCTTTTGCAGAAATTACAGCTGCAAGTCTCTTGAGAAATGTCTCTATAAGCTTGGCACATCTAGCCACTGGGATTTTTGCCCATTCTTCAAGGCAAAACTGCTCCAGCTCTTTCAAGTTGGATGAGTTCCTGCTGGTGTACAGCAATCTTTAATACAAACCACAGATTCTCAATTGGATTGAGGTCTGGGCTTTGACTAGGCCATTCCAAGACATTTAAATGTTTCCCCTTAAACCACTCGAGTGTTGCTTTAGCAGTATGCTTAGGGTCCTTGTCCTGCTGGAAGGTGAACCTCCATCCCAGTCTCAAATCTCTGGAAGACTGAAACAGGTTTCCATCAAGAATTTCCCTGTATTTAGTGCCATCCATCATTCCTTCAGTTCTGACCAGTTTCCCAGTCCCTGCCGATGAAAAACATCCCCACAGAATGATGGGATGGCGTTCTCGGGGTGATGGAATAGCATTTTCCATGATGGCTAAAAAGCTCAATTTTAGTCTCATCTGACCAGAGGACTTTCATCCATATGTTTTGGGAGTCACCCACATACATTTTGGCGAACACCAAACGTGTTTGCTTATTTTTGTCTGTAAGCAATGGCTTTTTTTCTGGCAACTCTTCTGTAAAGCCCAGCTCTGTGGAGTGTACCGCTTAAAGTGGTCCTATGGACAAATACTCTAATCTCCACTGTGGAGTTTTGCAGCTCCTTCAGGGTTTTCTTTAGTATCTTTGTTGCCTCTCTGATTAATGCCCACCTTGCCTAGTCTGTGAGTTTTTGTGGGTGGCCCTCTCTTGGCAAGTTTGTTGTGGTGCCATATTCTTTCCATGATTTAATAATGGATTTAACGGTGCTCTGTGGGATGTTCAAAGTTTCTGATCTTTTTTTATAACCCAAATCTGTACTTCTCCACAACTTTGTCCCTGACCTGTTTGGAGAGCTCCTTGGTCTTCATGGTGCCGCTTGCTTAGTGGTGTTGCAGACTCTGGGGGCTTTCACAACAGGTGTATATATACTGAGATCATGTGACAGATCATGTGACACTTAGATTCCACACAGGTGGACTTTATTTAATTAATGATGTGACTTCTGAAGGTAATTGGTTGCACCAGATCTTATTTAGGGGCTTCATAGCAAAGGGGGTGAATACATATACATGCACCACTTTTTTTTTTTTTTTTTTAAAGATTTTTTTTAAACAAATAATTTTTTAAATTCCACTTCACAAATTTGGACTATTTTGTGTATGTGTATTACAACAAATCCAAATAAAAATCCATTTAAATTACAGGTTGTAATGCAACAAAATAGGAAAAACGCCAAGGGGGTGAATGCTTTTGCAAGGCACTGTATGCATGACCGCCAATACACTGCTATTGTGCTCTTTTCCTTTCCTGTGTATCTTATCTATCTTGCCACCCTTTCCTTTTATCTATGTGTTCTCATTCAACTGTATCTGTGCTTCTCTGTCCTTGCTTCCCCTCGCTGCTTACACACCTGTTTCGGCGGTTTTATCCCCGTTTTGCCGCCAGTGTAACAAAATGCATTAGGTTTTATATCTATTGTTATCTAATGTTACCATCCTGCTCCTTTGGAGATAAGAGGAGCTCTTTTCATGCATGGCTTCATTCAATGTCAACTTCCTGCCTCTGTAAATAGCCTACACGAGAGGGTGAAGGAGAGCTGAGAGAAGGAAGTCTTGGGTGTAAAACCGCAGATACCTCGTCGTGGGAGCGAATAGAGGCGTGAAGGGGGAGACATTACAGATTTCACCCCCCCCCTGATATCTCCCCTCCAGATCTTAAGATTGAATCTCGCTGTTCCCCTTTGACCTGATCTGCCAGGTAGCTCCACCTGTACGGCATTCATATTAGGAAGTCCTCAGTTCTCAGACTTCCTAATATGGATGCTGTACAGCTGAGAGAGTAAGTCTCTACAGGCGAAACCTAACTAGTAATCATCCCTTCGTACAGTTACCCCACACAGCACGTCTACATCTACTGAAAAACTGTAGGTTGTACATTAATACTAAAGCTTGTCTGCTGGAAAATAAACACTCTTATTGTATTGTATACTCGTCTTAATTTGCATAACTCTTTAATTCTATGTCAAATGTATTAAAACATAATGAAGCTAATTCTTGTCTATGTTTGTGCGGTGTTTTTACCTGGAAACAGAGATTCCCGTTGTTCCCCCGACAACCACAGCCAGCAGTACAGAGGAGCCAGCAGGTGAGTGGATCCAGTCTCAGTCTGAGTCCTTATCTCTCACTACACTGCTTGTGTGATCCTAATTCCTCTGCAACATGGGATTATCAGAGCATGTTCTTGAGACTCATTTGTTGATATCAAACGGTTTAAATTCCACTGGCTACACTTGTGGCTACCCATAATGCCTTTAGCTAGGATTTGGTTTACAGTGTGTATTTAGGCTGAGCAGAAAACAGAAAGAACCGCTCTCCCTCTCTCCCATCCCCACCCCTTCTAACTAAACATTTCCTTCACGTGAAATGTTAGAGCGAGTACAGTTTAAATTGGATCCCTGTTGCCTTCCCCCTCACTCCCCTCGTTAGAAGTTCATAAATATTAAATCAATTAGCCGTTGCCTTGGGATGTAGGTCCTTTAATCTTACACTCTTCATCCAATTAACTGTGTAACTGGAACGCAGTGGGGTGTTGGCACGGCAACGTTCTGGGCCGTGATATTGTTGATCTGTTGATTTTGTCTCTCTAAGAGGAAAAGAGAGGGAATATGGTAGTGAAAGGAAGAGAGAGGAATTTGGGACTCTGGTGCTAATCAGGGAAGCGAGCTCTTTCTCGAATTCAGGAGAGATGAGACAGTAGCTTGTTCAGAGGGGATTTCTTCCAAATTATACAGTGTGCATCACTCTCCCACCAGCTACTGTCAAAACACGGCAGTATTGTATATATATAATTTAATGGACTACTTCCTTAGTTCAATCTTATTAATTAACATGGAGAGATGAAATGGAAATTGATGTAACTTTTATATAAACACCTGTTAAACTTGAAAATTAAGCTAGAGACATGGTATGAGAAAAAACTATTCAGGAAAGAATGTTAAGAACGGCATTACAAATGAGCAAAGATGGCAATGAAGATTTGTCACTAGTTAGTCACTACAAGAACCTGTCAGAGGGCAACACAGGCTACATCCTTCCCCTTTGCCCCTAACTCGTGGAAAAGTGTGGTCATAGCGATGTTCCTCTCCCAGACAGAGAGAGAAGTTGTAGCGTGCCAGAGCGGCTGGCAGCTGTTCTCAGACCTCCTGTTGGCCGTCTCTACTGCTGTTCTGACAGATCAGATTGACAGGGAAGTGAGGTTACTGCTGGTGTTGGAGAGTAAAGCCCCCCCCCCTCTTTTTTCCCTCTTTCCATCACTACTCTTCTCTTCTCTCCCTGTTTCATGCTTTTTTTTGCAATATCACCAAATCAATACAACAGGTGAATTGTGAAATGCTTAATTACAAGCCCTTAAAACCAACAATGCAGTTTTTACAAAAGACAGTTAAGAAAATATTGACTAAATAAACTAAAGTAACACAATGAAATGACAATAATAAGGCTATATACAGGGAGTACCAGTACCAAGTCAATGTGCGGGGGTACAGGTCAGTCGAGGTGACGTGTACATGTAGGTACGGGTAAAGTGACTATGCATAGATAATAAACAGCGAGTAACAGCAGTGTGAAAACCAAATAGTCCAGCTGGCCATTTTATTAATTGTTCAGCAGTCTTATGGCTTGGGGGTAGAAGCTGTTAAGGAGCCTTTTGGACCTAGACTAGGCTCTTTGGTACAGCTTGCCATGTGGTAGCAGAGAGAACAGTCTGTGACATGGGTGACTGGAGTCTTTGACAATTTTGTGGGCCTTCCTCTGACACCGCCTAGTATATAGGTCCTGGAAGGCAGGAAGCTTGGCCTCAGTGATGTACTGGGGCCATACGGACTACCCTCTGTAGCGCCTTACGGTCGGACGCCGAGCGGTTGCCATACCAGGCGGTGATGCAACTGGTCAGGATGCTCTCGATGGTGCAGCTGCATAACCTTTGAAAGGATCTGGGGACCCATCTTTTCAGTCTACTGAGGGGGAAAGGGCATTGTCGTGCCCTCTTCACAACTGTCTCGGTGTGTTTGAACCATGATAGTTTGTTGGCAATGTTGACACCAAGGAACTTGAATCTCTCGACCCACTCCACTTCAGCCCCGTCGATGTAAATGGGGGCGTGTTCGGCACTCCTTTTCCTGTAGTCCACCATCATCTCCATTTTCTTGCTCACGTTGAGGGAGAGGTACGCACCGCTGAGGGGCCCGCACCTCTGAGTGTTCCCTGTGTTAAGGGTCACTGTGGCAGATGTGTTGTTGCCTACCCTTACCACCAGGGGGTGGTCCGTCAGGAAGTCCAGGATCCAGTTGCAGAGGGAGGTGTTCAGTCCCAGGGTCCTTAGCTCAGTGATGAGTTTTGTGGGCACTATGGTGTTGAACGCTGAGCTGTAGTCAACAGCATTCTGATATAGGTGTTATTTTTGTCCAGGTGGGAAAAGGCAGTGTGGAGTGTGATTGAGATTGCATCATCTGTGGATCTCTTGGGGTGGTATGTGAATTGGAGTGGTTCTAGGGTTTCCGGGATGATGGTGTTGATGTGCGCTATGACCAGCCTTTCAAAGCACTTCATGGCTACCGGCGTGAGTGCTACGGGGCAGTAGTCATTTGGGCAGGTTACCTTCTCTTTCTTGGGCACAGGGACTATGGTGGTCTGCTTGAAATGTAGGTATTACAGACTCTGTCAGGGAGAGGTTGAAAATGTCAGTGAAGACACTTGCCAGTTGGTCCACGCATGCTCAGAGTACACATCCTGGTAATCCATCTGTTGATCTGTTTAAAGGTCTTGCTCACATCAGCTACGGAGAGAATGATCACACAGTCGTCCGGAACAGCTGGTGCTCTCATGCATGCTTCAGTGTTGCTTGCCTCGAAGCAAGCATAAAAGGCATTTAGCCTATCTGGTAGGCTCGTGTCACTGGGCAGCTCATGTCTGGGTTTCCCTTTGTAGTCTATAATTGTTTGCAAGCCCCGCCACATCCGACGAGCATCAGAGCCGGTGTAGTAGAATTCAATCTTAGTCCTGTATTGACGCTTTCCTTGTTTGGTGGTCCGTCTGAGGGCATAGTGGGATTATTGAAAAGCGTCCGGATTAGTGTCCCGCTCCTTGAAAGATGCAGCTCTAGCCTTTAGCTTGGTGCACATGTTCCTTTAATCCATGGCTTCTGGTTGGGAAATGTACAGTCACTGTGGGGACGATGTCGTCAATGCACTTATTGATGAAGCCAGTGACTGAGGTGGTATACTCCTCAATGCCATTGGATGAATCCTGGAACATATTCCAGTCTGTGCTAGCAAAACATTCCTGTAGCGTAGCATCCGCGTCAACTAACTACTTCCGTATTGAGCGAGTCACTGGTTCTGCCTGCTTTCGTTTTTGCTTGTAAGCCGGAATCAGGAGGATAGAATTATGGTTCGATTTGCCAAATGGAGGGCGGTGTGTGGAGTAAAGGTGATCTAAAGTTTATTTCCTCTGGTTGCATCTGTGACATGCAGGTAGAAATGAGGTAAAACGGATTTAAGTTTGTCTGCATTAAAGTCCCTGGCCACTAGGCGTGCCGCTTCTGAATGACCATTTTCTTGTTTGCTTATGACCTTATACAGCTCGTTGAGTGTGGTCTTAGTGCCAGGGTCGGTTTGTGGTTGTAAATAGACGGCTACGAAAAATATAGATGAAAACTCTCATGGTAGATAGTGTCGTCTACAGCTTATCATGAGGTACTCTACATCAGGCGAGCAATACCTCAAGACTATCTTAATATTAGACATTGCGCACCAGCTGTTATTGACAAATAGACACACATCCCCTCCCTAGTCTGGGAGCAACATTATATCCTTCGCATCCTTCCCTGGCTGAACTAAACAATCTGTGGGTTCCCATGTATTGTATCCTGGCCTCAGGATCTCATCTCTGTTTTTGTGCTTATTTCAGCTCATGAAACCAACACTTTAAATGTATACGTTGAACAAAAATATAAACGCAACATGTCAAGTGTTGGAGAGAGAGACATACAGACAGATGCAGATATATACATTGTTTTATCTAGATGGAGAGACTTTAAGTGACGAGTCTTGACATTATTGCTACTTTGGTTTGTAAGGTAGGACTAAAGGAAGAGAAACCGGCATGCTTGGGGTGGGCTGATTATACGCGATGCTGGACAGCTGTGCAGCAGGTGCCTCCCCCCTACCCCAACCCCATCGGAGTTGGTTGAGGGAAGTGGTGGTGGGGGGTATTAATTTGTCTCCAACTATGTGTTCTGGGTTCCCCACCTCCCTGAGTACATGGAGGGGTGGAATGCATGGCGAATATCTCGGACGGCAAGGCACAGACAAAACACATATTGTGCGGTTAGGTCACGGATAGTGTGAGTAGTCACTCCCCCTTGGTCCTCGCTTGACAGATATGTCTGTAGAGCAACGGAATGTGGAGGAGATTATAACAGCTGAGCTGACCACCATAATATCAACTAGTGACCACAACCAGGGTGGTATTAATTAGGCACGAAATGTCATAATCGCTATAAAACGGGGAGTTACTGTCGAAAGTCATCCAATGAGAAGCGTTCGTTTTCGGTTACAAAACGTTTTGGGACGGTGTGCGCTTATGAACATGATCCAGGATATGGGTCACGATGATGATGATAAGAAAGATGTGGGGGTTTTTTGTGGCTGGAATGGTTCAGGATTTGCGGTGAGACCCTCCCTGGATATTTGGGACATGAGTCTCTCTCTGGATCCACGCTACACACCCTGCTAATACTCTCTGCTGCCTCACTGGGCTTTATTACCTGCTCCTAGTTTAATATGAGAGAGAGAGAGAGGAGAGAGAGAGAGAGGCGAGAGAGAAACGTTGACCCGAGGGAGAGGGAGAGAACGGGGAGAAAATAGCATCGTAATAGCATTGTATTGGCGTGTCATCATCATCGATACCAGACCCACAATATGATTTATGGCTTGGCAATCTCAGCCTGGCTCTCACAACATGAACACATTGGCATCTGCCTCTCTCACTGTCTTCTGTTGTCTGCATGTTGGGATGGAGCCAGCATCATTGTCCACTGACTCCACTGAAACTCAATTGCAGTAATAGGGATGACCACACTCTTGTTTTCAGATTGGTTCCACAGAACATGCCGCCCAAAACAAACAACCCACAAAACCATCATGTCATGAATCATAAATAGACGCTTTCGCTCTGTTGTTTCCCAGCTCTGTCGCTTCCCAGCTCTGTCGCTCACTGGGATCGAAAACAACTTTTCTCTTACTTTAGGAGGATGAAAGAATGAATGAATGAAAGAGAGAGAAAGAGGCCTTATACAAAACCTGTCTTGCCTACTACATACAAAAACTGCATACTGTGTACTACCCATACTACATACTGTTTAGAATGTACTGTTTAGTAAAAATATATCTAGGCAACAGATATCACCATACTAGACTCACCCATACTGAGAACACGTAATCTGATGTGAAACTGCACCGTTTCCCCCCATTCTATCATTATGGTGCAGCAGGTCTCACTATCAGCTGCTGTCAAACACGTCTGGGTCTGAAAAGAGGATCATTATGGTGCAGTAGGTCTCACTATCAGCTGCTGTCAAACACGTCTGGGTCTGAAAAGAGGATCATTATGGTGCAGTAGGTCTCACTATCAGCTGCTGTCAAACACATCTGGGTCTGAAAAGAGGATCATTATGGTGCAGTAGGTCTCACTATCAGCTGCTGTCAAACACGTCTGGGTCTGAAAAGAGGAGGTCTCATATCATGGTGCAGTAGGTCTCACTATCAGCTGCTGTCAAACACGTCTGGGTCTGAAAAGAGGATCATTATGGTGCAGTAGGTCTCACTATCAGCTGCTGTCAAACACGCCTGGATCTGAAAAGAGGATCATTATGGTGCAGCAGGTCTCACTATCAGCTGCTGTCAAACACGCCTGGATCTGAAAAGAGGATCATTATGGTGCAGCAGGTCTCACTATCAGCTGCTGTCAAACACGTCTGGGTCTGAAAGAGGATCATTATGGTGCAGCAGGTCTCACTATCAGCTGCTGTCAAACACGTCTGGATCTGAAAAGAGGATTCTCTTCCTCAATAGCACGCAGCAAATTTGTAGTAGATGAAAAGCCGAAACGAGTATGACACGGCATACCATTTTTTTTTAACATACTATAAAACGTTCTATTTTCACATACCAAAAATACCAAGAATTCCTACTGTTTAGAACGCAATTATGGGTATTTGGACACGGCCAGTGTTGTGTTTGAGACCACCTAAACTGAGACCGATTCAAGACCAAGACCGGAGAAAATCAAGTCCGAGGCTGGAGGGGGGCGATACCGAGTCAAGACCGAGTCAAGACCAGACAAATGCAAGTCCAATTCAAGACCATGACTGTAATAGTGTCATATCGCCACGATAAGAGTTCAAAATGTTCTGTGTTCATATTTCAGAAGAGCAGTTTGTTCTTCCTTACACAGAGACAAGACCGAGACACTCAATATTTGGTCTCGAGACCGGTCTCAAGGACTACAACACTGGACACGGCCAGAGAGAAGAAAGAAATGAAGAAACAAAGAAAAAGAAAGAAAGAAAGAAAACAATTAAGAAAACTCTCTTTGGACAGGGTCCAGCCCTACTGCAATGATCCCAGCAGCCCAACAGCCCCGGCACTGTGGCTATAATCTAATTACATGCTTTATTTGCCACAATTTGTCTCTCAATCAGTCTTGTTCACGGAGAAGAAAGAAGTAGGGAGGAGAAAGGCCTCCCCCATGCCCCTATTTACACCTCTTTGTTCCAGCTAAGCAGGTCCCTGTCACTGGGTCCTGTCTAGGTCTTTGCGCTACTTTTATCCATGTAGATAAAAGTCTGAAAAATGTGCCTAGGACTTAAAGACTGTAAGAGGGTGTCAATCAATCTCTCCCACTGCTAAAGAAACACAGACACATCCAGGCGGCAAAGGAGCGTCTCTCAGCGTTTCTCCTTCCTCGCTCAAACAACGGAGAAACAAAGGGAACGACACCTCCCAGTAAGAGAGCGTAGAGAGGGGATGGAGAGAGGAGGCGCGGAGGGGAGGTACACAGAGCTCAGGGCCCCTGGACTCATTCCACTTCCCCTGACTAGAGTGTCCCACACAAAGGGTACATTTGTCCTCGCGGTGGGGGACTGCCTGGTCCTGTATGGGGATCTGGGGGTGCTCGTCTCAGGAGTACACTAATGGCCAACGAGCGCTATCAAAGGAAAGTATCATGATGCCATCAAGGGGGTTTATGGGAAAGCAAAAGCAGCCTTTTCCACAGGTCCGGGTCGTCATTTACATGGAAATCAGGCGCCGCTCTGCCTAGTATAGACTCAATTTCATCTACTGTGCCATTTTTCCCCTCACAACTACCTTCTCCAACCCCATCAGCTGAGACGATTTTGGGATTACTTGAAACCCCTCACCCCGCCAACCAACTTCATCCTCTTCTAGTGTCCCCCCAGCCACTCTCCCACCCTCCTCTACTTTGGGTGCATTTTTCCTCGTTTCAGCGTTACTCAGGCAACCTCATTCACCCAGAATATAAAGGGAAGTATAAGGCAGGCATGGAGCACGGACCTGGTCACAACAATGAAGTTTGTTCATATTCAGGCTGGCTGAAAGGTCTTATCCTTCCTCCTACCAGCCCATCACCCTGCTTAACACATCACCCCCTCCCCTACTCATCCTTCCCTCTCACTCCCTCCCTCTCTCTCCCTTCATGTCTCACTTTGTGAAAAGATAGCACGATTAAAATCTTTTCAGAGGAGAGTTGAGGGAACTGTGCCGATACAGTACTCTGGATCCAATTTGTGTCAGAGAGTGAAAAAAGGGAAACAAAAGATTTTAATTCCTATGTTTGGCCTGGCGTCATGCACTCTTTACTGAAGGTGACTGGCGGTGTGGCAGCGGAGCGTGGGGCAATCAGGAAAGCCTTGGCACCTTTTCTGCCGAGGTTAAATCAGAGAAGTGGGCTGTGTGGATATACACTTAAAGTCCCAGTAATTCATCACAAACCTGTACTCATTACCTAACCGAACTGAGTCAAGGCAAGCAGTACTACTCTGGCCTGATGCTTCTACCATAGTTGCTAGAACTGTGGAATAAAGTAAATATCTGAGCCAGCACAGTACAGTTCAGAGGCTTCATTTATAAATGCTGTGTACATATAAAATATTCCCCTAAACATGCCTGCTCCCATTTTCCTGTAAAAGTTGCCATTTATAAAAACAGAACAACCTTTTCTAGTGGTTGAAGTATTGTATTGCAAACATGCAAGTATTGTGTGCAAAATCAGGGATATGATGACATGATTTTCCCCCAAAACCCCCACAAAAAACCATGAAAACATAACAACAAGATGCTGCCATTTGCCATTAGTGAGAAGAGTGAAATCAATGTATTTTATTTTTGGAATCTAAAATAATTTGATCTACAGAACCAGAAAGTAGTCATACCTCTTGACTTATTCTACATTCGTTGTGTTACAGCCTGAATTCAAATGGATTGCAAAGTGAAAACATGTTTTTAGAATTGTTTTGCAAATGTATTGAAAATTAAATACAGAAATAACTAAGTTACATAAGTATTCACACCCACGAGTTAATACATGTTAGAATCACCTTTGGCAGCGATTACAGCTTTGAGTCCTTCTGGGTAGGTCTCTAAGAGCTTTCCACACCTGAATTGTGCAACATTTGCCTATTATTCTTTAAACAAATGTCAAGTTTGATCATTGCTAGACAGCCAATTTCAAGTCTTGCTATAGATTTTCAAGTCAAAACTGTAACTAGGCCACTCAGGAACATTCAATGTCGTCTTGGTAAGCAACTATTTAATTTGATTGTCATGCTGAAAGGTGTCTCCCAGTGTCTGTTGGAAAGCAGACTGAACCAGGTATTCCGTTAGGATTTTGCCTGTGCTTGGCTCTATTCCGTTTCTTAGTGCTTGCTGATAACAAGCATACCCATAACATGATGCAGCAACCACCATGCTTGAAAATATGAAGAGTGGTACTCAGTGATGTGTTGAAAATGTCCCAAACATAACACTTTGTATTCAGGACAAAAAGTTTATTCCATTGACACATTTTTTGCTGCATTACTTTTGTGACTTGTTGCAAACAGGATGCATGTTTTGTAATATTTGTATTCTCTACAGGCTTCCTTCTTGTCACTCTGTCATTTAGATTAGTATTGTGGAGTAACTACATCCTCTGTTTTCTCCTATCACAGCCATTAAACTTTGTAGCTGTTTTGGTGAAATCCTTGAGCGGTTTCCTTCCTCTCCGGCAAATGAGTTAGGAAGGACGCCTGTATCTTTGTAGTGACTGAGTGTATTGATATACAGTCCAAAGTGTAATTAATAACTTATATATTATATTATATATTAAATGTCTGTTTATTGTATTTGTTTACTCATCTACCAATATGTGCTCTTCTTTGCAAGGCATTGGAAAACCTCCCTGGTCTTTGTGGTTGAATCTGTGTATGAAATGTACTGTTCGACTGAGGGACCTTATAGATAATTGTATGTGTGGGGTACAAAGTTGAGGTAGTCACTCAAATCATGTTAAACATTATTATTGGACACATTGTGAGTCCATGCAATGTATTCTGTGACTTATTAATCACATTTCTACTCCTGAATTTATGTAGGCTTGCTATAACTAAGGGGTTGAATAATAATTGACTCAAGACATTTCAACTTTTCATTTTTATTTCATTTGTAAACATTTCTAAAAACACAATTCCACTTTGACATTACGAGGTATTGCATGTAGGCCTGGGGTTATTTTCATGACCGCTGCAGAATAAATTCCTCCTATTTTCTAGCCATGATCGGGTAATTTTCCCTATGTAGCCATACAACAAATTACAATGCATCTCCCATTTAATTGGGACTAGTAGCCTAAATAGATTCAGTTTTTTTAAGCTTACCTTGCTTTTTGCCTGAGTAACCTCTGGTGGCAGAGCATTCCATGATAACATGGCTCTATACATACTGTACAGTACCTAGCCTAAATAGATAGACTATGTACAGTGCCTTCAGAAAGTATTCAGACCCCTTGACTTTTTCCACATTCTGTTACGTTACAGCCTTATTCTAAAATGTATTAAATAGTCCCCCCCCCTCATCAATCTACGCACAATACCCCATAATGACAAAGCAAAAACAGGTTTTTAGTATTTTTTGCTAATTTATAAAACTTCAAAAACTGAAATACCACATTTACATAAGTATTCAGACCCTTTACTCTGTACTTTGTTGAAGCACCTTTGGCAGCAATTACAGCCTAGAGTCTTCTTGGGTATGATGCTACAAGCTTGGCACACCTGTATTTGGGGAGTTTCTCCCATTCTTCTCTGCAGATCTTCTCAAGCTATGTCAGGTTGGATGGGGAGCGCTGCTGCACAGCTCTTTTTCAGGTCTCTCCAGAGATGTTCGATCAGGTTCAAGTCCGGGCTCTGGCTGGACCACTCAAGGACATTCAGAGGATTGTCCCGAAGCCACTCCTACGTTGTCTTGGCTGTGTGCTTAGGATCGTTGTCCTGTTGGAAGGTGAAACTTCGCCCCAGTCTGAGGTCTTGAGCACTCTGGAGCAGGTTTTCATCAAGGATCTCTCTGTACTTTGCCTTGTTCATCTTTGCCTCAATCCTGACGAGTCTCCCAGTCACTGCTGCTGAAAAACATCCCCACAGCATGATGCGGCCACCACCATGCTTCACCGTAGAGATTGTGCCCGGTTTCCTCCAGGCATGACGATTGGCATTCAGGCCAAAGAGTTCATCAGACCAGATAATCTTGTTTATCATGGTCTGAGAGTCTGATTGGTGAAGTGCTGCAGAGATGGTTGTCCTTCTGGAAGTTTCTTCCATCTCCACAGAGGAACTGGAGCTCTGTCAGAGTGACCATTAGGTTCTTGGTCACCTCCCTGACCAAGGCCCTTCTCCTCCGATTGCTCAGTTTGGCCGGGGCTGCCAGTTCTGGGAAGAGTCTTGGTGGTTCCAAACATTTTCCATTGAAGAATGATGGAGACCACTGTGTTCTTGGGGACCTTCAATGTTGCAGAAATGTTTTGTTACCCTTCCCCAGATCTGTACCTCGACACAATCCTGTCTCGGAGCTCTACGGACAATTCCTTCAACCTCATGGCTTGGTTTTTGTTCTGACATGCACTGTCAACCGTGGGACCTTATATAGACAGGTGTGTGTCTTTCCAAGTCATGTCCAATCAATTGAATTTCCCACAGGTGGACTCCAATCAAGTTGTAGAAACATCTCATGGATGATCAATGGAAACAGGATGCACCTGAGCTCAATTTCGAGTCTCATAGCAAAGGGGCTGAGTACTTATGTAAATAAGGTATTTCTGTTTTTTATTTTTAATACATTAGCAAACATTTCTAAAAACCTGTTTTCGCTTTGTCATTATGGGGTTATTGTGTGTAGATTGCTTAGGATTTTTTTTGTATTTAATCCGAAGGTACTGTGTTTCCAGTTTTGCTGTAGCCGATGTGATCCCACAGGCAGGGCAGATTATAACACACAGTCGAATTTCACAGGTGAACAGACAGTCAACCTTTTACATTGAAGAATGCATGTACAGTAATACTGTAATAATACAAAATGTTACCCTAGGACAATGTTTCAGAATTCACGACAGTCTGGAATATTTTGGGAAAAAGTCGATACAAAACATTGTTGGATTCAAACGTTCTGCTGACAGGTCTAAATTCATTTTCCATCATTTTTTCTTTCAGAAACTGTCACAGTCATTTGCGAAACAGAGAATAAATTACTGCAAAAGGTTCAAACATGCTGGCAACACCTCCAGAAACATTTGATAACATTTATTTTTGATTTCTAATAGTTCCAGATTATACAGCAAATAAATGTGTTAATTGTAAAACCATAAAAGGTGAATGCAGGGCGTTTCCATGCATGAGTTATAATGCACGTTCTCGCGCACACAGTTTTACGACGGGCTGATTTATAACAGGAAACATGCATATGTATGGCATCCACCAAGTTTATAAATATTTTTTGATTATTATTTTTTATTACGTATTATTTTCAGAAATTGCACATGCAGATATTTAGTCTGAAATGTACGCAATGGTTATAAATGAGGCCCATGGCCGGGCCCTAGATTTGTCAGGTATTTATTTGTTCACTGTGGAGGAGTGGACACCAGAAAGGGCTTTGGCTAACGCTTCATGGGCCGCTAATTTCCTTCCTGACCTCCTTTTGTCGTGACTATGACCCTCTACCTCCCCTCCTCCCACCCATCACTGGGACCACCACCCCTAGGTTCCCCTATTGCAATAAATGCCAAAGCTTGACACGGCCCTGGGGGGGTCTCGAAGGGTGGGTTTGGGGGGCGAGTTGAAAAGGAATGGGAGTTGGGGTAAGTCGGTGGGGGCCTGAAAGTAAGTCGGTGGGGGGTCTGAAAAGTGGGGTTTGGAGGGACATAGCGGTTGAGTTGACAAGAGTTGGCATAGCCACGGGAAGATGTATTGATTTGGGGGTGCAAAAAAATTATTAAGAAACATATATATATATATATATATTTCTTAATATTTTTTTAATTAAGAAATATATATATTAGATATTTTTTTGCACCCCCAAATCAAAACATCTTCCTGTGGCTATGCCAACTCCCTTCTTCTTTGTGTATATATATATATATATATATATATATATATATATATATGAATAATAAAGCATTGGATGCATCTCTAATTGTATTTGCATAATGGCCTTTTGAGGATTTCCCCATGAGTTTTTTTAGTATGGTTTGGATTTTATTTTGCCTAACGTCATTTATATGATAGAAAACATTTGCATCATCTTTTTAAATACCACCCCGAAATGACCGTGACCGTGACCTGACACTGACAAACTGAGAGCAATAAGAATGATCTGGTCTTGAAAGCAAACAATAGCCTAGGCCAATGAAGAGACATTTGTACAATATTAGGAGAAATGTATATACACAGAGTGTACATTATTATGAGGAATATATATATAAATATATATATACACAGATTGTACATTATTAGGAGGAATATATATAAATACACACACACAGATTGTATATTATTAAAAGTATCCACAGCATGGTTGAGTACTCATTTCTGATTGGTTAGAAGGGAATTCTAGAATGGACATTAAAACCAGATAACGGGACAGTTGGAAAAGATCTCGGGGACACCTTGCAATCATTACGCAATATTCGCCGACACATGCAGACCGTACTTGTTACAAAGTTACAAAAAGCTAAACCAAAAACCACACATACTGAAATTGTATACATTGTAAATGCAGGTTCAACAGGGGAAACGTTTTCTAGCTACAGTAGCATTTTTTGCAGATACATCATTTTTGGGAGCATCTGATGACCTAACGTGGTGAGTGATGAACATACATTTTCCCGATCCACACTGTTGTAGTCCTGATGCAAGTGGCGCTATGCTGTCAAATCCTCACTTATGTTTCTGGTTTGACCAGCTGTTTTCAGCAACTGGTATTTTTGAATTCGGTTGTCATATTGCCAGGTTCGCTAGCAACAAACTATACTCCTCTCTTAATCCATAGATGTATAATCAATAGATGTATAATCCATAGATGTATAATCCATAGATGTATAATCCATAGATGTATAACCCATAGATGTATAATCCATAGATGTATAACCCATAGATGTATAATCCATAGATGTATAACCCATAGATGTATAACCCATAGATGTATAACCCATAGATGTATAACCCATAGATGTATAACCCATAGATGTATAATCCATAGATGTATAATCCATAGATGTATAACCCATAGATGTATAACCCATAGATGTATAATCAATAGATGTATAATCCATAGATGGCAGCTTCCATTTAGGTCATGACTGGCATCTATTGCTAGTGTACCCATGAGTTTAATAGTCAAACAGCTAGTCTTGTTCTATATTTGATGAGAGTGATTTCCCAACTGTAAGTGATAAAACTTAGCTATTTTTTAGAAGCTATTGAGATTCTGCGGCTAAATTATATGGAGATGGATTTTTCCACCAAGAGTACTACATAATTTCAGGCAAAATGATTTACATTTATCAACAGGCGATGCAGCATCTCCAGCACCCCTACTTCCTGCGGCTATTGGTGTTGGGGGACTGGGAGTGCTTCCACAGGCCTTAATCAGTCCCAAACTGGCACTTTGACAGGGGGATGTTGGGTGGCGGTCGGCATGGGGATTGGGGGGGTTAATTTGAGTGGTTTTCTGAAGCCGTGGCACAATAAGCAGCAGTCCAGAGGTCCTCCCATCAGAGCTATAGGGCCGGGCGGTCGCCTGCAGCCGCGGGACCCTTTTTGTCTGTCTCATTTCTATTGGCCATCACTCCTCTCAATGCACCATAAAGCCCTATTAGAGGAAGACACAATTGAACCTGCCAGATGCGTATCGCAAGGAATTCTGAAGGAGATGTAGTGTCACTTTTGTCTTTTTTCACAGTTTGTGTTGCTCCCTCTTTAGTTGTTTTAACCTAGTGTGGATCTCTCTCTCTCTCTCTCTCTCTCTCTCAGACTGTGACTCCTATTGCAAGGCGTCGAAAGGCAAACTGAAGATCAACATGAAGAAATACTGCAAGAAAGATTACGGTGAGTTGAGTTCAATCCTCTGTACAGTCTACAATCCTACAGTAGAAGCTCACACTGCCTCCTGAGCCCTGGTGGACTTGGGAACTCAGCCAGCTCAAGTAGCTAGCTACATCTTTATTTACAACACCCAGCACCAAGCCCAGGCATCCCCCCCAGGACAACCCTACAGTAGAAGCTCACGCTGCCTCCTGAGCCCTGGTGGACTTGGGAACTCAGCCAGCTCAAGTAGCTAGCTACATCTTTATTTACAACACCCAGCACCAAGCCCAGGCATCCCCCCCAGGACAACCCTACAGTAGAAGCTCACGCTGCCTCCTAAGCCCTGGTGGACTTGGGAACTCAGCCAGCTCAAGTAGCTAGCTACATCTTTATTTACAACACCCAGCACCAAGCCCAGGCATCCCCCCCAGGACAACCCTACAGTAGAAGCTCACGCTGCCTCCTGAGCCCTGGTGGACTTGGGAACTCAGCTAGCTCAAGTAGCTAGCTACATCTTTATTTACAACACCCAGCACCAAGCCCAGGCATCCCCCCAGGACAACCCTACAGTAGAAGCTCACGCTGCCTCCTGAGCCCTGGTGGACTTGGGAACTCAGCCAGCTCAAATAGCTAGCTACATCTTTATTTACAACACCCAGCACCAAGCCCAGGCATCCCCCCAGGACAACCCTACAGTAGAAGCTCACGCTGCCTCCTGAGCCCTGGTGGACTTGGGAACTCAGCCAGCTCAAGTAGCTAGCTACATCTTTATTTACAACACCCAGCACCAAGCCCAGGCATCCCCCCCAGGACAACCCTACAGTAGAAGCTCACGCTGCCTCCTGAGCCCTGGTGGACTTGGGAACTCAGCTAGCTCAAGTAGCTAGCTACATCTTTATTTACAACACCCAGCACCAAGCCCAGGCATCCCCCCCAGGACAACCCTACAGTAGAAGCTCACGCTGCCTCCTGAGCCCTGGTGGACTTGGGAACTCAGCCAGCTCAAGTAGCTAGCTACATCTTTATTTACAACACCCAGCACCAAGCCCAGGCATCCCCCCCAGGACAACCCTACAGCTCCTGGGCATTCTAGGGACAGCTTACTCCAGCTTTTCAAGAAAGAAAGTCAAAGGATCAAACAAAGGGGGGGGGGACAAGCCATCAGAGAGAAGAGCTTAGGGTGTGAGGATAGAAGGGTGCGAAGGGGGTGGGGGGGGGGGGCGGATGATGGACAGCCCAGCAGGTATTTAAGGGCAAGGCGGATAATGGATAAAGCAAAGTTGGTGTGACGGACAGTTGGGGTGCGCGTCTAAAGGTCCTCATTAAGGGGAACTTAAAGGATGGGCCTTTTCAGACAGGCATTCCTGTGGCCATCCCATCCGGCTGCCCTGGTCATTGAAAAGGTTGAAAGGTTGAAAAGGTGCTTTAGGTGGTTAAGACCCTGGTGAAGGTTGTGGAGGTTTGACCCCGACCTGATTGAAGCCAGTCTGTTAAATCAGTCAACCAAGAAGGGGAATCCTGCCTGAAAATACCTTGGCAGATTGAATGAATGACGGCCCAGGCATTGTTCCTGAGTTTTTGAGGTTGGATCCAGGCATGGTGTCAGGAGGAATCCCCTGTGCCACAAATGAAAAGTGGCTTAAATTCTCTCATTGCAGCTCTTTTTTATTTGATTTTATTTCACCTTTATTTAACCAGGTAGGCCAGTTGAGAACCAGTTCACATTTACAACTGCAACCTGGCCAAGATAAAGCAACGCAGTGCGAAAAAAACAACAACACAGAGTTACACATAAACAAACAGTCAATAAAATAAAATAACGATTTTTCTATTTATGTACAGTGTGTGCAAATGTAGAAGAGTAGGGAGGTAGGCCATAAATAGGCCCTAGAGCCAAAAATAATTACAATTTAGCATTAATACTGGAGTGATAGATGCAGATGATGATGTGCAAGTAGAGATACTGGGGTGCAAAAGAGCAAGAGGGTAAGTAATAATATGGGGATAAGGTAGTAGGGTGTGCTATTTACAGATTGGCTGTGTACAGGTACAGTGATCGGTAAGCTGCTCTGACAGCTGATGCTTATAGTTAGAGAGGGAGATAAAAGACTCAAGAGATTTTTGCAATTCGTTCCAGTCATTGGCAGCAGAGAACTGGAAGGAAAGGCAGCCAGAGGAAGTGTTATCTTTGGGAATGACCAGTGCAATATACCTGCTGGAGCGCGTGGGTGTTGCTATGGTGACCAGTGAGCTGAAATAAGGCGGAGCTTTACCTAGCAAAGACTTATAGATGACCTGGAGCCAGTGGGTTTGGCGACAGATATGTAGTGGGGGCCAGCCAACAAGAGCATACAGGTCGCAGTGGTGGGTAGTATATGGGGCTTTGATGATAAAACAGATGGCACTGTGATAGACTGCATCCAGTTTGCTGAGTAGAGTGTTGGGGGCTATTTTGTAAATTACAATCGCCGAAGTCGAGGATCGGTAGGATAGTCAGTTTTATGAGGGTGTGTTTGGTGGAATGAGTGAAGGATGCTTTGTTGTGAAATAGGAAGCCGATTTTAGATTTAATTTTGGATTGGAGATGCTTAATGTGAGTCTGGAAGGAGAGTTTACAGTCTAACCAGGCACCTAGGTATTTGTAGTTGTCCACATATTCTAGGTCAGACCCGTCCAGAGTAGTGACGCTAGTCTGGCGGGAGGGTGCGGGCAGCAATCGGCACTTAGTTTTACTAGCATTTAAAAGCAGTTGGAGGCCACGGAAGGAGTATTGTATGGTGTTGAAGCTCGTTTGGAGGTTTGTTAAACAGTGTCCAAAGAAGGGCCAGATGTATACAGAATGGTGTCCTCTTTAAGAGGCAATTGCTAAAAAAATATGGAAGTTTATAGATGTGAAAATACTCTACCGTGTGGTGTTTGGTAAATGCTTGCCATGCATATGTATATGCAAATTTATGTATTTATTTACTTTTCTGCTTTTCTGCACACCAGTATCTCTACCTGCACATGACCATCTGATCATTTATCACTCCAGTGTTAATCTGCTAAATTGTAATTATCCGCCTACCTCCTCAAGCCTTTTGCACACAATGTATATAGACTCTTTTTTTCCTACTGTGTTATTGACTTGTTTATTGTTCACTCCATGTGTAACTCTGTGTTGTTGTCTGTTCACACTGCTATGCTTTATCTTGGCCAGGTCACAGTTGTAAATGAGAACCTGTTCTCAACTAGCCTACCTGGTTAAATAAAGGTGAAATAAAGAAAAAATACAAAAATAAAGAAAAGTTCTGCACCACAGTAACTAGTTTGTAGCCATTTGTAGGCGAGCAGGTTTAATGAGTGGTAAAAAAACAAAAGCTCTGTGGATCATTGATCCCCGGCAGCGGAGCTCATGTGTGAAGGAGGTGTATTAGTTAGGGTCTCCAGTGAGTCAGGCATTAGGAGCCCTCGGTGGAGGATTTGGAACATGCACCTCCAATGGAGTGTAACGGGGCCATGTTTCTCCTCTCAGGCCCACGCAAGAATCAATGGACTCCCCGTAGGGAGACGCACTCTGTCCTGGGGAAGCTCAGTGATGTGTTGTGGTCTTCAGCTGTACAAACTCTTACCCTTATACACTGAAAATAAGTCTGTCTATGAGTCAGAGCTTGTCAGTGCCCACTGAAGACCCATAGGGGAGAGGAGATGAGGAGTGAGGTGGGACCCTACCCAGGTGCACCCCAGGTGCATGTCATCAAGACATCATAGTGTGTCTCACTGTAGCTCAGACTCAGCAGTGTTGAGAGCGCAGCTCAACAACACAGGGAGTGTCCTCTACCCCCATCCTAGTCTCTCATAGGCAGGCAGGTCTGGCATGCACCGGAGGAGGAGTGTGTAGAGGGGACCTGCTGGTATTGATGAGTGATCCCAGCACCACCCCAGCATGCCTCAGAGAAGGCATGGTGTGTGTGTGTGTGTGTAATAGTCCACAGTGGGGTTAGGGTACATGCTCCTGGGCTTCAGAGCAGGCGACAGTAAGGGAACCCCCACTGTTTTACTCTTACTGTTCTCCTCAATGTCCAATTACAGGCAATTTCCTCTGCTTCCCCCCTGGCCCTCTCCAACATTACCCAAGCCCTACGCATACCTCCCTAACCTGCCCTGGGCCCTGGGGCCGGCCTCCCTGCCAAGGCCTGGGTCTAATCCATTTTCTCCCTGCCTCGCCATACCTCAGGGGGGCTTTGTACTGGTCCTGTACAGGGATAAGACTCGCCTCGCACTTTACACTTCAGGAAGGTTTACTGGAGGGTCCTGGTGTGGCGGAGAGCATTAGGAGTGCAGTGTCTCGCTGTGCCTTGGGTCTATGCTGGATAATATGCAGACACACTTCAACCCCCATAGAGAACCACTTGGATACAGCAATTTCTCCATACAAAAGGCCTGAAATGACAGTGGAACAGGGCTTCACAATAGGTTGAGTTATTTATAGTTTGGTCTCTCAGGGTTTCACCCTGTGTTGTTGTGTAGACACAAACAGAGAGCGCCTTCCAGTGGTGACACCAGGGAAGGACAGGGTGACAGAGGGCACCAATAGGGTTCACCACCAGGTCAACAGCCAGTTCAACCAATGCCCATGCTAATGCTAGCAGAAAAGAACACTAGGGCCCTATTTGATTACCCTGTGATCTACCATGCATGGCGTCAAATCTGCAGTGCAGTGCAGGACACGTCTCATTTGGAGCCATTGAGAGAGCCATTACATTCATGCTCAGGTTAAGCGAATGACCCCTGGTTTAACGACTGCTGTTACATTTTAAGGTGATCTATGCTGCGTTTGAGAGCTGTTGGCGAGCAATGGAACATATTGTCAACGTCGCACTCCTTGATCCTCTCCGTAATAAATCATACTATCACAGAGCCGCTCCCCCAAAACCCCATCTCCTTACAGCCCATCCCTGCCTCTTAATCACGCCCCAAATCAAATCCCCTGACATCTATAATGGACGTGGAGCTGGATCTGCTACCGGACGACTTTGTCTTGACAGCATTTCCCTTGGAGGATACAAGCCTCTGATGGGCGTCTGGTTAGGTTACAGGTCCAGTCTCCTGTCCACTGGGGCCGGTTGAGTAGGTAGTTGCTGATGACTCCACTAGAATCAGCGCCAAATGGAGAAGCCAAACTCACTTTTTTTTTTAAAGAGAATAGAACAGAACCCTGCTCTTGAGGCTTTGTCAGTTATGGTGTTTTCAGTGTCCTGTAATGCCGCTTGGACAGTGGAGATCACAGCGTCTCATGGTGCTAGTCTGTGGAGCCAGTAGCGCTGACTGGAGACGCACATGGACCAGTGGACACAGAGGACTAAGAGCTAGAGGATTCAGCTACAGACAGCAGGATACCCGCCGTCAGTATTGCCTGCTTCACTGTCTGTCTGATACCCATACTTGACTTACAGATGTAGGATCTTAATATGAGCCAGTCTCCTACAGCAGGAAAATAATCCTACAGCAACAGGAAATGTAAATTACTATGTGGATTATAATTAATGGACATTTTTGTATTGTAAGGGAACATCAAATCTGAAATTACAAAGTTTAAATTACAAACAGTAGAAACCTTTTTAAAACTCAAAGACACTACAAGTTTTAAATGTCCTATGTTGCAGGAAACTTCACCTGCAACAGGGTGATTAAATTAAGATCCTGCATCTGTAGTGGGAGATACACTAGCACTTTTCTCTCCCTCCAATCATACAGAACGGCCAGAGAGAGAGAGAGATGAGAGAGAGATGAGAGAGAGATGTCTTGGCAAAGTTTTTGCAAGAAGGAAAAGGGATTCCATGGGAAATGTCTGACTCGGTCAAACTGAATTATTTTGTCCCAGGGTGACATAGCAACTGTTGCTAGGATCATGGCTTGTCGGTCTAGAGAAAAAGAGCAAGGTCACAGTCAGGATAGCAGGAAGGAATGGAGCAGACGATAAGGACCGGGTTGCTCTCCTGTGCCAAGAGGACATGGATGGGGTTGTAATTGAAGTCTGTGATACAGACACGAACCCCAGTGATAGAGATAGGAATAACATTTACATTACATTTAATAACAGCACTGTACTGTGTATCCCATTGAGCAGGAAATTCTAATGCTAGTATTGAGTCGCACACAAAGACATAACAAAAATACATTGTAAATAACTCTTCGGTTAAAGTCTCTCTCTCCCCTCCCCAGCTGTCCAGGTGCACATTCTGAAGGCGGACAAGGCGGACGAGTGGTGGAAGTTCACCGTCAACATCATCTCTGTCTACAAGCAGGGCGAGAGCCGCATCCGCCGCGGCGACCAGTTCCTGTGGGTCAGGGCCAAGGATGTGGCGTGCAAGTGTCCAAAGATCAAGACCGGGAAGAAGTACCTGCTCCTGGGTAACAATGAGGATTCTCCAGGGCAGTCTGGAGTGGTGGCCGATAAGGGCTCCCTGGTCATCCAGTGGAGAGACACATGGGCCCGTCGGCTGAGGAAGTTCCAGCAACGTGAGAAGAAAGGCAAGTGCAAGAAGGCATAGGCGGAAAGTACGGACGACGCCTGGAGCGAGGGAATGGAACGCGGGACAGGAGAACGGACGAGTGGGTGTTGAAAAAGGGCGAGAGGAGAGAGAGGGAGACTGAGGAAGGACAGAAAGGGCCTGTGCGTTGTCGCTACTTTTCCGAGTAGAAGCACGAAGAGAATATTATTGAGAAGATCTTTTCTAGTGGACTTTTGTGAAGGAGCTCACGCTGCAGGTGTCATTGCTTCGTTGTTTTTTCCTTTGAGATTTGTCTCTGTGGATTTGCCAAGTTTGCACCTATTACCAGTATATATAATGTTATTTGGGTTTTCATTTTTTTTCATATTGATATTTCATAACCCTATTTTATGAGCATTTTGTGCTGGTGCGAAGACACCACCAATCAAGCCACTGCATTATCACAAGCTCTGTTTTCTGTCGTTTTTAGGGTTAGCTAATAATATCACTGACAAACCAGCCTGCATCTTCAAACGTCCTCACTTCAACTTTTTTTTGTGTTGAAATTGTGTATCCTATTGGCAGTGCAGTAAAAAGTGCCATAAAATAACATTGGTTCTGCGCCTTGGAAATGCACGTTTCATGTATTATCAAATAGGTTGCCCTTGCGCTTCGCCTGGTCGTATGTGTATGTGACATAAAACGCACAGTAACTAGCTACGTTTTTTTATTATATCGGGTGTGACATATTGTACATTTGATTGAATGTTGGGCCCTAGATGCAGACAGTGAAATGGGAAGAAAGAAAATGAATGTCCATTCTTAAAAGGTGTACAAAATATTTGACTCCAGCTTTGTTAACTAAGCTTAATCGAGGATATTATTTTAAATCTACACATTTCTCTTTGTCCGGTTTCAGTATTCAGAATGATCTGAAATGAATGAATGCTCATTGTGAATTGTGGTGATTAACACACTCTTGTACAGTTTCAAACTGCATGTCAACCTGTCTCCAAAAAGGATGGTTCTTATGTCAAATACATAGCGTCCATATTAGGACAGCGTCAGATGAGTTGATGTCCTAATATGGACACCGTGTCTTTACTCTCTTTTTGACTGGTGCTGCTGTCTAATTTCATGGTTAGTGTTTTTAATAATACTATTGCTGGATTCCCAAGAAGATGACGGACTGCATTCAAAAGGTCTGTGATTCCACAAAGACTCCTGCTATTAGAACAATAACAACCAGATTTCAGTTTAGGATCTTCAATCTCTATTTAGGATCACTTGTTTTAATATTTTATCAATGTTTGGTTCAATTATACTGAACAAACATAAGTGCAACATGCAATAATTAATGATTTTACAGAGTTACAATTCAATATAAGGAAATTAGTCAATTTAAATAAATGAATTAGGCCCTAATCTATGGATTTCACATGACTGGGCAGGGACGCAGCCTTGGGTGGGCATAGGCCAACCCACTGAGGAGCCAGGCCCAGCCAATCAGAATGACTTTTTCCCCACAAAAGCGCTTTATTACAGATAAAAGTCCTCCTCAGTTTCATCAGCTGTCCTGCTGGCTGATCTCAGACGATCCCGCATGTGAGAAAGCCAGATGTGGTAGAGAAATGAACATTAAATTCTCTGGCAACAGCTTTGGGGGACATTCCTGCAGTCAGCATGCCAATTGCATGCTCCCTCAAAACTTGAGACACATGTGGCATTGTGTTGTGTGACAAAACTGCCTTTTATTGTCCCCAGCACAAGGTGCACCTGTGTAGTGATCATGCCGTTTAATCAGCTTCTTGATATGCCACACCGGTCTTGTGGATGGAATATCTTGGTAAACAAGAAATGCTCACTAACAGGGCGGTAAACAAATGTGTACACAAAATTTGAGAGAAATAAGCTTTTTGTGCGTATGGAACATTTCTGGGATCTTTTATTTCAGCTCATAAAACACTTCACATGTTGCTTTTATTTTTTTGTTCAGTATATATTTAATGATCGAGTGATTTTGGAGCCAGTCCTTCTAAGAGATAGAAAGCAGTGCGGTTCTTCACCATGTAGCCCAGATTTAGTAGTTTTTTTATTTGATATTGAAGGTATACATTTCTGAAATATGAATTCACATTACTATTATAATATAGTACACATGCTTTACACAAAACCAAAAGGAAGCATTTGCAATGATGTGAATATAAAACCTTATCATACCGAAGGTTTCAAATAGATTAGCTACCACACTAGGCCCTGTG
Organism: Oncorhynchus nerka; assembly: GCF_034236695.1. Taxonomy (NCBI): domain Eukaryota; kingdom Metazoa; phylum Chordata; class Actinopteri; order Salmoniformes; family Salmonidae; genus Oncorhynchus; species Oncorhynchus nerka. The sequence goes on from NC_088410.1 coordinate 33,097,513, forward strand.
TGTGGACAACACAAATCTGATTGTTTTCAGAGAACGTTAACCAAGCAGTGAGATATTGGTACATATTGAATTGAAAGCGTTACAATGTACATATGTATACGACCTCTCCATAGGAACAATATTTCCTCATGTAGGCTGTAGACTATTCACCAATCGGCACAGAATTGTTTCTGTGTCGTATTAAATTCACACTATTTGGATGCAAAAAAAAATGTAAAATCACAATGTGTCAAGCATTTCTAATTGAAACAAGCCTCTTCCCCAAGGTACTAAAACAGGGATTGGCAGTCAACAATAAAAGATCTGTATAGGTAGTATTTTTATGTGAAAATGATCTAGATAATAAAACTATTATTAACTTCAATTTATTGATTATAGATTTCAGTAAAGAGAACGGACAGAGTGCACACCTAAGAACAGTATTTATGTTCTTGTTGTATTGAGGCAAGAGAAATGTAAGAGTGCAGTTTACCTCTGACGAACAGTGGACTGTTCCAAACATTATTACACAAGCATTATTAGTCATTATTAGTCTTCATACCCCTTCTCCCCCCACTTAACCATCCATAGACCTCACCCTTGTGCATTAGATATACATGTTACAAGCTGGACTGCCTGCCACTCTAGAGTTCTTGAAAATTCTGTCTTGAGTGGTGTCCGGCATCCATATGAGCAAGTCATCAGATTTCAAGCAAACCTTTCAGTGGTCTTCCTAATATGGATGCCGTAGCAGCAGCTATTCAACAGCTGCAGACATTCTTCAATGTCTCTTACAAGGCTGTCAAATTAATTCAGTTCAGAACGATTCGAAGAGGGCGAAACGAGGACTAGGGGGGGAAATCCTGTAATTCAATCACCTGATTATCCCCAAATGAATTAAAACCACATCTTTCTTTAATTTCAAACCAATCAGATGTACATTGAGTGTCTGATTGCCAGCATCTGTGTTCCATACGGTTTCTCTCTGTGTACAGATCAGTCATATAAATACACATGCTTTGTGCTGGTGTATTGAAATATTACAGATGACATATTACACGTATTTATACATATATTTACATGTTACTTCCTTTCATCGTTATATCCATACTCGTGACATTAAATGTAAATGTATTTCTGTTTGGCACATAGTATATAATCAAACCTCAATCGTTTTTCCCATTCTGTCTCTGTATCCCCATGATGTACATTTTAGATCAGTATTCCAAGCAATGGATTGACAAGGTCCTCCGCTTTGATGAAATATTACGACCGCAGATCTGTCAAAACGCTGCTTTTGTTCATACTTTTTAATTGTAAATGTTGTTTAGCTGTGTTGGCCTTTGCAAAACCATTTTTTGCGATGTTTGTTTTACAATGTGTACTAATATATTATGGTTATTATATATGGATATATTTAATGACACGAGACATTGTGGATTTTATTCTGTCTTTTTGTTTGTTACTTGTTTGTGGTTGTTTAGAAGGTTGTGATTTTAAGAAGGAAACAATAACTACTGAACACCAAGCTGGTAGAACTAAATCCAGAATTCAGTTGAAATAAACTCCTGTTAAGTCGCCACTAGTGTGACTCGTTCTTTTTCTATTCTGCCTCTCTTTCTCTATCGTCTTAAATCATTCAATGTCTGCCTTGGGTCTCTGAAGCTGGAGTCCTGGGCGTAAACATACACACTTCTATCAACAGCTCCATGTGTGACTTAGGGAAGTACAGTAGAGGGCTAAGAATGCTGGGTGTAGATCGAATAGCTTTAGACCACCAAGCTCAGACCAGTAGTAGGATAGCTAGACTGTTCACACAGACCAGTAGTGGGATAGCTAGACTGTTCACACAGACCAGTAGTGGGATAGCTAGACTGTTCACACAGACCAGTAGTGGGATAGCTAGACTGTTCACACAGACCAGTAGTGGGATAGCTAGACTGTTCACACAGACCAGTAGTGGGATAGCTAGACTGTTCACACAGACCAGTAGTGGGATAGCTAGACTGTTCACACAGTCTAGTAGTGGGATAGCTAGACTGTTCACACAGACCAGTAGTGGGATAGCTAGACTGTTCACACAGACCAGTAGTGGGATAGCTAGACTGTTCACACAGACCAGTAGTGGGATAGCTAGACTGTTCACACAGACCAGTAGTGGGATAGCTAGACTGTTCACACAGACCAGTAGTGGGATAGCTAGACTGTTCACACAGACCAGTAGTGGGATAGCTAGACTGTTCACACAGACCAGTAGTGGGATAGCTAGACTGTTCACACAGACCAGTAGTGGGATAGCTAGACTGTTCACACAGACCAGTAGTGGGATAGCTAGACTGTTCACACAGACCAGTAGTGGGATAGCTAGACTGTTCACACAGACCAGTAGTGGGATATCTAGACTGTTCACACAGACCAGTAGTGGAATAGCTAGACTGTTCACACAGACCAGTAGTGGGATAGCTAGACTGTTCACACAGACCAGTAGTGGGATATCTAGACTGTTCACACAGACCAGTAGTGGGATAGCTAGACTGTTCACACAGACCAGTAGTGGGATAGCTAGACTGTTCACACAGACCAGTAGTGGGATAGCTAGACTGTTCACACCGATGCAAGCAAGCATCTCCCAACCTTTTGGAGCATCTGCAAGGCTTTTAAATTGACATAGTGGAAGAACGCAGAGTATGTTATAGATACAGTACATTATCCTTAGTAGATGACCAATATTATATAACACTATACTCTTTACACCAAGGAGTCCATGGATCGTGCTGTTAACTGTAAATGTTGTTTATTAGAAATGACAAGGTTGCATTGAGCTAAACTGATTCACGTTCATGTTAAAAAGTGACACAGTCATACGTGTTATTTGTTTTGGCTGGAATTATCCTACAAACATGATCAAATCCCAAGACAAATGATAGCATTAGAACTGCTAGTGGGTAAATATAATAATAATACTTCATGTATAGATATGTGAGAGATGATATGTGTGAGTGAATTGCTAAGCTAGCAGAATTAGCGACCCGGAACCCCGGACCTCTCAGCCCACAGACAGTATTAGAAAAGAAAAAGTACCCCCCCATGGGAGGTCCTACAGTAGGGTCAGTGCTACCCGTTACCCAACCAACACCCACGTAAGAAAATAAAACATTGTTGCTGGTTCCCTATAAGCCAGGGCTCAACTCTCCAAGTGTCGAGGTACAGTAGCGAACAGTACAATGCATCCGATTTTCATACAAGGGGAAAGGAGAGAGGAAATATAGAGGGAGGGAGGTGGAAGAGTGTGTGTGTGTCATTATTAGTGTATGTGTGTGTTTAACAGGGCACAGGGGTGGTATGTTAGAGGGCTTGGAAGCACTGGGGCCGTATGTATCAAGCGTCTCATTCTAGGAGTGCTGATCTAGAATCAGGTCTGCCTTGTCTATGTCATTTTATTCATTGGGATATAAAAGGCAAACCTGGTCCTAAATCAGCACGCTTGATACATACCTGCATAAGTGCCTCTGCGCCTCGTCTCCCCTGTAGGCTCTCCACGCAGTCTCAGTGGTCATCTGACGGACGGTGCGACGTCCAAAACGCTCCCCTCAGCCTCTTCGTTAGGTGGGCCACACAGCAACCACCACTATAGCAATGAGCAGGAGAACTATCACCACCAGCATCCCTGAAACAAGAATAGAAACACAAAACCGAAGGATAAGTACTGTAGGGGGGGAAACTCGACAGAAATTCAAACAATCAACAACTTTACAAAGTGTAGCTAATGCAGAGTAGTTACAGCACATAGACAGGTACAGTACATGCTAGTTACATAGACAGGTACAGTACATGCTAGTTACATAGACAGGTACAGTACATGCTAGTTACATAGACAGGTACAGTACATGCTAGTTACATAGACAGGTACAGTACATGCTAGTTACATAGACAGGTACAGTACATGCTAGTTACATAGACAGGTACAGTACATGCTAGTTACATAGACAGGTACAGTACATGCTAGTTACATAGACAGGTACAGTACATGCTAGCTACATAGACAGGTACAGTACATGCTAGTTACATAGACAGGTACAGTACATGCTAGTTACATAGACAGGTACAGTACATGCTAGTTACATAGACAGGTACAGTACATGCTAGTTACATAGACAGGTACAGTACATGCTAGTTACATAGACAGGTACAGTACATGCTAGTTACATAGACAGGTACAGTACATGCTAGTTACATAGACAGGTACAGTACATGCTAGTTACATAGACAGGTACAGTACATGCTAGTTACATAGACAGGTACAGTACATGCTAGTTACATAGACAGGTACAGTACATGCTAGTTACATAGACAGGTACAGTACATGCTAGTTACATAGACAGGTACAGTACATGCTAGTTACATAGACAGGTACAGTACATGCTAGTTACATAGACAGGGAATTCTACACATTGCCTAAATTCTTCTGATCAGGCTAAGCTGGACAGCCACAGACCAAAGGAATAGGTGGTGGAAAAGCAACCAATCAGTAAACTTGAAAAAGGTAGGCTTTGTCCAGTTAGCTCAGACCTTTGGCCCTTACCCAATTGTATAAATCCTTGCTGCGCCCCTGTGTTTAGGCTAGTACCCTCATATTACCTGCACATTTTCACCAAGATGACTTAATACACGTTTATATGCAATCTAGAACTGTGACAGGTTTATTGGCACAGATCACGCTGCGGTGGGCATGTGTTCCAGATCTGCCTTCACTGGAGAGAGAGGGTAATCAATGTTTTTCCACCAATGCTGTGGAGACAGAGGAGACCTGAAAGATTATACTGTAGCTACCTCACACTTAAATCAAAAGCTTCTTACCCAACAGGACCTGAAAATGATATAGACACAGATCAAATTAACGTTTTTATCATGGCCAAGATAATAAAGAAAATATAGAAAAACTATTCAAAAAGTTCAAGACCAACATTTATTATCCAGACTGTAAAATGGATAAGTATTCTGTGTTTGCATATGAGCCGACAACCAGCGTTCAATGGGTTTTCCAGTTGTCTCGTCTGTTGTCATCTAACCTACAGCTGTTTCAAATCCTGAAACCTTTCTAAGGTGTTGGTAAGCATAAAAGGACTGGTGGACGGCTGGTGTCAAGTGTCATACCTCTCAACCGGGGTGAGCTTTCATGGCAGCTAGGGGGATTTCTCTCCCAACTTCATGCCACACATTACAGTAGATATGGAAAACTCCAAGGACACGTTTAGCCACATTTTCCTCTCTCTCGCTCTCTAGTGTTTCTCCTTGAATGGCATCACCATCGGGTGAAGTTTTCAAACAACTGCATCCTGGAGAATCTGATGGCTTGATGGCTGTCGACAGTCTCTGGCTGACTCAAGTTGTCCGTGGTCGTTTCGCATGCGAGCTGGTATTTTCCCTCCCGGCCTTTTCACTTTTGGTTAACATTTCTTTCATACCTTGGCTTTCTCGTCGTGCATTCTACTCTGCAGCGTAATTGCAGTCTGGTCCACAGGGAGAGATAGGGGGGGGAAGATGAACCCAAGCTGAACTAATTGCCTGCGTCGTAGTCAGAGTACAACTCCTAATCAAGGATCAGCCCCCCGTCCCGTCCGTCCATCCCGTCCGTCTGTGGAATCTTGTTCCTTTTGATCTAAAAGGCAAACCTGATTCTAGATCAGATGTTCTTATGAGACATAGGACTTGGCTAGGAAGCTTGGATGTGGCAGCAGCGAGTCCAAAGGTCTGGATGCCTCGTTAGCTTGGTTGGTTGCGACACTTTCTCCTACTTTTAGAATTCCTTAATTGAATACGGTGGTATGGCTACTGCAAGGATACACTACTAAACAGTTCCAAACTGAGGGAAAGATCCCTCAGAGGGAAATATCTCTCTGTCTGAGTTGAGTGAAGGAGATGCAGGCTCAACTTAGTGGCTATGCACATTCACCATACTCTACATGTAACCAATTAATCCTAGTCCTATTTCCCCTTCTTCTCCTAAGTTTTTATTTCAAACGTTCAATAAAACAGCTCTGTCTGAAGCCTAGCATGCTAGTCACCGACCTCTCAGAATGATCATTGGTCGAGACAGGACCTCCCCACTTGATAACTTACACATGTGAGCAGAGCCGCAACAACGTAAATGTCAAGTGGGAACATTCCTCCCAACAGCCCTCATGATGGCTTTTTAAACACCTCACACTTAAGAGAAATATACACACACACACACACACACACACACACACACACCAGACAATTAACTACGCCTCAGTGTGAAGGATATTAAAACAGGATAGTATGCTGTCATCTTTACATTCAGCTCGACTTGACGGAGGGCGTAGGCAGATAAACATTCTGAAGTTTAAATTACGTTTGACGTTCATGTACATCGTTGGGATAATAAAGTCATCTTCTTCTTCGATATGTTCCCTACCACCCAGTCACGTCAGCCCCAGACACCCAACGAACACTCCCTCCCCTTCTGTTTGGGACAGTCCCCGTCCCGCTAAGTAACTAAATAAGTTACTCCTGACCCAGTCTCGACGAAGCAATGACAACAATCACATTTGCAGGCCAAATAGATGAGACTACGCTTCGCCATTGAAGCCAAGGGGTCTATAGTGCAGTCAGCAGTCAAAGTGACCCCCCCCCCCCAAGAGCTTTAGAGATGGGCAGAGGATTGGGGTACACCCTTTTTTTAGCATTTCCCGACATATCGGTAAGACAAATCCTACCTGGTGGGGAAAAAGAAGGGATGCGGGTGGAATTTGTATTTCTGTCTCTGCCCTCGCCGACACACACACCTCCCCCGTTCGTACCCTTTGCCTATGGTTCAAAGCTTTTCGGCCACAAAAGACCGGTCAAATTTGATGTTAACATGGTTTGCGAGGTCACCACTTTTCTAACTGTGAACCTTCAGGTTTCTCACACCATGGTAGATAGTTATCCTCCAGCAATTCCATTGGAATATGAATATATCACTTCAGAACACGTTGATGACCATCATGTTGACGTAATATACAGTCAAATGAAAAGCGTTCGCAGAGGAATAACACATTTCAGATCGAATCTGTCGGACGCTTGTGGAGTTTGAAAAAGAAGCAGTAAAGCGACTGCTGTTTCAGATCTATTGTTTTACAGCCATCCAATGTTCCACTCTTGCCAGCCAAAAACCAGTGGTAAAGGTGAGGTAAGCATTTGTAAACGTGACAAACCATGACATTCGGGACCTGTTACCCCCTTCTAGGTCATGGGACCAACACCGTCATACGTACAAAAATCTTGGATCTTTCGTTGTTTTAGTACAGCCCCAGATTTGAATGGTTTGTTTCAGTATTTTTTCGGTCCAACACTGAAATGAATGCTAGGGCATGGGAGATGAGTAAAAAATGATCATATCGGCCATCAAAATTATTCAAGGTTACATTTACCTATCCTCAATGACAACCCCTCGAAAGCCCTAACTATTCAGGCCTACTTGAGATGCAAACCACCTGCGGGATTCGAGTCTGTGAGTATGTGTGTGTGTGGGGTTTCCCTCCAGCCTCCGCAGGCCCATGGGATTAGTCCATTGGAGAGAGGGCGAGAGGTCTGCCCCAACGTTGCCTGATGAGACACTTAAACCCTGGGAAACTCACACCACCCTCCTAGGGCCCTTTGGTGCTAAGGGGTCATCTGCCTTTCTAATGCCCCCTACCCCCCTCAAAACCTGTTCACTACCCATTTCCCATAGGGAAGTGACATTGAAAAGTAGGCTTTACTTTATTGCATCTTTTAATTGGGCAGCCTTCACTTTCTCATTTTGCTCAAAGCTTAAACACGGTTTAAAAAGGCCAACCCCAAGTTAGCTTTAAAAGCTTTAACGTTTTTCTTGTCACCCATATATCCTGGTGAAATCCACAACCGTGTTGTGGTCTGATTGTGGCTCTTCCCCAATCAACCTCAGCACCGTGAGACTGATGGCTGGAGGACTTGTAATGTGCTCGTGTCTCGACTCTCAGTATGTCTCAACAAGACCCAGGATGTTTCACAAGCCTGCCCTGAGACCCAGTCCCGTTGCTGCAGGACGGATCCATGGCGGTATGTTAGGCTATGTGGGTCCTTCCTCCCTTCAGCGGAGAGATGACCCCTAACCATGTTCAGCCCGTGCTCGTACAGCCTTCAGCTTGCCAACAAAACACAAAAGGTAGGATGGATTTTCCACAGCGTCCTCAGTCACTCATCTCTCTATCCTTGTTTTGTCTCTGGCAGAAGGTCTAAGAGGTTGATTAAAGATTGGCACAACTGCAAACAAAAGCCTCAGGTTCCATCAGTACACGTATAAGAAGATGTGAGTTTGCTGCAGGTAATTCATCTAAATGCTGCAACTCCAAACAGTTAAAATCCCAACAGCAGCAACATCTTATGTTAAATCCTCAAATTAAACACACATCTTAAATCAGGATTCTGCCCCCACTGTGCATAATCTGGGATGTTTCTTCTCTTATGAGAGAAAGTATGTCAAGTATGCCCGTCTCCTTGTCAAAGCCAGTCTTTCCCACCCATAGAAGAACAGAAGGAAGACATAACACTCAAGCCTGGGCTTTGGACGAGCTGGGTTCCAAAAACAAATAAAGCCCAGGCTCAGGAATCATCAACACACACCCAAGAACAAGAGGAGAAACCCTCCAAAAGATGTGTGGCGTGTTCTAGTTTCAATTATTTCTTTGCACGAGACAAAGACAAGTGTCAAACAAACCAGGAGAAGAGAGGATGGAAAAAGGAGGAATGGAGCGGGTGGGGACACCCAAACTACCCCCCAAGCATTGGCACTGTAGAGAAGAGAAGGGATAGGGAGAAAACATTGAGATAGATCGCAGACAGATATGTGTGTGAGCGCGCGAGTGAGAAAGAGAGAGCGCGAGAGAGAGAGAGACTGACTCCTGGGTTAGCACTCGTTCTGAGATCTTCAAACAAACCTTCCCTGGGTGTCATGGTGACTGGACAGAAACGGCATAAACTGTTATATTAGCTGAACGTTCATCGCATCCCCAGATCTTACGGTTGTATCCCCGCGCCACTGTTCGCCTGTTAGTGGGGGCTCCTGGTGCAACAATGCGACCATCTCCAAGGTGACGGGGACTGGCGTTTACAAGGCAAACATAGCTTGACGACGCCAACAAGCTTTGTCGGACATTCCTGTTCTCGCTGTACGGTAGCTAGCCTAGCGACCTCCCCTCTCTGGCATATCTTTTACCCAGCAGAGAGAAAGAAGCAGGGTGGCCATTGAGAGAGGGAAGCCGGGCTTTGTAAAGGCTAAAGACCAAAGAGCCGAGTTAAACAAATTAAAGGGGATTGGGGGGGTAATGGTGAGGGAGGGCCCCATTGACACAGCATCACAGCTCCTCTTTAGCTCTGTAAACCACTGAACTCCATCAAAGACTGGTTACAAGAGAGGGTGGTGCTGACTTACTACACTACAGACTGGCTCCCGGGAGTCCTTTGAAAGTGGTACCAAGAAAGGCTTTTTGACTTACTACAGAGTCTGTACTACAGCCTGACTCTTGGAAGCCCCTTTCACAGAGTAAGGGACTGGGGATTGGATATGGGGACCTATGTGGGACTGTTTTCTATAGCAGAGAGTAGTAGATGTGAGAGACAATCCCCACGCCACTGTGTGGTATTTCGGTGTCATCAATGTCGTTGTTTCTGGTCAATTAAGCAGCATCGAGTCTGCTTCCGGTGGGCACAGCAATGATATTGCTGAATGGACTACGATGGATGGAGCTACTCTGAGAGAATCCAGCTTCAGATGGTTCTGATAGGAGCTCTTCAACACGATCTTTAACCATCATGAATGAGATTATAGGACCGAGACTCAATATAACACATAACTGAGTGCATTTGGAGTTTGGGTCTGGCTTTCCCATTACTGAAGGTCTATGCTCCCTTTACTAGGCCATTCACAGCACCCTGAACTGTACTTAGAGCTGCAGAAAGAGAAAAAGGAGATGGGACCGATGGTTATAAATCTGGATGAGAGACAGACTTATCACAGTTGGGTTAGGAACACAGAGCAGATCAAATGGCCTAACAGACCGCAGCGACCCTGGAGAAGAAAGAGAAAGAAGATGTGCTCACCGCAGGAAGCCGACTTAGTCTCCACCAGCTTAACCCTTCGTGTCTCGTTGCGGATCCGGTCATCCGTCTTGTCCACCAGGTGGGTGAGGTCATCGATGATTTCTAAGAGGGAAAGAGAGAAGTGACAAAGTTAGTTGGAACGATGCTTCAGTTCAATATCAGTTAAAGTACATCTCAAAGACCACAATTTTTTTTTTTTTTTTAAGTATGATTCTTTACAGATTTAAGAGACCTCCAACAGTCCTATACTCTCGGCACTCGCTAATAAAATCACCCTTTATAGAAACGCTATGGACTTGGAAGGAAACAGAGCCTATATAGGTGCTGTCGGCAGCCTCAAACAGCCCTCGAGACAAAAGACAAGAGCGATAGGGTGGGGGGGGGGGGAATGTGTGAAAGCACTCTTCTCCCTTTCAAAATCGTTCAGTACTTCCTGAATCAATGCTGGATTTAATCAGTGACTCTGTGTTTTAACGGCTGCTCGTGGAACAGACGCCAGCCGGGGCGCTGCTGCAGTACAGTAGGCCTTCCTGTCTTGAAGGCCGTCCAGCTGGAGGCCTGCGATTCATAACGACGAGTTGCCATGGTGACACGACAGCCATGCTAGTCCACAACTGCTGGAGACCACGAGTTAGGTCACTGCCATCCAACACTACAGCGCAGCAAAATCCCAGCAGGCAAAACTGGTTGACATGATTGTAAAACTGGTCATTTAAAAAATGTGGCATTTCAACCAGTTTTGCTCCCTAGGAAATGCAGTGAGCATTTACATATTAAATCGCTTCACTCGCTGCAAGTTTTTGTATGACATTGAGTGAACTGTGTTTCAGCGGCGAGAGCCTTTGAAAATGTTCCCACTGCTGTACTTGCTATTCAACTCATAGGCGGAGTAAACCAATTACTCAACAATGAAACACAAACATGAAGAAATATCTGAAGAAATATGAGCGAAAAAGTGTCAAAACAGCATGGCTCATTGATCGAGTGCTACATTAAATTATTTATTGCTAAACAGAATCTAAATGATCCATTTCGTCTTTAGCGTTTGGGGGTACGTCTGTAGCCGTGTGGCACTGGCTCGTCGTTTGTTCAATTCAAGCCTCGATGATAGGTCCTCTCCAGTCTCCAGCAAACCTTTTCAGAATTTTTAAAAAGCTAGGGGCACGAACAGTGACGTGTTGTGGACTTAGATTTTTTTTTAACAAACTGAGGCTTAGGAGAAAAATACCAACTGAACGGACAGAAACTCTGTTCACATATTACCCGATTTGGCAAGTTGGAGTTTTTTTCAGGAAAGGAAAGCAAGTCTTTCACCTACAGGTCTCCTTTGGCTGCCAACTCAAACAAGCTGCTTTCTTATTTCCAGGAAACTACCTGTTTTCTGATGTCTGAGACAGACATACATGTCTAAGAGAGGGTTTTCAAGCAAGTTACAAAATTACTCCAATATAATTTGCATCCGTCCTGCGTAACATCAACTAGGCTAAATAATGAAATTCCCACGAGTGAGTTCGAAGGTCATAATCAGACTATTCTTATCTCTAGGTAAGTTGTCTTTCCTAGTTTCGAGACGCCCCTTCGCCAGTGAGAAAACATGCTTCGGTAAGTGGAGTCATCAGTGGTTGTCTGAACCTGCTTTCGGCCCAACTCAGATAATTAAGTTGGGGATAATTTGGGTGAGGCGGGTCAGGCAGAGTCAGTTTTAAAGGGGCAAAGTGCGGAGCAGAGAGGAAAGGGGTGACGGAGAGACGTGAGAGGGCCATGTGTAAAACATCTCCTGGGACATCCACCTCATCCTAGCATGAGGCAACAATTTATGAGCAGCGAAAAAGAGAGAAAGAAACCAAGAGACGGTCTTACAAGTTCGACCAGCGACCCCTTGGGATAGGTACACAAAAAATGAAAAATACACAAAGAACGACCCGACTCGCTTTCCCTCTTCGCATGCCGCACTCCAGAGACATAATTCCCAATTTCCTAATGTAGCACGTTGCTCCGATACATGACAGCTGCTCTCCATGGCTCGAACCGGGCCTATCAGCCACACCACAATGCAGGCCCTGTTCCAAAACGAAGGTTGTTTATTTTAAATGCTATTACACTGGATAAACCTCCAAACCCACAGTGTGGGAGAGAGCACAGAGTCATAGGCTCATACTCACATAGTAATGTCATCCGGTGCACTGTAAGTGACGGCTTGCAACCCCCCCTTCACATTGGTAAGTAGAGGAAGCCATCTTTCTAAACTCTGAGCAGAAACCTAACGCTAGCATCAGGAACAGTGAAACGTGTGCTGAGGTCTGCAATCACCGCCCTATCCCGCACCCCCCTTTTTTCCCCCTGAGGGGTGGATCAGCTTAACATTGCGTAAAGATTGTTGCTTCCATCAATGTAATTGTCTGCATCATTTCCAGTCCCCCGTATATTTTGGGGGTAAATATATATATATACATATACACACACATACCTATATAGACAAACATACTTTTTTTTGTGAATATTCCTTTATTATTCCCCGCGAACCCTACCACCCTTCCCCCGATTGGAGTCAACCAATAAACACTTAGGCTTCTACCTTCAGTTTATACATCTTATACACATTTTACAGACACAATCTATTTCACAATAGTTATATTTTGTTTGTTTTTAGTCCTTCCTCTATTTCTGATGTCCATCCAGTTTGATTTCTATTTGTAACTGTGCTATTTCACAAAGGTTCTGAACCGATATACATTTTACAGACCCCATATGTTTTACATTGGTTATCTTGTTATTAGTCCCACCCTTCAGCTCCATTCAACCCCTCCCATCTGTCTCTCAACATCATCCATTTTGGATTTCTACTTGCCATATATTTTTCAACTGTGCTGTGATGCTTCACAAAGGAATTGAACCTTTCTATTCTCATAGCTTCTACAGATTGTAAATTAAAAATAAACATTTTTGCTAAAATAATTATTATATTTTTGATTGATTGTCTATGGCTTTTCAAATCACCCAGTATTGCTATCTGTAGTGTTAGTTGTAGGCAAATGTTGTAATTCTTCAGTCATTCCTGGACCTGTGACCAAAAACGAGCTACATATGGACAATACCAAAAAAAATGATCTAATGACTCTACCTCCTCACAGTAGAATCTGCAAAGCTGGGAAGATTGTATAACATTATATATAACATTCTATTGGTTGCAAGAATTTTGTATAGTAAATTAAATTGAAAAATACAAAGTTTTGAATCCGGCGTTGTTTTGCGTATCAATTCCTAAACCATGTGCCATGGAATGGGTACATCGAAAATCTCTTCCCAACTCTTTTATCCCACACCCCCTTACTAAACCCCCTCTCCCCTCGGTCGTCAAGGACAAACAATGGTAAACGCGCTGGTCCAACAGACCCTTTTGTCAATGTCAGTGATGAAGCTCTCTTTAGAATACAGCCCACAGTCAAGGCGAGGCATTATTGCTAAGATTCTGCTTAGACAGTATCTCACTTTGAGAATTCAGGAGTACCACCTCAGAGACAGAAAACACACAGTCACACATTCTCACACAGAAGAGTCTGCTTAGACAGTATCTCACTTTGAGAATTCAGGAGTAACATGTCAGAGACAGAAAACACACAGTCACATATTCTCACACAGAAGATTCTGCTTAGACAGTATCTCACTTTGAGAATTCAGGAGTACCACCTCAGAGACAGAAAACACACAGTCACACATTCTCACACAGAAGAGTCTGCTTAGACAGTATCTCACTTTGAGAATTCAGGAGTAACATGTCAGAGACAGAAAACACACAGTCACACATTCTCACACAGAAGATTCTGCTTAAACAGTATCTCACTTTGAGAATTCAGGAGTAACATGTCAGAGACAGAAAACACACAGTCACATATTCTCACACAGAAGAGTCTGCTTAGACAGTATCTCACTTTGAGAATTCAGGAGTAACATGTCAGAGACAGAAAACACACAGTCACACATTCTCACACAGAAGAGTCTGCTTAGACAGTATCTCACTTTGAGAATTCAGGAGTAACATGTCAGAGACAGAAAACACACAGTCACACATTCTCACACAGAAGATTCTGCTTAGACAGTATCTCGTTTTGAGAATTCAGGAGTACCACCTCAGAGACAGAAAACACACAGTCACATAGAAGCTTCTTAACTTAAATGAGGAGAAAGTTGGCGAGACACAGCTGTTTGTGTCTAGTTACCATTCAGTGTGCAGCACATCAACAAGTTGAATGAATGGATTTCTCCACCCACACATCCCCACAGACACAAACCAATGTGAAAGCCCAATCTAAAACAGCAATCTAAAGTTGACGGAAAAACTCTAATCAAAGACTTTAAAAAATGCAGACAAATGGGCAACGAGCCATCGATTTTCCACCTTTTTTAAATGAAGGGACAAGTGATTGCAAGTCAAAGGAATTGGTAAAAACAAACAAGAATAGTTTCCTTCACAATTAAGACAACTTCGGTGTTCTTCCTTCCCTGAGGAAAGAGACGTGTATATTATGACGCTGATAGATTCATAAGTAACTAACTAGACTTTTCTTAATTAACCTATGCAAACATATTTATGTCCTTGTTCCAACATTCCCCAAGAAAATGTAGGAGGCAATTAGCAAGTTCTTAATGGATACCGACTGTTTCCATTGTCACCTCATTTGTTTAGCTAGAAACACAATTAAAACCTCCAGGCGCAGTCGCTTGGGGGAAAGACCGGGTGGGTGGGTGGTTGTTTGGCAGCCAAAAGACAGAGACAGCAGTGCTGTTGAGATTACACGGATGTGTCAACTGACAGGCCAAGTTCACAGCTCTGGAAAAAAAGAAAAAAGAAGAGACTTTCCTTCCCAAACACAAATAAACAGCGCAATCCTGTCTCTTCCAGAAGGGAACACGCCATTGTCACCTTGGTTCCCTCTCTTTCTATAGCTCTTTCTCAACTATATGCAAAGAAGGGAAAGCACCCTCGCATGAGTTTGTTTTCAGATTGTATCACTTCTCTTTGTCCTGTGTACAGGTTGCAGAGGAGGAAAGGTGTAGGCATGCCCGCGAGTGATGTCATTTGACACAGCAATTCCCCAACCACACTGGTGCACCGTAGGACACCTCGGACCACATTCTTCCGACGAAACATGACGCCGCCGAAGGCTCTGGAAAACAGATGTTGTTCTGCAATGACGTCACTCACATCTTTACTTTCTCCTCCGCGGCCGACTAAACTGCGCCCTCTCAGAGTCCCATCATTTCCCGTCCAAGACAATTACGCTGCTTCTCTAAACAATGTTCCTGATTGCCTTTAGATCCAATGCCAGCTTCCTGTCTCAAGACACAATAGTTAACAGGTTCATTTCCATCCCTGTTGGATGGTCATCTGGATGGAGAGACTGAGAGACTTCCTCTCCTCTGCACATAGGGAACAGTGAGTTCTAGGATGAACGCCTTAGTTTCAGTATTGGACGGCCAATTGTTTTGGGAGACCAAAGAAGCAGAAATCCCTTTGAGGAATAGTGTTTGTCATGGACAATGTTCTCCTTCCGTGTCCTATCACTGGCTCTGGCAATGAGATTTTCCTCTCAGACGACACAGAGCAGAAGACTCACGTCATTCTCCATTTCCTTGTCTTGCGTCTCAAATCATGTCTCACGCCTGCAAACAAACATTGGAGGATTGGAGGATATGATCTCAGGGTCCAACATTACCGGTTCTTGCTCATCCAGATCCAAGATCCAACTTTATTACACAACTGTGAGCAGAGCAATACTTATGGTCCGGTACTAACAGAAGCAAGAAGGCCATTTGGGACCAAAGGAGCAGAGCTGGGGCCTTGGAGCCAGTTACGAAATGGAATGGAGTTCGTCAAGGGGCAGGAAGTGCAACTGAGTGAAGCAATGGTTCAGGTACTGGGGTCTGTCAACGCAGCATCCTGGGAGGGATTTCCCAGTCTCACCCCCCACAGGATGTGGTGTTGGGCCATGAGCCAATAGGCATCCAGTACCACCAACAGGAGCTGTCACGGCAGAGTGTGTAGAAGAGGCAAAGCAGCAGCAGTCCTTTGCCCCGAGTGTCTGTCTGCCCCCCCCCCCCCCCCCTCCCCACCCAGATGAATGAGAGAGGACTTACTCCCTTCGTCATATCCCTCCAAACACCCAAGTTGCTGACTTATTTGTACTGGGTTTGCTGTTGCGGCACCATTCTAAACAGTGACACCCCACTGGCTCCAGGACACGCTGTATTAACTGTGTGTGTTATTGTAGGATGCCTTCCCAATCCGATGGCCTGGGAGCGCACACACACACACACACACACACACACACACACACACACACACACACAGAGAAAGAAAGAGAGAGATGCTTATTTTTCAAACACAAACAGACTCGTCAGGCACTCATCTCGTTGCACTTACCCGAGTGATTTCTCCTGAGGATACGACAGACAGAGCGCTCCACTTTACACTCAGAATCCTGGGCCCCTGTAGCTAGTTACCCACCACGACTGTTACCAATTGGCCCCAATGTAGAGAGAAGAGGTTTCTGGTTGCCAAGCAAAACACAACACTCTGTCGTTACTGGAACTTCACTTGGCGCACATCGTGTACGCAGAACTCCGCTTGGATAATACACTGTAGTGCCGCCGCAATTACACTATTTACAAGAACTTGCGCCTTTCCATCAAAGTTTTTGTCCTCTTTTTCTTTTTTAAACTTTCCCGCCCCGATGCGCATTGTAAACAAGTGAGGATTAGTAAGGGCTGCACTCACAGCTCTGAGCTTTCTGACTTTATAAACTGACAGCGAAACCCGGAGAGAGCAACGCTGAGCTGGGGCCAATAAAAAAAACTCAAACGAGCCATTTTGGTTTCAATAAGGACTTGGGTAAAGAAACAGTGCAGAACATGTGTTTTAGCCAGTCTGACATGTGGGAAGTAGAAGAAATAAACAACGCCACTTTCTTGTCCTAACAACCATCTAGCGTAGCTAGTAAAAAAAAAAGAGCTGTCCGTTTATTTGTTCATAATGGAGTGTCTATTGAGGTTTTACAAGAGTACTTGCTGATGGCCAGTTAATGCCATGATTTCTGAAGTGGATCCAAAACCAACAACATGCCTCAAGACACGTTTATTCATGATGAAAAAATGTGACCACAAAAATAACAAAATCAACAATAATAAAAAATAAACACTACATTTGGCCTGTTAGCGTTGCTTGTCCAATGAATCTGATTTATAAATGGTTTGTAAAGCCTCTAAGGCTCTTAGAAGCTGAGAAGTGTAGTGTAGAATGGACTGCTTATGAGAGGGGATCGATTGGCCTCAAACCAAGGCATTGACAAATGGCACCTTAGGCCCCCATGAAATAGCCTTGCCATGGGGTCGGAAATGTGTGTGTGTGTGTGTGTCTCTTCCTCCTGTGTGTGTCAGTCATTGTCTATAAGCAATAACACACTCGCCAGGAGCTTTTTGGAGCTGAAGCATCTCCATGCGTTTCCTCCCAGCATCTGGTCTTCTGAAGTGCCTCAGCACATGTGCATAGATTAGTCTCACCACAGGGTTGGAATTGCCCCTGCCTCCATGAATCCACAGCCCTCCACCGAGCACGACGGGGTCCCGTACCATTTACCCCCATTTACCCAGAAGATTTGCCGTCAGTCTTCACGCGGACACCCAAAATGGAGGTCAGGTTGACAGATAACTCTGTTTAAGGTGGAACCTCCACTAGAAAGAATGCACTTGAAAGAGAAGCCATAGACAACCCCACCCCTGAGCCTTTCACTTTGACGGGGGCAGTCCTATCCCGCCGCTGTGCCCTTGCTTTGACGAAATACAGTTGATTTTGGGTCCGACTGGTGTTAGCGAAACAGGAAGTCAGGTGAATTACGGCAGTGGTTCTCAAACCTCTCCTCAGGGTCCCTCAGCCGTTTCACAATTTTGCCGTAGCCCTGAATTAGCTCACCTGACTCACTTAGTCAAGGGCTTGATGAATAGTCAACAAGTTGAATCACGTGTTCTAGCTCTGGATTAGATTAAATACATGGAATGGCTGATGGGTCCCCGGGGAAAGGTTTGATTACCACTGGATTAGGGAGTCCAGCAAATGGCCGTAAATAGGACTGCCTGGTTTAACCACATTGTAGAAGGACAAGGTGAGGGGCTTATACCCACTTGGAAAGACTATGTCTGTCATGCTTTTCCCGAACGTCAATGTTCTTGGAGCCTCGTGGAAGTTCTTGGAAATCATCTCAAGGGACATACAAATTCAAATGATGCCTCTTTAAAAGAGAAGAAACTCAAATCGCAGGTCAGGCACACAGAGAGCCTCTGTGATGAGCATGAGGGTGCCGGCATAAAAACGGCAGAGGAGCACGGGACCCATCATGGGCACGGACCCACAAAAACCACACTACCATACCAAGACCTTGTAGGAGGAGGTGGTAACACATTGAAATGGGGGAACACTTCACTTGTGCCTCCAATTGACTCCGTTTAGAGCAAGGTGCTAGGAACACCAGGATTGTGGGTTTCCACAAGGGCCACATCAACTAAGAATTGGTTGACAGTTCTGTAAATCGTTTTGCATACAAGTGCCGGCTAAACGACCATGCTGTTATCGTTATTAGGGAAAAGCTGAACAGTACAACTGCGTCTGTGCCCTCTGGACCGATTTCAGAGGGCACAGACGCAGTAAGCATTAGGTTGTTTCCAGGATCTAGCTGGCCTGGCACAGCAGTACTGTAAAAACACCCTGTAGGTATTGTCAATGTAAACACCACCCGTGAAGACTATGTTTCTCACCAACAAAACAAATCTGGACTAAGTTATACTGCACCCCTGTGGAGCTGAGCGGAGCTTCCCAGCAGTACACCGAGTGTGTCTAACTGACTGCTAAGAGTTATAGTGGGACTTTGATGTGCAGACAGGGCCCGTTTAACCCGGAACAAACACACACACACACACATTCTGCCAGGACCCTTGTCTGGGTCCAGAGTGACGATTCACCATCCATAATAACGTCCCTCACTGTCCATTGACAGTGGAGAAGGAAAGATGTGTCTCAAACAGAAAACTATGATGGAGACGTTTTATTATGGAAAACCGATTCCACCGCCAGCTGTTGTTTAGCCACTCGGAGTACAGGAATGTGTAACAAGAGACAGTTTTGGTATTGAGTATTAAAAAAGCGCTTTGCATGCTGGGCTTCCTTTAGCATGATTGCCCTTTAGAATGGTTCCTTACATGTCCCAGGGCTCCGAGTCCCTTTAACTTACCACAGTGCATCTGAAATCTGCTGCTGATCTATGCTGTGAACTGGGTTCAAAGATTTGATTGGATCAGAAGAAGTCCATAACACCTCTGATAGGGGTGATATCATTGGCTTGTAAACGTTCCATAGCACTTCATAGAAAGAATAAAATAACAGCAAGTAGGTGAAATAATAAAGTCACCTTCAAACATACACAACATGTTATTTTCCCTTCTGAAAGCTTCCCTGGAGCTGTTTTTATTTATAACTCTATATTACTTTCATTTATGATACCATTATAAACTGTGGGTTAGAGAGAGAGAGAGAGAGAGAGAGAGAGGTGGGCGGGCAGGCAGGCAGGCAGCGAGAGAGAGTGAGAGAGTGAGAGAGAGAGAGAGAGAGAGAGAGAGAGAGGTGGGCGGGCAGGCAGGCAGGCAGCGAGAGAGAGTGAGAGAGAGAGAGAGAGAGAGAGAGAGGTAGGCGGGCAGGCAGGCAGGCAGCGAGAGAGAGTGAGAGAGTGAGAGAGTGAGAGAGAGAGAGAGAGAGAGAGAGAGAGAGGTAGGCGGGCAGGCAGGCAGGCAGCGAGAGAGAGAGAGAGAGAGAGTGAGCGAGACAGACAGAGAGCGAGAGAGACAGAGAGAGAGTGAGAGAGAGACAGAGAGAGAGAGTGAGCGAAGGAGAGTGAGCGAGAGAGATAGAGAGAGAGATAGAGAGAGAGTGAGCGAGAGAGACAGAGAGAGAGAGAGTGAGCGAGACAGACAGAGAGAGAGAGAGAGAGAGAGAGAGAGAGAGAGAGAGAGAGTGAGCGAGACAGACAGAGAGAGAGAGGTGGAGATACTATTGTGGTAAAAGTCCCTCTATTAAAATGCTTAAAATCCACAAACTTGGGCCGTGGCAGGACTATGTGCTGTTGTAGCTCACGCCAGAATAAATGTTTGGGTACAGTGTTCCTGAAAAAACATCCATACAGGAAAAATACCCCCCCCCCTCTCCCCACGTAGCTTCTGGACACCAAGGAAGGTATTTCACCACCAAAACACACACCAATACATTCTGCAATCGTGCACACACACAAACGGATTCACGCACATACGGACAAGTGCTCACGCACACACTGTTGTGAGAAACAGACAGGCGCGTACACACACACGCTCATGTACTTAACATACATAAGCGCAACCTATCTAAATGCCATCACAACGTACATAGGAAATCTAAGTGAAAAGAAGAGGGGTTTAGGGGAATATTATGTTGCAATCGTCTCCACAGCTGCGAGTGCAGATGCTGTATAATTACAGAATGCCCTCACCGCTGATGAGGAACATGAGTAGGTGGTGATCGCTTACAGATAGGGAAACCACCTCTAAGGTACAAACAAATTAACAAACTTTAATTGACATTTTACGACTTTCCCTCCTCCCAAAACCTCCCTTCAAATCCACAACTCAGTCCCCACAAAACCTCCCATTTCATCATCAGAACCGTCCCAGCTGTCGTCTCCTCTACTGCCCACTGGTGGCGATGTAGCTGAATTACAGCGCATTGTACCGCACAGGGCAGCAGCCAAGCAGCACACTGACCAGACAGTCAGTATCCTCAACGCACTGGCGTGGATGTGTGGTTACAAGTTCTTGCCGTTGTGTTCAAGACACCTCTGTATAGATCAAATACGGTTATGTTGTGACTGAAAGGTCAAAAAAGTAGTGTGTACAAAGGCTGATGTTCCTTCATATATGGCCTCGCCTGGCAGAGAGCCATAGAAACAGAAGCTGCCATAGGGAGGGAGCGGTAAGATGAAACACCGGCGTGCCCTGGGATGTCGAGATCTGTATCTGTCTGGACTCTGTCCTCCAGCCAGTATCAGCTCCCATCCACACGCCAGTCAGTGCACGAACCCCCTGGGAAGACTATTCTAGATCATTCACCTTGTGTCTACTGTACTTCACCCTGACAACAGAACACAGACAGGTAGGTACAGTAACACAGTAGGTCTCCTTTGCTCTTCCGCAACATTTCACTTTGTGTCTTTTAAAACAAACACTTTGCTGCCGTGGATCCTAGCATAATATACACCGAGTGTATAAAACATTAGGAACACCTTCCTAATATTGAGTCGCACCACATTTAGCCCTCAGAACAGCCTCAACTCGTTGGGGCGTGGACTCTACAAGGTGTCGAAAGCCCTTCCACAGTGATGCTGGCCCATGTTGACTCCAATGCTTCCAAAGGTTGTGTCAAGTTGGCTGGATGTCCTTTGGGTGGTGGGCCATTCTTGCTACACACCCAGCAGCGTTGCAGTGCTTGACACAAACCTGGCAGCTACTACCATACTCTGTTCAAAGGCACTTAAATCTTTTGTTTTGCCCATTCACCATCTAAATGGCACACATAGCCAATCCGTGTCTCAATTGTCTCAAGGCTTAAAAATCCTTCGTTAACCTGCACCTTCACCTACACTGATTGAAGTGGATCTAACAAGTGACATCAATAAGGGATCATAGCTTTCACCTGGATTCACCTGGTCCGTCTATTTTTTATTTTTTTATTTCACCTTTATTTAACCAGGTAGGCTAGTTGAGAACAAGTTCTCATTTGCAACTGCGACCTGGCCAAGATAAAGCATAGCAGTGTGAACAGAAAACACAGAGTTACACATGGAGTAAACAATTAACAAGTCAATAACACAGTAGAAAAAAATGGGCAGTCTATATACAATGTGTGCAAAAGACATGAGGTAGGCGAATAATACAATTTTGCAGATTAACACTGGGGTGATAAATGATCAGATGGTCATGTACAGGTAGAGATATTGGTGTGCAAAAGAGCAGAAAAGTAAATAAATAAATAAAAAATAAAAAACAGTATAAAAACAGTATGGGAATGAGGTAGGTGAAAATGGGTGGGCTATTTACCAATAGACTATGTACAGCTGCAGCGATCGGTTAGCTGCTCGGATAGCTGATGTTTGAAGTTGGTGAGGGAGATAAAAGTCTCCAACTTCAGCGATTTTGCAGTTCGTTCCAGTCACAGGCAGCAGAGTACTGGAACGAAAGGCGGCCAAATGAGGTGTTGGCTTTAGGGATGATCAGTGAGATACACCTGCTGGAGCGTGTGCTACGGATGGGTGTTGCCATCGTGACCAGTGAACTGAGATAAGGCGGAGCTTTACCTAGCATGGACTTGTAGATGACCTGGAGCCAGTGGGTCTGGCGACGAATATGTAGCGAGGGCCAGCCGACTAGAGCATACAAGTCGCAGTGGTGGGTGGTATAAGGTGCTTTGGTGACAAAACGGATGGCACTATGATAGACTGCATCCAGTTTGCTGAGTAAAGTGTTGGAAGCCATTTTGTAGATGACATCGCCGAAATCGAGGATCGGTAGGATAGTCAGTTTTACTAGGGTAAGCTTGGCGGCGTGAGTGAAGGAGGCTTTGTTGCGGAATAGAAAGCCGACTCTTGA
This sequence comes from Oncorhynchus nerka, assembly GCF_034236695.1. Taxonomy (NCBI): domain Eukaryota; kingdom Metazoa; phylum Chordata; class Actinopteri; order Salmoniformes; family Salmonidae; genus Oncorhynchus; species Oncorhynchus nerka. The sequence continues at coordinate 33,120,331 of NC_088410.1, forward strand.
TTTGATTTTCGATTGGAGATGTTTGATGTGAGTCTGGAAGGAGAGTTTGCAGTCTAGCCAGACACCTAGGTACTTATAGATGTCCACATATTCAAGGTCGGAACCATCCAGGGTGGTGATGCTAGTCGGGCATGCGGGTGCAGGCAGCGATCGGTTGAAAAGCATGCATTTGGTTTTACTCGCGTTTAAGAGCAGTTGGAGGCCACGGAAGGAGTGCTGTATGGCATTGAAGCTCGTTTGGAGGTTAGATAGCACAGTGTCCAATGACGGGCCGAAAGTATATAGAATGGTGTCGTCTGCGTAGAGGTGGATCAGGGAATCGCCCGCAGCAAGAGCAACATCATTGATATATACAGAGAAAAGAGTCGGCCCGAGAATTGAACCCTGTGGCACCCCCATAGAGACTGCCAGAGGACCGGACAGCATGCCCTCCGATTTGACACACTGAACTCTGTCTGCAAAGTAATTGGTGAACCAGGCAAGGCAGTCATCCGAGAAACCGAGGCTATTGAGTCTGCCGATAAGAATATGATGATTGACAGAGTCGAAAGCCTTGGCGAGGTCGATGAAGACGGCTGCACAGTACTGTCTTTTATCGATGGCGGTTATGATATCGTTTAGTACCTTGAGCGTGGCTGAGGTGCACCCGTGACCGGCTCGGAAACCAGATTGCACAGCGGAGAAGGTACGGTGGGATTCGAGATGGTCAGTGACCTGTTTGTTGACTTGGCTTTCGAAGACCTTAGATAGGCAGGGCAGGATGGATATAGGTCTATAGCAGTTTGGGTCCAGGGTGTCTCCCCTTTGAAGAGGGGGATGACTGAGGCAGCTTTCAATCCTTGGGGATCTCAGACGATATGAAAGAGAGGTTGAACAGGCTGGTAATAGGGGTTGCGACAATGGCGGCAGATAGTTTCAGAAATAGAGGGTCCAGATTGTCAAGCCCAGCTGATTTGTACGGGTCTAGGTTTTGCAGCTCTTTCAGAACATCTGCTATCTGGATTTGGGTAAAGGAGAACCTGGAGAGGCTTGGGCGAGGAGCTACGGGGGGCGGAGCTGTTGGCCGAGGTTGGAGTAGCCAGGCGGAAGGCATGGCCAGCCGTTGAGAAGTGCTTATTGAAGCTTTCAATAATCGTGGATTTATCGGTGGAGACCGTGTTACCTAGCCTCAGTGCAGTGGGCAGCTGGGAGGAGGTGCTCTTGTTCTCCATGGACTTCACAGTGTCCCAGAACTTTTTGGAGTTGGAGCTACAGGATGCAAACTTCTGCCTGAAGAAGCTGGCCTTAGCTTTCCTGACTGACTGCGTGTATTGGTTCCTGACTTCCCTGAACAGTTGCATATCACGGGGCTATTCGATGCTATTGCAGTCCGCCACAGGATGTTTTTGTGCTGGTCGAGGGCAGTCAGGTCTGGAGTGAACCAAGGGCTGTATCTGTTCTTGGTTCTGCATTTTTGAACGGAGCATGCTTATCTAAAATGGTGAGGAAGTTACTTTTAAAGAATGACCAGGCATCCTCAACTGACGGGATGAGGTCAATGTCCTTCCAGGATACCCGGGCCAGGTCGATTAGAAAGGCCTGCTCACAGAAGTGTTTTAGGGAGCGTTTGACAGTGATGAGGGGTGGTCGTTTGACTGCGGCTCCGTGGCGGATACAGGCAATGAGGCAGTGATCGCTGAGATCCTGGTTGAAGACAGCGGAGGTGTATTTGGAGGGCCAGTTGGTCAGGATGACGTCTATGAGGGTGCCCTTGTTTACAGAGTTAGGGTTGTACCTGGTGGGTTCCTTGATGATTTGAGTGAGATTGAGGGCATCTAGCTTACATTGTAGGACTGCCGGGGTGTTAAGCATATCCCAGTTTAGGTCACCTAACAGAACAAACTCTGAAGCTAGATGGGGGGCGATCAATTCACAAATGGTGTCCAGGGCACAGCTGGGAGCTGAGGGTGGCCGGTAGCAGGCGGCAACAGTGAGAGACTTATTTCTGGAGAGGGTAATTTTCAAAATTAGTAGTTCGAACTGTTTGGGTATGGACCTGGAAAGTATGACATTACTTTGCAGGCTATCTCTGCAGTAGACTGCAACTCCGCCCCCTTTGGTAGTTCTATCTTGACGGAAGATGTTATAGTTGGGTATGGAAATCTCTGAATTTTTGGTGGCCTTCCTGAGCCAGGATTCAGACACGGCAAGGACATCAGGGTTAGCAGAGTTTGCTAAAGCAGTGAGTAAAACAAACTTAGGGAGGAGGCTTCTGATGTTGACATGTCACGGAAAGAGCAGGTGTTCCTAATATGCTGTACACTGTGTATTATTACTGTTTACTTTGTGGGAATTCTGCCTTTCTCTCATGACGTAGCCCTCCAGAAAGAAACATTTTTTTTACACAGCCTGGTTGGAAAACGGAACAGCAGCCACCTAGAATCAAATTGGAACAGTATTAAGCCAAAAAATAAGATGATTGGCTAGATCAAAAGGACTTGGTTGTTCATCTGAGCGTAGGCGATCTGAGAGAGACAACACAGAGAGCGAACCTTCAAAATTCAACGAAACGAGGCTAAACGAGCTCATTTGTGAGGCCAAACTGCTTTTGAAGCTCGCCGTACTATTACAGGGAGGGAGCCGTGAAGATGACTTTAATCAAGCCTTCCACTCCATGTGTTTGTCTTGTGGATTTCACACATAGAACAACAGATCAAATAGAGTGGACAGAAACAGGATTTCCTCTTTTGAAGCATTTCAAAAGCCTTATCTTGGAAACAAGGTCAGATAGGTGATACTCATCCGCCCCGGCTTCAAATAATCATATTATGATTAAAGCCTTTGAGCTAGTCTTTCAGTCTCTGATTGAGATCGGTTGTCTCTGCGCAGACTTGAGGGTTACATGATCGCCATTGGTCAAACCATGGTGTTAACTCAGATGAGTAATCTTCACGGGTGATGTCAGACACTTGTGGCAAAGGGCTGGAACAGAAGACGGGACTCACACGACTACAGTGTTCTAGGATTACAGTACGGCAATATGAGATGGATTTAATATCAAGCAATATCTAATACATACATTACTTCATGGAAGCAAATCACACTTGCCCCCCAAAATGTACGATAAGACCAACTTCAAATCAAACTTAATAAGTAGGCTACAACTTGGCAATGACACTCCCCTGACTTAGACAAATGCCATTTAAAATGTGCTTATTAAGCTCTTTACAGATATGAATAAACAATTCCACCATCCCCAACAATTCCACTGTAAAACATATGTGCGCCGCATTTTCAACAGCCTAAAGAGGCGTGCATTCCCATCGCCGAGAGACTGTGAACAAGCCTGGCGTCTGGAGTCCCCCCCCCCCCCCATCACATCCTCACATTTTCAACAGCCTAAAGAGGCGTGCGTTCCCATCGCCGAGAGACTGTGAACAAGCCTGGCGTCTGGAGCCCCCCAATCACATCCTCCACATTTTCACTTATGGAACAACGCCCTTCAAAAGCTCACCAAAGGCTTGAGATGCTAATGAAGCATTACCTAATTCAAACATGAAGCCTCCCTCTCTTTTCCTAGCTCCGTCTCGCCGTTTCTCTGCATCAGCTGTGATGAATGACTTCTAATGAGTCCCTGCTGCGTTGTTCAACTGGCTGCTTCTTCCAAAGCCCCCCCTCTCACTCCCCCTTTTTCTCTCTATGGATGAAATCATTGGAAAACGACCCGTCTCTAGGCTGCCTCGTTTCAATGCCATTGCACAGTGTTTCTAAGCCTATGCTTAACACAGAGTTCGATTTGACTGTGTGAAATGTACCCAACCCCAGCCCTCCACAGGTAGCTTGTGCCTCCCCTCAGCCACCCTGTCCCACTCATATGAACCAGTCCTATTCATAACCCGAGTGTGAACACATGCCCCGTATATTCCATATGTGTGGAATGTTCAAACGAAACAGCGGTGAATATTCTCTCTATTAAAAGGGAGAGTAGATGAAGGTCTCTGCTCTTTAGCCGAAATGGGAACCACCTGCTGGACTGAGGTGGCGGGTAGGCCTAAGCCCTTCCACTCGATATATGGGGTGACCCACTTTACCTCCAGACAGGTGGCGAAGAAAAGGCGGTACTTGAAATACATTTACTCCACCGAGATCCCCGGCGGGTTCCAAACCGTTGGATGTGGCTTCCAAACCGGAGTGGTTAGCGATTAAGTAAACAGAGTGGGAGATTTGTTCTCGCCGTCACTCACGTTAGCCAACGAGGCCCGGCAGAGCCAAGCAAGAGCTGAGCCAGGGACAAAGTAACAGGGAATCCTTTGCCCTCCACCAAAAGGGAAAGTGCCAGCTGAAATTGCAACCTCACCACATGGCAAATGCACTTTCCTTTCCCCATGGGGCAATCTGCGATGAAGCCCTCCTGGGGGATATTACAGAGCGATATTAAGACGTTAAGGCCAGTTCGGCGTTAAATTGTACACATACCACTGTGGTGAGGTAACACTCCTTGAAAAGTAATAGCAGTGACACGCGGGTATGTGAACGAAGGTACGGTCAGCATAGAGTTAACCCCTTAGCTTCTGAGGAGGAGCTAGTGAGGTCGGTACTGTCAAGGCACCTGAAGAGAAGTTCTGGGTCAAACGCAGGGAGGTCGATCGATGCTGGAATTCAGTCGAACCCACACTATGGCAAACACCCAAAATCGTGAAAATGCAAGCTTTAAGTGAAGGAGAAGTGACAAAACGAGTTTTACCTCAGTGCAAGAACAACATTATATTCCCTCCTTGACCTTAACAGGCCACAGGACTCAACCATCTGATTGACGTTTGGAAAGGAACAAGACAAATGTACAATGCTGGAGTGTGTTGCGCAGTCTAACAGCGTCCATTTTAAAACCTTAACGCCAGCTAAGACCATTTAATGTCATCTAAGACACTTTAAAGAGGCAGATTACTCAAAGACATGGTAATGAAAACGACTTGAACCAAAAGTTTGTTTCCAAGCATTGTCTCATTCTCAAACAATCAAGTAGTTAAGATGGGGGGGTGAGCCTGCTGGTGAAATCATAGTTTACTTCGCTTACATGGAGTTTTTACTGCTTATTACTGCTTATTTTTACTGCGTATTAGTTTGTGGTTTTCCAAGGGACAAAATACACAATTAATAGTTTGCGAATGAGCGTGTCACTGCCAGGCAATCTGGATGTGGTTGTTGAGAGTGGAGGACCAAGGAGCCTCTCCCACTGACTCGCTGGGCCCAGGACAGGGCTATGAGCTAGGGGACATCTGGAGGTGATCTGGGGCCTCGCTGAGAAACAGACGAGGTGCAGATGAGCTGGAGCCGGGCGACACTTCGGTCTCTGACGCCCTGCCCTGGGCTGCTGCTGTGGGGTGGTGAGTTGTCTCCATCAAAGAGAAAAAGTATGTTTGTGTGTGTGTGTTGAGTGCGCCCGCCTACGTGTGTGCGTCAGGACCAACGTGTTGGACCGGAGAGCTTCTTCCTCAGTCTCCACTTTCACCCACGCCGGTGGTCGGACGCCACTGATTGATGAGTAACTCGATGAGTGACTCTTTATACTGGAGTATGAGACGGAGAGGCAGCCAGCTAATCTTCACATCCCCTTTAAATCATTCAAAGACGATCATCAAACGCACTCCTCCCTTTAAGACCAATAACATCCCCACAGTGAGGACAGTTGTCAGCTAGCAGTCTTTTTAATTGCTGACAAAAGGGTCAGGAGGAAAGTTGGCACTAGTAATTGTTTATTCGAGGATGCTGTGGATGTGATATTGCACATGCTGTGCTTAAAGGGCGATATACGTAGGGTTGAATTGTCTTGGGTTGAGTTTTTTATCCAGCTATTCCAAGCACAATTAGCCGTGGACAGGCTTTGCTGCTCCCTTTAAAAGCAGACTCAGGGTCATTCGATCCATAGGGCTCTACAGCACTGGCAATCCCTTAGCCAATGAGAACAGACGACCAACAAAATGGGAACAGAAAGAAAGAAATACATGAACAAGGGCTTTTTATTCTGCCTCTTCTTTCACAGCTGTTCCCTCTCTGGTGGTGAAGCGAGCTAAACAAGGCCACATTCAAATCGAGCTAATTTTGTTAAAAGGGTAAATTATCATTAAAGTTCAATTAAGGTTCACCGCATTGCAATGCATTCCCATTCCTCAGTGTGTTTTGAAAACAGCTCGCTTTTAATCTGTCATCTCGTTCATATTCCGCTGCAAATGATTGTTTAGTATACTTTTTATACACATATGCCTCTATCGCTCATGTTTGAGATTGTGCCAGACCCTGTAATATAACATTCACACTGCCCTCAGCGCACTGACATTATTGGTGCAAAAGAGAGAGAAAAGACTGGGTTGGAAAAAGGAATAGGCTTTTCCTAAATAATTCTATTTACTTTCCGTACAGTTGTCCTAACATGACAAAGAATGTGTGAAGAGGTGTTAAATCTCCCTCTCCGGGTCATGCCTCGCCCTCTCCGTCACATAGTTGGCACACCCATAGACCACTCCTCTTTTCTGGCGTCTGGGAATTCCTGCCCATTGCCTTTTAATGTGGGTCTCATTTCTGTTGCTAGTGTGTGTGTGTGTGTGCATGCGTATGTGTGTGTGTTACTAACAACTGTCACGAGTGGAGCGCCACATTCGTTCCAGATGTACAGCAGCTAATCAAAGCCAAGATCCACCGAGCAAGACAGCGGCCTGGACCGACGGCGGGAATACCTCCTACGTGCTTTATGGCATCTATAAAAACAAAACATTTAAATACAATAAATCGGAGAATTCTCTCTCTCTCTCTCTCTCTCTCTCTCTCTCTCTCTCTCTCTCTCTCTCTCTCGCTCCCTCCTCTTTCTCACTCTCAGACAAAAACTAAAGCTTTTATCGAGGTCTCCGAGCTGCGACAGTATTTAAATGGTTAACAGTAGACTGCCACTTGCACAGGGAAAACACATTGTTTAGCCTCGACCACAATACAGATCTACACAGAGATCGTCTGTGTATTCTTGGTCTGCTGTTTCAGAGCCCAAACTGCATATGAATCATGGGACGTGCCTGAGATGAGAGGAACGGCAATACTGTGTCACCCAAAACACTAACTATTCCAACGTGTATAACACATGGAAAGCCCCGACCGATGCCAGGTATGACCCCTTTTCCCCCAGTGTCGCTATATAATACTGTTGAATGTGTGACTGGAGAATCAGCCTATTGGCACTTCTCCAGTTCAGCCACATAAATAAACATTAGACACTCGTTTAGGTATATGGCCTTTCTTCCCAAACCATCATTGGCAGAGGAGTCCATGCATTGGGTTAACATCTCTTTAAATCACTAGATGGTTGAGGTAGTACTACACAAGCCTGGTCCCAGATCTGTCCGTGCTATCATGTGCGGTCGCGCCAATGACCACAGGAGTTGGTAAGACGGCACAAACAGATCTGAGACCAAGCTAAGGTACTACTACACAACCTGAAGAAGTTCCAGAGTTCCAAACTTGGACTTCCATTAAAAGGATATGACTTAATCAATCCTGACTGCTGCGTTGAATTGTACTCTTTAATACATGAATGGCAGTTTGCAGCATAGCTCTCTCCTCTCTCCTCCAGCTGGACTGTCTTTGTGATCCCATCCTGACCACCTCATCTTTGTCACAAACCCCCTCTGGAAAAAAAGATAGGAGAAACCGACCAAAACCTCACCAGCCATTTGTGAGAGAGTGCAAGACAAGCAAATGGAACCTCAAAGAAGAAGCCATTGGGAAGTGAAACTAGTGAGACCATTTGCAAGATCAGGTACATGGCACATGCAATGCCAGCAAATGGAATGTCAAAGAAGATGAAGCTGTGCGAAGAAGTGAAAAGAGTGAATCAATCTCACAGGGAAAACTTAAGTAGACGTTTGAATGATGAAGCTACCTTCCCCAGAAACCCTTTGAGTTCCCACACGCTAATTTGCTAGCGGTCGCAAACCGAAAATCATTCATACACATGGTTAGCAGATGTTAATGCGAGTGTAGCGAAATGCTTGTGCTTCTAGTTCCGACAATGCAGTAATAACCAACAAGTAATCTAACTAACAATTCCAAAACTACTGTCTTATACACACAAGTGTAAGGGGATAAAGAATATGTGCATAAAGATATATGAATGAGTGATGGTACAGAGCGGCATAGGCAAGATACAGTAGATGGTATCGAGTACAGTATATACATATGAGATGAGTATGTAAACAAAGTGGCAGAGTTAAAGTGGCTAGTGATACATGTATTACATAAATATGCAGTAGATGATATAGAGTACAGTATATACGTATACATATGAGATGAATAATGTAGGGTATGTAAACATTATATTAGGTAGCATTGTTTAAAGTGGCTAGTGATATATTTTACATCATTTCCCATCAATTCCCATTATTAAAGTGGCTGGAGTTGAGTCAGTGTGTTGGCAGCAGCCACTCAATGTTAGTGGTGGCTGTTTAACAGTCTGATGGCCTTGAGATAGAAGCTGTTTTTCAGTCTCTCAGTCCCAGCTTTGATGCACCTGTACTGACCTCGCCTTCTGGATGATAGCGGGGTGAACAGGCAGTGGCTCGGGTGGTTGTTGTCCTTGATGATCTTTATGGCCTTCCTGTAACATCGGGTGGTGTAGGTGTCCTGGAGGGCAGGTAGTTTGCCCCCGGTGATGCGTTGTGCAGACCTCACTACCCTCTGGAGAGCCTTACGGTTCTGGGCGGAGCAGTTACCGTACCAGGCGGTGATACAGCCCGACAGGATGCTCTCGATTGTGCATCTGTAGAAGTTTGTGAGTGCTTTTGGTGACAAGCCGAATTTCTTCAGCCTCCTGAGGTTGAAGAGGCGCTGCTGCGCCTTCTTCACGATGCTGTCTGTGTGGGTGGACCAATTCAGTTTGTCGTGATGTGTATGCCGAGGAACTTAAAACTTGCTACACTCTCCACTACTGTTCCATCGATGTGGATAGGGGGGTGTTCCCTCTGCTGTTTCCTGAAGTCCACAATCATCTCCTTAGTTTTGTTGACGTTGAGTGTGAGGTTATTTTCCTGACACCACACTCCGAGGGCCCTCACCTCCTCCCTGTAGGCCGTCTCGTCGTTGTTGGTAATCAAGCCTACCACTGTTGTGTCGTCCTCAAACTTGATGATTGAGTTGGAGGCGTGCGTGGCAACGCAGTCGTGGGTGAACAGGGAGTACAGGAGAGGGCTCAGAACGCACCCTTGTGGGGCCCCAGTGTTGAGGATCAGCGGGGTGGAGATGTTGTTGCCTACCCTCACCACCTGGGGGCGGCCCGTCAGGAAGTCCAGTACCCAGTTGCACAGGGCGGGGTCGAGACCCAGGGTCTCGAGCTTGATGACGAGCTTGGAGGGTACTATGGTGTTAAATGCTGAGCTGTAGTCGATGAACAGCATTCTCACATAGGTATTCCTCTTGTCCAGATGGGTTAGGGCAGTGTGCAGTGTGGTTGAGATTGCATCGTCTGTGGACCTATTTGGGCGGTAAGCAAATTGGAGTGGGTCTAGGGTGTCAGGTAGGGTGGAGGTGATATGGTCCTTGACTAGTCTCTCAAAGCACTTCATGATGACGGAAGTGAGTGCTACGGGGCAGTAGTCGTTTAGCTCAGTTACCTTAGCTTTCTTGGGAACAGGAACAATGGTGGCCCTCTTGAAGCATGTGGGAACAGCAGACTGGGATAGGGATTGATTGAATATGTCCGTAAACACACCAGCCAGCTGGTCTGCGCATGCTCTGAGGGCGCGTCTGGGGATGCCGTCTGGGCCTGCAGCCTTGCGAGGGTTAACACGTTTAAATGTTTTACTCACCTCGGCTGCAGTGAAGGAGAGGCCGCATGTTTTGGTTGCAGGCCGTGTCAGTGGCACTGTATTGTCCTCAAAGCGGGCAAAAAAGTTATTTAGTCTGCCTGGGAGCAAGACATCCTGGTCCGTGACGGGGCTGGCTTGCTTTTTGTAATCCGTGATTGACTGTAGACCCTGCCACATACCTCTTGTGTCTGAGCCGTTGAATTGAGATTCTACTTTGTCTCTATACTGACGCTTAGCTTGTTTGATTGCCTTGCGGAGGGAATAGCTACACTGTTTGTATTCGGTCATGTTTCCGGTCACCTTGCCCTGATTAAAAGCAGTGGTTCGCGCTTTCAGTTTCACGCGAATGCTGCCATCAATCCACGGTTTCTGGTTTGGGAATGTTTTAATCGTTGCTATGGGAACGACATCTTCAACGCACGTTCTAATGAACTCGCACACCGAATCAGCGTATTCGTCAATGTTGTTGTCTGACGCAATACGAAACATATCCCAGTCCACGTGATGGAAGCAGTCTTGGAGTGTGGAATCAGATTGGTCGGACCAGCGTTGAACAGACCTCAGCGTGGGAGCTTCTTGTTTTAGTTTCTGTCTGTAGGCAGGGATCAACAAAATGGAGTCGTGGTCAGCTTTTCCGAAAGGAGGGCGAGGCAGGGCCTTATATGCGTCGCGGAAGTTAGAATAGCAGTGATCCAAGATTTTGCCAGCCCTGGTTGCGCAATCAATATGCTGATACAATTTAGGGAGTCTTGTTTTCAGATTAGCCTTGTTAAAATCCCCAGCTACAATGAATGCAGCCTCAGGATGTATGGATTCCAGTTTGCAAAGAGTCAAATAAAGTTCATTCAGAGCCATCGATGTGTCTGCTTGGGGGGGAATATATACGGCTGTGATTATAATCGAAGATAATTCCCTTGGTAGATAATGCGGTCGACATTTGATTGTGAGGAATTCTAAATCAGGTGAACAGAAGGACTTAAGTTCCTGTATGCTTTTGTGACCACACCACGTCTCGTTAGACATAAGGCATACGCCCCCGCCCCTCTTCTTACCAGAAAGATGTTTGTTTCTGTCTGCGCAATGCGTGGAGAAACCAGCTGGCTGCACCGACTCCGATAGCGTCTCTCCAGTGAGCCATGTTTCCGTGAAGCAAAGAACGTTACAGTCTCTGATGTCCCTCTGGAATGCTACCCTTGCTCGGATTTCATCAACCTTGTTGTCAAGAGACTGGACATTGGCGAGAAGTATACTGGGGAGTGGTGCACGATATGCCCGTCTCCGGAGTCTGACCAGAAGACCGCTACGTTTCACTCTTTTACGAAGTCGTTTTTTTGGGTCGCCGGCTGGGATCCATTCTGTTGTCCTGGTTGAAAGGCAGAACACAGGATCCGCTTCACGAAAGTCATATTCTTGGTCGTACTGAGTTGACGCTGCTCTTATATTCAGTAGTTCTTCTCGACTGTATGTAATGAAACCTAAGATGACCTGGGGTACTAATGTAAGAAATAACACATAAAAAAAACAAAAAACTGCATAGTTTCCTAGGAACGCGAAGCGAGGCGGCCATCTCTGTCGGCGCCGGTCGCTTGCCCTAACCTGAATCTCCTTCACCGCCTCATTGTTACTTTGTTCCCTTCCACTCTGCCGTAGTGACACTGTGCCCCAGACAGAGAGGAATGCAACTACCATCAGGTGGGACAAGGAGATGGCATATGATCGATCGTGTCCAGGTCAGGATTTGTCAAACAGGAGGTCCGTCTAGCATTTTCCCGCCTTGGCAATTTTTTTGTCACTCGATCACAGAGCAGTGTCATTATGAATGGGGTGGGCAGTGAATTCATACACCTGCAGCAGCGCTAGTCTGCACAGTAGACATTCCCAGATAATGTAGACATTATCCTGGATAATGACGTCGTTTTAACCAGCTTCTCCCGCTGGATTGGTTGTTTCCAGATCTTGCTCAATTACAACTTGATCACATTTGTCAGATGATCTCTATGAGAAAGAAGCAGGAGAGAAGCGTAACTGCTGTGAGATATTCAGAATACGTCATTTCAAATGTCCTTTCCCCCCAAAGGCTATTAAAATGACTGCATATGGAAAGACCTGTGCTGCCCACCACCTTCTCGCCCAGAGTTCTGTCCACAAACCTCTGGCAAGTTCCCAGGCCTTTCAGAAAATATTTTCCATCTGAGTCAGAAGTTTAGAGTGTCACAGTCACCAAGTGGGCATGAACCCGGTTATACAAGCTGAGGCAGACCCTATGTACTGATCCAGGACCAGCTTTCCCTCCCCAAATCCTAACTTAAATCATAAGGAAAGAAAATGTTAAACTGACCTTAGATCAGTGTCCCTACTCTGACCTATAAACACCCGACTCAGAGGAAGTGACTAAATATGTACATGCTCTGAGACTGTTACAGAAAGGAGGGCTTCCACAGAACACCTTCAGAGAAGAGAGAGATTTGTGGAAAATAACAGTAGTGTGACTCAAGTCAAATTAGGCTATTCTTCAATGAGAGAGGGTACGACACGGCAGCCAGCAGTAGCACTTGACACGTTCAGCGTTCCAAAGCACCATAACACTGAACCTGAAAACTATCCGTGAACCACCAACAGACTTGTTTTAAGGTGTTAGGATTGAAGGTATACAAGGTGTATTTTCTTATATCTAGTACATGAAGAATCCTCCCTATGTCCAACTCTGTGGGGCAGAGTCGTGTCAAACTCCAGCCACCAAGTCAGTTGGTCATATCCACTCTCTGTAACTGCTACTCAAAGCTCAGTGACACCAGACAAAAGTCGGGCGTGTCTTCATGTATGACGACACCCATTTTCGTGACACGAACACCATCCCCACCCCTCCTTCCTCATCCCTAAGCCCTACTAAGTTGTTACCTGACCAACCTACCGTTGGCTCGCAGCTGGAGCAAAGAGGACGGGTGATAAATCAATCGTGGACTTCGCCCCGGCAACCCGGCTCCGCCTCAACGCCGAGCGCCGCCATTAGCGTACGTTTATTTGTTCGCGGGACTGTTTCTCTGAAGAGTGTGACCAAGAGCTCTGTTCTCCACAGCCAGGGTTGACCACCCAACTGGTGAGGTCACTGGTCCTCCAGCAGTTCTAACCAAACAGTCCAGAATGTTCCCCGGGTTCCACTATTTATTTGGACCTCGTTAGAGTTCCCCGGCCGCGACTCTGATGATGCAGCAGCGAATCAATGACGTAATTATTAGTGGGAACTAACAGACTAATGGCTATGTCATAGAAACATATCTCCCTTTTTCCCCCAGCATAAAGAGTCCTTTACAAAGAGAGAGGGTGGTAGTTGTTGCATAGAGATAGCCTGGTCGCAGATCTGTGTGCCATTTTGCTAGGTCCTATATACAGTATGGTCATTGTCATGCCAAACAACCATAAGAGTTGGCTATACAGCACAAACAGATCTGGGACCAGGCTAGCCCATAGGCCCATCTTCAACACTGACAATAGGCTCCTATTATGACCTGATATGGCTCAAAAAATAAATAAGTCATCACTTACTCATATAGAAATGGATACACGTCTAACAATCTTAGCAAGTGTCTGACATAACAATCCTGGATGTTTAGGCCACATGTATCTGTTCAAAGTGATCTTCCTTCTGGATCTTTCCGTCATCTTCCACCGGCAGATCTCAATCTAAATGAAGTTTTGTTTCTCTCTCTCTCTGGTCTGAATGAGCTCACTTCTGTACAAAAATATAGTCGCCAAACAGAAAGATATGGACACCGTGTTGCCTAGCGATGGTGAAATCCACTCAGAGTGTTATTAGTAAAACAGAAAAAGACCCAGGCAGGAGTACACACAGAGGTCACGGCTGGGATATTTGATGTGCAAGCGGCGAGCAGCACATTTTGGCGGAATCGTCGCAGGGCCGCAGTCTATTTATTAAAGTGGAGAAGAGGTGGAGGAAAGGAAAGAAAACAGAACAAACAGCAATGACTGATTCCTCTGAAAGGTTTGTGCGTGGGGAATTTGAAGGGGATCGGCTTAGCGGGAAACTTTGTTGATTAAATAGCATCAAACAGCGTGTGGAAAATAAATGAACTCATCCATCCATTTGATCAGCCCACGTCGACTATGTTGGATCTTTTAATGAGGCTTGTAATAGGGAAGATAGACCAACCCTGGAATGAAAGGGGTGTGTGTGTGTGTGTGTGTGTACATACGCTTAACCACACACCCTCCTTTCCCTGGTTATTCCAACCAAAGTGAGGGTGTATTGTGGAAAACTAGTCCCTACAGCTGGAACCCTCCACAGCCCCGCGAAAAGACCCACTTTTACAAGACTGGCCGTCACTCATAATCACAGACCACTGTGACACGGGCTGATGTCATTGTTCCAGACCCGAATCAGAGAAATATCAACACCAATAAAGTCAAACAATGTTGATTCTAGCAGCAAAAACCTTCATTTCGTTGATATAGAACATTTAGTGAGACGCACAGGGACATTTTCTGCCACATTGAATTTGGAAATAAAAATATGGTTGATTTACGCCACATCATGTCAGAAATATGAACAGGCCTGGTGATGACACACATCATAAATAATCTTCACACCCAAAAACGTAGATTGACTTTTTCTTTTTATAGGTATTGAAGAAACAGAACAAAAAGAGGGAAAAATCTACTGTCCAAATGGGAAAAAGGCTTTCTTGTCTTCACAGATCACACCTGCAAAGCCTGGGGATTAAAACTGCTACTACTTTGCACAACCCTTTCTCACCATTCATTGTAGATTCACAGTGTTTTTTAAGACAGGGATGGAAGAGAAACCGAGGGCCTTGGGTTCATTTCTTAAACTCATAACAGGTCACCTTCACTGATGACCCTGGCTTCAAGCTCTTTCCCAAAAAGGAGCCGACTGCAACCTCCACTGCACTCAGGTCAGAGGCTATCCCCGAGCACAGAGCTTAATCTATTTACAGGGAAACACTGCAACAGGACTGAGATCAGAAGAAAAACGGAACCCCTAAAAAGACAGAGAAAGGGAACACTCAAACTGTCGGAGTCTAGGCTTTTCAAATGAAATCAATTTTCCCTGCCTCTCCAAAAGCATTATGCTAGCCTGTTACTTTTACGTTGTCAATTTTGTCATTTAATACAAGTAAGAAATGCAGCACCTACAAAGCTGTACGACGCAATAATACGGGTCACTTAAGTACAACTCGGCAAGAAAAACATTCCAAGCGCTTATTCACACGAAGTATGCAGAAAACATTAACTGAACCTCTGTGTCTCATAAGGGCATATAAAGCATTAACTGTTCTGTTAGGTTGTGTGTGTGTGTGTGTTCCTGAGTGTGTTCCCTGAGTGTGTCCCCTGAGAGTGTTCTCTGAGTGTGTGCGTGCCTGCAGGCCCGCATTCCATCATGCATTTGGGTATATAGCCCTATAGCTTAAAGACCTTTTTAAAACACCAGCACATCCTTAATTGTACCATCAAATACAGTATTCCCAACAGAACCTGGGTGGTATGATGTCTTTAGGGTGGCATGGCTTGGTTTGGTGTGGATTCAAGTCACCCACCAGTTTCTCCAGCCTGCAGCCACGGCATCCTCTACCCCAGCACCCTGCAAGGCCTGCGGGGCCCTATGCAGACCGTCCCGCCCCTAAATCAAGCAAGGGAACTCTCAGGCTAACAGCAATCAGTATGCCTGGCTGTTTGAAGTCCTTCCCTGGCCTCCCCTGCTCACCACGCTGTGTGATATATCCTATATATATATATATCCTCTTTTTTCCACCTGTCCCACACCTCTTCTGGGACCATGACATCTCAGCCATAACTCACAGAGAGGAGAGAGAGAAGAAGGAGTGGCGAAAGAGGAGGTGGAGAGAGGAGGGAGAGGGTAGGGGAACAGAGAGAGGGAAGATGGGAGGAGGCAGAGGAGAAAGAGAGAGGAGGTCGAGGTGGACGAGGCAGAGGAGGTAGAGAGGAGGCAGAGAGAGAGAGGGATAAGTAGAGCCAGAGAGAGAGAGAGAAAGAGGAAAGAGGGTTAAAGAGAGGTTAACGCCTCGATCACACCCATAGCGTCACTAGGCAAAATGGTACGATGCATCACTGGGATATGTGTGCAACAAACGTTCAACATTCGCCTTCTGCTACCATTTCTGCCAAGGCGTCTACGCACACAGATTGACGCATACGTTCGATAAATCCAGCGTATAAAAGCCACACAGAACGCACTGCAACTGCCTCCGCAACGCAATGGCAAGCGCAGCGCTCCGTTGGAAACTAAATGTACTTCTGGTGTACCAAAATGCAACGACACTGTCGGTGGGATCGAGGCGTAAGGAGAGAAAATACAGAGAAGGGAGAAGAGAAGGGCAGAGGTAAAGAGGGGAGGAAGAGAGAAAGCGAGGGAAGCCTGTAGGCTCCAGAGCCCTGAGGGCCTGTATGTGAGACCGGGTGAGTAATAGTCAGTTGGTCTCGTGAACTCTGAGCCCCACTGTAAATTCAGATGGGAAGCCGGTGGAGACTGCAGGATGTTGGACTGATCCACTATTGGACCCCCCCCCTCACATCTCATCCCTCTGTTTATCACCTTTATGTAATACCCCCGGGGACAGGCATACAGGTGGGCCAGTCCGTGAGACCAGGCAGGCCTCCTAACACTCTTATTTGCCGGGTTTGGTTTCAATTTCAACCAGGCGGACCTGGTTAGAGGTTCGAACAAGCACAGGGGACTAGGCGGCGTTTGGAGATGCATTCGGTCGTGATCGAAAATATGGAAAGAGTGAAAGAGAGCCGTTATCAAAAACTTTGGATAAAGTGCACTTTAGGGGAATGTGGTCTGCCTAGCTAAAATATCAAAGCCACTTTGTATCAGGGCTGAAGTGTTCAATCGCCTGCTCCGCTCGCTTGCTGCCGGGGCATCGGGTCCGGACTCTCAGTTAAACTCACCGTCGTCGCGTCAAGACAATTTGCCGCGCCGAGGTCTTTTGTTATTGCAAACTGACGCCCACGCACTTCAAAAAAGAAACGCGAAAAGAGAATAACACGTCGGTTCGGACTCTGAGGATCGAAGGGGAACCAATGATCCTTCTCTAGCTCAATAAGGTAAGAGGAGAGCAGGCTGAAACAATCAAGCCGTAGCTACCCTCTGACTCGGGGAGGATCGCAGGCCAAACGTCTACTGTTTGTTCCCAGCAGCAGAAGGGAAACTCGTTTTTGTTTCCATCTCAAAAGGTCATTCGATTACACATCCCTGCGGGATCTGTTTCAGCACAGCCCCAGAAAAGGACCATACAAAGTCATCTGACCGAACTTGGAACTGGCCGTCTAAAATAAACACACTATAAATAAATTGAAATATGCATTGAATATTCATAGGTGGCCACCAAAACGGCTGAAGAACATAAACAATGTGGTGTGATTTTGGGGCTATGGCTTCATCCGTTCTTCTCCGTTAGGACTAACAAGATAACTAAGAAGCTGTTTAACATTATTGGGATATAGCCTACATTTATAATGTCCCAGAGGAAGGAGTCTGGGCTCTTTAGGGAGAGAACATCAATCATGTCATCACATTGTGCTCATGGCGGAGGAAAGAAAAGCACCATTTAGTCCAACGGTCCACTAATTGTCTGGCCCGCGGGGGTTGTGGCGTTGCGGTGCGGCCCGGGAACATGCCAAGAACAGCAAGCAGGAACTAATGAACTCTGTGTAACGTTCCTCTATCAGACCACTAAGCCCACTCACTCCATACGCTCTACAGTCAATATACAGTGACACCAAGCCTGATAGTAGTCCATCTCGATCTTCCTCTGCCCCCTATAGGCTTTGGGTGTCCTCCACACGTCAAGAGCGCCCTAACATATTCTGTTCTCAGAAAACATCGCTTTGAAAGGAGACAAAGGCCAAAAGTAGCAAGTGATATATTATATATAAATATATTTTTCTTTTCTTTTTTTAAAGGCCCAGTGCAGTTAAAAACTACATTTCCTGTGTTTCATATACATTTCCACACTAGGTTGGAATAACACTGTGAAAATGATGATAATGCCCTTTTAGTGTAAGAGCTGTTTGAAAAGGCAGCCTGAAATGTCTGCCTGTTTGGACTGCCTGATGATATCACCAGGTTGTAAATTAGTTAATAGACCAATAAGAAACAGATTCCCAAACCTCTCTGCCAATAACAGCAAGTTTTCAGTTTTCCCCTCCACACTCAGACCACTCCCAGACAGTCCTAGCAAAATTGTTTAAGAAATGGTTCTTTGCTACAAAGGTGTTTCTGTTCATTTTAGATTTGTTTTATTGAAAACAATCCTGGTAAGGTACTTAAATGTTACCCAGAAATGATTGGATATCGAGACAAAAACGGCTGCATTGGACCTTTAAAACGAATAATCAGGCAAAACTGGAGTCTCTTGGGGATACAACTAAGACATGTGTAGTTGAGATGGAGAGTGTACAGTTGAGGAAACAATGAGATCTAATGCTCCTGCGAGAGACGGTTGAGGAAACAATGAGATCTAATGGTCCTGCGAGAGGCGGATGATGACTATCTGGCATCCTACAACCTTTTCTCAAGTGCCTCCATCTGTAGACGAACCGGAGCGATATGCTCAGACCTGCCTTCTGCCCGCCGTCTGCCTCCTATTCCAGGACAGCACTTGACTCTCTCCGCAAACGCATTAAAACAGTACGTCAGGGAGCTCACATTCCTCCTAACCAGACTATACAGCCTGACACAGTCACAGATCCACCCCCAGCAGAGCTCTTCTAGAAGGACGGCTGGACGTTTTCTGAGAGCTCACCGTGAGGTCACTTTAACAATAGAGATGCATCGTCTACGTCCCAAATGGCACCCTATTCCCTATATAGTGCAGTATTTCTGACCAGGATCTGGTGAAAAGTAGTGCACTGTGTAGGGAATAGGGTACCATTTGGGATGAACACTTTATTTAATTATGTGACTCTGACCAAGGTGGCTTGGAACACCTGTAAAGGCTACTGACCCCTGTTCCATGACTGAAATAATAGCGTGTCTGATTGATTTCACACAGTGGTTTGGAGTAAGGTGTGGCTGGTCTGGTGTGTGGCTGGTAGAACTATGCATGAACTATATACACCCTTCCTTTATTAGGGAGACACATACACAATATAATAAAGAGCTTGTGTCTTACTGTTGAGGTGAAAGGTAGGGTGGACTTATCTGATTGACGCAGAGTAGGTCGTAGAAACAATAGCAGACACACACACACACCCCTCCTTACCATTCTGCCCGTCCAGCTCGTTGCCTATATCCTGACCCATCAGCTTCTGTCGGGTGATGACGGCGGCTAACGCGTCCAACCCAGCATCCTGAACTGTTCAGAGAGAGGGAGAGAGACAAAGGGGTTAACTCAGCCCTGTTCAGCATAGAGACAGACAGACAGAAATAGAGAGGTGCTCCATAAGAGAGAGACCTATACATTATAGCAGGGTTCCCCAACTGGCGGGCCGTGGGCCGAATTTGGCCAAAGGGGGATTTTATTTGTACCGCCAACTTTTCTGAGCAAAAAATTTTAAAAATCCTGCAAAGGTAAGCGTTGATACTATGATGACAACCTGATGTTTCCTCAAAAGTATATATCTACAGTTCCTTCAGAAAGTATTCAAACCCCTTGAGTTTTTCCACATTTTGTTGTGTTACAGCCTGAATTTAAAATGGATTCAATTTAGATTTTTAGGGTACTGGCCTACACACACAATACCCATTTTTTAAATACATTTTATGTCAACAAATTAATAAAAAATGATAACTAAAATGTCTTGAGTCAAGTATTCAACATATTTGTTATGGCAAGCCTAAATATGTTCAGGAGTAAAAATGTGCATAATAAGTTGCTTGGACTCACTCTGTGTCCAAAATAGTTTTTAACGTGATATTCGAATGATTAGCTCATCTCTGTACCCCACACATATAATTATCTGTAAGGTCCCTCAGTCGAGCAGTGAATTTCAAACACAGATTCAACCACAAAGACCAGGGAGGTTTTCCAATGCCTCACAAAGAAGAGCACCTATAAAAAATAAACAAATACATTTAAAAGCAGACATTGAATATCCCTTTGAGCATGGTGAAGTTATTAATTACACTTTGGATGGTGTATCAATACACCCAGTCACTACAAAGATACAGGCGTCCTTCCTAACTCAGTTGCCGGAGAGGAAGGAAACCGCTCCAGGATTTCACCATGACTTTAAAACAGTTCCAGAGTTTAATGGCTGTGATAGAAAACTGAGGATGGATCAACAACATTGTAGTTACTTCATAACACTGTGAAAAGAAAGAAGCCCGTACAGAATATAAATATTTCAAAACATGCATCCTGTTTGCCACAAGGCACTAAAGTAAAACTTTTTGTCCTGAATACAAATAAGTATGTTTGGGGCAAATCAAACAACGCATCACTGAGTACAACTATTCATATTTTCAAGCATAGTGGTGGCTGTATCATGTAATGGGTATACTTGTCATCAGCATGGACTACAGATTGTTTTAGGATAAAAAGAAACAGACTAGAGCTAATCACAGGCAAAATTCTAGAGGAAAACCTGGTTCAGACACAGGGAGAGAAATTCACGTTTCAGCAGGCAATAACCTAAAATACAAGGCCAAATATACACGTTTCAGCAGGCAATAACCTAAAATACAAGGCCAAATATACACTGGAGTTGCATACCAAGATGTCATTGAAAAAAATGACACTTAAATCCATTTGAATCCCACCTTGTTGTAGCACAACAAAATGTGGAAAAAGTCAAGGGGTGTGAATACTTTCTAAAGGCCCTGTATATATTTGTATTTATAAGACTGTAAAAACACCACCAAATCAGCTCTAAGGGATCTTCATTTTGGAAATCTGTTCCAAAGTATTCACACTCATCATAGAGAGAGATACGTGATCGTATACAAATGTAAGCAAGGTTTGAAAATATTATGTTTTAGTGAAATATATCTGTTTTGGCTTCTTTGCGGTCTATTTGCAGTCTACAAATGATTTGTAATTGCGTTCCGTCCCCCTGACCATCCCCTCAAGAAGAAAAAAATGGTCCCATAGCTGAATCTAGTTGATGATTCCAGCATTATACAGTTCATCAATAAACAACCCACAATTAGGAAAACCCCATTCAACTACCATACAAATACTCTAGAGCACATTACGCATCCAAACAAAAATGTGTCAGATGTAGCAGCGGAGAGGTGGTAAAACTATAAAGACATGCCGAAATTCTTCTTTAATGACTCATTGGTAGAGAGAGAGAGCAATTTTGTGATTTCACAGGGCAACCATTTGGTGAGTAGGAATGACGCTATTGGGGTTCAGCACTGGGGAGCAACACTAGGGGGCAGCGTGCCACAGGTGACTCACAGCACTTCAAACGCACGCACACACACACACGACAAAGACATGCCTTTACGCACGCACGCACAAACAAACACACACACACACACCTCAGCCTGACTTCTGTTATTCAAACGTTCTAACTGTACTGGGTGAAAAAGGAGAGGGGGGCAGCTGAACAGTGACTTTGTGAAAGAGACGGATACATAACTTGTG
Source organism: Oncorhynchus nerka (assembly GCF_034236695.1). Taxonomy (NCBI): domain Eukaryota; kingdom Metazoa; phylum Chordata; class Actinopteri; order Salmoniformes; family Salmonidae; genus Oncorhynchus; species Oncorhynchus nerka. Next base: position 33,141,749 of record NC_088410.1, read on the forward strand.
GGAAACTATCATTCTCTATCACAATTTTACAGAGGGGTGGTGTTACACTGAGTTTGTCCAGGTTATTATATGTGCTTCATGGGGTTCAGGGATTTGGTGAGGAGAGGAGAAGGCCCTTTGTCTCTAAATTTGACACAGACACCACCACAGGAATCTGTGAGACCACAGATTTGGTTGCTCACTATAGGCCCTAAACTTACATCCGGAACTCCCAATGGGGGCTCAAAACCTTGATGCGGTTTCACTGTATCCCCACAATACTGACAAACTGAAAATAGCCAGATCGCAGCCAGAACCGTAATGGAGACATAACAGAGGAGACTCATGTGGAGTCAGGTGAACTGTACTAGGATCAGCCTGGATGTTGCAGTTACAGTGCATGTGGGAACGATTTAGGAACTGGGAGAGGCTGGAAATCGAATCTGCTGAATGTGAGTTACTGTGTTCACCTCATCCTGTGACCGTGTGGATATAGTTATCAAGGTGTAGCCTCGAGGAGGACCGCCACCTCTGTGTTTCCTACTAGAGGCACTGATCACAGGTCAGTTTTGCATGGGTAAAGTTAGGCCTCTGAAGGTACAAACTGATCCTAGATCTGATCAGGGGTGTATTCAGAGTCAGTGATGTGAAACGTTCGGACTGTTGTAGACAGATATACAATGAATAGAGCTGACAACACCCCCTAGTCTACCTGACAGTTCCACACCATACACTTCTATCTGAACTTTGTGTAACCTTACCCTCGACGATGCGCTGCTGCTGCTGTTTGATCGCGGAGAAGCCCAGGCCCCTGGTCTCCTCTGACTCGTTGACCAGCCAGGGGTTGGCCGAGGTCCCTCCTTCTCCCCCCGCCCCTGGCATCAGGGTCGACCTGGGAAATGTCACACAACAACATGATCAGCATGCCAAGGGTGGAGAGAACGCACTCCCTGTACCTGTCAATCACCTGAACGGGACACACGTCGGAACTACCGACACGCGCCGTCAACCCTCGGCTTCGCAAACAAACACGGTACAATGGACACAAGTGCAACCTCTGTGGCAAGCGGTTACATCTGTAACACTCGTGTTACTCATCTGATGTGGACTTGTGTAACAACATGTCCTTCCCTTCAGATGAGACAAGGCTTATTTATTTTCTTGTTTGGTTTTTACGTTCTGAACAAGGAAGCAGATATGTTTAGTTGCTTTAAAAAAAAAACTAGTACCGGCTTGTTCGACATGTAAACACTGCATGCTAATCATACACAGCCACGGGCCCTCAAGTTTACAGTTGTGTTTCACTCTGACTGACACACACACACGCACACACACAGGCACGCACACCAGAGTGCTCTTGTTGTGATGTGTAGCGCTTAACACTGTTGTGTGGTTTTGAGCTATTTTTCTGTTAATGGGGAAAAGCTGTCTGAGGCTGCCTCAGACCCAGAGGTTGTGTTGCGGTGAAGTGTCAAGCTCTCTGTTAGTACAGATAGATCAATCCCGTCCGTCAAGACAGTGTCACCTACTGGTCATACCCAGCAATTCACCTCAGACAGCGCTGACTGGAGGACTGGCATTGGCTGTCAGGGGACCTTGGGGGACAGCCATTGGCTGTCAGGGAAATTAGGATTGCAGCCATTGGCTGTCAGAAGTAGGCACTTAAAATCTCCTCCACTTCCCTTAACAAAGCCCATTTACTACAATATCATACAGCTCATCAAATCCTTGTGGTACACTATGTTGAAAAGAATGAAAAATATGTCATTGTAGATGTGATTCCAGGCTCATAACAAACCACAATGTCACCAGGTAAAGTAATGGTGTGATCAGAAACCTCAAATAGGTATACTTGTGGACGTTGTGAAGTTAATCTCCTCACGCTGGTATTGGACAGGACAGGTTGTACTAAATTTGAACTCAAAGTTGGTTGTGATGTGTCAAGCATGGCGCCATGACGCCACCTCCTTCCTTCCTCTTTCCGAGGGCGAGTGTGTAGTTTGAAGCACCCCATCTCCCTCTCTTTACTCCTTGGCCCAGCTTACTCAGCAGCGGCGGCCAGGGCGAGACAAGGAGGTCGGCAGCCAGCGCTAAGCTAAACTTTCCGACAGGTTTGGTAACTATCCTACCGCGTGGCGGATCTCCACTTCCTCCCGCCGTGTGAAGATTAAAGCTTATCCAATTAACCGCCCACTGGGGCCCGCCAACTTATTAATCAGGCATCTCTGGGCAGCCCGCATCACACTCCACCGCCGCCGAGGACCCGACATACAGACAGGCCTCTGAGGCTGTAACTTGGACATGGCCGATTGAACTCATTTTGACTTGTTGCAGTAGTGTAGTGTGTAGTGTTGTGGTGGCTCTCTTGTCGAGATGTGTGTTTTGTCATATATATATATATATATATATATATATAATTATTTTTTAATCCCAGCCCCCGTCCTCTTCAGGAGGCCTTTTGGTAGGCCGTCATTGTAAATAAGAGTTTGTTCTTAACTGACTTGCCTAGTTAAATAAAGGTTAAAACAATTTAAAATAAGGAGAGATTGATAAAGGGAAAAGGGGTGGTAAGGGGCTTGGGGGTGTTCCAAAGAGGGTCGGGGTGCAGTGACCCTTCAAAATGGAGGCGCCACGTCTCTTCTTTGCTTGATTAGAGGCTAATCTCTCTCTAATGTATTGTTTCACAAATAAAATAAGCCCCCTTATCCCGGACCAACCCCTCACCTCGAAAAAATGGAACAGCTTAGGTTATCCAAGCGAGGCTAATACCCACCCACCCAAAAGACCACACACTGAGTGCCAGGTCTACCTACCCACTCTTCCCCACCCCCTCTCAAATCATCCACCCACCCCACGTCAGTATCAAAGTACAGAATACACTGTACATCAAAATACAGTACACACCTACTCATTCCAGAGTTTTTCTTTATTTGTACTATTTTCTACATTGTAGAATAATAGTGAAGACATCAAAACTATGAAATAATGCATACGGAATCATGTAGTAACCAAAAAAGTGTTACAAATCAAAACATATTTTATATTTGTAGCCACCATTTGCCACTATGTAGCCACCCTTTTTCTTTATGACAGCTTTGCACACTCTGGCATCCTCTCAACCAGCTTCACCTGGAATGCTTTTCCAACAGTCTTGAAGGAGTTCCCACATATGCTGAGCACTTGTTGGCTCCTTTTCCTTCACTCTGCAGTCCAACTCATCCCAAACCATCTCAATTGGGTTGAGGTTGGGTGATTGGGGAGGCCAGGTCATCTGATGCAGCACTCCATCACGCTCCTTCTTGGTCAAATAGCCCTTACACAGCCTAGAGGTGTGTTATGCCGTTGTCCTGTTGAAAAACAAATGCTAGTCCCACTAAGCGCAAACCAGATGGGATGGCGTATCGCTGCAGAATGTTGTGGTAGACATGCTGGTTAAGTATGCCTTGAAATCTAAAATCACAGACAGTGTTACCAGCAAAGCATCCCCACACCATCACACCACCTCCGCCACGCTTCACGGTGGGAACCACACATACGGAGTTCCTCCGTTCACCTACTCTGCATCTCACAAAGACAGGGCAGTTGGAGCCAAAAATCTCAAATTTGGACTCATCAGACCAGGACAGGACAGATTTCCACCAGTCTAATGTTGATTGCTTGTATTTATTGGCCCAAGCAAGTTTCTTCTTCTTACTGGTTTCCTTTAATATTGGTTTCTTGCAGCAATTCGACCATGAAGGCCTGACTCATGCAGTCTCCTGTGAACAGTTGATAAAGAGATGTGACTGTTACTTGAACGCTGTGAAGCATTTATTTGGGCTGCAATTTCTGAGGCTGTTAACTAATGAACTTGTCCTCTGCAACAGAGGTAACTTCCTTTCCTGTGGCGGTCCTCATGAGAGCCAGTTTCATCATAGCACTTGATGGTTTTTGCGACTGCACTTTGAGAAACTTTAAAAGTTCTTGAAATTTTCCAGATTGACTGACCTTCGTCTTAAAGTAAATGATGGACTGTCTTTTTGCTTATTTGAGCTGTTCTTGCCATAATATGGACTTGGTCTTTAACCAAATAGGGCTATCTTTTGTATACCTTTATTTTATTTAATACCACCCCTACCTTGTTATAACACAACTGATTGGCTCAAAAGCATTAAGGAAAGAAAAGCATTCCAGGTGAAGCTGGTTGAGAGAATGTCAAGAGTCTGCCAAGCTGTCATCAAGGCAAAGGGTGGCTACTTTGAAGAAGATAACATATCAAATATATTTTGATTTGTTTAAAACTTATTGTGTTACTACATGATTCCATATGTGTTACTTTTTTGATGTCTTCACTATTATTCTAAAATGTAGAAAATAGTAAAAATAAAGAAAAACCCTGGAATGAGTAGGTGTGTCCAAACTTTTGACTGGTACTGTATATTTTCCCGGGGAAACTTGAAACGGTAAGATCACAAGAGTAAGATCAACTGTGTAATTCATTAGATGCCATTTGATTTAGTTATGGGCCACCAATATTCGTAATTGGCTGTGGGATCTATAAAAAGGCTAAAAGCAAGTGTTCCCATCCCTCCCTGCTTTCAGCCCCTAAGTGGATTAATCCAAACAAGAAAGTCTGTGAAACACGTATAAACGGAGCAGTCTCAGATCAGACTAATAAGAAAATAGTTAACGTTTCGAAAGTCTGCAAATTTTATCAATCGATGACTGATCCTGAGTTTTACCACACACGGCCATTCCACTATTCCTGGAAGGTAAATTGAAAACCTCAGTATTATCCCTGTAGCCTGTGTATTATTAAAAGAGCACGATCCTGTCAAATGAATGGGGTTTGACTCTCATTTAATTTCACATACAAAACATACTCAAAACCTGACAGCGGAAGTCCATGCCGTTACCACTGAGTGAGTGCCATTCATTTCACCTCCTGGCTGTCCAAATATACGTCACCTGGGATGGGGCAGGTCATGCCCGATGCTAAGTAATGACCATTTTCCGAAGTGTTTTCCTAAGCTCCTGTACAGAACTGTCACTACAATTAAGAATAATATGAGAATACAGGATATAGCCAGTGGCGTCCAGTGCTTTGATTGGTCCACTGGCAGATGAGGATGACAGGATGAGGATATGAGCTCAGAGGAGAGTGATAAACTATAAACTCTAAAAGCTTGGGTTGCACATCCGATCCCTTTAATTTTTTCACTGAGCCTCAGTGTACCAGTTTCGGGCAGTGCCAAGAGTGTGATCACCAGTGCAAGACAAGCAAAGCCTCTTGATGAATGAGAAACTGAGCGATTTAGAAGTCAACTGCCCTGCGCCGGCCCCAATATGACAGACTAGACAGACTAGACTTCCAATGGCGTCGAATGGGCTCAGACAAATGGTCGTACGGAAGTCCAAAGACCTTCTTTGCACACAAAGTTAATGACCGGTGACTTATCCTCAAAAGAAACCGTGGATCCGTTAGACCCTTCAGACACATCTGGGCTGAGACAAAGTCAAGACTCAGATTAATTGGCAGCACTGGCAGATAGAAAGAGATAGTTCTCCGCAGGCAGGACGGGCTTTGGTGCATCACCAATTGCCTATGACTGCTGTTCAGGTTCTGGTCCATTTACATTCACTTACAATGAGTGGCATATGCTAAAAGGAGACTTAATGAGCAGTGTGTGTGTGTGTGTGTGTGTGTGTGTGTGTGTGTGTGTGTGGGAGCGTGTGTGTGTGTGTGAGCGTGTGTGTGTGTGTGTATTACTTATACATAATGAGCTGTAAGAGGGAGTAATACCTCGAGAGCTCTGGATGTGTAACATCACCCTTGAACGTGGCATTTAGCTGCTTGTCCCTGGTGACCAGGTCGTCAACAAGATTCTGTCTCCGATCGGCTTCTGACTGCATTCTGGAGAGGCAGTTGTGTTAAGGTCAAAAATGTTTGACCCCACAACATGATAAACAAGGAGTTGGACTATTAGTTTACTATCATTCATCTATAAAGTAACAGACAATGCAAATCACAGATTTGCATTGCAGAGAGTGAAGGATTGATGCAATTTCTTACAAAGCACTGCCCTCTACAGGACCTTTACATACAGGACCTTCACATACAACTACACCGCAGTGTCATGAATGTGAAACCAAACCTGTTTGGTGCACTGTGCTGCGTGTCATCAGTCACATGACCAGGAGGACCAGTGATAATGTTGTGAAAGGAAGGATACATGCGCCGAGAGGATGAGGCTCGGAGCAAACTCTCTCTGAGCTGGTTGATGTTTTGTTTCAGCTTCTGCAGCGACGCTCGCAGTGTCATGTTGATCTGGACAGACAAATAAACACTTTTACAATCAATTTCTAAACAGAAATGGTCAAATACAGTAGCTACAGTGCCTTCAGAAAGTATCCACACTCATTTACTTTTTCAACATTTTGTTGTGTTACAGCCTGAATTTAAAATGGATTAAATTTAGATTTTGTGTCACTGATATACACACAATACCCCATAATGTCAACGTGGACTTTTGTTTGTAGAAAATGTTAAGAGATTAATACAAAATGAAAAGCTGAAATGTCTTGAGTCTACAAGTATTCAACACCTTTGTTATAGCAAGCCTAAATAATTTCAGGAGTAAAAATGTGCTTAACAAATCACAGAATAAGTTGCATGTACTATTCCAGTGTTAAATAATAGTGGTTAACATTATTTTTTTTATAACTACCCCATCTCTGTACCCCACACATACAATTATCTGGAAGGTCTCTCAATCGAGTAGTGAATTTGAAGCACAGATTCAACCACAACGATCAGGGAGGTTTTTCAATGCCTCGCAAAGAAGGGCTCTGATTGGTAGATAGTAGCATTTTAAAAAGAAGATGCTGAATGTCCCTTTGAGTGTGGTGAAGTGGTTAATTAGGCCTTGGATGGTGTATTAATATAATATATAATATACCCAGTCACTACAAAGATAATGGTGTCCTTCCTAACTCAGTTGCCGGAGAGGAAGGAAACCATTCAGGGATTTTCACCATGAGGCCAATAGTGATTTTAAAACAGTTACAGAGTTTAATATGGTTGTGATTTCAGAAAACTGAGGATGCATCAACACTGTAGTTACTCCACAATACTGACAAATTACAGAGTGAAAAAAAGGAAGCCTTCACAGAATAAAAACAGGCATCCTGTTTGTAACAAGGCACTTAAGTAATAGAGCAAATAAATTAACTTTTTGTCCTGAATAGAAAGCATTATGTTTGGGGGAAATCCATCACAACACATCACGGAGTACCACTCTTCATATTTTCTAGAATGGTGGTGGCTGTATCATGTTATGGGTATGCTTGTCATCGGAAAGGACTAGATTAATTCACCTTTCAGCAGGACAATAACCTAAAACACAAGGCCAAATATACACTGGAGTTGCTTACCAAGACAACATTGAAAGTTCCTGGTTTGGCCTAGTTAAAGTTGATATAAATCGTCTTGAAAATCTATGGCAAGACTTAAAAATGTCTGTCTTGCAATCATCAACAATCAACTTGACAGAGCTTGAAGAATTTAAAAAGAATAATGGGCAAATATTGTACAATTTAGGTGTGCAAAGCTCTTAGAGACTGCAAAAGGTGCTTCTACAAAGTATTGAATCAGGGGTTTAAAAGGGTATGTGAATTATATATTTCTGTATTTCATTTTCAAAAGTGTGCCAACATTTCTAGAAACATGTTTTCACTGTCATTATAAGGTATTGTGTGTACAGTAGATGGGAAAACAATATTCAACATATTTTGAATTCAGGCTGCAACACAACAAAATGTGGAGTAAGTCAAGTGGTATGAATACTTTCTGAAGGCACTGCTATATACTTTTGAGTAAACAAATATGTAGTTAAGCAGATTGTCATCATAGTTACCTTTGCAGGATTCCCTCCTGTCCTCTGTTGTCTGTTTCTTTCATGAATATTCTCTGCAATTTCTTGAACAAGGCGGCAAGTGGCATCATAATTCTGTAACCTACAAAAACCAGGTTGGTATACAATTATCGTGAGTAGTACTATAGTTGAATATGTAGTTAAAATAATTCCTGTATGAACCACTATAATAAAGCCAGTTCAAAATAAGATGTTGCAATTCTTCAAGGTATAACAATAACAACAAATAAATCAGTTGTAGACAAATTATTTTTGGGCTGATTGAGTGTGGCCAATTTTGTCTCGAGTTTAGATGAACTGTCATTCAGCACTGGAGATAATTTGTTCCTCATCATAGCTACTAGTAACGTTAGATAAATTAGCTAGCTAGCTCGTTAGCTACTTAAGTCATAACCCTGCTTACAGTATGTTGTTATCGGTGAACGTGCATTGCAATTCATTTCGTGTGAACTATCAATGGGAATGATAATATAACATACAGACCGACTTATCGAGTCAAGTCGTATTTAGCTATTTATTTTAGAAGTAGCCGGTTAAAGGGAAAGGAGTTACTGTTACTAACGTTAACAATCCAGCTAATAACACACATATATACATTTGAAGACGTATTTCTATATTTCATCCAACGCTATCTTAAACATACTCATAATGGCCACCTTAAAATCTGCTTACCAGGGATCTTGAGACATGTTAACGAGTTATAATAAATGAATTGTTTCGATGTTTACTCCATAGATTGTGTGATAATTAGGAGGCACTTCCTGTTTGGGTGTGATGTCAGGAGGGTGTCCTGTGAGTAACAAACGTTCAGTCGTGAATCGTTTACTGCAATGAGAAGCTGATCAAATGAATCCAAATCAATCAATTGTAAAGTTCCTCTCTGACAGAGCTGCTACTGTCCCCAAGTCCCATACCAGACCCACTGTAGCCTGCAAACCAAATGTTCATTGACAGTTTACAAATCTTTTAGTCTCTGTCACTGTGTTGGTGTGTCTCTACCCTCTTAAAATAAGTAAATAAGACAATATCCAAATCATTTCTAATAAATATTATGACTTTATTTGTTTCTATTTATTTATAGAGCTGTGGCTGTGTGGCCTTGGCGACAGCCAGCAATGTAATTACTTTTGTTTTGGTGGAGTAAAGGTCATAAAAGGGCGACATAACCACTGCTCATGTTTTGTTGTTTTTGAAAAAAAATGTCAACACTGCCCCCTGTTTGTCTAGTGATATGGAAGTCCTTATTGTAACATTATGTGAGGATTATGACACTACTAGTATAAACATACTGTAGGCTACAGATCCTTCAGTCATCAAGATAGGATAAGAGTTTGTTTTTCCTCAACATCATGTAAGCCCACATTTAAATAGATCTATTTACAGAGGTTTCTTTGTTTCACAGCAAAACAATGTGTGTTTTGATCAAAACAATATCTGTTGTGTGAAATGATAACCTTTGCTAATTCTAGGAATAGAGGCGTTCATTTGGCACGCCCATGTTTTCCTATAAAACAGTTTCATAGAGCTACTGTATGTTCCTCCAGGAAAAGGGAAGGGAAAGGAAAATGCATTCAACTGAGATGGGTCTTCCGCATTTAACCCAACCCCTCTGAAAAGACTTAGAAAGTCAAATAATCTTTCATGTTTTTGTTAAATGTTGCCATAAACATGCAAATGAACAATAAAATATAAACCCAGATACCAAATACAATATCAGATAAACCCAGGAAGGTAAACTGGTTAAAAGTAGGATACATGCTTTGTGAGAACACTCATTTCTGTATAGTCATGACTTTCACACATATTTTGATACATCTAAACGTGTATCAACATAATAGCATAGGCATTCACTTCCCATATATGGCAATGGAGACTGTCCTTTACACAGTAGCCTATTATCAAATGAAACAATAATAATTTTCCACTTTATTGATGTTTTGATTTCATTACCCTAGTTCATTTGCTGCTGGTGTTGGAAGTTGAAGAAAGGAGGCATTCCTTTTCTCCACAGTAATTGGACTTAAGTCAGAGGAATTTTCCACTCGGAATACACAAAAACACTGTAAACAAACCCATATCACTTTCTGTGCCGGTCACCTGACCAACTGACAACTGTGTATAAAACCTACATCCACAGGGCACATGGAAAACATTGGGAAGTATACCACCACTGGAGACTGTCTTGTCATTGATATAGAAGAGAACCAGACATTTGCAGAGGAGAATACTGTACCAGGCAGCATGATCCATATTTCAAGAACGCCCAAGTTCTCCACTTGTGGGACTATAAGTTTAGACCCGTCTCCTATGGAAACAACCGCTGACCCGGACCAGGACTTGAGCTCAGCAGCCAGACACAGAAGACCCAGGTCCCATTCCTACTACAGCCCGGAGGACGCCAAAAAGTATGGCGTCGAGACGGCGACAGATGAGAACGTTGTCAGGCCACGCTCCAGGTCTTTCTATAGTTATGAGACGTCTGAGCTCTACAGAGAGGGGAACTTTACCAGGTCCAACGCCATGAGGCCGAGATCCAACTCCCTGGAGAAGAGTGGGGACAGGAAGACGGAGAATAGTGCGGATGGGAATCAGGGGATCATGGCTCGGCTCAACAAGAGATCCAAGTCCAACACCAACAAACACTTGCCATTCAGAGATCTCAATGGTATGCAAATTACAGGATGTTTAAAAGGGTCTGATTTATGTTTATTTGACCATTTATGTTTCTTTTTCTATTTTGCCATATTCCTAGTGTTATATGAAGAACAGAGGGGAGAAATGCAGAATATGCACAAACACAGTGTACTTAATACAAAACAAGAATGTTACTGTGGATGGACACAGATCTATAACAATTAACTTATTAAATAATACATTTATTAATTAGGATGTTAGTAGCTAATTTTCTTCCTTCCTCTCTCCAACAGGCAGAAGAGGCAGTCTGAAGGGTGTCCCCATGATGACCATCTCTGAATCAGAGAACTGGGAGATCAGCTCCTGTTCTGGCATGAAGTATGGCCAGTTTGTGGACTGGGAGAAGATCGACCCTGAATCTTCAGAGCGCTACCAGAGGATTCTGAAGTCGGATCACCAGGAGCTGAAGACCATGGGTCGATCAGGGTTCTGGGCCATGCCCCATACACTAAGGGCCAAGGCCTATTATCATATAATTCATGGTATCAACTGCAGGTCCATCAACCCGGATCGAGATCGTTACCAGGATGTGGCCAAGAAGCTCTTCGGGGAGCAGAAGATGAGCACACACCCGTTCCCTGAGTACATGGATGATGGCGTGATCCCTAGGTACTGGCTATGAAGCTATCAGAGAAGAATGGTTCAGATGATCAAATCATTATCAAATTATTTTAGTCATTAAACTTTGATAGGAGAATCTGAAGTTGATCATGCTTTTTCCAATATTACATGTACATTATGTTCTGTTCATAACATGATAACATAGCAAATATCTTTGTTATTCTTCGCACCCCCAGGTACTGCCTCAACGAAGCTGGTCTCAATTCTGTCAAAAAGGTCCTCCTCTGCATCGGCAAGCACTTTCCGGACATCAACTTCTGCCCAATCCTCCCAGCCTTGGTGGCTCTCCTCCTGCATTTCAGTGAAGATGAAGCCGAGTGCTTCCACAGTATCTGCCGCCTTATCGCCTACAATGACCCCAACAAGCGCTACATCGACCAGACATTCCTCACCTACCGGGCCTCCTGCATGACCTTCGGCGACTTGGCCAACAAGTACTGCCGCGGCATCCGCAAGCTCATCGCCAGCTCCCACCAGAACCTCTTTGAGTTCTACTCTGATTGGATCATGTGGATCTTTGCCGACCTCCCCTTCACATACGCTATCAGGGTCCTGGATGTCTATCTCCTGGAGGGTTACAAGGTTCTCTACAGGGTGGCTCTGGCTCTTCTCAGCTTGTACAAGGTCTCGGTTTCGTCTCGTGTCGCCGACGTGGAGGACTTCAGGCGAGACATGAAGAGCTTTGTGGAGAATGTGGCACGTCACTGCACGGTGGAGAAGCTTCTGGAGAGGGCCTTCAGTATCCAACTGGCCACGCGGAGGGAGCTCAACCTACTGTTCAACGCTAACAAGGACTCACTCATGCAGAAGGGCATTAGTATCCACCAGAAAAGGTGAGGCTGTTGGTCAAGGGAGTTCTTCCAGAAAATGTTTCTACTCTTGATGAACATCTAATTGGTCCACTCTCTGTTAATGGAAAACAAAAGATAGCAAGCCATCACCAAGTCAGCCCTATTCCTCATAGGACGATTATGACAGATTACTTTCAACCCACTTTGTTATAGAGATGCTACCGTTGTTCTACCAAACTATACCTAGATACGGTATCCCTTTGAACTGTAAACCGTTTACAAATCTTTACTTTCTGAGTTCCTTTATATTTATCTGTAATCTGAAGATACGCTTCAAAATAAATATTTACATTCTCAAACTGTTTCTGTTCCTCCATAAAGGCAGTCGTGCCAGGTAGTGGATTTTGATAGCTTCAGCTCCAGCGTTGTCACAGGGACAGAGATGAGGATTGTCTGGGCCTGGATCCCTGAACGCTTTGCCCTCTTCAATCCCAAAAGGCTGTTCAGCACCAACGAACATGGCCGAAGCCTGGCCTCGTAAGTGACTTTTATTCACTGTTTTACCTTAGTAGTGGACCAAGTAATGAAGACATGTACATTCAGCAGCCCAGAACTGTCTACAGTAAATACAACAACACAGAGCTGTATAAACTCGCATTAGGGTTCAGTTTCATAATAATGAAAGGCTGTATTTTTAGTATCAGTAACATTTTTGCCTTAAGGTGCATGACCAAATGTTCTCCAGTTCGTGTGTGGGAACAGTCCCTGTGACATCGGTTAACAACAGTTATTCATGTCTTTAGAAGTGTTCTGTTGGTCTGTCAGGAGAAAATGTGGTAGATAATATTCATCAGCACTTGCAAATAGTTTTAGAAATGCTCTGAATGCCTATGTCACAATTACTGGCTGTTGTCTCGTCCTAGAGCGCGTCCAAACGTTGACACGCCAATAGTTATTTTTCTCCACTATGAGGGATCTCTATGCATGTTGACTCTGATGTCCTTCAAAGAGTTTGATTGGGATTCTCTGACTTTCCCTTGTCACTGCGCTGACACGTACCTGCCTCAGCAGACATGCTTTTTTAATTGGTTCTAGCCATACACAGGGTGGTCGTGACAGGATGTGATGACCCCAATTAAAAGTCTGACCCTGACCAGGACGTGACCCATCCATTGAACTTTGAACTTTCACCCCCCATAAAGACATTCCAAGGGGCTGGGATTGTTGAATAACCGTTGTCTAAAAACATTACAAGTTTCATTGCTATTGTTCACTGTGAGTGTTAAAGTATTTTTATTTCTCCTCATTTAAAGATTTTATTCCTGTGTTGAGGGGCATGAGCCAGCGATCTTGCTTCTGAAAACTGTGGATGAAGAGGTGAGTTTACAGTAGCAGAAAACCTTTTTTTGTCTATTTTATGACACTCAACTAGATTCTATGCAGACTTCTTACCCCTGTGTCACTCCACAGGTCTGTGGTGCCTTCCTGTCGACAGATTTGATTGAGCGGAAAAAGTATGATTCAGAAGAACCTGCGTATTTTGGGACTGGGGAGAGCTTTGTTTTCACGGTGAGAGAAATTGCAATCTACAGATCTGAAAAGGCTGGTTTTGTAAATGTTTTTTCCTTTGATTTTGATCAATTGTGTTAGCGTAAAAAATACTGGTTGAAATCTTTACTGACTGTGCTGTCGAAGAACACAGGCTCCATTCCTTTCCCATGTCAATCAGTCAATGCAGGAACTTTTAATTGTTCATTCTTAATTTGTTGGTCTTTCAGCTTCGTCCAGGCATGGAGCGCTACCAACGGGCTGTGGTTAACATTACGGCCAAGAGACAACCTTCTCCAGACCTTCGAGCTGCTCGGGTCTGTGTATACACTTCCTCTGGTAAAGAGGACTCCTCCTCTACCCCACTCTCCACCACCTCTACTACCAACCACACCACCCTGACCTGTCCATCCGGGACCCTCCAGGACCCCAGCTACCTGACCATCCCCTTCACCGCCTCCTCCCCCGGACCTCTCTCCCCCTCACCCAAGAGGGCCAAGGAACAAGGGGCCTCCATGTTCATCGCCGGAGACCACGAAAGGCTAGTCATTGGTAAGCTGCTCATATGTAGGCTAAATGGTTTGCTGTTCAGAGTTGTCAGTAGAGCGTCACAAGGAGTGATCAATAACCTTCTGAAACCCGGATAGGCCTGATTGTCTCAGGAGCATTACTGCCACGTACAAGAGTTTTTGCAGCGACTTTGGCGATGGTGGTAGGAAACAGCTTAGGGTTTCTCACATGGCCTATTCTTTGTATCCACCCTTTGTATTCTTTGTGTTGATGTCAACATTACTGAGAAGTGCAGCAGCTAGAAGTGGGCTGCTGTTATTACTGTAAATTCAATGCTGACATATTTTACAGTGAGCGTGATGTGTTTGTCTCGCCAGGTGGAGATGGGGGTCACGCTCTCTGCCTCCAGGCTGATCTGGAGGGGGGCTACACGGAGCGATGTGACACCTTCGAGAGCGCCCCTCTCTGCAAGAGACACTTCAAGATCCGATCACTGGAAGTGTGGGGAATTCAGAACTCTATCTCGTTCTCACACTACTTCTCTTACTGTCATTAAAAGAGGAGGCTGACATATGTGAACTTATATATGAACTTCTCCTAATTTCTCCTAATTCCATTTCTCCTAATTTCTCCTAATTCCATTGTCCATTTGATTAGACTGTATTTTTCTTAGTTATGTGTGTTGATGACAATGATCCATAGGCTAAACCAAACAGGGTTTTTACAGTGCATTCGGAAAGTATTCACAACGCTTGACTTTTTCCATATTTTGTTACGTTACAGCCTTATTCTAAAATTGATAAAATCATTTTTTCCCCTCATCAATCTACACACATAATGACAAAGCGAAAACAGGTTTTTAGACATTTTTGTAAATGTATTCAAAATAAAAAACTGAAATATAACATTTACAAAAGTATTCACACCCTTTACTCAGTACTTTGTTGAAGCACCTTTGGCAGCGATTACAGCCTTGAGTCTTCTTGGGTATAACGCTACAAGCTTGGCACACCTGTATTTGGGGAGTTTCTCCCATTCTTCTCTGCAGATCCTCTCAAGCTCTGTCAGGTTGGATGGGGAGTGTCGATGCACAGCTCTTTTTAGGTCTCTCCAGAGATGTTCGATCGGGTTCAAGTCCAGGCTCTGGCTGGGCCACTCAAGGACATTCAGAGACTTGTCCCAAAGCCACTCGTGCGTTGTCTTGGCTGTGTGCTTAGTGTTGTTGTCCTGTTGGAAAGTGAACCTTCACCCCAGTCTGAGGTCCTGAGCTTTCTAGAGCAGGTTTTCATCAAGGATCTCTCTGACGGATCTCACCCAGTCTCTGCCACTTAAAAAAAAAAACACAGCATGATACTGCCATCACCATACTTCACTGTAGGGATGGTGACACTTGGCATTTAGACCAAAGAGTTCAATCTTCATCATCTTGTTTCTCATGGTCTGAGAGTCCTTGAGGTGACTTTTGGCAAACTCTAAGCGGGCTGTCATGTGTCTTTTACTGGCTTCAGCTGGCCACTCTAAAGGCTTGATTGGTGGAGTGCTGCAGAGATGCTTGTCCTTCTGGAAGGTTCTCCCATCTCCACAGAGGAACTCTGGAGCTCTGTCAGAGTGACCATCGGGTTCTTGGTCACCTACCTGACCAAGGCCAATTTTCCCCCGATTGCTCAGTTTGGCCTGACAGCCAGCTCTAGGAAGAGTGTTAGGGGTTTCAAACTTCTTCCATTTAAGAATGATGGAGGCCACTGTGTCTTGGGGACCTTCAATGCTGCAGAAATTTGGTACCCTCCAGATCTGTGCCTCGACACAATCCTGTTTCGGAGCTTTTCTGACAATTCCTTTGACGTCATGGCTTGGTTTTTGCTCTGACATGCACTGTCAACTGTGAGACTTTATATAGACAGATGTGTGCCTTTCCAAATCATGTTCAATCAATTTAATTTATCACAGGCGGACTCCAATCAAGTGGTAGAAACATCTCAAGGATGATCAATGGTTCAATTTTGAGTCTCATAGCAAAGGGTCTGAATGCTTGTGTAAATGAGGTATTTCTGATTTTTATTTTTAATACATTTGCTAAAATCCTACAAACCTTTTTTTGCTTTGTCATTATGGGGTATTGTGTGTAGATTGATGAGGGGAAAAAATTATTGAATCAATTTTAGAATAACAAAATGTGGAAAAAGTAAAGGGGTCTGAATACTTTCCGAATGCACTGTATTTGAATTGTATGCTATATTTGTTTGTTGATTATTCATATACTTCTCGATGAATGTGTATATTTGTGCATATATTAATAGGCTTGCACAGGGAGGATATACGTATCCACATCCCTTTACTTTTTCCACGTTCTGTTACAAAGTGTGATTAAAATTGATTTAATTTCAATTTTTTGTAAAATATCTACACAACATACTCTAATGTCAAAGTGAAAGAAAAGAAAAACTATCATTATTATTAGAAATTAACCCAGCAATACTTGTTGATTAAATAAGTATTCAACCCTCTGAGTCAATACATGTTACAATCCCCTTTGGCAGCTATTACAGCTGTGAGTCTTTCTGGGTAAGTCTCTAAGAGCTTTGGACACCTGGATTGTACAATATTTGCCCATTATTCTTTAAAAAATGTTTCAAGCTCTGTCAAGTTGGTTGTTGATATACGGACATTTTCAAGACTTGCCACAGATTTTCAAGACAATTTAAGTCAAAACTGTAACTAGGCCACTCAGAAACCTTCAATGACATCTTGGTAAGCAACTCCAGTGTATATTTGGCCTTGTGTTTTAAGTTATTGTCCTGCTGAAAGGTGAATTTGTCTCCCAGTGTCTGTTGGAAAGCAGACTGAAACAGGTTTTACTCTAGGATTTTGCCTGTGCTTAGCTCTATTCCGTTTCTTTTTATCCCCCCCAAAAACTCCCTAGATCATGCCGATGACAAGCATACCAATAACATGATGCAGCACCACCATGTTTGAAAATATGAAGAGTGGTACTCAGTGATGTGTTGTGTTGGATTTGCCACAAACATCATATTTAGGACAAAAAGTGACATTCTTTGCCACATGTTTTGCAGTATTATTTAGTGCCTCGTTGCAAACAGGATGCATGTTTGTGAATATTTTTTTAAATTCTGTACAAGCTTCCTTTTACTCTGTCATTTATTTTGGTATTGTAGATGTATGTTTGTGTTGTTGATCCATCCTCAGATATCTCCTATCACAGCCATGAACTCTAACTGTTTTCAAATCACCATTGACTTGGTGTATTGATACTCCATCCAAAGTATTAAATTAATAACTGCACCATGCTCAAAGGGATATTCAATGTCTATTGTTGTTTTTTACCCAACTACCAATAGGTGCCCTTCGTTGTGAACGATGGGAAAACCTCCCTGGTCTTTGTGGTTGAATCTGTACTCTAAATTCACTGTTCTACTGAGGGACTTTACTGATAATTGTATGTGTGGGGTACAGAAATGGGGTATTGTGACTTTTAAGCACATTTTTACTCCTGAACTTATTTAGGCTTGCCATAAGAAAAGTGTTCAATACTTTATTAACTCAAGACATTTCAGCTTTTCATCTGTTATTAATTTGTAAACATTTCTAAAACTGTCTCTGTCTTCAACCTAGCTCCCTGGCAGTGATCAATCCATAGAGTTAGGAATTGGAATACTACAATGGACATGAACCTTCTTATGATGGAAATATAAAGTGGGACATTTTGGTAAGTGGGTTGGTTTTGCCAATGCTCTGATAAGAGTGTAAAACAATGAATTTATAGATTATCTGCACTGTATGTCGTTAGCTAGCTAACCAGACAGTTTTAGAGGAGTGATCCCATACGTTATAACTGCCAATATGCCAACAATCCATCAAACAATCAGTTGATGATAGGACTTAGACAAATTGTAATTGCAACAAGTACTGATATTGTATCATATAATAACAATTTAGAAGAAAATACAAATTTAGACATTTATTATGGTCTGTTTATGTTATAGGCTATTTATACAGAAAATGTGTATACAACCTGTCCGTGTAAACTGTAGTTATAATTATATGACAATATTTTAGGTTGACAACACGTATATTACATAATTTCTAGCATATCATTTGCCTTACTTTTATTTCCCTGCATAAGTAAAAGCAGGAATGCATCACCTATGCCTTTACTGCATATTCATTCCAAATTGTTTTGGATTTCTCCCTGACCACAATAGCTTCCATTTTCACTTCATTCTGGATCTTTTTAATTTAATAGGATCTCTAGCCATGTCTAGATGGAATACAGCTTCTGTCAAATTGACTTCAAAAGTTTTTTTTGTTTTTTTGCAACATAGCTAACCCTTACCCTAACACTTTTCCTAAACTGCTACGTTAATTATCATAACCTGCTGTGTAGGTTTTCTTAAACCTGCTACGAAAAGTCAAAGTTGACAAAACCTGTAACCCTTCTAGACAAAACCGATCTCTATAGACCAATCACACTCCAAAGACTCACCCAAATATTTCCTCCGGCTGCATGAGACAACTACTACATCACCATAGAAACTGACCCAAACACATGGTTAAGTTGCTAGGCAACGTTTGTTTGTCTGGATGGCAAATGAGAGAAAGATAGCTGAAGCTCGAGAAGATTTTACAGGCTTGGAGACTTGGTGAAAAAATAGGGGCAATATTGTTGAATCATGGCTGGAGATGCACAAGAGATTCCACGGCTTGAGCTGGAGGCTGTAATTGGGTTCAACGGTAATGTACAATATCATAGCATGCTATGGTAGCTAGTTACTAACGTTACTGTTGCTTGTTGCCAGTGGGGGTTTCAGCTGGTTTGTCATCTTTTCAATGTGTCTAAATATAACTCAATTATTTGTAATGTGCTGTTTGTTTATGGAAAGTATTTGGAAGTTTCCTTCAAAACTCTAATCCACCCATGTTGAGGGGTGGGGGTGTGTGTCTTTTTTGTCAATAACAGCTGGTGCGCCATATCTAATATTAAAGAAGTCTCAAATTATTGCTCGCCTGAGGTAGAGTACCTTATGATAAGCTGTCGACCACACTATCTACCAAGAGAGTTCTCATCTGTATTATTCGTAGCCGTCTATTTACCACCACAAAGTGAAGCTGGCACTAAGACCGCTCTCAACCAACTCTATAAGGCTATAAGCAAACAAGAAAATGCTCACCCAGAAGCGGCGCTCCTAGTGGCCAGGGACTTTAATGCAGAAAAACTTAAATCAGTTTTACCAAAATTTTACCCGCATGTCACAACCAGGGAAAAATAAATCCTAGAAACACCTTTACTCCACACACAGAGATGCATACCAAGCTCTCCCCCACCCTTCATTTGGAAAATCTGACCAGAATTCTATCCTCCTGATTCCTGCTTACAAGCAAAAACTAAAGCAGGAAGTAGCAGTGACTCGCTCAATACGGGAGTGGTCAGATGACGCGGATGCTCCACTACAGGCCTGTTTTGCTAGCACAAACTGGAATATGTTCCGGGATTCATTCAGTGGCATTGAGGAATACACCACCTTAGTCATCGGCTTCATCAATAAGTGCATCAATGACGTCGTCCCCACAGTGACTGGACAAACATATCTCAACCAGAAGCCATGGATTACAGGCAACATGCTATATGCTAAATTCTATAGCTGCCGCTTTCAAGGAGTGGGAGACTAATCCGGACGCTTATAAGAAATCCCGCTATGCCCTCAGACTAACCATCAAACAAGAAAAGCGTCAATACAAGATTAAGATTGAATCCTACTACACCGGCTCTGACGCTCGTCGGATGTGGCAGACTTTGAAAAAAACTATTACGGACTACAAAGGGAAACCCAGACGCGAGCTGCCCAGTGACGCGAGCCTACCAGACGAGATAAATGCCTTTTATGTTCGCTTTGAGGCAAGCAACACTGAAGCATGCACGAGAGCACAAGCTGTTCTGGATTACTGTGTGATAACGCTCACGGTTGCCGATGTGAACAAAACCTTTAAACGGGTCAACATTCACAAAGTCGCTGGGCCAGACCGATTACTAGGACTTGTACTCAAAGCATGCGCGGACTGTCAAGTGTCTTCACTTACATTTTCAACCTCTCCCTGACCGAGTCTGTAATACCTACATGTTTCAAGCAGACCACCATAGTCCCTGTGCCCAAAGAAGCGAAGGTAACCTGCCTAAATGATTACCGCCCCGTGGCACTCATGTCAGTAGCCATGAATTGCTTTGAAAGGCTGGTCATGGCTCACATCAACAGTATCCTCCCGACACCCTAGACCCACTCCAATTCACATACCGCCCCAACAGATCCACAGATGACGCAATCTTAATCGCACTCCACACAGCCCTTTCTCACCTGGACAAAAGGAACACCTACAGTGGGGAGAACAAGTATTTGATACACTGCCATTTTTGCAGGTTTTCCTACTTACAAAGCATGTAAAGGTCTGTAATTTTTTTAATCATAGGTACATTTCAACTGTGAGAGACGGAATCTAAATCAAAAATCAAGAAAATCACATTGTATGATTTTTAAGTAATTAATTTGCATTAACCTCATCACTAAGCTAAGGACTCTGGGACTAAACACCTCCCTCTGCAACTGAATCCTGCACTTCCTGACAGGCCACCCCCAGGTGGTAAGAGTAGGCAACAACATGTCTGCCACGCTGATCCTTAACACTGGGGCCCCTCAGGGGTGTGTACTTAGTCCCCTCCTGTATTCCCTTTTCACCCACGACTGTGTGGCCAAACACGACTCCAACACCAGCGTTAAGTTTGCTGATGACACAACAGTTGTAGACCTGATCACTGACAACAATGAGATGGCCTATAGGGAGGAGGTCAGAGAACTGGCAGTGTGGTGCCAGGACAACAAACTCTCCCTCAATTTGAGCAAGACAAAGGAGCTGATCGTGGACTATAGGAACAGGCCCCCATTAACATCGATTGGTCTGTAGTAGAGCGGGTCAAGAGTTTCAAGTTCCTTGGTGTCCACATCACCAACGAACAATCATGGTCCAAACATGCCAAGACAGCCGTGAAGAGGACACAACAAAACCTTTTCCTCCTCAGGAGACTGAAAACATTTGGCATGTGTCCCCAGATCCTCATAAGGTTCTACAGCTGCACCCTCGAGAGCATCCTGACTGGTTGCATCACCGCCTGGTATGGCAACAGCTCGGCATCTGAACGTAAGGCGCTACAGAGGGACCTATACAATAGGCGGTGTCAGAGGAAAGCCCATAAAATTGTCAGAGACTCCAGTCACCCAAGTTATAGACTGTTTTCTCTGCTACCGCACGGCAAGCTTTACAGGAGCGCCAAGTCTAGGACCCCAAAAGGCTCCTCAACAGCTTCTACCTCCAAGCCATTAGACTGCTGAACAATTCATAAACCCCCCCCCTTACACTGACTCGGTACCGGTTCCCCCTGTATATAGCCTTATTATTGTTATTCTTATTGTGTTACTTTTTATTATTACTTTTTACTTTAGCCTACTTGAACTGCACTGTTGGTTAAGGGCTTATAAGTAAGCATTTCACAGTAAAGTTTATACTTGTTGTATTCGGTGCATGTGGCAAATTATATTTACCTTGATGAGTTTCTCCTGAATCCTGCTTCAGACAACCAAGTTAGGTTTAATCATAATCATAATCATATCCTCATCTTTAGTTCTGGTCTAAAGCATGTCTTTACAATTTTTTGGGGGACAGGACATATATTTTCTGGCCTCAGAGTGCACCCAGACAGAGAACACTTAATCTATCCTCTTGGTTGCACTGTTATTTTGAAGAGCCTGAAAGATAGCAAACAGGAGTTCCTCCATGGACACACCAACAATGTCTCCTGTGTCACTGTGTCCAAAAGCGGACGCTACATCGCTTCTGGACAGGTCACCTACATGGGCTTCAAGCTAAACTAAAGACAGTGAAACGTTCTAGTATTAAGAGAGCAATCATGTTTCGCCTCTTGATATCAGAGGCAGACAGGCAGACAGACAGACAGACAGACAGACAGACAGACAGACAGACAGACAGACAGACAGACAGACAGACAGACAGACAGACAGACAGACAGACAGACAGACAGACAGACAGACAAACAGACATGCAGACATGCAGACAGACAGACACCATTGGATGGAGGCACGGAGAGAGAGGCTAAAGATGAATGTTGAACGTAGGAAACACATGAATGGCTCTAGATTAAATAGTTAATTTATGTTGTTCCAGGCTGATCTGATCATCTGGGATTATGAGAAGAGAGCGATCCACGCCAGACTACAGCTCCACAAAGCGAAGGTGGAGGGACTTGCCTTCTCCCCCAATGACAAGTACCTTGTCTCCCTGGGTGGACAGGATGATGGAAGGTACGAGGAAGTGTAATGTAGTGAGCATTTTGTTCCAGTCCTGCTATAACACACCTTATCCTACTAATCAGCTGGTCCACAGACCTTTGATTAGATGATTTGATTGGTTAGATCCAACAGGCTTTGGATGACTGTGTCACTTTAAAAACTACTTTCACATTGGAAGAACCTCAACAGTAATTGGTAGGTTATACTACAGTCTGGCTGTAAATGTGAATGGTTTGTGTTTTCAGCATTGTGGTGTGGAACCTTGAGAGCAAAGAGGCGATCTGTGGGAGCCCGGCCTCTGCCCACAGTACAGGCCACTGCCTCACCATCGAGTACACCAACCACAGCGACAACTTCTTCATCTCCGCCGGCAAGTGAGTGACTTACAGAGACTCTGGGTTGCTGTTAGATTAGAGTATTACTTTGTCAATCAGAACTGATCTTCATTGGACTTGAACACGACGGAGAATGATTAAATAAACAAAATGGATTATTAATACTTTCGAATTAACACACTTGTAATATGTTTTTTCCCTGTAGTGGCACAATGCGTGTTTGGGAGCTAGACCTTCCAAATAGGAAGATCCGGCCTACGGAATGCCAGACAGGACAACTGAAGAGGATTGTCAACTGCATTGAGGTGAGCTAAACCATAGAAAGCAGACACAGCTCAAAGTAATAGTGGTACTGACTGAATACCCACTGGGCACAGACGTCAATTCAACGTCTATTCCACGTTGGTTCAACGTCATTTCATTGAAATGATGTGGAAACAACATTGATTCGACCGGTGAGTAAATTGCACAATGATGCCAAATGCCCCCCAAAATGATTTTGTACGAACCATTCTTAACCACTCAAAGTACGTTCAGAGACAAAGCAAAGGTAAACTATTCATCAATACTTCTCATGGTGTATTAATGAGGAAATCTGTAAACACACAAGTTCAGGTTCCTGTTATTTTATTCACATGGCAATTGTTGTCTGAGGTCGATTGATCTCTGAATTAAGATAAAGATAAAGAATTTCCCTGCATATCAAGCAGCCTCTCAAAGTAGTACAGGTGGAGACGGAAAGCTTATTTCTAATTTGCATCACAGATCCCAGACGACGACCTTTTCTTTTACTGCGGAACCACCAGCGGTGACATCCTGAAGGTCAACCTGAAGGCCCGCCTCCTCAACAGCTGTAGGCCAACGAAAACAGAAATTCAGCAAGGTAGGTTTAGTGTATATTCAGTGTCCCGGGTGACCTCCACATGTTCATATCTCTGAGATCTTACTGTAGTTGACATTTGGTACAGCGGTCCCTCTTGTCTTTTGGTGCAGGGTGTGAACACACTGAAGGTGCTGAAGTCTGGGGACATCCTGGTGGGCTCTGGGGATGGCATGTTCACTTTGTGCTCAGGACCTAACTTCATAACCATCAAGTAAGTAAGTGCTGCAGGTTGACAGACAAGATATTGAGTTGTCTACATCAAATCAAAATAAAATGAAAGTTGATTGGTTGCGTACACAGATTAGCAGGTGTTGTAGCAGGTGCAGTGAAATGCTAATGTTACTGGCTCCAACAGTGTAGTAGAATGTCTCTCAAACACAGTACACATACACAAATAATCAAAATAAGAAATCAAGAAATAACAATCCAGGTATATACTGTATATTAGAGTGAGCATGTGTGAGAATTCAGAATATATGCTGAACAAAAATATGAAAGCAACATGCAACAATTTCAACAATTTTACTGAGTTACAGTTCATATAAGGAAATCAGTCAATTGAAATAAAGGCCCTAATCTATGGATTAGGCCCTATGGATTAGGCCCTAATCTATGGATTTCACATGACTGTGAATCAAGCAGATTGCAAGGGGGGCACTTTAACCGACTGTATCGGTCACGTCAGATTCCTGAGTAGACGGTCCGGCGGGACCACCCAGGCTTCCAGTTCAGTGTATATTAGTGTGTATCTGTTCAGTGTATATTAGTACATATCTTGTCAGTGTATATTAGTGTGTATCTGTTCAGTGTATATTAGTGTATATCTGTTCAGTGTATATTAGTGTATATCTTTTCAGTGTATATTAGACAAGCGAACAACATTCACAACCTTTTCATTGTCAATAAATCCATATGGCTCATATTCTTGATGAAGAATGTTGACAAGCTCACTTGTTTGACACAATGAACCAAATCTGATAAATAGCGCAGCTAATAATAACTCTATATAAAAAATACTGTGATCAAATAAAAACAATACAATAAAAAAATTAGGAGAATAAATGATTTAAAAAAATGTTCATGATAATTTATACACACTTTCTACCTGGTATTAGTAGTTTAGATTCAGAATGGAGTATTTTTTTGCGTCCCATTCAAAACCTCCCGCGACCCACCAGTTGAGAACCACTAGTTTATATCGTCTATCTAAAAGTGTCATGTTGCATCCATACTGTAGCTTAGCCTACACATCAGACTGGCTACATTTCTTCAGCCCCTCAGCTTCATGGCAAACAAAGAGGTGGGGCTGGGATTTTGTATATATTTTTTTGTTACAGAGTGGGCCTTTTAACGCTATGTGTAGAAGTACATAAAGTACTCAATGTGGTATTCTGCCATTCATCATCTAACCCCCATAGGAAGGTTCAGTTGGAGGGGGGAGTGACGTCCATCGCTGTGAGAGGCGAGGGCCACCAGTTCTTTGCAGGAACGGAGGAGGCTCAGATCTACCGTCTCGGCTACACAGACTTCAAGGAGGAGCTGATCGCCACCAGTCACAACAGTGCAGTCAACGACGTGGCCTTCCCTTTGTGAGTGACACCCTTCAAAATACAGGCACCCATTTAGAGACTAGATTACATACTGTACGTGATTCACTCTTTTCCCCCACATTATTGTTTTATAGCACACATTCTATTATCACTACTATCTGATTGCCATATGTCACCTCAAATATATAGCTTGTCTTTACCTATATCCACCTCAAACATAGTCTATGCTGTCAAGAGAAACTACCTCAAACAACATTGCTTTCGTCTACCTTCATGCTTTGCCGTCATTTCCCATTTACTCCCACTAGAGGGCGACATGACCATGTTTAAAGCATAAACATGTATTATTGCCTATGGCTCTGGTACAAAGCAAATCCTGTTCCACAGACTAAAGTGCAGAATGACTGGCCATAAACTTATTCCAGTGATGTTTCTGATTCTCTCCCAGTGGCTCGTCGGAGCTGTTTGCCACGTGTTCCCAGGATGACATCAGAGTGTGGCACGCCGAGACCTCCAAGGAGCTGCTGCGGCTCTCCGTCCCCAACATGAGCTGCAACGCCCTGGACTTCATGATCAACGGACACAGCATCATCAGTGGTAGGCAGGAACCATTAGGAGTTCTGTTTGGCAATGGGGTCATTTAAAAAATGAACACACACACAACTAAGTGCACACACACGCCTACACACACTTGCACACACAAGCATACATAGACGCATAGACGCACGCACACACACACACACAGTATATGTGTGTGTTTGTGTGTGCAGTAGCCACAATGCTAGCAGTAGCCACAACCCTGATGTGGCTAGCACTACACTAGGGAAGGACGAGACGGCATCAATGCAGCGTATGGCATTGTCTTAAGTTATAACGATGATGGACTAGCGTCAATTATTATGGAGCACACTAGCCTGTAAGATAATGACTGTATTTTTAATGTGAGGGTGTGAATGTGCCTGATATTCCTTCTCATTGTTGGAGCCTTGATATGTTGAGTCATGATAATAATAAATGGTTTGATCCTCTACTGTACATTTTCATTCCAGCCATTTACAGTTAAGACAAGTGTCCAATATAAGGAACTGAGCCCACAATCTTCACAGTAGCCTGGGTGCCAGTCTATTTGGGCCATCATGCCACTCCTTGCCACAGTGTTTGGCATGATAGCACAAAGATCTGGAACCAGGCTATCATCTCAACACATTACAGCACAATCTCAATATAGAAATACTTAGGAATGTCATGTATCTACTATTCCCATCTCATGTATTTTTCTTGTTCCTATTGTTTTACAGCCTGGAACGATGGGAAGATCCGTGTGTTTGCCCCAGAGACTGGCAGAGCCATGCTGGTCAACCACAATGCCCACAGCATGGGCGTGACTGCCATCACTGGCACCAGGGACTGCAAGAGGATCATTAGTGGAGGAGGAGAGGGACAGGTCAGTGACATGTCCCTGGCATGTCACAGGACACCTTTTAATGTATATTTAAATAGAGAACATAGATTAAGAACTACCAGTATCAATTAACCACCACATGAATGTGACATTTGTACAAATATTTGAAGCTCTTCCATTTCTCCCATCCTTCTCACAAAAACACTCCCAGAAAACACGTATTATTGCATACATATGTAGTGGTATTCCTCAACGGCATCATTGTATTGAGTCCTAGTGCCCGTCTCTGGCCTGTTGCAGGTGCGTGTGTGGGAGATCCTCCAGGGCTATCCCTGGCTAATTGAGACCATGAAGGAGCACAAAGTCACCATCACCAGCATCAAGATCAAGAGCAACGACAAGGAGTGTGTCACCGCCAGCTCGGGCGGGGCCTGCATCATCTGGGACTTGGAGTGAGTTCAAATGCACATTCTCATGTACTGTATACACACATACACTGTACACACACACACACACACATACTATACACACACACATGCATGGATGTATGCATGCTCAAATCTATAAACACATGCACGCACACACACAGACACAATGTACACACACACACACCCAAACACTTCTTTACCCCATACCCCTAATCCTTTATCCCTCTCTGTCTGATTGCATTGGCTCTCCCACTGTGAGAGTCTTTCAACACACATCATTACTACCACTGCCACTACCATTAATACCACTCCTCCATTCATGTGTTTCCTGTATTCAATATTCAGTTCAAGTCTCTTGCTCTCCTTCTCCCCCCTCTCTCTCTCTCTCTCCCTGCTTCTCCTCTCTGTCTTCTCCTCTCCCTTCCTCTCCCTCTCTCCTCCTCCCGTTTTGTGAGGAATCAGATGGTCCTGGCCAACACTCTGTTCAGCAGTGTGTGTTACCACCCCGAGGAGTACGAGATCATCACCAGTGGCACCGACAGAAAGGTTTGGAATTAGAAAAGAATCAGGTCCCTCTTCGTGCCAAGACTCACTGGCACAGCACACTGTAGCTAGCTGATGATTTCTCTGTGCAGCGTATGGTCCCCAGTCGCCAGTCATGGAAAGTTAGAGAAGGCTGTTCTCTGTATTGAGGCATTCTTGTTAGCCTTCATCTCATCTCAAGATGAGCTCTGTTAGAGAGGCTAGTATTGATGTGCTGTAGAAAGGCCATGTCCAGCTTGTACACATGCGCGCGTCAGCTGTGTCGTGTTTTGAAATGTTTCCCGATACCTTCTTTACCAGTCATAATAAGCCACGATGTAGCAGTCCTGCTGCCAGGTGTCTGTAACACCTCTTTAAGCCTTGATTACCTATAATGAAAACGGAGTTACATAAGGTGGGATCGGAGGTTCACAACAGCCCCGCTTCAATATGCAACCTAATATCCACTCATCACAAGCTCTACAGACTAATAAGGCCCGTATTGTTGGCTCAACACCACGCTGTGAGGTGAGGACAAACTGTGCTGATTAGCGAGCACTGTGAATGCGCTGAGGCTGAAAAAAAGAGAGACTGAGAAAATGAGGGGAGGAAAAAAGAGAGAGAGAGAGACTAGAAAGAAAGTGCTCTGGCTCTCGCGTCTTCCTGCGGATGTGATGCCCGCCTATGCCATCCAAGTGCCCGTGTGCCAGATACACCATCTGCTCGCCCCAGGACACAGGCGCTCTGTCTGGGGTGAGCAAGCGGTAACACACACAGATACACACGCGCACACACACACACTGAAAGAAAGAGAGAGGGGGGGGGGGGGGGGGGGCAGGAAGAGAGGGATTGGATGCAGCAGCACCTTGGCTCAGAGTTCAGTCAGTGGTAGAGGGTCTTTGGGGACAGCTTCACACTCTCCAGTCTGTCGGATGGAAGGAGACAACAGAACAGACTACTGCTGCTGGTGGTTCTGTTGTGGGGTCATCCAGAAGCCTCGTGTGATGGTGACCCAGCACTCCTGTGTGTTTGTACCAGTTTTGGCTGATTGTGATGTAGGGCCATCAGGGTCTTGGGATTGAGCCTGTGGTATTTATTAATAGCCATTGTGCCATGTCAGTTATTAGACGCATGGTATATAGGCTTCTGTGGCCTTCCCATTGTCCAGCACTAATAGGACAATAAAGACCTTCTGAAGTATTCCGTTTAAAAGAGAGAGAGCTCTTGAAAGTCCTATAATGTCCTTGAGATGTTGGCGAGAGATAGTGTATGTGTAAATGGATTAGCATGGTCAAATACATGGCTGGGCGTAGCGTCGGGATAAATGGAAGCCCACACAGTAGCTAAGAAGGATTTATCTGTGTACAGCTCTTCATAAGTGGGTTCTGTCCTCAATGATGTATTGCCTCAACATATAGGTGGAATTACACAACACTACACACAACAGTGAAAATGTAGACTAATCTTGGCACAGCATGCATTTGTGTTTTCAACATACTGGTATTGAAATTACACAACACATACTGTACCATAAGATTGCACAAAAGACTGGACATTTGATCTTAATTTGGCACAGTGGTGTAGCTTTCAAGGCATTGTAATGGTTGTGTAGCTTTCAATGCATTGTAATGATTATAGGACCTATAGCTGAAGCTATCCTGCTAGGCAATTAGTATTTAAAGTTCATTGGAGCCATTTTATATCTCAAAATCAAATCATTTCTGGGTAACAACAAGTCCTTTACTGTGAATGTTTTACATTTAAATGGTCAATAATCATACAAAATTGCAGTTTGTAGCGTGGTTCGTTCTGCGCTGTGTACTTTTTTTGTAACAGTATTTTTATTGGAATTTCACAATTTTCACCCATATTAAGAGATAAAACAACAGAGACAAAGCACACAGAACAAAAACCAGAAAAACAGCCCCCACTTACCCATATCTACGTGCATATATATACACATACATACATACACACATATACATATACCCATGCATATACACACACATATGCATACATACACGCACGCACACACACACATATACACACCCATACATACGTACACCATTTTCCTCTTCCCGCTCGGTGCTTCTCTCACCCCATCACCATCATTGCGTCTCTCAATACATACATTTTAAACAAACTTACAAACAGAAATTAAACAAAAAAGCTCAGTTTAAACCAAGAGGTTAGGTTCCACACATGGAACGTACAGTGTAGTTCTGAAATACATAGATCCCCGCCATTCTAAGAGAATCCTTGCAGCATAATAGCTGATACCTCAGGTTCTAGGTAATTTAGATAAGGTTCCCATACTTTGTAGAACTGGTCTGTTTTAGAATGGAATGTACATGTCAGATATTCCAGAGGCACCCATTCAAATAGTATCTTATGCCAATCTTTAATAGAAGGAACCTTATCACTAATCCACTGTAAAAGGATGTTTTTCCTCGCTGCGAAGGTAAGGATGTTGTAAAGCCTCCTCTTACCCACAGAAGTAACATGCCTACTAGGGACACCTAACAGTAAAGAAACTGGGTCCAATTCTAGATCAACCCCTAGGATCTTTTCAATTTCTTGCAGGACACCAGACCAGTATCTTTGTATTTTGGTACATGACCATAAACAATGTGTTAGGGTGCCTGTATCAGTTTTGCATTTAAGACACTGAGGGGAAGAGGAAGTGGGGCTAAAAGCATGTCTGCGATTTGGGGATATATGCAATCTGTGTATTATTCTTAATTGGATTGCTCTAGTACGGTTACATATAGATATTGTTTTTGCATATCTCCAAATGTCCTCCCACATCTCTTCGTCAATAGTAACAGACAATTCTTTCTCCCACACTTGTTTCACCCTCTGTGTGTTGACAGCAGAAAAGGACCTTAAAGTATCATAAAACAGACTTACAGACATTTTCCTTTGTGGGAAAAAAAGCATTCTTTCAATGACAGACACATCAGGGTTACCAATTAAGGTGGTGCTCTCCAGAATATAATGTCTTACTTGTAGGAAACGGAAAAAGTCCTGCTTTGGGAGTCGATATTTCTCGACCATCTGCTCAAATGACAACAAAATCTTATCAGCAAATAAGTCGTTTAGCCTGCGTATGCCCTTATTAAGCCATAAGTTAAAGCCAGCATCCAGCAATCCTGGGCTGAAATCTGGGTTGTTAAGAATTGGGGTAAGAGCAGAGGTTAGTTTGGACCTTCCCAGGAAGCGTTGAACTGACCTCCATACTTTGAGTGTGTTAAGTGTAACGGGATTATTGCAGTGATCTTCTACAGACTTGAAACTTCTGAAAAATAAAAGATCCTGTAAGGGGTATTTTGAAAGAGAAGTCTCAATGTCTAACCAAATAGAGGAGTCATAATTTGTGATCCAGTCAGAAATATAACAAAGGTGGGCACACCATTGATAGAACCTGATATTGGGCAGGTCCAAGCCGCCCATAGAACTTGGCAGCTGCAATATTGCCATCTTAAGTCTTGGCTTGCGTTTACTCCATATAAAGGAACTTAGCCATCCATTTACATCCTTTATTACCTTATTGGAGAGTAATACTGGGATCATTTGGATTGGGTAAAGTAGTCTAGGTAAAACGTTCATTTTCAAGAGGGACATTCTACCCAACCAAGAAATCGGGAGAGAGTTCCAGCGCTCCAGATCCTGTCTTATTGTATCAAACAAGGGAACAAAATTGGCTTTGTACATTAGCTGGAATTTAGGAGTTACAAATATACCCAGATACATGAAACCTGAGGGAGACCATTTAAAAGGGAAGGGGGGAGAAGTATTAGGTA
The DNA here is from genome assembly GCF_034236695.1 of Oncorhynchus nerka. Lineage (NCBI taxonomy): Eukaryota > Metazoa > Chordata > Actinopteri > Salmoniformes > Salmonidae > Oncorhynchus > Oncorhynchus nerka. The sequence goes on from NC_088410.1 coordinate 33,173,097, forward strand.
CAGAGTGTAGGCTACCAAGTGGCATAGCCTCTGACTTAGTAAGGTTAATCTTGTAGCCTGAGAATCCGCTGAATAATTCAATAATATTAATAAGAGATGTAATTGAAGTCTCCGGACTAGAGATGAATATCAGGACATCATCAGCATACAAGCTTATTTTATGGTGAACTACACCAATGAGCAGCCCCTGTATAGCAGGAGTTACCCTGATGGCCTCGGCCAGTGGTTCCATAACGAGTGCAAAGAGGAGGGGGGATAAAGGACAGCCCTGTCTGGTACCTCTGTCTATAGAGAAGCTATTTGACCGTAGCCCATTAGTAAGGACAGCCCTGTCTGGTACCTCTGTGTATAGAGAAGCTATTTGACCGTAGCCCATTAGTAAGGACAGCCCTGTCTGGTACCTCTGTCTATAGAGAAGCTATTTGACCGTAGCCCATTAGTAAGGACAGCCCTGTCTGGTACCTCTGTGTATAGAGAAGCTATTTGACCGTAGCCCATTAGTAAGGACAGCCCTGTCTGGTACCTCTGTCTATAGAGAAGCTATTTGACCGTAGCCCATTAGTAAGGACAGCCCTGTCTGGTACCTCTGTGTATAGAGAAGCTATTTGACCGTAGCCCATTAGTAAGGACAGCCCTGTCTGGTACCTCTGTGTATAGAGAAGCTATTTGACCTTAGCCCATTAGTAAGGACAGCCCTGTCTGGTACCTCTGTGTATAGAGAAGCTATTTGACCTTAGCCCATTAGTAAGGACAGCCCTGTCTGGTACCTCTGTGTATAGAGAAGCTATTTGACCGTAGCCCATTAGTAAGGACAGCCCTGTCTGGTACCTCTGTGTATAGAGAAGCTATTTGACCTTAGCCCATTAGTAAGGACAGCCCTGTCTGGTACCTCTGTCTATAGAGAAGCTATTTGAGCCCATTAGTAAGGACAGCCCTGTCTGGTACCTCTGTGTATAGAGAAGCTATTTGACCTTAGCCCATTAGTAAGGACAGCCCTGTCTGGTACCTCTGTGTATAGAGAAGCTATTTGACCGTAGCCCATTAGTAAGGACAGCCCTGTCTGGTACCTCTGTGTATAGAGAAGCTATTTGACCGTAGCCCATTAGTAAGGACAGCCCTGTCTGGTACCTCTGTGTATATAGAAGCTATTTGACCTTAGCCCATTAGTAAGGACAGCCCTGTCTGGTACCTCTGTGTATATAGAAGCTATTTGACCGTAGCCCATTAGTAAGGACAGCCCTGTCTGGTACCTCTGTGTATAGAGAAGCTATTTGACCTTAGCCCATTAGTAAGGACAGCCCTGTCTGGTACCTCTGTGTATATAGAAGCTATTTGACCGTAGCCCATTAGTAAGGACAGCCCTGTCTGGTACCTCTGTCTATAGAGAAGCTATTTGACCGTAGCCCATTAGTAAGGACAGCCCTGTCTGGTACATCTGTGTATAGAGAAGCTATTTGACCGTAGCCCATTAGTAAGGACAGCCCTGTCTGGTACCTCTGTGTATAGAGAAGCTATTTGACCGTAGCCCATTAGTAAGGACAGCCCTGTCTGGTACCTCTGTGTATAGAGAAGCTATTTGACCTTAGCCCATTAGTAAGTACAGCAGCCTGAGGATCATCATACAAAACTTTCACCCATTTTATAAAGTTGTCCCCTAGACCAAATATATTTAGAGCAAATAATAGGTAAGACCACTCCACACGATCAAATGCTTTCTGAGCATCTAGGGAGAGCACAAGACCATCCACAGCACTTTGTTGGTAGGCTTGAATTACATTAAGAAGCCGCCTGACGTTGTTGCATGACTTACGGCCCCTAATGAAGCCAGTTTGGTCTCCTTTCACAATTAGTGGCAGTGAGTCCTCTAATCTTGTGGCTAGAATTTTAGAAAGCAATTTTCTATCCACATTCAGAAGGGAAATTGGTCTGTACGAGGAACAAGACTCTGGACATTTTCCCTTTTTGAGAATAAGTGAAATGTTGGCTTCTCTCAGCGTATGAGGGAGTTGGTCATTTGAAAATGAGTGGTTAAACATATCACGCAATGGCTCAAGGATCAGGCCATGGAACTCTTTATAGAACTCACTACAAAACCCGTCTGGTCCTGGGGCCTTACCATTTTGCAGATTCTTAATTGCGAACATTATCTCTTCCTTGGTAATAGGGGCATTAAGGAGGGACCTCTGTTCTTCAGAGATAGTAGGGAGCTCAATCTTACAAAAGAAGTTCTCCACTAATTTGGGTGCATCCTTTGGCAGTTCTGAGGCATAAAGGTTCGTATAAAATTTCTTAAATTAGTCACTTATCAATTTATTTTTATATAAATGATTACCATCAGAATCAGTAATAGTAGCAATTGACTGAGAGTCAGCCCTCTTTTTAGCTAGGTATGCCAAGTACTTTCCTGGCTTATCGCCATGTTCATATAGCTTTTGCCTGACAAATCTCATTTTCTTTTCAGCGTCCTGTGTTAGGAGAGAGTCTAACGTTGATCTAATGACTGATATTTCCTTTAATAGGGCAGGAGTGGGCGTTTTAATGTGGTCCTTCTCTTTAGTTCCTAATTCACCCTCTGACATTTTTTGCTTTTCCCGCTTTTTCCGTCTCTTAGTAGCTGTGTATGACATAATCAGACCCCTGGCATACGCTTTACAGGTCTCCCAAAGGAGCCAGGGGTTATCTGTTGATTGAGAGTTAATAGAGAAAAATGCTTTAAACTCTGTTATAAAATATGATGTGAATGTATGGTCTTTAAGAATGGTTGTGTTCAACCTCCAATGTCTTGACCGATTGAATGCCCCGTTGAGTTTTATGTCCAGGATCACCTCAGCATGATCAGATATGACTATGCTTCCTATCCTAGCAGATAAAACAGACTGCAAAGACGTCTTGGGCATAAAAAAATAATCTATTCTAGTCTGACATCCATGAGGTGCAGAGAAAAAAGTGAACTCTCTGTTGGAGGGATGGAAAGCTCTCCAGACATCCGCATACCCCAGATCATCACAAATAACTTTAAGTGACTTAGCTTGAGGAGAGAGTGAAGCTATACCGCTGGGAAACTTATCAATAAGGGGGTTCAACAAGCAGTTAAAATCTCCTCCAACCACTGCAGTGTCTGAGTTTAATTATGAAAAGTCTAGAAATGCCTTAGTGAGGAAATCAGTGGGGTGAGCAAGGGGGAAGTAAATATTAATTATGGAAATGTTCTGCCCTTGTAAAGTACCATTAATTATAACAAAGCGACCAAATTTATCTTTCACACAATTCAAGACCTTATGTGGTAAGTTATTTTTCACCAGAATTGCTACACCTCTACTTCTGGATGTAAATGATGAGAAAAACACTTGACCAAACCCTCCTTGTTGTAATTTCAGGTGCTCCTTATCATCCAAATGGGTTTCTTGCAACAGGGCAGTATCAATATTTTCTTTTTTCAAAAAAGACAGTACTTTCTTCCTCTTAATGGGGTTATGGCTCCCTCTAATGTTCCACGTACATACACACAGTCTGTTATCTGCCATTGTATCTTGACCATTCAATATTCAGACTGGATCCTACTGTAAAAGTGGGGTGGTACCTTTTTCCATGTGTTGAACTCTCCTCTATCTCACTGAGCATAAACAAAAAATATGAACCCTGAACTCGAACTATACTAAACCCAAAAATTAAACATGTAAAAATCCAAAAGGGGGTTTTCCCACTAGCTAACATGCAGGGGATTTCAACTCTCCAATGTAGACTCTTAAGTCCGCATTGCCGCTCAATAGCCTCATCCTTTATATATATGGAAAAGAAAATCAATAGAAGAAGATTGAGGCTCATCCACCTAAAACCAAACCTGGGTACCAATATAGATTCACACATATCTCAGCCTGAGCTATAGCGGCTATTACTTTAGCAAGAAAAATAATAAAGATACGAATATTACTGAGCCGGAGTACGTGAGGACTCACACCACTGTTTCATGATCAGATTCAACCAAAAATAAACAAAGTTATTCAATGCTGTGGAGGTGCAGCTTAAAGTTATTTACCCGAGAGAGTCAATAAACGCAGCAGCCTCTTCAGGTGTGTAGAGCTTTTTAGGTGATCCGTTGACCATAATCTTCAATGTGGCCGGGTACAACAGTGCGTAGTCCATCTTCATTCTCCTGAGTCGAGCCTTCGCCTCATCAAACGCTTTGCGTCTTCGTACAACCGCTGTGGAATAATCATTGAAGAATGAGACCTTTGGACCTTTATGTTGACTACCATCAGAGCCGATGTTTCTAGCCGCATCCATGACGCGCTGCTTGTCAGTGAAGTTGTGAAACTTTATAACCACCGGCCGTGGGCGCTGATTGGGACCGGGTATCGGTGCTTGAGAGCGATGGGCTCTGTCCAGCTTCACACGACCAGCCTTAGTGTCCATTTGTAGGTAGCCAGGGATCCATTCCTCAAAGAATTTTACTGAACGTGTCCCTTCAGAATTTTCCGGGAGTCCCACAACACGAATATTGCATCTGCGTCCTCGATTATCCAAGTCGTCAATGTGCTCCGCCATTTCGCGCACCTGTTTCTCAAGTGCTTTTATCTTAGCGTCCATAGATGTAGTTGAAGTTTCCACTGCAGCAATTCTTCCTTCCGCCTCAACAACACGTTTCACAACGCTCTGTATTTCAGCTGAATGGCCTGCTATTGCTTCCAAGACCGTTCTTATCTTAGCATCGATCACTTTAGTAATGTTATCAGTCATCTTTTGAATCATCAGGTCCATTGTGCCTGGGTCCGCAATGGTGTTAGCTTCGCTAACGTTAGCTAGCTCCTCATGCACATCCACAGGGGTGGTGGTTTTGGTCGACTTCTTAGTAGTTCTATTGGGCATGTTGTCGGAGATTTTTGCGAAACAGTCGTCAAGACTCATTATATGGTAACTTATTTGGCCAATTCTACCACTTTTTCAAGCTAGGAGATTAATGTAAGAATATAAATTTACGAATGCCACGAGAGCTTGCTGAAACACCGTGTTCTCTCTACGACGCCATTTTGTCCCCGTCCGCGTTGTGTACTTTTAATTAGGACGCTGCCACAACTGGAGGTCTGCTAGTTGAATTATTTTTTATTTGCCCTGCACACGAAGAGACAACACACATGATGTTAACCCTTGGCGCGGTCCTAGCTCTCACCGTGCTAGCTGAAGGTCAGGCAAAAGAGCAATTTCTCAAGCAAGACTTTTGCTAGGACTGTCTGGGAGTGGTCTGAGTAGGTGGACTAATTGGATGAGCCTAATGGGAGGGATATGTAACCTGTAAACTAGCTGTTATTGGCAGAGACTTATACCGCCTGGCCAAAACTCCATCCCACCAAAACAGGCAGGGATGTCAAGCTGTCTTTTCAAATAGCTCTTACACTAAAAGGGCATTATTATAATTGTCCCAATTTTACAGTATTATTCCAACCTCATAGTGTGTAAATATATATAAAACACAGAAAAATCATGTTTTTGACTGCACTGTGCCTTTAAAGAAAGAATCATATCATGTCATTTCAGCAAGCCATGACACCCACCATCTCAGATTGTTCTGAAATTGTTTCTGTAGTAAGAAACCGGTAAGATTAGCATTCCTGAAACATTATTTTTGCTGAAATTAAATGTTAAATCTGAGAAATTAAGCTAATTGATTGCATCCAAATTGGCCATTTTAATTGATAGGATTCAGATAATATTCAATAAATATAATACCCAACATCCGACCAAATCTCTTCTTATTAATGACAAAAATGAGGTATCCCAAAAAATAGTCTAAAGCCAACAACGGAGCCCCACACACCCCATGCCAATCCCACCCCAACAACCAGTATACAGTATCAGTTCTCTGTTTGACAAGTAGAATGAAGCTGTGGCTTGGAGTACTGCTTCTCCATACTGTAATTCCCTGTGAATCTGGTGATGTTTTTTCCCAACTGTTCAGAGAAATTATTCATTGAAGTCACTTGCATTATTTACCATAAAGAAGTATGAAAGTCACATATTTTGACCACTAGATGCCGCTGTTCCTGCTATACCGCCACACTCTTTTGTCTATTTTGCCGGTCTCTTGTGTTTATTAAATAGATTTCCTTTGCAACTTTGGATAGAAAACCAATAGATTTGGCTCATTATGAAAATACATTGTGTGGTCATCCTCACAATTCAAGCCAATCAATTCAGTGTGTCCTTATCTCAGCAACCTAATGCTTCAACCTAACTCTCCTTGAATAGGAGCCAGGTTCCACAGGAGAAGGGAGGGAACACAGATGGGTTAGGGTGACTCGGCCACTCTCACACAGGTGCTGGACTCTAATAAGCCCTCCGTGACACCAGGAGAGGGGAGAGAGGTCGTGACTAGAGAATCAAACTGGATTTGAACCCATTCCCTATGACACAACACAAACTATACTGGAGAGAAGGAGCGTTGTGTCTGCTACTTGGCTAACTCTCCTCCCTCTCACTTTTTTGGCTGTGTCATATCTCACCTCATATGATAGCCAGTGATTTGATTAAGATTCAAATCATGTAAGCTAGTTGCTGCTGGTATTGAGGGGTTTTTCTTTCTTTCACTATGCTGACCAAAAATATTATTTCATAAAGTGAATGAATGCATGCAAAGAACTTTGGATTTCTCATATTTCTCAATCATATTGAAAAAAATACAATTTATGCATAAATGATGGTTGTCGGTCATTATGTTGACCATATGTTTTCACAATGAATGATGCATGTAAAGAACCTTGAGCCTTTCCATTTTATTGAATTATACTGAAGAACAGTCCTGACTGTTGTGTATTTCTCAATAATGTCTTACAAATGTGTTTTCCAGTCAGTAAGCTTTTCCATTGAATTTGAATTATATTGAGGTACAAAAGTGTTTTTTTACCATCCCACAGAAATGTCTCTCTTAGGCTGCCTCTTTGCTTTAAGCGCTGTTTTTCATTCTTAAAACTATAAATATCTTGTTTTTTTGCCATTTGTTTCTCTTCAATCCCATTATTACAAACTGTATTTGATATGTCTTTGTGAGATTACATTTCCTCAGTCCATAATGCATTATGTTTGTGGTTTTACTAAGAGATGAAATCCAGTCCGAGAAGCTATTCTCATAAATGCGATTCTGAGCTCTCTCCCATGTAACATTACTTGTTTCATTGCATACAACTGGAGCTTTTTTCTGATTGGCCGACACCTTTCTGATGAATCCTCTGAACAGGTTTATTCAGATATTCTAGACATTTTCTCACTTCTGTGTGAGGAGATTGCGTTGGTTATTGTAATATTCACTCTATAGCCTAAACATTGACTCGTTGATGATTTAGATTTTCAGTTAATAAAGCCCATTGTGCGTATAAAGAAATCATTCATTTCCAGGTACAATCAGTTTGGCCAGTTCCAATACTTAAAATCACAAATGGTTTAGTTATGTGCTGCCAGACAGTTAAGCTGCCAGTTTCCTCTTCCTTGATACCTCACATGCTGCATTTTAATGATGAAATTCGTCTGTCCTCTCGTTTTGCGTCAGTTAGTTTGTAATTGTAATTAGCTTTGTCATAAAAATAACAAGAAAGGACCTCGCTTGCGTGTGTGGGGAGATTGTGGCGTTACTGTGCGGCTATAAATAAACTTCAAATAACAATTGAGCCTTTGAGAGACGCACGTCTTTGACAGCTGCAAACCCTCGGGATGATTAACTCTCATTTAGAGTCACAAACATGTTGTTTTAACGGTGGCGGGCGCACAAAAACTTGATAGGATTTCTCTGGCCTCATTTACATATAGTGGAATAATGAAGATGGATAATTCAGTGAGGCAGAATTACTATACTATGAACGAACAGAAGACATACAAGGAGTGGCATTCATACTTACTATAAAACTGTGATGCATGGTCATTTTCAGAATTGATTGTAATATAACATAGAATATGTCAAATAAACTAATCTGACAAGTTTTATATGTACAAGCTCTCTCATTCATATTCCATATAGCTGAATGGCCTTCTTCTTTCCCAGATTGGTTACTGGGAGGTGTATGACGGCTCAGCCATCAGAGAACTGGAGGGCTCCCTTTCAGGAGCCATCAATGGCATGCACATCTCACAGGATGGGCAGCACCTTGTCACTGGTACAGTACCCTTTACATTGGTTTTGTTGGCTGAGTTGAAGAGGTAGAGCATGAGTTGATTTGTGATCTCGCCAACTGTTTGACGTGACATAGACATAGGAGTTGGCACAGCTCCCAACAGATCTAGGACTAGTCTACTGTTGACTACTGTCATGACGTTGGCCTGGGGGTTAGGTTTATGACAGTCATAAATACCTCTTTCCCCCTTTTTCCTCTCTCTATGCTACTGATGTTACATTTGCAAAACCCTTGGTTAACATAGAGATTCTGGGGACATCAGAAGGTGGGGGGAAATTAACTATATTCTGGTAATCCGACCAATTGAACATATGCGGTGGTACTTAATGAATATGATGTCAGTTCGGTTGTCATCTGAGACATTCTCATCGATGATAAGATGACATAAACTCTACAGTGGAAAGTCTACACATCAAAGTTATCGGATTCACATGGAATTGTGGTTCAATTTAAATGTTTGAATATGAAATTATTTGTGATGGGATGAAATATGATTTTAGCTTCTAAAATGTGAGATTTGGGTTTTCATAAGGTAGGGCTCTGCTCAATCAGTAGCCCGCCCCTGTGAAGGGACATGGGCTATAAAACTTTTCAAACACGCCCTGCTCTCCCTTCCTATATAAAGCCTTGATGACAATATAACCTCCTGTTCCGAGGATGTGAGGACGACGGTCCGATGTCAGAATGGTTCAGATAATAACTACAGAACGAAGCCAACATCAGCGTGAGCTTTGGTTGCGAATGGTTTGAACTTTGAACTCTTATTCACTACAGAAGTGATACCTCCTAGCCGTTGAGTTAGCAACAGCAGCTGCAAACGCAGGTTAGGAAGGAACAGACAGAGTATCCCGTCTACCACACAACGAGCAGAGACATTCTTCAAAGGACAAAGGACTCGGTTGGGCAACACGGTCTTCCATCTACCACCAACCTACCGAAGCGCAGCTCAGAGTATATATTTATTGCATTTTCCTTTTCCAAATGGGCGGTAATTTAGAATGCATAAGATACTGTATTTACGATAGCATAGCTTCGCCCTTTGTTCCTCTGTCTTCCCGCTCTTTCACTCAAACCCAGACCCTTTTCTTTTGTGTAACAAGCTGTCATATCTGTTCCGCCCGCTAGGGACGTTTTCCTTTATGACGTAATTTGTAATCAAGTTATGATTAATTATGTGTATGTGTAATTCTGTGTGATTAGTTAGGTATTTAGTTAATAAATAATTAAACACAATTTTGTATTGCTGATTCAACTTGTTAGCCAGGGTTCTTGAAGATAACCAAGAATTTACAACTTTCAGATGAGACTGAATTAATGTGACGATTAATATTGACTGCTATTGATGTAAAATATTACTAGGTCTTTAAGACTTTATTCAGAAGATAACAGTTCTATAAATATTCTTTCATGGTGCCCTGACTCTCTAGTTAATTACATTTACATGATTAGCTCAATCAGGTAATATTAATTACGGAGAAATTATTTTATAGAATAGCATGTCATATCACTTAATCCGACACAGCCAAAGACACGACACTACCATCGATCAACAACAGCACATGGTCTGTCCATTAAATATCCCTGTATCGACTCTCAATAGCTTGGGACTATCGTGAAGAGCACTTGGTTGAACGTGACTTCAGCATGCGGTTGGATCAATGTTCAAAGGCTTTTCCGTAGAAATAAACAAGGTATATGTGTCTCTGCTTGCCCACTTCAGGTGGAGACGAGAAGTTGGTGAAAGTGTGGGACTACTCAGAGGGCGAGTTGACCCACGTAGGCATCGGCCACAGCGGCAGCATCACCAGCGTCAAGATCTCCACCAACAACAGGAGCATGGTGAGCGCCAGTGTTGATGGGGCCGTGCTCCGGTGGAGGTACCCCCACCCCTCCTCTCCCTAGAGCGCCTTCCGGAGGCCAGGAGAACAGAGAGTCAAAAAACCCATGACCATATGGCCTTTGACCCACACACCCTACAAACTTTTTACTTTTGAACTTTACCCTGCCCAGTCCCAATACACACCTGTCCCCACACCAAACAACTCTGAAGAACTCATGAACACTGAACATGCCCTTAACTCATGAACATCCCCTTAGTGCTATCATAGAGCAAATGTTTCATTCATTCATGAAAATAAATGGATATAATTTTTATTTGTGCGATATTGACTGAAGTATGCATTACTAGCTACATTTTGCTTGTTGAAGGTAATTGCATAGTTGTAGTGTGGTATTCGCCATATTCTAATAATGTACTGTATCAACAAACTTGGCAGACACACATGTTCTAATATAGGGACTCTTAACCTCATCAATACAAAGTTGGATATTGTAGTCACAGAACATTATAAAGATACTCATCTGCTCATTATAGCCTTGAATAGCATTCTCTCGGATCTTCTAAGGGAAGCACAGAAGTGATTGTGTCATCCCCTTTTCCCCATTAATACACAGTGAGTGTAAAAAGGCAGGCTACACAGTACATTAAATGCATATTTCATACAGATATGCCTGTCTTATATGCGTGTCGTGTGGTAAAGAAGAGAAAGAGAGACAACGAGGCCCAGATTCACAGGCACTTTAGCACACCGCTGCTGTCAGCTAATCTATCACTAGACATTCCCCAGAGACTTCGGTAAAGAAGTGTGCGTGCGCGCACTCGGGTGTGTGTTTATGTGTGTGTGTGTGTGTGTGTGTGTGTGTGTGTGTGGCCAGCGAGCCTCTTGGAATGCTTCCATCTTCTCAAACTCATTCCCCTCTCGATTGCTCAGAAGCTCAAAACTCAATAATTAATAGCTACCCCACTAGTCCGCTACCCACAAAAAGAGAGCAAACCTGCAGTGCGCTATCGACGGACCAAGTCAACAAAACATAACCTACACCCCTAGCTCTGTAAAATAGGGCATCCCATCCAACTGCCCATGCACGCACGCACACACACGGAATACTCCGGAGGCCATGCTATGAGATAAGAGTAATGTATAGCCCTATAGGGTTTGAGTTTCTGACTCATCGCAGAAGTTTGGAACTGGGGGCTGCAGAGTGCAGACTCCTCAGAAATACCAGGTTTCCGTTTACACTGCAATAATACATGAGATTATACAAATATTGGAAGTGAAATATGAATATTATACATCTGCGTGAGTAAATCAGCACATCTGGCTCACTAAATCCAATCTATGGTCTTGGCGAGCTGTGAAATTAAAACCGAAATTGATTGAGAATATTAGCAGTGTATTGCACATTGCGGTACAAAACATGCGCTACCAAGTAGCATTAAAACCATTTATTGTCTGTCTTTCCCATCATCCACGTGTGTGTGTCTCCAGATTGCAGTGAGGCAGGGGGATGTGCCAGCCTGACAAAACTATTTTTAGGACATTTGTTTGATAGTCGTGATGAATAATCAAATCAAAGTTGATTGTCCGTGTACACAGATTTGCAGACGTTATCGCAGGTGAAGAAAAATGCTTATGTTTCTAGCTCAAACAGTGCAGTAATATCTCCTAACAGTGCATAAATATCTCATAACAGTGCAGTAAAATCACCAACAGTGCATTATTAGATGAGGCATTCCATCAGAGGATAGGATAGTGCAGGTGCAGTCTATTAGTGTGCCATCACCAGGGTGCAGAACCATCTCAGCCTAAAACAGTAGAGGGCTCCTACACACCTCAAAAATATCCTTATTTTCCGTTGGGACCATCTTGTAACAGAGGACATGCACCGTAGCCTACTCACATCATGCCAATATAGATGATAGGAAAAGGGAGAAAAAAAGGGTACTGTACAGTGTAGACCTTGAATTGCTCTGATACAAAATAGGTTCAGTATTTTGCTTATATAGGCCTACAGAACGCTTTCAATAGTTTTGATTAAACAATACACAATAGTCCTTATCGTGCATCTAATTATAAGGGAAGCTTATACGCCTGTTACTAAATGAGTGTCAGCAAGCTTGTTCAAGTTGTCATTAAGCCAACTATCCATCCGTTTCAGAGTCCTGTCACTACGTGCGCCATCTTCAATGTGGAACACTTTAATAAATGGAACACTAGTGACTTTAATAATGTTGACATATCTTGCATTACTCATCTCATGTGTATATACTGCATTCTACACTTATCTACTGTGTCTTAGTCTATGCCGCTCTGACATAGCTTGTCCATATATTTATATATTCTTAATTCCATCCCTTTACTTATATTTGTGTGTATTGGGTATATGTTGTTAAATTCTTAGATATTACTTGTTAGATATTGCCGCACTGTCGGGAACTAGAAGCACACGCATTTCGCTACGCCCGCAATAACATCTGCTAAACACTTGTATGTGACCAATAAAATGTGATTTGATTTGATATAGGGTAAAATTGTAGGAGGGCGGGAATAACGCGCACTATCCACCAAACACAAAACCATTCCGAGCGCTGCTGGAGGGAGAGAGAGATAAAGACCGCCAGCTGTTTGTGCTCGAGCACCGTGTCAACGACGAGGAAGTATTGAGCCGAGGATCATGGAGTTGAAGACAACTCACCTACATGTTGGTTACTGGTTACAGGTGCCCGCTGCTTCACCATTTTACCAGCGAAACAGTATGACAAGGGCGCGCCGAGACCTGGCGGTAATTACCGGAATGTCTGAGGGACATTGTTTAGTCATGTGCCTAAACCACCGTATTGTCTATTAGCGGAGACCGGAGTGGTTTCGAGAGGAGGAGGTGTAAGGGCAGACAGGTAGGAAGGAGTCTATTGCTTCAGTAGTTGTTTCGTTTTCACTTCTTGTTACCTGGTAAATAACCAACCACCATGGATAACCACAAGGAGAGTAAGACGAGGAAACAGTCAATGAAAACCAAATCTACAAAACGCAAAGAGAAGAAATACAAAGCCGGGAAGCTTTTCAGGAGGAAATCGTTGAAGTCCGTTGGGAATTTTATGAGCAGGATACTGAAAACTTTGGGAACTTTGGCACACTTTGGCGACGTCGAGCCACCTGACGGTGAGGATGATGATGGCGGGTTCAGAGACAGCGCCGCGTGCACGTTGAGTGCCAACTCAGGGAATTTTAATAAAGATGAACTTCGGGTCTCGAGGGAGATTAAGGTGAAGAAGAGCGCTTCGACGTTGTCTTCTCATGGATCTATAAAAGACAGGCTGTCGTGGTGCTATGGCGACAAAACTCCAGGAGTCCTTGGGTTGAAGAATCATGGAAACACTTGTTTCATGAATGCGGTGGTTCAGTGCCTCAGTAATACGGACCTGCTGGCCGAGTACCTTGGTTTGGAACAATACAAGTCTGATTTGTGTCAGGGGAGAGTAAACGGAATTGTAAAAAACGAGGACGCGCAACTTGCCAGGGGTGAGGTGACCACACAGTTGGCATCCTTGGTGCGGGCGCTTTGGACCCTTGAATATACACCTCAACTGTCCGTGGAATTCAAGGTGAGTCGCTTGTGTAGAAACACTTCAAACGCAGCTCATGTTTGAGGTTTAATTTGTTATTTTCCATAACAGTTCCCGCTCATGTTCACCTAAGTTATAGACTTATTTATTGCTTCAGTGCGACTGATCACGAGAAATGTTCAAAGCTCGGAGCAATCGCGTGCTCACCGCTACAGTTTCCTGCGCAGCATTTAATTCTAATAGGATTGGCATTTGCGAATTAATAATATTTAACTAAAGAGAACACATCGTTCCTTTTACACGAGGGTGATAACACATTGACAATTCAACTAACCTTCTGGCTGTCTTTATGAGTGAGTGAATAAAGGTTGAAATCTTATTGATCAACCTCTCAAACAAATATTACCCACATTTCCACCCTGAAATGACGTGGTGTGCCTAGTGGGTTTTGACTGGAGGGAGTACAGCTAAGATCGGAGGCATTTTAACTAACCCTACGCCTAACCCGTTTCCTAACCGTAACCTACAGTAAGTCTCCTAACCTGCCACGTTAATTATCTTAATTAACCTGCTGCATAAATTATCTTAAACTGCTATGAAAAAGTCATTTCCGGTCGTAGCTGTACTCCCTCTAGTCAGACCCGACTCAACAGTTCTCATGTCCTATTTCTGTGTAAGCAGACAGGTAGCATTTCAGGGGAGGAGCCTGTGGCAATGGTCAAAACAGGCGAGACATGTACTAGCATTACAGGCAGTGTCAAAACTCCCATATGTTTGGATTAATATCGAAATTCGGGTTCTCTTTTTCTTTTCCCCCCACACAAACATGGTCCCTTTTTCTTTTCCCACCACACAAACATGGTCCAAACCATGTGTCAATGCCTATTGCCTAATGACCATTGACCACACATCAGGGCACATTTGCTAACTAATAAGCATGCTGTGTGTGTGCCCTGTGGGTCCCACCTGCCACAAACCCAGATGAGGTGGCTTGTCTGCATTCCCTGGATGTTCTTACTGGGAGGAAGGGAGCGGTACTTCACATGCATGGATGGTGCACTGAGTTTACGGAATGCTGATGAGAGTGAGCCAGACCAAGTCAACACAGTGGTCAGGGACTGCCAGGAAAGCAGGCCAGAGTCCCAGGCGGCTGAGTCAGCGCAGGTGTCTGTCTGGCCTGATGATGTATGAATATGTATGTCTATGGTCTGGCCCCACAGGGACACCTGTGGCTGGTCATCCAGGGGCACAGTGCCCAAAGCTAATACCCCTGGGCCTGGGTGAATGACATCGCTCACTCTCATTTACTGGAACCGTTGGACCTATGCTGCAAATATAGATGGTACCAGAATTCTGAATTAGAGCATTTTGATTTGGTTCGGCTCATTATAGGCTCTAAGCTAATTATGATTCTAGCAGTAATTTGTGGAAATCGAACTGCGATGCAAAGATAGAGGGCTATGAGGTGAAGGATTTCATAAGCTTCAGAACAGGCAGGGTAATGTGAGATACTTTTTGAAGTTTATACGTTAAGTTTTGTGTGCAGTCTCTCGAAATGTAGTACTCAGATCTATTGAATAATCAACTGCACTTGGGTATAGATATTCCCATTCATTCTCATTCATTCCCTCCTCTCACTGCAGTTATAAGGATGGCTTTGACTTGAACAGTACACCGATTTCTATCTGTTGGTCTTCTTTGAATGAGATGAGGATGTTTACTGCTGTAGCAGTGCAGCCCAGTGCATTTAGCCTGGGAAAGGTGGAGACCCCCTACTGAGCAAGCTCCACTGGTGCGTAATGGAGAGTGCAGCAGTGAGCTCCAAAACAAACAAGAAATCGTGTCGGTGAAAGACAGGAAAACACCCACCTATCCATTTACTCCTGTCCCACGTAGGAATGGTACTAGTTTGTGATGCGGAAGGATTCTCCACAGTGGTTATTTGACAGCTAATTGTTTTTGTCAATGTTCCGTGTGCTTTTAAAGATTACTAGTCAAAGGCATTGGCCTGGTAAACAAGTTCAACAGTGACTGAGTGAGGATAAAAGTTGGCTCTGCGAGCTTTTCCCTCCCCTCACTTTCCTTGCTGAGTCTGGAGGTGGTGGTTGTATCACGTTTCTCCACGACTCCTGTGTAGGCGGTGGTGGGTGTGAGTGGGTGTCATGTTGGTTGTTTTGGAGCACAGTGTTTGTGTTTTCCTGTCTCTGCTTTCTTTCAAGACCTATGGTACTCACACATTTCCGCAGGATGTATTCACCACCATGATTAATGGTCTAGGTTCAACAGGGGGGTAAATCAATTTCAACTACACTAGGCTATAAGACCACCCAATCTCCCCACTTTATCTTAGTGAAGGTAATGTCACAGAAACCATTAAAGGAGCAATCTGCAATATTTACAGCAGTTCAGTGGACATTTTAATTAATGGTATACAGAACACCCATTGATTATTGAAGAATACAACACAAATGCCTCATTTTATCTTTTGGCAAGTCGGTTAAGAACAAATTCTTAATGACAGCCTAGGAACAGTGGGTTAACTGCCTTGTTCAGGGGCAGAACAACAGATTTTCACCTGGTCAGCTCAGGGATTTGATCTTGCAACCTTTCAATTACTAGTCCAATGCTCTAACCACTAGGCTACCTACCTCATGAGCTTGGTACAACTGTCTTACCCCACCATATCCCAAATTATAAAGTTATTTTGCTCCATTGTTCAGGTTTATTGCAAACTACATGGTAGGGCTGCCGTTTGGCCACCCCAAATATGTACTAGTGATTGTGCCTTTAGGATACAGTAAAAGCGCAGACCCTCGTTCTTCCCACACAAATGCATATTTACTGCCTTCAGTATAAGTCGTGGAGTCTGCATCCCAAATGGCACCCTATTACCTACAAAGTGCGCTGTTTTTTTACCAGAGCCCTATGGGCCCTGCTCAAAAGTAGTGCATTTTTATAGGAAGTACGGTACCATTTGGGATGCAGGTATAGGAGTTTAAACTTCTCCATTACAATAGTGTTAACAGAGAGCCTTTCCCAGGCTGTAAACCACTCAGAGATGATTATGGCCAATCGCAATTCATCCTTTGTTTCCTTCTCTATTCTTGATGGTAGTAAATCCCACATTAGGGACGTTGTCGCGGAGACGAGGCACACTGGCAGCATATCAGGGAGAGGATTTCATGTTATGTTACCGAAACTCTTTGGGAAATGAAATCTTGGAGAGCCTTGCATCCAAAATCTTATGTTGTCTTGCCATAATATATAGTGGTTTTCATTCTTTTGGAGGTGAATACATGAAGTCTAGCATCCAAACTAGTACGTCTTCTGCCATCATATATATATTTTGTGGTGAATTCAGATACAGTACAACTCAGATTAATCAGGATCAAAGAGTTGGATGAGTTTTGGGCCCAAAAACTCAGACAGGGGCGTCAAGCGTGGGGAGCCAGGAGACAGACAAGGGCATTTGCTTGGTGGCCGGGACTGCAGTGGGCCGAGGTTTGTGTTTCTCTCCCAACCGACCAGCGGTCGCCCTCCAGGGGAGAAGCGGGGGGAGGCTGCGTCGTCTGGGGCTCAGCTGAGATTGATGAGTGGAGAAAATGGAGAAAATGAGAGAGGGAACGAGGGAGGTAGAGTATAGGGGAAAAGAGGGAGCAGAAGGGAGAGGCTTTATTGAGTGGAGGGAATGGAAGGAGAGGCAGGGCAGGAGAGGAATTAAGTGATGACCCATCAGTGTCTGCCTGATCAGCGGAGGAGAGTATCGCCAACCAGCAACACCAGGCTGCTGCTGCAGAAATATGTAACAAGGAATGGAGGTGCCAGTAATGATGGTGATGGATACCATCCAGCCTCATTCCCACCAGGCAGCAACATCTGCTCTTGCGTGTGTGTGTGTGTGTCAACATCACAACCTCTAAATCTTATGTAATGTCCAAATTCCTCATGGTTCTCCCTCCCAGACTGTCATTGTGGAATCTAACAAGGTCCATTTGACAGGCCAGGCTGGGATGACCCTGTAAATGTGTTTTTGAAGGAGAGGAGTCATTTTGTTAATGTATGGCACATTCCTAGTCCTGACGGAGCTCTCCTTATACCTCACTGTTTACATTAGAAAGTGCATTGACGATGTCATTCCCATAGCAACGATTAAAACATTCCCAAACCAGAAACCGTGGATTGATGGCAGCATTCGCGTGAAACTGAAAGCGCGAACCACTGCTTTTAACCAGGGAAAGGTGACCGGAAACATGACCGAATACAAACAGTGTAGCTATTCCCTCCGCAAGGCAATCAAACAAGCTAAGCGTCAGTATAGAGACAAAGTAGAGTCGCAATTCAACGGCTCAGACACAAGAGGTATGTGGCAGGGTCTACAGTCAATCACGGATTACAAAAAGAAAGCCAGCCCCGTCACGGACCAGGATGTCTTGCTCCCAGGCAGACTAAATAACTTTTTTGCCCGCTTTGAAGACAATACAGTGCCACTGACACGGCCCGCAACCAAAACCTGCCGACTCTCCTTCACTGCAGCCGAGGTGAGTAAAACATTTAAACGTGTTAACCCTCGCAAGGCTGCAGGTCCAGACGGCATCCCCAGCCGTGTCCTCAGAGCATGCGCAGACCAGCTGGCTGGTGTGTTTACGGACATATTCAATCAATCCTTATCCCAGTCTGCTGTTCACACATGCTTCAGGAGGGCCACCATTGTCCCTGTTCCCAAGAAAGCTAAGGTAACTGAGCTAAACGACTACTGCCCCGTAGCACTCACTTCCGTCATCATGACGTGCTTTGAGAGACTAGTTAAGGACCATATCGCCTCCACCCTACCTGACACCCTAGACCCACTCCAATTTGCTTAGGTCCACAAATAGGTCCACAGACGATGCAATCTCAACCACACTGCACACTGCCCTAACCCATCTGGACAAGAGGAATACCTATGTGAGAATGCTGTTCATCGACTACAGCTCAGCATTTAACACCATAGTACCCTCCAAACTTGTCATCAAGCTCGAGACCCTGGGTCTCGACCCCGCCCTGTGCAACTGGGTACTGGACTTCCTGACGGGCCGCTCCCAGGGGGTGAGGGTAGGTAACAACATCTCCACCCCGCTGATCCTCAACACTGGGGCCCCACAAGGGTGCGTTCTGAGCCCTCTCCTGTACTCCCTGTTCACCCACGACTGCGTTGCCATGCACGCCTCCAACTCAATCATCAAGTTTGCAGACGACACTACAGTGGTAGGCTTGATTACCAACAACGACGAGACGGCCTACAGGGAGGAGGTGAGGGCCCTCAGAGTGTGGTGTCAGGAGAAATAACCTCACACTCAACGTCACCAAAACAAAGGAGATGATTGTGGACTTCAGGAAACAGCAGAGGGAACACCCCCCTATCCACATTGATGGGACAGTAGTGGAGAGGGTTGTGTACGCCGAGGAACTTAAAACTTACATCACGGACAAACTAAATTGGTCCACCCACACAGACAGCGTCGTGAAGAAGGCGCAGCAGTGCCTCTTCAACCTCAGGAGGCTGAAGAAGTCACCAAAAGCACTCACAAACTTCTACAGATGCACAATCGAGAGCATCCTGTCGGGCTGTATCACCGCCTGGTACGGCAACTGCTCCGCCCACAACCGTAAGGCTCTCCAGAGGGTAGTGAGGTCTGCACAACGCATCACCGGGGGCAAACTACCTGCCCTCCAGGACACCTACACCACCCAATGTCACAGGAAGCCCATAAAGATCATCAAGGACAACAACCACCCGAGCTACTGCCTGTTCACCCCGTTATCATCCAGAAGGCGAGGTCAGTACAGGTGCATCAAAGCAGGGACAGAGAGACTGAAAAACAGCTTCTATCTCAAGGCCATCAGACTGTTAAACAGCCACCACTAACATTGAGTGGCTGCTGCCAACACACTGACTCAACTCCAGCCACTTTAATAATGGGAATTGATGTTAAATATATCACTAGCCACTTTAAACAATGCTACTTAATATAATGTTTACATACCCTACATTACTCATCTCATATGTATATACTGTACCCGATACCATCTACTGCATCTTGCCTATGCCGTTCTGTACCATCACTCATTCATATATCTTTATGTACATATTCTTTATCCCTTTACACTTGTGTGTATAAGGTAGTAGTTTTGGAATTGTTAGGTTAGATTACTCGTTGGTTATTACTGCATTGTCGGAACTAGAAGCACAAGCATTTCGCTACACTCGCATTAACACCTGCTAACCATGTGTATGTGACACATACATTTGATTCGATTTGAAGGTGATGTGGGGTACTTGTGAGACCAACGCTAAAGAGGGGAAAGTCAAACACTCTCCAGCTCACTGTCTTGGATGCCAGGGCAGGCGTGGTGTCTGTGGTGTGGTGGTGTGTGTGATGTTATTGCCTGAGTGTGGGGGTCTCAACCTCTCCTAAGACGTGAGAGGGTGAGAGAGGACAACGTTGTAAGCTACCCCTGGAGACTGTGTAGGTTAATGGGGTACCTGTGTTTATTTAAGAGGTTAGGTCACCCTCAACTGTATTATGAGTGTTTTCAATCGTTTCTGTCTCTTACCCTCCAGCAAATGTTTGCCTCACCTCTCTAGTAAGAAGTAACTTGCAAGGCACCATGACATGGCGGTAGGAGAGTGCACTGTAGTACCGTGTAGTCTGCCTATGTTTACAGTGGTTATGGAATAAGGTGCATCTTCACCATGGAGACCAGCAGTGCCCTAAAGACAGCTGAGGAGTACAAACAGCTTTTAAAGAGGGGAGCAGATATGGTCTGGCATCTTCAGCTGTCACACAGTGACACACACACACACACACACACAAAGTCATAAATCATTCAATCCAACAAACTGTGTAAAACACATTTTTACATTTCTACTTTTTGACATAGCAATCTTTGGCTATCCGATTCATTTTACACCCAGGTTCTCTCATATCCCTTCAGTGTTTACCAAATAGCCAGGATTATTATTCCCATGCTCCCGTGGGGACAGAAACACAGTATATCATGTTTGTTTTGGCACCTTCATGGCCAGTCATTAAATGTTAGTGTCAGGTGTCTGAGCTGTCTGTCTGTGATTTGGTTGGTTATGAGGATGACGATAAATGGAGGCTGACACAGGCTTACTCAAACAGGCCTCAAAATGAGAATGTTATTCGTACTACTTTGGTGGGATTACGCCTCTATCTCCTCTCAGGCATAGGGTGGGTGTGAAAAGTAAAGACTGTGTTGATATGTCTATGCCGATATCAAGGGTAAATCCTTTGAACAAGAAGTGCAATCTGTTTTTGAAGGATGGGATGGGGTCTTTACTTTCCTAGCAACAGTGCTGCTGTGCAGACCCATTAACATGCCATAGTAGCAGGATCACCTCTGGACGTCAACATTACAAAATGTGTGCACACAGCAGAACATAACCCCTCTCTCCAAGCCCTCCTTCTCTCAACTCCCTGTCCTACTGAAGCCATCACAGCTCTGTGATGTCATCAGGTTTCTGTTTCCCAGACACAACGGGCCCACGGTAACCTTGGACACATCGGTTGCTGTCCCCACCACTCTCTCTGCCACCCCAGACTCTGTTTCCCCCTCTCCCTCTTACCCTTTCTGGGGTAGCAACATAACGTACATAACTGCACTGTCCTTTGATAGGCAGAAATAGTAACTAGGATTAGTGAGGGGGGGAAAGGCGGTGTCCTAAATGGCACCCTATTCCCTATATAGTGCACTACTTTTGACCAGAACCCTGTTCAAAAGTATTGCACTACATAGGGAATAGGATGCCATTTCAGGTACAGCCACAGTCAACATGCCCCTTTCGCCTCCCTATCCCTCGGAGGGCCCCTTTCATAATGATTAAGCTCATTAGTGGTCCATCTCAGGTAGTAGGGAGGTAGGGGGCCTCCCATCCTGTCCCGTGTTTATATTTAGAACACTGGCGGTGTGATGCAGCAATTTTTTATGAAGGGTGGAGGAGCGTCTGGGATCGGGCTCTGTTACTCAGAGGGCGGAGGGAGGAATGGAGAGAGTGGGGGGGGGGAGATGGCTGGTGGGAATGGAAAGTAGCCACCTGGATGTCCTGATGGTGTTGTTGTTAGCTACACCTGTCACTGTCTCAAGGAGAGTCAGGGTTGGGTAGATTACTTTCTAAATATTACAGTTACTAGTTACTTATCCAAAATTGTAATCAGTAAGGTAACTTTTGGATTGCCCAAACTCGGTAACGTAATCTGATTACTTTCTGTTTCTTTTGGATTACTTTACCCGTAAGAGGCATTAGAACAAGACAACAATTATCAATCAAACACATTTGGTGTGTCATCGTAGACTTGTGGTCTCTGACTTTGGTCAGACTCGCACAGGTAGAACAAACTAACTTTCCATATTTTCAATGCAAAATGTAATGTCATTGAGAAAACAGAAATGTGTCTTAATATATACTACATGACCAAAACTATGTGGACACCTGCTCACCTAACTTCTCATTCCAAAATCATGGGCATTAATATGGAGTCGGTCCCCCCTTTGCTGCTATAACAGCCTCTGTTCTTCTGGATAGGCTTTCCACTAGATGTTGGAACATTGCTGCGGGGACTTGCTTCCATTCAGCCACAAGAGCATTAGTGAGGTCAGGTCGGGCACTGATGTTGGGTGATCAGGCCTGGCTCGCAGTCGGCATTTAAATTCCCCCCATAGGTGTTCGATGGGGTTTAGGTCAGGGCTCTGTATAGGCCAGGTAAGTTCTTCCACACTGATCTCTACAAACCATTTCTGTATGGACCTCGCTTTGAAACAGGAAAGGGCCTTCCCCAAACTGTTGCCACAAAGTTGGAAGCACATAATCGTCTAGAATGTCATTGTATGCTGTGGCGTTAAGATTTCCTTTCACTGGAACTAAGGGGCCAAGAAAAACTTCAAAAACAGCCCCAGACCATTATTCCTCCTCCACCAAATGTTACACTTGGCACTATGTATTCGGGCAGGTAGCGTTCTCCTGGCATCCGCCAAACTCAGATTCCTCTGTCAGACTGCTGGAGGGAGAAGCTTGACTCATCACTCTAGAGAACGCGTTTGCTCTGCTCCAGAGTCCAATGGCGGCGAGCTTTACACCACTCCAATCAACCCTTGGCATTGCAAATTGTGATATTAGGCTTGTGTGCGGCTGCCCGTCCATAAGAACCCATTTCATGAAGCTCCCAACAAACCGTTCTTGTGCTGACGTTGCTTCCAGAGGACGTTTGGAACTTGGTAGTGAGTGTTGCAACCGAGGAAAGAACATTTTTACAAGCTACGCACTTCAGCACTCGGAGGTCCCATTTTATGAGCTTGTGTGGCCTACCACTTCACGGCTGAGCCGTTGTTGCTCCTAGACTTTTCCACTTCACAATACAGTACTTACAGTTGACCGGGGCAGTTCTAGCAGGGTGGAAATTTGACAAACTGACTTGTTGAAAAGGTGGCATCCTATGACGGTGCCACGTTGAAAGTCACTGAGCTCTTCAGTAAGGCCATTCTACTGCCAATGCTTGTCTATGGAGATTTCATGGCTGTGTGCTTGATTTTATACACCTGTCAGCAACGGGTGTAGCTGAAATAGTCGAATCCACTAATTTGAAGGTGTGTCCAAATGCTTTTGGTGGTGTAGTGTATTTTTCACAAACTTCCTTTTTGAATTTAAAAGTAATCCAAGGAGTATCTGTAATCTGATGAGAATATTTTTTTCTGGTGGGGAGGGGGGGGGGGGTCTTCGTTGTTAAAAAATATATTTTTAAGGAACTCAGTCTGGCTTTCAACTTACTCTTGATTGTTGTAATAGCAGACTGCACAAGGCCATGTCAGCTAACGTTTTTTTTAGCTAGGTTTTTTAGCCCAAAGATTTAGTAGAATTGGGGGGCCTGTGTGAAAAGGTTTAAGAACCCCTGATGTAACTTGTTCCAGTTTTTTTCTGTTATCAGATAACATGTAACTGATTACATCTACATTGTTTTTTTGTCCGTGTTCGATATTCCCTGTTAGGTTGACTGGTCAGCCTGTAACTCTTCAGGTTAATATCTTTGAGCTTCTACTGTAGTTTGTTGGAAAGTCGTTTTCATGTCTTTTGTAATGTCCTCATCTGATTTCCTCCTCCCTGTCTGCCCCCAGAGTATTGTGTCCAAGTACGGCTCTCAGTTCAGAGGGAACTCTCAGCACGATGCCCTGGAGTTCCTGCTCTGGCTCCTGGACCGGGTCCATGAGGATGCCAACCCCACCACCAACAACAACCACAGCAGCAGCAAGACCAATGCCAACGGAAAGGTAGGAGCAGACCAAACACGGTCACAAAGTTGTCATGAAGCCCAAAGACATTCAAATGTCGTAGACATTGTCTTTTGTTGACAATGTCTATGACACCTGTCACCGAACTGAAACATCTTGAAAAATATTGATCACTATTGTGATCGATTGGTCCTGACTCATGACACATTGTAGATATACTGTAGCCAACAAGTTCGCTGAGGTAAGGTTTTTGGCTGATGGTAGTACTGTATTATCGAACTGTGGCTGCAATCCAAAATGCAAAGGGCTCTCTGCATTCTACAGTAGCAGCGTCGTCAGTCTCAGCTGTGTGAGAGCAGAGGTACAGTTGCAGAGGCCAATAATAGCTCCTTATTCAGGTGGAAGAGTTGCAGAGGCTTGAGTCATCATATCACCTGGGTCCCACTCATGAGCACACACACGGCTTGCTTTGCTCATCGACCAACTTACTTTAGAGCGGGGCACGTACACACACACGTGCATAATGTAGGGTGGGGCCGTTGGGACGAGAGATTTCTACCGCTAGGGCAACCGCTGGGCCACCTTTGCTAAATGAAAATAGGAGAAACACTGAGAGATTGAACTTGAGAATGAACTTGGTTAGCATGTATCAACATCTATTTTTTCGCATTCGATTGAGTCATATTGCAAGCCTTGGTTTTGCTCACAGCCTAACCAGGTTACTCCTAGTGCAGTAGAGCAAAACAGCTCTGAGGTTCCCATGAATGCATATTTCTTTCTCAAGAGATACAATAGAGACTCGTTATGAAGAGCTTGTCTCAATGACAACAAAGCGAATTCCACAGCATTCTGCAGCGATACGCCATCCCATCTGGTTTGCGCTTAGTAGAACCATTTTTTTTCCCCAACAGGACAACGGCCCAACACACCTCCAGGTTGTGTAAGGGCTATTTTACCAAGAAGGAGAGTGATGGAGTGCTGCATCAAATGACATGGACTCCACAATCACCTGACCTCAATCCAATTGAGATGGTTTGGGATGAGTTGGACCGCAGAGTAAAGGAAAGGCAGCCAACAAGTGCTCAGCATTTTCAGGTCTCAGCATATGTGGGAACAGGTGAAGCTGGTTGAGAGAATGCCAGGAGTGTGCAAAGCTGTTATCAAGGCAAAGGGTGCCTATTTTGAAGAATCTGAAAGTATATTTACAATGTAGAAAATAGTCAATATAAAGAAAAATCCTTAAATAAGTAGGTGTGTCCAAATGTTAGACTGGTACTGTGTATATATATGTATTACAATAAACAAACATAGTCAAAAACAATAGACATAATAATTAACTGTCTCGATGAGAGGCGGGTCATCAGCTTAATGAGCAGGCCTCCTCGTTAGAAGAGTCGACCAATAGCACAGGCCGCAGGCTAAGGAATGAAGGCCCCGCCGTGGGCCCTCTCCTCAGCTCCTCTTGCGTTGCCTGAAGAGAGTAGTACAAAAGCACCGTACTTGTCATATTCACCCAGCCAGGTCACAGAAATCAATTAATGCATTTGAGGAAATAGAGAAACGGAATGTGTGGTTTGAGGCCACTTTAGAATCCCATTCCATTTACGACCCTGGTCCCTTTCTCAGTGGGAATGATGAGTCTAGCCACTGCGGCGTCTGAGTGTTGTGTCACTCATGGCTGTATTACTATTTACTCACCGGGGCCTCTGAAACGATCCTTTGTGTGTGTGTGTGTGTGTGTGTTTGTGTGTAGCAGGAGAGGTTGTTGAAGTGGCAGCCTGCTGTGTGATGCCCCCTCTCATTCTCTCTCTTTCCATCCCTCTCCTCTCTCCTCTGTCTGCTGCTGCAGAGGGGAAGGGACCAGGGGAGGGTGTACCGCATTGGCAGAGAGAGCACAGCATTCTATGACTTATAATGTGGATGTGATCTCTAATATCGTTTGAATGTAAACACACGTTGCCCCTTTAGGGTGTGCGATGGTCACAATGACGCCTCGCTTCGATGCGCTTCAACCGTATCCCCTTTGGCTTTTGCTCATCTCCGGCCGCTATTATTAGCCAATGAAGTCCTTATTCTCATTGACTGCCATCGCGACGCCTCCTAACAGCTAATGTCTTTCTCTGTGGCTACGCTATAGAGGAGGCCCTTTATGCCACGTCAACAGCTCAGGGCTCTGGTTGTCATTAGCCTTCGCTGAATCACGGCTCCGTAAAGCCGCTTTGCCGCCGACGCCTCTGCCCGAGAAAGAAGGAGGTATTTCAGAGAACGCCGTGTGTATGTAAGAATGTGTGATGCATTTCCATTCTTTTCTGTAATTGAATGAATTCTCTGCGTTTGGTTGTAGCTCCATCTTTCTCACCTCCCTCGTCTCTACTCTCCTCTCCTCCTCCGTCCTAGTCTCTCTCCATTGACTGGTGTTAGAGCACTGATGGTGGGCATTGCGGCGTACAGCGTACACACAGATAGCAAATGGACAGAACAGATTGATAGATGGATGGGTGTATGGATTGATGGGCTGAGAGCGAGTGAGAGCAGGACAGGATGACACCTCCGTCGTCAGAGCCTGTGAAACGTGCGTTTCAAGTGAGAGCAAAGAAGACCCAGATCAATCTGCTGACCTGACAGAAACCCGAGGAGACACATTCTGATCCTGCCTGCCTCTTTCACTGAGTGAATGGTACCTTTCTTATACAGTGAGCTCCAAAAATATTAGGAGAGTGACACATCTTTTGTTTTGGCTCTGTACTCCCAGCACTTTGGATTTGAAATTATACAATGACTATGAGGTTAAAGTGGAGACTATCAGCTTTCATTTGAGGGGTATTTTCATCCATATCAGGTGAACCGTCTGGAAATTACAGCACTTTTTGTACGAAATCCCCACATTTTAGGGAACCAAAAGTATTGGGACAAATTGTGTATGTGTATTAAAGTAGTAAAAAGTATTTGGTCCCTATTTCTATGACGCAATGACTACATCAAGGTAGTGACTCTACACATTTCATGGATGCATTTGTTTTGGTTGTGTTTCAGATTATTTTGTGCCCAATAGAAATGAATGGTCAATAATGTATTGTGTCATTTTGGAGTCACTTTTATTGTAAATGAGAATAGAATATGTTTCTGAACACTTCTACATTAATGTGGATGTTACCATGATTACGGATAGTCCCGAATGAACCGTGAATAATGATGAGTGAGAAAGTTAGACGCACAAATATCATAGCCCCTGAACAAGGCCGTCATTGAAAATAAGAATTTGTTCTTAACTAACTTGCCTTGTTAAATAAAGATAAAATAAAATACCCCCAAGACATGCTAACCATTTTTGGGGGGGTATGATATTTATGCTTCTAACTTTCTCACTCATCATTATTCATGATTCATTCAGGACTATCCGTAATCATGGTAACATCCACATTAATGTAGAAGTGTTCAGAAACATATTCTATTCTCATTTACAATAAAAGTGACTCCAAAATGACACAATACATTATTGACCATTCATTTCTTGGGCACAAAATTTTTTGGGGCACAAAATAATCTGAAACACAACCAAAACAAACAGCAAATTCATCCAACAAATGTGTAGAGTCACAAGCTTGATGATGTAGTCATTGCCTGCTAGGAATATTGGACCCAATACTTAACTTTTTACTACTTTAATACACATATAAGTGAATTTGTCCCTGTACTTTTGGTCCCCTAAAATGGGGGGACTATGTACAAAAAGTGCTGTAATTTCTAAACGATTCACCCAATATGGATGAACATACACTCAAATTAAAGCTGACAGTCTGTATTTTAACCTCCTCGTCATTGTATCATTTCAATGTGCTGGAGTACAGAGCAAAAATGTCACTTTTGTAGCTCACTGTATCTCCTCCTCTACAGTACATTTCCTTTACAACTCTATAACTCCTTAGTTTCAACATCCTTACACATCCACTCTCTGCTCCAATTCTTCACTTGTCCCCTGTTACACCTCACTTTTACCTTTGCAATACCTTTGCAAAACTACAAAAGACAAATTAGTGCCGCGTGTGTTTCTTTACATAAGCATCTTTCAGAATGGATGGTCTGTGTTTGAAGAATGCATTTCTGCATTATCTACATGGACTCACACTGGCCTGCAAGGCCCATGGAACAGAGCAGAAACCAAACCTCAAACCTAATGCACCTGCAGTCCTCCATTTTAAGATCAGTTCTCTGTTATTGGTGTATGGGTTCAGTAGCAGGGGCCTACTTTATGTGTATTAGTTCAGTAACCGGGACCTACTATAAACTGTGGTCCAGCATACTACCAGCCATGTGACCAGCTGCGCCGGTTCACCTTCCTCAGCCAGTGGAAGGTTACGTAAGGAAGTCGGTCAACAGAGGCAGTTCAGTAAACTGACGTTTGATCAGTTGCTGAAGGAAGCCAAGTCTTCTTGAACCAGAACCCATCGTAGTAGAAGGGGATTACAGGGCCAGTTTCAAATAGCGTGTGTGTCGCCTTCGTCCAACCCCTCAGGCTTGACAACAGTATTTCTCATAATATGAAAGTATCAGGCCTATCTAAACCAGTTTGCACAATATTTCTCTGGTGTCGGAATGAAAATAAATCAGACAAACTCACTTCGTTCCCTTTAGAATTGTTACATCTGGCTCTTGGCCTTGACCTTCCATCCAGTGAGTGGGCATGCCTGCCTGAGTGAGTGGTTTAAAAGCCGATCCATCTTACCCTCTCTCTCTCTATCCGTCTCACCCCTTCGGACGGTAGTGGTAAACGATGCCTAGCATCCCAACACCGCTGCTAACTCACAGAGGCATTATCTCTGCGTTAATCCATTTTAAACGTCGATAATAGCTGGCTTCTCACTCTGCGCCCGGAGAGAGTTGACAGGGTGAGTGGATGGAGGGGGGAAAAAGAAGAAAAAACCAGCCTGGATGGATGGAAGTAAACTGCTTAGACTTAGACATTTGGTCTCTGGACGTTGTGGCAGCCGGCGAGGCGGCGATAGAACACATTATTGACAGATATGGAAATTGTGGGTTTAACATCTACGGATGTGAGGGTTAAGAGGCCCTGTTCTCCAGAGAAATGTGTTTGTTTATGGTACAGATCAGACGTCGATGACAGGTAGACAGGTAGGGGTTGATGGATGCTGTATCGGATGTCTCCTGTCAGTGTTGCCCATGGGGATGTTAAAGCTCTGATACTCCTCATTCAGTTTTGCCATCAGACTTGACACTGGCAGTCCGTCATATAGAGAGAATGTATCTACCATTGGACATCTCTGCGTTCCCTCTACTGCTCTGGAGCTAAATGAAGTCAGCTTTCCTCTCTTCTCTGTTGGCGGATTAGTGTTGTACATTGATTAGACATTGGGGTTCACAGGTTGCTTATCTTTCCTTTGCTCCCTCTCTCCCTTTTTCTCCCTTTTTCTCCCATGCTCACCGTCTCAACTCTGCTTCTCCCTCTCTCTCTCTCTCTCTTTCTCCTCTGACTCATCTCTCCATATGTCTGTCTGGTCTACTTGTCAGTGATGATCTGTCTAGGCCGTTGCCAGACTTCAGCTACAGCCGAGTGTTAAGATCAGGGCTGAGGGGTTGACGGGGCAGATGGCCACAGACCCTTTCTCCTTCTGCCCCGGCGATCCCTGCTCAACCTCTCTCACAGGTGACTTCAAACGACACCTCTCCCGCCAGCCCCGCCGAAGCCCAGCCACAATCCCATTAGAACACCAGTGACATTTCTCAGATGCTTCAAATTCCACACGGCATAGAGGGAGAGAGTGGGGGAGAGAGGGAGGGAGAAAGGGAGATGGGGCGAGACGTTTGTTGGTGGATTGTCCCCTGTCTGTTTGACTGCATGATGGGCTTCCATCTCCTTTTCCCTTCACAGATGTCTATTTTGTGTGAAATTGAGCAGCTGGAGAGGAAGGAAATTGAAGCAAAACTCCTTATTTGCTGCTCTCTGTCATGGAACAGATACCGTAACATCAATATCACCACTAATACCCATTTTTTTGCTACACTACTGTATAAAGAAGAACACAGTGGAGAGGGGCATTGTAGTAGTGGCGCTGTGGTGTATATTTTTATCACTGAAAACATGTGGCCCCGAATGAAGGGAATCTGGGACCGATGGGGAACTAATCCCACCACTACACACACACACACACACACACACACACACACACACACTACCTCACCTCCTAATAGGATTTAAAACGCACAAAAAAAAATCTCGGCTTTATGAAATATTTCTCGACATGCCTCCTTTTTCCTTTTCTCAACGTTGGATTCTTCATCCATTATTCACCCTGATCCCTTTCCCTGTCTTTTTAAAGCCTCCTTCCTCCTAACGTGGCTCCATCTACTATTCAGCTATTGAAAGATAAATGATTGAGCAGGGCCAATTTGCGTCCCCTCTCCCTGTCCCCCCCCCCTCCCCTCCACCCCTGACTCATTTCAGAATGCTTCTGAGGGATAAAATAAATAAAACGTTTCAGGTGGGCTTTTGTAGTGGCATGGTATCGAGAGAGACAAATACAAAGTTGTTGACACCAGCAGCTCTCAGCTTCAGGGATTCACCTAACTGAGCAGATAGCTGCTTTGTGTTCTTTTGTCAAACCTGCTGAATTGGGCCGTCTAGGTATCAACGCTCCTCTGTCTAGGTTTGTCTGATCAGTTAGCGCTTCTGAAAGAGCTCGAAGCCTTTTTGGAGACCGAGGTGTTATTTGTCTTCCACGTGGCCTTACTTTGCAAAAGACGATGCCCTGTAAACCTCCTCCGGTTTGCCTGCTTTTCTTCCTTCAGGAATGATTTGATGGTCAAAGATGGAGATAGATACTAAGAGAGTGATACTGAGTGGTTTGGCTGTGGAAGCGTTGTTGGACATCATCTGTGAGGTCATAATGGGGTGAGAGAAGGAGTCTATCGTCGTCCTCGTGCCACAGAGTGATGAAGATAAAGGAGGAGGAAGAGTGTTTGTGTGTGCATGCGTCTGCTTGCTGCCCAAGCCAATTACCGCTCCCACAGGGGCATCAGAGAGCCACAGTCACAACATGGTGCAGAGTCAGGACCCAGCCTCCCCACCAGGAGTCAACCCTGAGTCTATTATCCCAAAGTGCCCTGGGTCTTCCACAGACCCTCCAGAGACAGCGCTCTAGCTCAGGGACCCTACCCAGGGACCCCCTATCTGACCGTGGACATCCAGGCTCGCTGTGGGGTAGCTAGGCCTCTCAGAGTATTGCCCGTGACTGAAGCACCACAGGGGACTAATGAAATGAAATCTCCCTGGGGATCAGGAGAGAAGCTCAAATTAGGAGGAAGAGCGTTGGCCGCCGCTCCATTAATGGCAGGAACATTATCCCCGGGATCGATCTGCTGAGAGAGGAGGGGGGGGGGCTTTCACAGTGGGCTTTCTAAGGGCACTCAGCCTCAGTTCCTCTCACACATAACACACAAACACAGACAGATTACATATGGCTTCCAAACACACTCATATTTATACATACTACCTCTCTCTCTCTCTCTCTCTGTCTCTGTCTCTGTCTCTGTCTCTGTCTCTCTCTCTGTCTCTGTCTCTGTCTGTCTCTCTCTGTCTCTCTCTCTCTCTCTCTCTCTGTCTCTCTCTCCCTCTCTCTCTCTCTCTCTCTCTCTCTCTCTCTCTCTCTCTCTCTCTCTGTCTCTCTCTCTCTCTCTCTCTGTCTCTCTCTCTCTGTCTTTCTTACTTTTTCTTTTTACTATGTCTCTATCCTCTGGGGGGGTAAGTAATGCGACTGTCCCACTTCTCCACTTTCACAGCCCACCCATCTTACACACACACACACACACACACACACACACACACACAGGTAGGGTACCTCAGAGGTGCCACACAGAGACGGCTGACTGCCATGGATTGCCATCTTAAAGGCCTTTAATGGATCACACACACACCTGCCTGAAATATTTAATACTTTACTTAGCTAACATTTCGCTACACCACAAGCATTTCGCTACACTCGCATTAACATCTGCTAACCATGTGTATGTGACAAATCAAATTTGATTTGATTTGATTAAATCCATGAATATTTCAAAAGACGCCCAGACCCCCTAAATAGTTCAGGAATATTAAAAATATTCAGCTGCATCAACACATTTGTCTCCTTTGAGAGGGAAAAAGAACGCTCATTAGTAAGTTGAGGGTGAGTCTGGTGTGTATTTAATTGTTGTTGGTGGAAGGTTGAGTTGGGTTAGTGTGGAAGAATTGACCACTCTTTCTCTCTGGGTGTAAAATCAGAGCTGGGCTCAGCCAGGGAAAGAAGCACCACTCAAGCCTTTGATGAACACCAACACATGGTTTGAATGTTAATAAAGAGCTATACACTATCATTTCATTCTCCTCCTAATTTATCATATTCAAAAATATATCTCCTTATGTGCCTGGCGGATTTCTCCTTGACTGTTTTATTAGAGTTAAAAGGCAAATGCACACACACACACACACACACACATAGGAGAGTAATATGAGCAAAATGCCTGTGTAAATGCATACCGATTATTTTGATTTGAAACATAATTTGAATAAAGCTGGATGAATTTGTAAGCAGTGAGCTTCCCTGGGCTGAAGGTAATAATGGTCCCCATGGATGAGGTTGACCTCCTGTTCGTCTCTGAGGCTACTGCTCCCGCTGCTGTTGGGACTGTTCTGTACGATGATGTTGTGTTCCTCATTTAGCCTGGCTTACCAGACCAAGGGAAGAGAAAGTTGGCGCAACAAGGTGCATTTGCCGCGAGGACATTGTTCCGATTTAAAGTTCACTCTCGCTAATGTGCTGGTACTACTTGGTCAAAAGTAGTGCACTACATAGGAAGAAAGTCTTCAATGGAGATGTGCACTGTCTGTGACTTTATTGTGTGAGACTTGTCCACAGAAACCCACCACTTCAACTGTACTCTACAGGCCTTGAGGACTTGTCATTCTCCTTACCTCACTATTTCACGCTCCTATTGCCTCCCTTTGTCTCTGTAGTCTCTGTGTGTAATGCCAACCTGTTCTGCTCGTGTGGAAAATGCTGTGAAAGAATACAACTGAATACAGTGGTGCCTTTTGTTTGCCAATAATACAAGTTCACAATGTCTGGCCTTGAGGCCCATTGTCTTGTGTCATCATATCCCACAACCATCTTTATTGTCATCGCTCCCATATAAGGTAATACCTTCCTGGCACTCTGAAGCTGTATAACTGGAGTGGTGGCTATAATGTAGTTTTACCTGTCCCGAGGAACACAGACGTTCTCTTCCACACCCTTTGGCTTGTGGCCTGACAAGAATATTTGTTCTCCCCTCCTCTGACCGAACACCTGACCGGACTAGCGTCCCTTTTTGTTTACCTACCTTCAGCAAATGTTATTTTTGAACCCTGAGGGGCAGAAAGGTCACGGTCCTGAGTTTGTTTTGGCTGCGTTCCACTTCACAGAGGAACAGGAGCCTGTTTTGTAACACCGCAACAGGTGTGTTTTGGTTCACCGTCTCTTGTCTGTTTTTTTTCTGTCTCTCTGTCTTATAAGTGGATTTTGTTTACTTCGTAGTTCGTCAATTTTAATGTACAGTTGTGGATTCTTTTACTTGGTGAGATTGCCGCTTAACCCTTTGAACTCTGGTCTGGTAGACAGACAATGTGGCGACAAGGATACTCAAGGTTTCATTCTACAAAGCGGCCCATGTTGAAATCGCACCATAAAACCAACCTAGACCAGATTTTATAACCCAATTTGATGTGAAAGTGATATGAGGATTTTTAATGGATGTTGTCCTTTGTAACCTTTCAGAGAGAGAGAAAGAGAGAGTGAGAAAACAAATCCTCCACATTTCATGTTAAAAAGGAATTTGCACTGAAGGGAGCTTTGTAGGAGATCTCTTACACATGGGCACTCTTGTGGAATGTGGTTTTATCTTAGAGCATCACTTTTTACTAAAATGAAAAACTGCTGACCTCTACAACCCGTTCCTCTTCACAAAATAATAGATTTTCTCTCCTTCCTCTTTCCTCTCTTAGCTTAGGTCGGATAATTTATTTCTGAAATTAATATTTGCCTGTGAACATAGCCAGTGTGCAAATGAGAGACCGCTCTCCTCTCTTCCTCTCTCCTCTCCTCCTCTCTTCCTCTCACCCCTCTCTTCCTCTCTTCCTCTCACCCCTCTCTTCCTCTCTTCCTCTCACCCCTCTCTGGTCTTTGCCAAGTCAGATTTGGCTCTGAAGGAGCTGCCAAGAGCTCTGTTCTGTGGCCTCTTATTTTCAGTTTTTGTCTTTGTGTGTGTGCGTGCGTTGCGTTGCGTGCATCTGTGCATGTTGGTTCAGCGAGCTTCTCCACAGAAACTGCTAGAGGGCAGAGAGTTTGGCTGCGCCCCATGCCATAGGAGAGTATACACCCAGTTCCAGCACTCTTTGGACAGGTCTAGGATCAGTGTTAGGCTTAGTTGGCAAGTTTCACTGTGTTTTTAGTAGGGCAAGGGCGCCATATTTTTTACATGGAAAAAATGAAAACACGAAGCAGTCCAAACTCCCTGGTCTTTTAAAAACCAGCTGTATGTAAAATATTGTTTACTATAGCTTGGAAAAGAAATACATGTGGCTCTGGATGACAACATAATGTTTTCAACATTAGGACTGTTCCCTTAAAGAAGTGAAATACGCTTTGTGTTTTGTTTCCTTGCCACGATACTGAAGAGTATACTGGTATTGTCCAGGCTCTAGTTTTTAGGCACACGTTTGCCTATATGTGCTCAGTGGGCCTGTTATGGCCAAATTGGAAAGGAGTGGCCTCTCTGTCTGTGTCTGATGGTATGATAACCAACAGTGAAGAGAGAAACCCATTACATATATTTACTGCCCTCTACTTCAACAGTTGATATGTATTCTTCTAATAGGAATATAGTGGTGACCTTCATCTAGTGTCTGGACAGATAGAGAGAGGTGACATAGAGTGGGCAATGCTGTCATATCTGATAGAGAGGGGTGACATATTTTTTTATTTGATTTATTTTACCAGGCAAGTCAGTTAAGAACAAATTCTTATTTTCAATGACGACCGATTTGTACCTTGTCAGCTCGGGGGTTTGAACTTGCAACCTTCCGGTTACAAGTCCAATGCTCTAACCACTAGGCTACCCTGCCGCCCCAGGGTAGCCTAGTGGGCAATGCTGTCATAACTGATAGAGAGAGGCGACAGAGTGGGCAATGCTGTCATAACTGATAGAGAGAGGTGACAGAGTGGGCAATGCTGTCATAACTGATAGAGAGAGGTGACAGAGTGGGCAATGCTGTCATAACTGATAGAGAGAGGTGACATAGAGTGGGCAATGCTGTCATAACTGATAGAGAGAGGTGACATAGAGTGGGCAATGCCATCATAACTGATAGAGAGAGGTGACAGAGTGGGCAATGCTGTCATAACTGATAGAGAGAGGTGACAGAGTGGGCAATGCTGTCATAACTGATAGAGAGGGTGACATAGAGTGGGCAATGCTGTCATAACTGATAGAGAGAGCTGACATAGAGTGGGCAATGCTGTCATAACTGATAGAGAGAGGTGACATAGAGTGGGCAATGCTGTCATAACTGATAGAGAGAGGTGACATAGAGTGGGCAATACCGTCATAACTGATAGAGAGGGGTGACATAGAGTGGGCAATGCTGTCATAACTGATAGAGAGGGGGGACAGAAGCAGAGAGACCGGGATGGATGGTCTACAAGTATGAGGACAGAGGGAGGGAGGGAGGAAAGGGTATAGAATGCCTTTCGTTTCCCCTTTCATCATCCAGACGGCCACATTACCGTAATCCTGCACTGAATAGACTCGAATTAGCAGCAGCTCTCCGCGGCTAAAAGAATAGGAGTGAGTCAGCCCCTTTACTGCAGGGCAAGCATTTCAGACCCCCTCCCTCTTTCCTTGCCCCCCCATCTCTGTTCCTGCTGACCTCTTCCCTTTCTTTTCAACTCCTGCCATCCATGCTGCCATGTCACCCTGTCTGCTCTGTTGAGTTCTTAATCCCTCCTTAACCGGAACAGAACATGAAGTTGGGACAGAAAGTTGGAAACAAAGTTGGGTTGTTAGGTGAGGGAAGAACACACCAGGGACCTGGATAGAGACCAGGGGTTGGGGGTCAACTCCATTTCAATTCAGGAAGTAAACGGAATTCAGGTCAATGAGGAAAATAATAATTGTAATTAGAATTTCAGTTTACCTCATGAATTGACTTACTTCAATTGGAATTGACCTCAACCCTGCTAGACCCATTACTTTCCTTCCCTGTCGTGTTCTATGAAGCTTCAGAGCGTGCTGATGACACGGTTGCGCTACGCCTTCCATCTGAATCCGCTCACGCCGTCCAAACTCTGGAAAGGAACGACAGGAGGCAGTGGGGCTCTTCTGTAAACGTGAAAACAGACGGCTGTGTCAATATTGGCTTGTCTCATCCGCACGCGCAGCGGGACAGATGTCATCTCGTACAGCACAGAGAACCACTGAGCTGCCGGCTTACAGCATGTGCTTCTGTGGGGTGTCTGTGGAACATATCCAAAGAAAGTTTTTCTACACACACACACACACAGTCTTTTGAGACTCCATATAGTTCGCACACTCGCATCCCATTCAGTGTGTGTGAGGGAGGAAAAAGATCCAAGAACGGAAACCATCACAGGGGACCAAATTCTGTTCTGTCAATGCCTCTTTCCTTATCTCTCTACTACATCCATGAATGGAGCCACTCTGGATTCTTTGCCACAGAGCATGTCGCTACCCACTGGGCACACACTGGTTGAATCAACGTTGTTTCCACATTTCAGTGAAATTATGTTGAATCGTCGTGGAATCTGTGCCCAGTGGGTATTAAGATTCAGCTCAGATCTATGGCTGACAGTTGGGCTTCTGGTGCTGCTGGGATTGACTCAGAGACACTATAGGAAGCACAGGTGGTAGTGTTAAGCTCAAGAGTCCAACTATTGATTCAACTTTTGTTTTGAAATGATCACTGGCTCAGAGACCGGTTTGATTCCTGCTGAAATTAGTCAGAACCACTATAAGTGGTAGGAAGCACAAGTGATTTTGCTAACCCCTTCAGAGTCTGATGTAGAAGCAAATGAAATACACAGAAAATACCAAAATTCAGGCACTTTGTCCCAATGTGATTAAGCTCTAGTCCTACATTTGATTTAAAAAAAAATGTGTTGTGAAATGATCACTTAATCTGGGTCTCGGAAGTAATCACTGGTTTTATGACTGTGGTGATGACTGTAGTGATGACTGTGGTGATGACTGTGGTGATGACTGTGTTTTACATTTAGTGGTTATTAGTCTAATGCAGTTTAAACATTGACTGAAGATTCACTGTGGATTCGGTCGTGTACAAAAACACAGTTGCTGACTTTGCGTTCAAACATCTTTAGCATATTTTAGGGCTGGGTTTGCCAGGGACGATATCATATCACGAAGCTCAAAAGTTTGGGGTCACTTAGAAATGTCCTTGTTTTTGAAAGAAAAACACATTTTTTTTGTCCATTAAAATAACATAAAATTGATTAGAAATACAGTGTAGGCATCTGCTTTCCTGTATGTTTTTCTCACAATTGTATTTTGAAATTTGCAGAAGGTTAACTGACAGCTGCAATCAACTGTAGAAATATAATCCATAGATGGCAGTTCCGATTCAAGTCAAGACTGGCAGCCAGGACTCATACTAAGACTCATCTGTCTGTAGAAGCTAACAAATGATTTCAACAACTTCTGAGCGATTCAGAGTTTACGCCACTGTTTTTCAAAGTAGCTTTATCATTTTGTGGTAATGGCACGAGAGCATGGGCCATCACCGGTGAGCAGCCTAGGCTTCATCTTCATCATTGGGTGAGTCAGTGTGGCTGCAATAAAAATGACCTGGTCTTGAACTCAAACAATAGCCCAGGCAAATGTAAAAAAAAAAACACACAGCATGTACAATATTAGGAAGAATATATTCTCACTGTCAGAGTAGCCACTCATTTCGGCCATTTGTGTAGTATTAAAAATTATTTTGCTAATGTCATCTATCATGTAAATGAAGTAGAGTTGCATGAAATGCAGTTCCCCCCCCCCCCCCCCCCCCCCTCCTATGTGTGGAAATCCTAAAAAACACCTCTGCTCAACCTCTACCCAGCACCCCCAACTCCAAACATCTCCCTGTGGCTATGCGCACACACCGTGGTGCATAAGTGCACACACACACACACACACACACACACTGCGGTACACCGTGAAACAGGGGTAGGAAAACAACATGTGTTTTTATGTTCTGGCTGCCGCATTATGAAAACCTCAGAAGAAGCAACCAGGGACGTCTCTGCCACTACATGGATCACAGAGCACAGGACCATGCAGAGTCCTGTGTGAGCTGCTGCTTCTGTCTGTTTCTCTCAGATATCACAGGACCTGAACAGAATCAATTCTGACTCACACTGTGACTGGTATGAGTGTGAGTAAATCGTACAGGAGCCCTGTTAGGACAAACAGAACCTGTTTGCTTTGGGACCTGTAAGGTTACCTCTGCATACCCAGCGGTATAGTCACAGGCTAGCTTCAGGGACCCCAGAGAGCTTGGGCTCCTACTATACAGAAGTACCTCAATCTCTTATAGAGAGTCCCAGACAGGAGGGAGAGTACGGCCCAGGATGCAACAGCCCAGGAACAGTGTGTGTTTTTAGGTCAGCACTGGAAAATAAAAGGGAGCCGCACACTCTAGGAGCTCAGATGCTAAAATGTAATTACCAACATTTCGACAGCCAAGCTGTCTTCATCAGGGTCAGCACTGAGCATGTGGTAGTACAGTGAGCAACACCTCGCAACGTCTCTCATACTCCGGCAGAAGGTGAGCTAGGTCCGTGGGTCCTGGCAGGAGAGGACAACGGCTTGCCTCCCCACCAGCAGAGCTCTATTTTTGGGCTAAACTCAACGGTAGTCCCCTCCCTGCCTAGCCCTGCCTAGCCCTACAGCTGGCATACACGGCCTCGTTTACGAAAAAGTGAGCGGTCCAGTTTTTTGGGGCAGTTGCTCGGCATCATGAGAAGATATCATTATTTCGCTGCTTCGTATAAGAGACTCACTCTTCAACTGCATTTTTACATTGAGCCGAAACCAGAAGTGACGATGATCATCGTCCATCCAGCTTGTATTCATGTCTCCAACTAGATGAGCGGGATCACGCAATATCTGTGTCAAAAACACAGCCACACGTGAGTATATCCTCCGGCATGTCGAACAAAGACAGACACATAGGAAATATCTGTCTGGGACTTATTAAAGAGTCCTATTGATATATGTGTGTCCTCTGATGACATCATCACACTGTCAAGACAGACACGAAGCAGACATGGCTGTGATTTATTGAACTGTTTCAGTCCGCATGAGAGGACCGGACCGCCCTGTTTACGGAAGAGTCCTTGGCTTCGTCTCAAATGAGAACCTATTCCCTTTGTAATGGGAATACTGTTGACCAGAGACCGTAGGAAACAATATAATATGGTAATAGAGTAGGAAACAATATAATCTGGGAATAGAGTAGGAAACAATATAATCTGGGAATAGAGTAGGAAACAATATAATCTGGGAATAGAGTAGAAAACAATATAATCTGGGAATAGAGTAGGAAACAATATAATCTGGGAATAGAGTGCCATTTGGGAATCAGTCCTTGAGGCTACGGGTCGTGCGTGTGCAGAAATGTGATGTTCTGATACCCAATACCCATGAGTATACCCTTGTGTGTGCCTCCCTGCGACGCTGCCTTAGTTCTGCTGATTGCAGTGATATGTGTCTGTTTGACGTCACACCTTTCATGGCAAAAGCAACGGCAGAAAAGGATCCTGGGTACAACATCTTCTGAGAAAGAAAAGGCATAGGTTATTTTTATTTCTGTGTTCAATACATGCTCCAGGGCAGAAATGTTCAGTGCAAGCATTGTGAGAAACCAATAAAAAAATACAAATCCATTGTTTATGTAACTGCCTAGCAATACACAAAATGGATGGATGTACACAGTGCATGATCATCAAATCAAATGTGCAAATAGTCTGGGTAGCCATTTGATTAGGAGTTCAGGAGTCTTATGGCTTGAGGGTAGAAGCTGTTTAGAAGCCTCTTGGACCTAGACGTTGTGCTCCGGTACCGCTTGCCGTGCGGTAGCAGAGAGAACAGTCTATGGCTAGGGTGGTTGGAGTCTTGGACCATTTTTAGGGCCTTCCTGGTATAGAGGTCCTGGATGGCAGGAAGCTTGGCCCTGGTGATGTACTGGGCCGTACGCACTACCCTCTGTAGTGCCTTGCGGTCGGAGGCCGAGCAGTTGCCATACCAGGCAGGGATGCAACCAGTCAGCATACTCTCGATGGTGCAGCTGTAGAACCTTTTGAGGATCTGAGGACCCAGGCCAAATCTTTTCAGTCTCCTGAGGGGGAATGGGTTTCGTTGTGCCCTCTTCACAACTGTCTTGGTGTGTTTGGACCATGTTACTTTGTTGGTGGACGCCAAGGAACTTTAAGTTCTCAACCTGCTCCACTGCAGCACAGTCGATGAGAATGGGGGCATGTCCTCGCTCCTCCTTTTCCTGTAGTCCACAATCATCTCCTTTGTCTTGATCACGTTGAGGGAGAGATTGTTGTCCTTGCACGTCACGTCAGGTCTCTGACCTCCTCCCTATAGGCTGTCTCGTAGTTGTCGGTGATCAGGCCTACCACTGTTGTGTCATCGGCAAACTTAAAGATGGTGTTGGAGTCGTACCTGGCCGTCCAGTCATGAGTGAACAGGGAGTTCAGAAGGGTACTGAGCACGCACCCCTGAGGATCAGCGTCGTGGATGTGTTGTTACCTACCCTTACCACCTGGGGGCGGCCTGTCAGGAAGTGCAGGATCCAGTTGCAGAGGGAGGTGTGTAGTCCCAGGGTCCTTATTGATTAGCTTCGAGGGCACTATGGTGTTGAACACTGAGCTGTAGTCAATTAACAGCATTCTCACATAGGTGTTTCTTTTGTCCAGGTGGGAAAGGGCAGTGTACAATAGAGATTGTGGATCTGTGGGGCATTATGCAAATTGGAGTCGGGTCTAGGGGTTCTGGGATAATGGTGTTGATGTGAGCCATGACTGCAGTCTGGCTACAGGCATGAGTGCTATGGGTTGGTAGTCATTTAGGCAGGATACCTTAGTATTCTTGGGCACAGCCATTATGGTGGTCTGCTTAAAACATGTTGGTATTACAGATTCGGACAGGGAGAGGTTGAAAATGTCAGTGAAGACAGTACACGTCCTGATAATCTGTCTGGCCCTGCGGCCTTGTGGATGTTGACCTGTTTAAAGGGCTTACTCACACCGGCTGCGGAGAACATGACCACACAGTCTTCCAGAACAGCTGCTGCTATAATGCATGTTTCAGTGTTATTTGCCTCGAAGCGAGCATAGACGTAGTTGAACTCGTCTGGTAGGCTTGTGTCACTGGGCAACTGTCAGCTGTGCTTCCATTTGTAGTCTGTAATGGTTTGCAAGCTCTGCCACATCCGACGAGCATCAGAGCTGGTGTAGTACGATTCGATCTTAGTCCTGTATTGACGCTTTGCTTGTTTGATGGTTCGTTGGAGGGCATAGCAGGATTTCTTATAAGCTTCTGCGTTAGAGTCCCGCTCCTTGAAAGTGGCAGCTCTAGCCTTTAGCTCAGTGCGGATGTTGCCTGTAATCCATTGTTTCTGGTTGAGGAATGTATGTACGGTAACTGTGGGGACGACGTCATCAATGCACTTATTTATGAAGCCGGTGACTGATGTGGTGTACTCCTCAATGCCATCGGAAGAATCTCGGAACATATTCCAGTCTGTGCTAGCAAAACAGTCCTCTAGTTTATCATATGTTTCATCTGACCACTTTTTTATAGACAGAGTCACTGGTGCTTCCTGCTTTAATTTTTGTTTGTAAGCAGGAATGAGGAGCATAGAATTACGGTCAGATTTGCCAAATGGAGGGCGAGGGAGAGCTTTGTATACATCTCTGTGTGGAGTAAAGGTGGTCCAGAGTTCTTTTCCCTCTGGTTGAACATTTAACATGCTGATTGAAATTTGGTAAAACAGATTGAAGTTTCCCTGCATTAAACTCCCCGGCCACTAGGACCGCCTCCTCTGGGTGAGCGTTTTTGCTTATGGCGGAATACAGCTCATTCAATGCTGTCTTAGTGCCAGCCTCTGACTCTGATGGTATGTAAACAGCTACACATGATCACTTGACTTCCCATGTCTTAAGCTTTGTAAGTTTAATTTCTCAAGCTATCAGTGTATATAATAACCTTTTCAAATACACATCTCACTTTCTGTCTGCTTGGGAATAGATTCCCCTTGACTTCGATACAATATTCACGTAGCCAGTATGTCCTGTATATCTGCTTTAGCTGTGGAATAACTTCTGAAATCTTGCTCTGCTCCAATCATTTAAATTCTGGAAATCAATAACAGTAGCTTGCAAAAGTATTCACCCCCCTTTTTTGCTATTTTGTTGCTTTACAACCTGGAATTAAAAATGATTGTTTGGGGGGGTTTGAATCATTTACACAACACTTTGAAGATGGAAAATATTTTTTCTTGTGAAACAAACAAGAAATAAAACAAAAAAACAGAAGACTTGAGCGTGCATAACTATTCACCCCCCAAAGACAATACTTTGAAGAGACACCTTTTGCAGCAATTACAGCTGCAAGTCTCTTGGGATATGTCTCTATAAGCTTGGTATATCTAGCCACTGGGATTTCTGCCCATTCTTCAAGACAAAACTGCTCCAGCTCCTTCAAGTTGGATGGGTTCCGCTGGTGTACAGCAATCTTTAAGTCAAACCACAGTTTCTCAATTGGATTGAGGTCTGGGCTTTGACTAGGCCATTCCAAGATATTGAAATGTTTCCCATTAAACCGCTCAAGTGTTGCTTTAGCAGTATGCTTCGGGTCATTGTCCTGCTGAAACAGGTTTCCCTCAAGAATTTCCCTGTATTTAGTGCCATCATTTTCCTGCTGGAAGGAGGTCCTGCTGAAACAGGTTTCCCACAAGAATTTCCCAGTATTTAGTGCCATCATTTTCCTGCTGGAAGGAGGTCCTGCTGAAACAGGTTTCCCTCAAGAATTTCCCTGTATTTAGTGCCATCATTTTCCTGCTGGAAGGAGGTCCTGCTGAAACAGGATTCCCACAAGAATTTCCCTGTATTTAGTGCCATCTATCATTCCTTCAATTGTGACCAGTTTCTCTGTCCCTGCCAATGAAAAACATCCCCACAGCATGATGCTGCCACCACCATGCTTCACTGTGGGGATGGTGTTCTCGGGGTGATGGGAGGTGTTGGGTTTGCGCCAGACATTGTGTTTTCCTTATGGGCAAAAAGCTCCATTTTAGTTTCATCTGATCAGAGTACCTTCTTCCATATGTTTGGGGAGTCTCCCACATGCCTTTAAGCGAACACCAAATGTGTAGCTTATTTTTTTCTTTAAGCAAAGGCTTTTTTCTGGCCACTCATTCCGTAAAGCCCAGCTCTGTGGAGTGTACAGCTTACAGTAGTCCTATGGACAGATACTCCAATCTCCGCTGTGGAGCTTTATAGCTCCTTCAGGGTTTTCTTTGGTCTCTTTGTTGCCTCTCTGATTAATGCCCTCCTTGCCTGGTCTGTGAGTTTTGGTAGCGTCCCTCTCTTGGCAGGTTTATTGTGGTGCCATATTCTTTCCATTTTTAAAAAATGGATTTAATGGTGCTCTGTGGGATGTTCAAAGTTTCTGATATTTTTTTATAACCCAACCCTGATCTGTACTTCCCCACAACCTTGTCCCTGACCTGTTTGGAGAGCTCCTTGGTCTTCATGGTGCCGCTTGCTTGGTGGTGCCCCTTGCTTAGTGGTGTTGCAGATTCTGGGGTCTTTCAGAACAGGTGTGTATAAATACTGAGATCACGTGACATATCATGTGACACAGATTGCACACAGGTGGACTTTATTTAACTAATTATGTGACTTATGAAAGTAATTGGTTGCACCAGATCTTATT
Source organism: Oncorhynchus nerka (assembly GCF_034236695.1). Lineage (NCBI taxonomy): Eukaryota > Metazoa > Chordata > Actinopteri > Salmoniformes > Salmonidae > Oncorhynchus > Oncorhynchus nerka. The sequence goes on from NC_088410.1 coordinate 33,216,996, forward strand.
TAGGGGCTTCCTAGCAAAGGGGTGAATACATATACACGGACCACTTTTCCGTTTTTTTTGGTTTTTATCATTTTTTTAAACAAGTCCTTTTTTTCATTTCACTTCACCAATTTGGACTATTTTGTGTATGTCCATTACATGAAATCCCCAAAAAATGAAATTACAGGTTGTAATGCAACAAAATAAGAAAAACACCCAGGGGGATGAATACTTTTGCAAAGCTCTGTAAATAGCCTGGAAAGGTTTGGATGCCAGTGCTAATTTTCTCCTCTGAGCTACAGTGGGCCCAGAAAATGGATCTGTTAGCTGTTAGCGTTCAGCACTTTTAGATTACACAATTTAACATTTGAGCTCTTTTTGCATATTAGCATCTCTCATGTTACGCTAACTCCTGCTTCGCATGTATTTTTGGCAGGCCCACCTGCCTTGGCAGACAATGGCAGAGCAAAGAAAAATACTGTAGGGGTATTTATTCATCACTGGTTCCCAGATATAAGAAAATGTTAGTGCACGCACACACTCACTTTTAGAGAAATCACAGTTGAATGGAGGCATCTGTTGTTTGTTCTAAGGTCCAGCTAAGTGCCTGTTGACCTACTTGTGGGGAAGGTGCCTTCTCTAGTGAGCAGCGAAGCCCACCGGGCTTTGGATTTGTTATGAATAGAGAATTACGTAGCCCGAGCCTTCGCTGCAGTGCCTGGCAACACATGCCTTGGGTCTGCTGGTATTCCCCAAAATACACTCTTACTGCTACTACTGCAGCGGCCACCCGGAGACTCTCTTTATCAGCCACTCACTCTCAACAGAGGCGACAGGACAGTCTATCCCCTTATATAAGCCTTATGCATTACCTTAACCTGTTAGTGGCATGATAAACAATTGGATTGCTAAAAGCACATTCCGTAGTGCAGAGTTGCGAAACTATGCACCTCTTAAAATAACACATTCTGGAAAAGTAAAACATGCACTTCTTATTTTACGAGATCAAGATCAGCCAGTTTTTCCCCATAAGGTGCCTAAGCAATACAACCCAGGTTAAGCCCACTAGCTTCCCTTCCTCTCCATCAGGAAAATAGAATAAACACAACTCTGCAATATGTAACTGTTAAAAGGCATGTTGAGTTATTTTATGAAGATGAATTGCTGCGGGGAGAGTTTGTGCTTCGTGGTTTTAAACTCACAACTAATTTCCAAGGAAAATCAAATTTTTATTTGTCACATACACAAAGGAGATGCTGTGTTTAATGAAAAACGTCCTCCTCAGTCCACATTTTGATGGGAAAGGAACCCAATGTTTCCATGGTGATTTGTGTAAGGACTGGGACCAGGCTACTTAGCTGAGGATTCTGTACTATGCTAGTATACTATACTATCTCTGACTATGGTTTAGTTCTGTCTCTGGCTGTAGTTGAGTTGATTCTTCCATCTACTCAAGGTATTGGTCTCGGTCACCTATTAGCATATCCTGTGTTTTTGTCCACATTTTGACTGAAAGGAATGTCTCATTTGAGTTAACTGACCTGAAGGACTGTACCTATTAGCATTTCCTGTGTTTTTGTCCACATTTTAACTGAAAGGAAGATCACATTTGAGTTCGGTTCAGCGCTGCTGGTCAGCTATCTGTGTCAGCTTCCAACCTTACCAGGTACACAACTCTGCTAACAGGACACAACCAAGAGACTGAAATTCACCTCTCTAATGGCGCACATTCTGCACTGTGTTGTAGGATTTTCAGAATCCCTAGATGTAATATTTTCTAGTGCTTTCGCTCTCCCTCTCTCGCGCTAATAGCTCCAATAAACCATTATTCCCCAGCACGTCTCAGGCCAGCCATGTTTGTATTTAATCTTTAATTGTGTTAGCGAAGGAAAAAATTGCTTTTGGGGATTCGACAGCTTGAAAGAGACATCTTGTTCATTTGGCTCATCATTATCAGCGGAATAGCTTCTTGGTTGAAAAGACTTAATAAGAGACAAAACAATATTATTACTAGATAGTCTGGAGTTTGCTGTGCATCATAATGGTTTTTGTGTGTTTAAAAAAAATAATTGGATGACAAGCTATAATGGAGGCTATTATCCAACTGTTTGTAATGGTTGTTGTAAAATGTTGTCATGGTTTTGCTCCTCACCTTCATAATGTAACAACACGTAAGACTATTTCAAATTTTTGTACCATCGTCCTTAGATCTTGCAAAATGTTGTTATGATGTGGTTTGTCAGAAGAAAGAGTCTGACTCAAACCTATTGAGACTCTTTAACACGTCCTCATGAACACTTACTGTAGATGCATCACACACACTCTACTGCTGCTATTCCCAATGTAGGTGAGTGCTCTTCTGAAGAGAGTGTTTCTAGTGGCACGATGAGATTTTCCTGCCTTTGGGGAAACTAGGAAAGTGTACCACACACATCTTCTTCACAGGAAGCATAATGGACTTTCGTACCTTTTTTTAAGAACATGGTGACACATTTAGGATACGAAGAGGGGAGAAGAGGTATAAATAGCAGTTAGGCCTTTTGCTGTTGACACAGAAGTGTGTCAAGTAATTGATGACATCACAGATGTTGATGAAACTAAGCTGACAGATATTCTCCAGGGTTATGTTGTCGATCTTGGTTGTACAGTACTTACAGTATGTTTTATTGATACACATGTTGATAGAATAATCACACCATAAGACATTGATATTGTATGTGTGTATGTGACCTTGCTCTAAATGTGTCCTAAATTAGTTTGAGGTAATTAGAGATTTTTAGACAGGCACAAACTTCAGGGCGGAACTTTCACCCCAAAAACGGAAATTGATGTCGACTTCAAAATCGCCTCCGACGCTTAGCTCTGGTCCCCAGGTGACAATGAATTAATGTTCTATCTCACGACCTCAAGCAGGGCATCTAAACTGTCCTTTACCATCCAGGTCGGAAACTACTAAAGTGATGTTTTGGGGCAGAGCAACTCAAATAGCTCCTTCATCCGATTGCTCTATTTCTTTACCGTCAACTGTACTGTTCTCACTGAAAGCAGTCAGTATAAATGTACCTATACTATGTAGTGTATCATGGGGTTACACAAGACTTTGGCCCCATGGCCAGTCAGTATAAATGTACCTATACTATGTAGTGTATCATGGGATTACACACTACTTTGGCCCCATGGTCAGTCAGTATAAACGTACCTATACTATGTAGTGTATCATGGGATTACACAAGATTTTGGCCCCATGGCCAGTCAGTATAAACGTACCTATACTATGTAGTGTATCATGGGATTACACACTACTTTGGCCCCATGGTCAGTCAGTATAAACGTACCTATACTATGTAGTGTATCATGGGATTACACACTACTTTGGCCCCATGGTCAGTCAGTATAAACGTACCTATACTATGTAGTGTATCATGGGATTACACAAGACTTTGGCCCCATGGCCAGTCAGTATAAATGTACCTATACTATGTAGTGTATCATGGGATTACACAAGACTTTGGCCACATGTCCAGTCAGTATAAATGTACCTATACTATGTAGTGTATCATGGGATTACACACTACTTTGGCCCCATCTCCAGTCAGTATAAATGTACCTATACTATGTAGTGTATCATGGGATTACACAAGACTTTGGCCCCATGGCCAGTCAGTATAAATGTACCTATACTATGTAGTGTATCATGGGATTACACAAGACTTTGGCCCCATGGCCAGTCAGTATAAACGTACCTATACTATGTAGTGTATCATGGGATTACACAAGACTTTGGCCCCATGTCCAGTCAGTATAAATGTACCTATATTATTCAGTTTATCATGGGGTTACACAAGACTTTGGCCACATGGCCCAAAACCTCTCAAAGGGTTCTCTACAAGGTTTCAACTGAATGAGTTAAATAGCAATTGAATCAGCCTCATTCGTAACCCCATAAAAGCTTGGATATGTGGCTGTGACCTCTTTGTTTGCTGAGGCTATTTCATTTTTTTACTCTGCATAGCAACTAATTGAAGGCCTCTCTCATAGGCTATTCACAGAAAGAGTAATAGTATGGAAGCATGTAGCGTCATACAACACTCCAAACAAGACAGCAATAATCATCTTATCCAGCGTGCTGAAAGTCATCACACAACACACATTCCCCCATGTCCCAAATAATATATGCCTCAAAAACATCTGATTGAAATGTCTATTTGATCATTTTCATTGGCTGAGAGTATCAATGAATATCCAGTATGGAAGCATATAGCTCAATGTGCTCCATAATCCGGTGGATCTGTCTCCTTCAGTTTAGCAGGAAGTGATTAGTATGGTTATGATGACTAAGACTGTCTTTTTAAAGGCACTCCAAAACACAACACACCTGAGTCTAGAAGCTCTTGGTGAAAATATCTCAGTGTGCTGCTCTTTGATTACATCAAGCAGGCACTGTTCAGGTAATTGCAGAGTATCTACCTGCAGTCCCCTAGCACCATGAGTCACAGTGGTTCACTCTATCCTTCGTTTGATTTCTCTGTGCACTGAATAGAACTCAATACATCAACTACCAAAGCACTTCAATAAATTATAGTTGTGGGTGAATGCAGTTTCTCTATATAAGCAAGCTAAATACGAAGTTGTCAATGAATTGGCCAATGTTGTGCAGGACATCTACAGCAGGTGTACTCAACTACTACTTGAGAAGATCCGGTTACACAAATTCCTGGTGGCAAAGGTCTGTATGGATAATGTAATTTATCGGCGTAGTAACAAACCCCCACCTCGCAACCCATGTGACCCCAAACTGTTCACACCCCTCTTGTTGGCGGAGAGAACATTTAGCCGTTTTAAAGCAAATTTCCCGCAATTCTACACGCTTTGCATGGGGCAGAGATTTGTTTTGCTGATTTAAAGCTAATTTTCTGCAGTTCTAAGCATTCTTCCATGCCTTATGTGTGTTTATATGATACCAGGGGTCAATGCCCGAACGAGAGAAGAAAAAAAATATCTGGATCTGGTCCGCGGTTCACCAGTTGGAGGATCTAGAACTATCAAACAGGCAAAGCGTCAATACAGGATTAAGATCAAATCGTACTACACCGGCTCTGATGCTCATCAGATGTGGAAGGGCTTGCAAACTATTACAGACTACAAAGGGATGCACAGCCGAGGGTTGCCCAGTGAAACGAGCCTACCAGACGAGCTAAATCACTTCTATGCTCGCTTCGAGGCAAGTAACACTGAAACATGCATGAGAGCATCAGCTGTTCCGGACGACTGTGTGATCACACTCTCTGCAGCCGATGTGAGTAAGACCTTTAAACAGGTCAACATTCACAAGGCCACAGGGCCAGACGGATTACCAGGACGTGAACTCCGAGCATATGCTGACCAACTGGCAAGTGTCTTCACATTTTCTCTCCCTGTCCGAATCTGTAAAACCAACACGTTTAAAGCAGACCACGATAGTTCCGGTGCCCAAGAATACTAAGGTAACCTGCCTAAATGACTACCGACCCGTAGCACTCACGTCTGTAGCCATGAAGTGCTTTGAAAGACTGGTCATGGCTCACATCAACACCATTATCCTAGAAACCCTAGACCCACCCTAATTTGCATACCTCCCCAACAGATCTACAGATGATACAATCTCTATTGCACTCCACACTGCCCTTTCTCACCTGGACAAAAGGAACACCTATGTGAGAATGCAATTCATTGGCTACAGCTCAGCGTTCAACACTATAGTGCCCTCAAAGCTCATCACTAAGCTAAGGACCCTGGGACTCCACACCTCCCTCTGCACCTGGATCCTGGACTTCCTGACAGGCGAACCCAGGTGGTAAGGGTACGTAAAAACACATCTGCCATGCTGATCCTCAACACAGGGGCCCCTCAGGGGTGCATGCTCAGTCCCCTCCTGAACTCCCTGTTCACTCCAACACCATCATTAAGTTTGCAGATGACATAACATGATTGTGGACTACAGGAAAAGGAGGAGTGAGGACATGCCCCCATTCTCATCGACTGTGCTGCAGTGGAGCAGGTCGAGAACTTCAAGTTCCTTGGCGCTCACATCACCAACAAAGTAACATGGTCCAAGCACACCAAGACAGTTGTGAAGAGGGCACAACAAAACCTATCCCCCCCCTCAGGAGACTGAAAAGATTTGGCCTGGGTCCTCAGATCCTCAAAAGGTTCTACAGCTGCACCATCGAGAGTATGCTGACTGGTTGCATCCCTGCCTGGTATGGCAACTGCTCGGCCTCCGACCGCAAGGCACTACAGAGGGTAGTGCGTACGGCCCAGTACATCACCAGGGCCAAGCTTCCTGCCATCCAGGACCTCTATACCAGGCGGTGTCAGAGGAAGGCCCTAAAAATTGTCAGACTCCAGCCACCCTAGTCGTAGACTGTTCTCTCTGCTACCGCATGGCAAGCGGTACCGGAGCACCAAGTCTAGGTTTGAGTTTATTTTATTTTTGCAGGGACAGTGCACATTAATCAACATTTCAGTAAAAGTGCCAGTTTAACCAGCCGGCTCATTTTCAACCGCAGTCCCTGGACAGGTCCAAGAGGCTTCTAAACAGCTTTAGCCCAAACCCATAAGACTCCTGAACATCTAATCAAACGGCTACCCAGACTATTTGCATTTCTTCCCCCCCTCTTTTACGCTGCTGCTACTCTCTGTTATTATTTATGCATAGTCACTTTAATAACTACATGTACATATTACCTCAATTACCTCGACTAACCGGTGCCCCCGCACATTGACTCTGTACCGGTACCCCCTGTGCATAGCTAGTTATTTTACTAATGCTCTTTAAATATTTGTTTATTTTATTTATTATTTTGGGGGGCTATTTTTCTTGAAACGGCATTGTTGGTTAAGGGCTTGTAAGTAAACATTTCACTGTAAGGTCCCAGTATACCTGTTGTATTCAGTGCATGTGACAAATCAAATTTGATTTGATTTCACTCATATTGCACTTTATTTTAATGTTGTTGTGGATGAGTAATCATGTTTTTTCATTGAAGAAAATACAGTGTTATTCCTGATTGTGCTGTCACCCTGCATTATATGGATCATGATCATATATGGAATCAGGAATATCAACACTTTGTACCTCTTAAGTAAACAAAAATGAACTACATGGTTGGTGTCTCATTTTCCCGCTGTACTGAAACTTAACCGAACCCCAAAACTGCAATACGTGCCACCGAACCGCGGGTTTGGTGAACCTTTACAGCCCTAGTGGGCAGCCGGACCGGCTTGTTTTGATTCAACCCAGAATTAGTATATTGACTTTAATGTGTTTCCCTACCTACTGCTCTCCCTTCTACCCAACTCTCATCGATCTCCCCCTAAGCCAAGGAAAGCCGAGGAAAGTGAATTACATGGGAACGCAAACACACACACATGTAATGACAGTCACGAGGTAAGATCTGGCTGTGTTCGTTCTCTCTCTTCGCCAGCGAAGCTGAACACTATAAAAAGTACAAGAGTGTATTAACGTGCATTATCACCTCATCTAGCCCCTGTCCCATTGTAGTGCTCCTGTTTACATCTGCTGTGATACACCTTGTTACCCTGCTGCTGTTCAGCTCTAGTTTCAGTGTTGACGTTTTCACACACACACACACACACACACACATGTATATATACAGGTCATTCACGCTTTCTCTCTCTCTGTTCCAGGGCCTGCTGGGTGGAGCGGAGGAGAGCCCTGTCTCCGGCCCAGCAGCATCACAACAGCCTGGGACTCGGCACAGCTTCGTCCAGGACCACTTTCAGGCACAGTACAGGTAATAGTCCTAGACAAAATCATACAGGTAGATTAGTAGTCACAGACGATAAGAGGTGAGGAGTCACATTCAATTAGTACAGGTCATGTGATAACGCATACTTAAGTTATGCAGCAATTCAATAACGATATCTCACACCATGATTTCTCACACCAGGATTCATGGAGTACAAAAACACCTAATCTTCTCATCCAAGACTTTTGTAATGTCTGTGTGCATAGTTTTTTTCTCGCCAGAATCTATAGCATGCCATTATATAGAGTATAGGTATTCAGAACAGGTGAGCATGCACTTTCCCTCCTGTGGTTAAGAACCGCTAGCCTGCTAAAGTAGGTCACATTGAGCTAGCTGTGAACACTTTCTGGGATTAGTCTGTATCTTGTTTGGCTCTTTTCCTCCTGGTCTGCAGTGTACACACACACACACACACACACACACACACACACACACACACACACACACACACACACACAGCAGCAGGATCCCAGCGTAGCCAGTCTCATGGAAATGCAGTGACCCTCTGCTAGCCTTGTCATGATGTTCTCCATCTCCTTTCCTCCCCATCCACCTCTTCTTAGATCAATCTGTTGAAATGTTCCACTTGTTGATTCATGACTGAGCAGTTTCACGGATGATTAGACTTTGACACATCCATATTGTATAGATAATGAGATTAGACCTGAAATGTACAGAATCCGCAGGGAGTCGATTGCAGCCAACAGGCATCGCTCCTGGACTTCACACCATGCTGGTAGATTAGCGTGAGTCAATCAATATAGAGTTAACCCCAGACAGTTAGATTGTCTTGATGATGATGCGGGGTTAATCACTCAATCAATCATGGGATTATGATTCCCATTCCCTCATCACAGGATTATACACTTATACAAACCCACTGTATCCCTGCGAAGACTGATCTCTCCAGGCTGCTAATTGGAAATTGCTCTCAGAACCCATTTTGGTTCCAGGTATAACTCTTTTGAGTTCCATGTAAGAACACACTCTGGAAAGGGTTCTACACCGAACTCAAAAAGGTTTTACCTTGGAGCAAAAAAAAGTGTTATTCGAAGGGTTCTCCATTGGGGACAGCTAAAAAAAGAGTGTAGTGTGTGTTTAGTCAGGGGTTACAAAACAATACTTCAAGCACCAGTAATTAGTACTTCGATGGTCTGCTCCCTAAGGATATGTCTCAGTGTTGAGTACATGTTGTTGTCACATTATGCAGTCTACTGTAAAGTGATTACAGAACTACTCCAAACTCTTGTTTCTCCCGCAACACACCGTGTCATTTTCTGCCTGGCTCCACCTCAACAGCTTGAAATGTCAGAGAGTAGCAGGTTTACACTGTAATTACGATTCCAGAGTTCCGGACACAGACTCAGGTAGCAGGATAACGGCTGTCTGGTTTGGCTGGTGGGAGGGTGGTACAGATGGAGAGGGGGGGCAGATGGCTGGAGGGCTTGTTACAGATGACCTTGCAGGTAGAGCCTGGGAGAGGTAGAGCCTGCCTGGCTGTTCCCCACCACCTCTGCCTGGCCTGGCATTACATGGGGCCGTCTGTAAAGTTCTTTTTGTCTGTAGAGTTAATGCACTGTGCCTGCCTATAACTGTACTTCTTGTTCATGCAAGTGCATTTGAGTATGAATACAGATCAGCACAAGTAATGTATCCTATCCACTGCACTCAAACTGTTGTGTTACATTGGGCTCCGTTCCAACATTCTAACTCAACGTTGCAGTATTGGGTGTTCTATCTTCCAGACTTCTGAAGACACAAGACTGTGTAGTGGTGTGACTGAGACAATGGGTGTTTTTCAAAATGCATACTACCGCGCTCCGAGCATGCAAATTGGAGCACGGGAGGGTCGGAGTATGAGTCGAAATCAAAGTAGCCAAAACGGAGCACGGAGGGAACTTCTCAAATGTGAAATGTTGCTTATTCGCATGTAAAATGTTACCTGACTACAATATTTTATGTTGATATGTTCATAAATACCTGCTGTGTACATTTTAGCATGTTTACCTGCCTAGGTACCATAGAACGCAAGCCCATAATAAGTCAATAGGGCTAACTGGCTAGCTACTACAGTTACTACTGAAGAATTGTTAGCTAGCTACCCACAAAGAATTGACATCGACCTAGCATAATATTAGTTTTAGGTCATTTTTGCCTGTTTAACTAGATGGTAAATTAGATTATTACGATTCACATATCTAGATGATAATTATGAAGTAAAACTTGCTTTGTGTAAATCTTGTTTTGTCTATTGTTGCCATTGTCCTGCAGTGTGAGGTAAAACAGGAGGGGAAGTGCTTCTCAAATGTAATGTTTTATGCATTCTCTCTCGTCCTCACAAGAACGTAGTCAAGAGAACGTTGTTGGAGCATGAGAGTGTGGAGCATGGTAGTATGCATATCGAGAGACACCCATTGGCTCTGATGAGTTTGGGTTCTGGGACTCGTCCTCCACACTTTCTCCTTATGTTATTGTCCTTCTATAATTGTGGTTGCCGTGGCGCTGGTTTCTAATAGCATGACTAAACAAAATAATAATCACTCTTAGATTGTTTCTCTCTCGCTCTCTCGCTCTCTCTCTCGCTCTCTCTCTCTCTCTGCCAGTCTTTTTATATCTGTGAGACTCCTCGGGGGCGTTCTGATCTGAATAAATGTTTGCGCTTAGAGTGGAGGCTGTCTGGTGTTTTAGGCTGCAAAACGAGAGAGACAAGCGACAGTCACTTTCCAGCCTCAAATGACTCTTGGTCTACACCCTCAGTCTGTCATGTTGAGTTTGGAACGTTGGTTTTCTTAGTGTCAACGGTTGCATCCCAAATGGCACCCTATTGCCTTTAAAGTAGGCTACACAACTTCAATGGGCCCTGGTTAAACGTTGTGCACTATAAAGGGAATAGCATGTAATTTGGGAGGCAGTTCAACACAGCTGCCCAAGATGGTGGTGAAGAATTCTGTAGCTAAACCTTTTAAAGCAGATTATCCAGAGCTCACACTGTCACTCCTCATTCAACCTGTTCTTTGATTTTATTACCATGATGACCCACTCACACTCCCTCCACCGGGGAGGCCTCCTGGGCTGCCATCTTCCCCCCTTCCACCTTGACCTTACCTGGGGCGTCTCTGAGCTGATCCCATCCCAGGCTGGATGCTTTGAAGTGGGGGTTAGAGAGTTGATGAAGTGGAGGGCTGCTTTGATCTCTCCACTGGTGTTTTTTTGTGAACGTACAGAGTGTAGAGACTCCAAGCTCTGCTTCCCCTCTCCGACCCAACACCTTCTAACTATCATCAACTAACAGTTACTCTCTCACTCACACACACACACACACACACACACACACACACACACACACACACACACAGGTCTGCCAATTACCCCACTAAAACAGTAGTTCTGTTTACCCTGTTTACTTCTCTGCCAAGCAAACACCAATACAATTGTATTGACCCACTACTGTCAGAGCTGAGGCACTTTATTACTCTCTGTGAAACTGTGTACGCTGTTTCACGATGCGGTTGGCTCTAGTGGTTGAGGACGGTGGAGTAATTGTGAGGACTGCCAATATGTTTTCCCTCCTCCTTGTTGATACCCCACTAACAGCTGAGGTAATAAAAAGCGTACTTACGCTAAGAGAGGAGCTGAGAGTTCTCAGGTGTGCGTGCCCACTCACAACGTGCCCTTTATTTTATGGAGTTCGATCTGTACTGTAGGAGCCTACACAGTAAGTGCTTGCAGTTGAAGCTTGCCAGAGATGATAGTGCAGTTGTTTGTTGAGAGAATGAGTTCAACAACTGGTGTCCGGGTCCCCAATGCTCCGGTGACGTGGAGGAGGAGGCTGTCAACGGCCTGGATCGACACCAGAGAGAGAGAGGGACGATTAGAGCCTCGTCTAGCCTCGTATCTCCACACTGCAGATGGGGGCCAGAGCGCATCGCACCTCTCAGTATGCAAGCAGGATACACACAAGCAGGGATGCGGATACCCTTCTCTGAGTGGATAGAGGCAGTAACCATCCGCATACTCATGAACTTTCTGACATGAACACACTGGGACTGTAAAGGCCACTCGGAGATCGTACACATCGTCAACAGAGGAAATACTTTCGCAGGACGATGAGGATGGTCAACCTCAAACTTCATCAACACTGTGAGATGAAGGTCACAACAACTATTGGGGGGTGGGGGGAGGGGGGGTGATTTCAACTCAACGTTTTTAAACAAGTGAACATCCTTTTTGGCTTGGAGCTGCCTCCAATATCACAAATGTCACACGCAATCTCTTGAAGTTGAAGACACAATCCAAATGTCCAGCACAGGAAGCATTCAACAGACCAATCAGCTTGTCTCCTAACCGGCGTTGCGTTAACTCCCAGACATCATCTTCCAGCTCGTCACACCCCTCAAAGAGAGGCAGTCGGAAACATTTGTCCCCCCACCTTTGAGGCGTAGCCCTTTGTTCATTTCCCATGGCGTGGGCCCTTTGTTTAAAGGTCTCTAATGGAGAAGCAGATCAGCCTCAGTGCACTCATCCAACCCAACCTGGACACCAAAAACCCAGACAGACTGACTGACTGACAGGGGGATTTCGCTCTGGCTACAGCGGCCCTCCCCGTTTCACCAGAGGAAGAGAGGAAATGAGGAAGAGAGGAAATGAGGAAGAGAGGAAAGGAGGGAACAGAGGAGGAACTGTCTGCTGACCTGTAGAGTAAAAGTCTGGAAGGACCTGCCATGTGTTCCACTTTAGACGTTATGCTAATTACAGGGCAGAAGACACTATGCTGTAGACTTTTCTCTGTGGATTGATTGGTTAGTCGAACGACTAAAGGAGGGGATACTCGAGCCTGTGCCTTTGTCCTGGAGTGGCACTGGGCTGAAATGGCATCAGGACCTCTGTGCCGGGCCTGTATCCATCAGTGTCTGGGATTGGGGTCCTTTCATTTCTGTTCAGGCCTCATTCGCATCCCCGGCCATTACCAATGTGTTTCTCTACCACTTTGCTTTTAGCCACATTTGTGGAAAATGCAAATCAATAATGGCAAGATATTGAATCTCAAATGGGCTTTTCACCCGAGCACTGAGTATTTATGAGACCCGGCTGACTCCAACCCCTGGGGAAGTTATATCTCGCATTTGTCCTCTCAATTTTGGGATGAAATGGACTGAATGCATTGGAATACATTATTCAAGCAGAGAGGGATTTTTAGCTGGTGAAACTGAAAGGAAAAAGGGGGTTGATGGGAAGACGAGGTTCACCGTGGGTTCAAATCTATTCACTAGAAAGGTCTGTGGTGTGTTTGACACCGTATCTTCATCCTGTCTAATGTGGGTTCAGGGTAATGCACGGTGCGAGCTGTTTGCTATGAGAGCTGCGTTCACGAAAGCTCTTGGACCCATTTACTGGTCAAACATTCTGTAAAAGCACTGTGTCTGTGTCATGATGTTTGAATTCTGTCTCATGTATGTTGATGCGTAGCATGTGCTATATGTAGGCCTATGACACGAGAGCTGCATTCCAATAGGGTGAGGCTTGCAAGTTCAGTCATGCTGTTTGGGTTATTATCTCGTAATTCAGTGGTCTTGAGCGATATAGATGCTGCGTTCAAGGAAGGTGATATGAGCCTACGTGTTTAGTAATGCTGGTCATGTACTATTTATTTAGGTAGTGCAGGGAGGCTGTTCAAAACCTAATCTGTATAAATGATGAATAATGATCTCTGGTAGACCGTCGGTCGGTAGGACTGCCAACTCGTTGCTGTGGGCTAGAGGCCAGGGGATTGGTGCTGTGGAGTCAGCCAAATGCAGAGTGGATGGTGGTGCGAGGATAGGCTTGACACACACACACACACTGACAGACTCTCTCCTCACAGACAGGTGAACCAACCCGAGTGGAAACGCCGTCAGACTCCACATACTAAGTTCTAAGTGATTGTGTGCACGTCAGACTCCACATACTAAGTTCTAAGTGATTGTGTGCACATCAGACTCCACATACTAAGTTCTAAGTGATTGTGTGCACATCAGACTCCACATACTAAGTTCTAAGTGATTGTGTGCACGTCAGACTCCACATACTAAGTTCTAAGTGATTGTGTGCACGTCAGACTCCACATACTAAGTTCTAAGTGATTGTGTGCACGTCAGACTCCACATACTAAGTTCTAAGTGATTGTGTGCACGTCAGACTCCACATACTAAGTTCTAAGTGTTTGTGTGCACGTCAGACTCCACATACTAAGTTCTAAGTGATTGTGTGCACGTCAGACTCCACATACTAAGTTCTAAGTGATTGTGTGCACGTCAGACTCCACATACTAAGTTCTAAGTGATTGTGTGCACGTCAGACTCCACATACTAAGTTCTAAGTGATTGTGAGCACGTCAGACTCCACATACTAAGTTCTAAGTGATTGTGAGCATGTCAGCCTCCACGGAGAGCGTTCCAAGTGACGTTGGGAGGTGTAAGCACCGCTAATGCTGTGACTGTCAGAATGTCATTTACAGCCTGACAGAGTGTTGAATGGGGGAAATCTGGGATCCATAGAAATACAATAACTAAGTAATACTATTGAAATCGTAATGCTATTTCTATGATATCTGGGCACATCTCTACAAAACCTCTCTGAGTAGGAGCGCTGATCTAGGATTAGTTTAACCTTTTAGATCGAAAGGAATAAGATTTATAAGAACAGGTCCTAGATCAGCGCTCCTACTCTGAGACTCTTTGTGGATACAGGCCCTGTGTTGTAACAACTCTCGCTACAGACCTGTACCGACTATACTTGACTGCATCACTGTCCTGGAGTGACTCAGCAGAACACCTGATAACCTGGACTCATTCAGCTGAGAACAACCAGGAGGAAAAGAGAGAGCAGATAGAGCAGAACAGTCAGATGTATCAGCACGGTGGAGCTAATATGTTCCACACAAGCAAGTCTGAATGGTTGGAGAGAGAGAGGCAGCCAATCTGCTTTGTGTCTACCTCGTCTTCATTCTTTCCTTTTCCTTTCACCCCTCCATCCTTCCCTCTACCACCACCATCCTTCCTTCCCTCTACCACCACAATCCATCCTTCCCTCTACCACCACCATCCATCCTTCCCTCTACCACCACCATCCATCCTTCCCTCTACCACCACCATCCATCCTTCCCTCTACCACCACCATCCTTCCTTCCCTCTACCACCACCATCCATCCTTCCCTCTACCACCACCATCCATCCTTCCCTCTACCACCACCATCCTTCCTTCCCTCTACCACCACCATCCTTCCCTTCCTCTACCACCACCATCCTTCCTTCCCTCTACCACCACCATCCATCCTTCCCTCTACCACCACCGTCCTTCTTTCCTTCTACCACCACCATCCATCCTTCCCTCTACCACCACCATCCATCCTTCCCTCTACCACCACAGTCTTTCCTTCGCTCTACCACCACCGTCCTTCCTTCTCTCTACCACCACCGTCCTTCCTTCTCTCTACCACCACCGTCCTTCCTTCCTTCTACCACCACCGTCCTTCCTTCCTTCTACCACCACCGTCCTTCTACCACCACCATCCTTCCTTCTTTCTACCACCACCATCCTTCCTTCTCTCTTCCACCACCATCCTTCCTTCCTTCTCTCTACCACCACCATTCTTCCTCTTCTCTACCACCACCATCCTTCCTTCTCTCTACCACCACCATCCTTCCTTCCCTCTACCACCACCATCCTTCCTTCTCTCTACCACCACCATTCTTCCTTCTCTCTACCACCACCATTCTTCCTCTTCTCTACCACCACCATTCTTCCTTCTCTCTACCACCACCATACTTCCTCTTCTCTACCACCACCTTCATCTTCTCTACCACTACCATCCTTCCTTCCTTCTTCCACCACAGTCCTTCCTTCTCTACCACCACAGTCCTTCCTTCCCTCTACCACCACCATCCTTCCTTCCCTCTACCACCACCATCCTTCCTTCTCTCTACCACCACCATTCTTCCTCTTCTCTACCACCACCATTCTTCCTCTTCTCTACCACCACCATTCTTCCTTCTCTCTACCACCACCATCCTTGCTTCCCTCTACCACCACCATCCTTCCTTCCCTCTACCACCACCATCCTTCCTTCTCTCTACCACCACCATTCTTCCTCTTCTCTACCACCACCATCCTTGCTTCTTCTCTACCACCACCATCCTTCCTTCTCTCTACCACCACCACCATACTTCCTCTTCTCTACCACTACCATCCTTCCTTCCTTCTTCCACCACAGTCCTTCCTTCTCTACCACCACAGTCCTTCCTTCGCTCTACCACCACCATCCTTCCTTCTCTCTACCACCACCGTTCTTCCTTCCTTCTACCACCACCATCCTTCCTTCCTTCTACCACCACCGTCCATCCTTCCCTCTACCACCACCATCCTTCCTTCTACCACCACCATCCTTCCTTCCTTCTACCACCACCATCCTTCCTTCCTTCTACCACCACCGTCCATCCTTCCTTCTACCACCACCGTCCATCCTTCCTTCTACCACCACCATCCTTCCTTCCTTCTACCACCATCCTTCCTTCCTTCTACCACCACCGTCCATCCTTCCTTCTACCACCACCATCCTTCCTTCTACCACCACCGTCCATCCTTCCCTCTACCACCACCATCCTTCCTTCCTTCTCTCTACCACCACCATTCTTCCTCTTCTCTACCACCACCATCCTTCCTTCTCTCTACCACCACCATCCTTCCTTCTCTCTACCACCACCATCCTTCCTTCTCTCTACCACCACCATCCTTCCTTCCCTCTACCACCACCATCCTTCCTTCTCTCTACCACCACCATTCTTCCTTCTCTCTACCACCACCATTCTTCCTCTTCTCTACCACCACCATTCTTCCTTCTCTCTACCACCACCATCCTTGCTTCTTCTCTACCACCACCGTCCTTCCTTCTCTCTACCACCACCACCATACTTCCTCTTCTCTACCACCACCTTCCTCTTCTCTACCACTACCGTCCTTCCTTCTCTCTACCACCACCGCCATCCTTCCTTCTCTCTACCACCACCATACTTCCTCTTCTCTACCACCACCTTCATCTTCTCTACCACTACCATCCTTCCTTCCTTCTTCCACCACAGTCCTTCCTTCTCTACCACCACAGTCCTTCCTTCTCTACCACCACAGTCCTTCCTTCCCTCTACCACCACCATCCTTCCTTCTCTCTACCACCACCATTCTTCCTCTTCTCTACCACCACCATTCTTCCTCTTCTCTACCACCACCATTCTTCCTTCTCTCTACCACCACCATCCTTGCTTCCCTCTACCACCACCATCCTTCCTTCCCTCTACCACCACCATCCTTCCTTCTCTCTACCACCACCATTCTTCCTCTTCTCTACCACCACCATCCTTCCTTCTCTCTACCACCACCATCCTTCCTTCCCTCTACCACCACCATCCTTCCTTCTCTCTACCACCACCATTCTTCCTTCTCTCTACCACCACCATTCTTCCTCTTCTCTACCACCACCATTCTTCCTTCTCTCTACCACCACCATCCTTGCTTCTTCTCTACCACCACCGTCCTTCCTTCTCTCTACCACCACCACCATACTTCCTCTTCTCTACCACCACCTTCCTCTTCTCTACCACTACCGTCCTTCCTTCTCTCTACCACCACCGCCATCCTTCCTTCTCTCTACCACCACCATACTTCCTTCTCTCTACCACCACCATACTTCCTCTTCTCTACCACCACCTTCATCTTCTCTACCACTACCATCCTTCCTTCCTTCTCTACCACCACAGTCCTTCCTTCTCTACCACCACAGTCCTTCCTTCCCTCTACCACCACCATCCTTCCTTCTCTCTACCACCACCATTCTTCCTCTTCTCTACCACCACCATTCTTCCTCTTCTCTACCACCACCATTCTTCCTTCTCTCTACCACCACCATCCTTGCTTCCCTCTACCACCACCATCCTTCCTTCCCTCTACCACCACCATCCTTCCTTCTCTCTACCACCACCATTCTTCCTCTTCTCTACCACCACCATCCTTGCTTCTTCTCTACCACCACCATCCTTCCTTCTCTCTACCACCACCACCATACTTCCTCTTCTCTACCACTACCATCCTTCCTTCCTTCTTCCACCACAGTCCTTCCTTCTCTACCACCACAGTCCTTCCTTCGCTCTACCACCACCATCCTTCCTTCTCTCTACCACCACCGTCCATCCTTCTACCACCACCGTTCTTCCTTCCTTCTACCACCACCATCCTTCCTTCCTTCTACCACCACCGTCCATCCTTCCCTCTACCACCACCATCCTTCCTTCTACCACCACCATCCTTCCTTCCTTCTACCACCACCATCCTTCCTTCCTTCTACCACCACCGTCCATCCTTCCTTCTACCACCACCGTCCATCCTTCCTTCTACCACCACCATCCTTCCTTCCTTCCACCACCATCCTTCCTTCCTTCTACCACCACCGTCCATCCTTCCTTCTACCACCACCATCCTTCCTTCTACCACCACCGTCATCCTCTACCACCACCATCCTTCCTTCTACCACCACCGTCCATCCTTACTTCTACCACCACCGTCCATCCTTCTTCCTTCTACCACCACCATCCTTCCTTCTACCACCACCATCCTTCCTTCTACCACCACCATCCTTCCTTCCCTCTACCACCACCATCCTTCCTTCTACCACCACCATCCTTCCTTCTACCACCACCATCCTTCCTTCTTCTACCACCACCATCCTTCCTTCTCCTTCCTTCTCCCACCACCATCCTTCCTTCTACCACCACCATCCTTCCTTCTACCACCACCACCTTCCTTCCTTCCTTCCTTCTACCACCACCGTCCATCCTTCCCTCTACCACCACCATCCTTCCTTCTACCACCACCATCCTTCCTTCTACCACCACCATCCTTCCTTCTACCACCATCCATCCTTCCTTCTACCACCACCGTCCATCCTTCCTTCTACCACCACCATCCTTCCTTCTACCACCACCATCCTTCCTTTCCTTCACCACCATCATCCTTCCTTCCCTCTACCACCACCGTCCATCCTTCCTTCTACCACCACCATCCTTCCTTCTACCACCACCATCCTTCCTTCTACCACCACCATCCTTCCTTTACCACCACCATCCTTCCTTCTACCACCACCATCCTTCCTTCTACCACCACCATCCTTCCTTCTCCTTCTACCACCATCCTTCCTTCTACCACCACCATCCTTCCTTCCTTCTACCACCACCATCCTTCCTTCCTTCTACCACCACCATCCTTCCTTCCCTCTACCACCACCATCCTTCCTTCTACCACCACCATCCTTCCTTCTACCACCACCGTCCATCCTTCCCTCTACCACCACCATCCTTCCTTCCTTCTACTACCACCGTCCTTCCTTCTCTCTGCCACCACCATCCTTCCTTCTCTCTTCCACCACCATCCTTCCTTCTCTCTTCCACCACCATCCTTCATTCTCTCTACCACCGCCATTCTTCCTTTTCTCTACCACCAAATCAAATCAAATGTATTTATATAGCCCTTCTTACATCAGCTGATATCTCAAAGTGCTATACAGAAACCCAGCCTAAAATCCCAAACAGCAAGCAATGCAGGAGTAGAAGCACGGTGGCTAGGGAAAACTCCCTAGAAAGGCCAAAACCTTGGAAGAAACCTAGAGAGGGACCAGGCTATGAGGGACGGCCAGTCCTCTTCTGGCTGTGCCGGGTGGAGATTATAACAGAACATGGCCAAGATGTTCAAATGTTCATAAATGACCAGCATGGTCAAGTAATAATAATCACAGGCAGAACAGTTGAAACTGGTGCAGCAGCACGGCCAGGTAGTCCTGAGGCATGGTCCTAGGGCTCAGGTCCTCTGAGAGAAAGAGAGAATTAGAGAGAGCATACTTAAATTCACAAAGGACACCGGATAAGACAGGAGAAGTACTCCAGATATAACAGACTGACCCTAGCCCCCCGACACAAACTACTGCAGCATAAATACTGGAGGCTGAGACAGGAGGGGTCAGGAGACACTGTGGCCCCATCCGATGATACCCCCGGACAGGGCCAAACAGGAAGGATATAACCCCACCCACTTTGCCAAGCACAGCCCCCACACCACTAGAGGGATATCTTCAACCACCAACTTACCATCCTGAGACAAGGCCGAGTATAGTCCAAAAAAATCTCCGCCACAGCACCACCATCCTTCCATCTCTCCTCTGCCTCCATCTTTCTCTCTACCACCATCCATCCTTCCTTCTCTGCCTCCATCTTTCTCTCTACTGCCACCACCTTTCTTTCTCCCCTGTGCATCTGCCTTTGCCCTCCCCCGGGGATGCTGCTGACACAGTCCTCTGGGCTGTCCTCCATGTTTCTGTGCTTAACCCCCAGGCTCATCCCCTGCTGATCCCCCTGTAGGGCACCATTACTAAATCCCCCTGGGTGTACTCTGGCTGGGCCACCGGCCAGGGAGGTATTCATGTTGGAGTCATTATTGTGTTGGTTGACACTGGTAGTGGATGCCCTGCATGACACGGGAGGATGGGACGAGATAGTGACTCTTTTGCATTGGGATGATGTCGCAGATGTCATGTCCCTGTTAATCTGGAAGTCCTTGCTTCTCAGTTGACTTGGTGCTCTCTCTTCTGTTTCCGTCTGCACTTCTCTTTTTCTAATAAGCACATCTACTTAGGATTCATATTTCAGTCAATTTTGTTTCCGACTAACTGACCATCATTATTAACCGGTCAATAAACTGTAAAAAAATAAATAATAATAATTAAGAATTACGTGACCCGAGAGGAAATACTGTCAGAGATCTGTATATAATGACAAGATGCTCATGTTTCCGCCAGAGCAATAGGAGTCGTCCAAAAACAGGAAAGCAAGCGACAAGCTTAGGGCCAAAATAAGCCCAGAGAAACGCATTGGATTTATTTTGGACAGATTTTGGTGAGAGTGAAACCCCTCGCTTCGCCTCTTCTTCTCTGAAACTATGCATACAAGGACCGGACATTTTTCATTAAGAGCCTAATGGAAACATGCAACAATAGCAAGCCTATTGTCTTTCAGTCAAAAGGCTATAGCCTATTATTGACCATGCAACTCCTGTAATGGATCAGCTAATAAAACTAGATTCTCAAACATTTGCCCAAATGCAATTCGGGGAAAACACAGTTTTAATCTGTGCATCTAATACGAGCAGTTCCATTTGACAGAGATGACATAAATCTCAATTAGGAACATAGAAAGAGGGGGAATCTAATAGTAACTACTATGATGGGTTGCTAATAGAGGTCGACCGATTAATCGGAAAAGCCGATTAGGGCCGATTTCAAGTTTTCATAACAATCAAAAATCGGTCATTTTGGACACCGATTTTGACTTTAAAAAAATATATATATATATTTTATATATATATATATATTTTTTACACTTTTATTTCATCTTTATTTAACAAGGCAAGTCAGTTAAGAACACATTCTTATTTTCAATGACGGCCTAGGAACGGTGAGTTAACTGCCTTGTTCAGGGTCAGAACGACAGATTTTTACCTTGTCAGCTCAGGGATTCAATCTTGCAACCTTACGGTTAACTAGTCCAATGCTCTAACCACCTGCCTCACGAGGAGCCCGCCTGTTACGCGAATGCAGTAAGAAGCCAAGGTAAGTTGCTAGCTAGCATTAAACTTAATCAATCATAATAACTAGTTATAACTACACATGGTTGATGATATTACTAGTTTATCTAGCGTGTCCTGCGTTACATATAATCGATGCAGTGCGCATTCGCGAAACGTGTACCTAACCATAAACATCAATGCCTTTCTTAAAATCAATACACAGAAGTATATATTTTTAAACCTGCATATTTAGCTAAAAGAAATCCAGGTTAGCAGGCAATATTAACCAGGTGAAATTGTGTCACTTCTCTTGCGCAGAGTCAGGGTATATGCAACAGTTTGGGCCGCCTGGCTCATTGCAAACTAATTTGCCAGAATTTTACGTAATTATGACATAACATTGAAGGTTGTACAATGTAACAGGAATATTTAGACTTATGGACGCCACCCGTTAGATTTAAAAACGGTTCCGTATTTCACTGAAAGAATAAATGTTTTGTTTTCGAGGTGATAGTTTCCGGATTCGACCATATTAATGACCTAAGGCTCGTATTTCTGTGTGTTATTATGTTATAATTAAGTCTATGATTTGATAGTCTGGCTGAGCGATGGTGGGCACCAGCAGGCTCATAAGCATTCATTCAAAAAGCACTTTCGTGTGTTTTGCCAGCAGCTCTGCTGTTTATGAATTCAAGCCGATCAACTCCCGAGATTAGGCTGGTGTAACGATGTGATGTGGAATGGCTAGCTAGTTAGCGGGGTGCACTCTATTAGCGTTTCAAACGTCACTTGCTCTGAGACTTGGAGTAGTTGTTCCCCTTGCTCTGCATGGGTAACGCTGCTTCGAGGGTGGCTTTTGTCGATGTGTTCCTGGTTCGAGCCCAGGTAGGAGCGAGGAGAGGGACAGAAGCTATACTGTTACACTGGCAATACTAAAGTGCCTATAAGAACATCCAATAGTCAAAGGTATAAGAAATACAAATGGTATAGAGAGAAATAGTCCTATAATAACTACAGCCTAAAACTTCTTACCTGGAATATTGAAGACTCATGTTAAAAAGAACCACCAGCTTTCATATGTTCTCATGTTCTGAGCAAGGAACTTAAACGTTAGCTTTCTTACAGGGCACATATTGCACTTTTACTTTCTTCTCCAACACTTTGTTTTTGCATTATTTAAACCAAATTGAACATGTTTCATTATTTATTTGAGGCTAAATTGATATTATTGATGTATTATATTAAATTAAAATAAGTGTTCATTCAGTATTGTTGTAATTGTCATTATCACAAATACATTTTAAAAATCGTCCGATTAATCATATCGGCTTTTTTTGTCCTCCAATAATTGGTATCGGTATCGGCAGTGAAAAATCATAATCGGTCGACCTCTAGTTGCTAACATGACTAGGATTGTGCCTTTGGCTTCTGGACAACGAAATAAAGTAAATATGAAAACCAATAGAACAGGAGAGAAATGCTGGTTAATGGCATGAGGAAGTCTTTATAAAAAAAATGACCTCCGTGTTTCTATGGATGGATTTTCACGAGGCTACTTTGAAGCAAGGTAAGACATGCCTCATTATTTGAAGTGACGTAAAACGTTCAAGTTGCAAACATTTATACTGCCGCAAGCTCATATTGCAAAATGGTGGTGATGCGCTGATAGTCAGCGGTAGGCAGGCTATAGCGTATGCATCCGATTGGTGAATGGGACGCTCGCTTTACGAGTTGATATTGAGAAATAACAATAGCTCCTTTTTTAATCGTGGCCACCAATGTAAATAACACGCGATTGCATTTAGAATAGTTATTTGTTGCGCAATGACTTGGCTTCCCGAAAGCAGTTTCCACTCCAATAGGTAGGCTCTTCCTCTCCTCAAACTAAGCTCTGTATGCCATGCACGTGTGATAAATAAGATGCATGACGACTAACGAAAATACATGTATTTAAGCTGGCTAAGCGATTAACGGTTAACCTCCCTACATCTACTGAATTCCTGCAATATGACTTTTTTCTTCCCTACATTCCTCCCTTCCCACCACGATTTTGGAACACCTGCTAAAATATTCAAAAATATAACCAGGTTATTTCTCTCCGTCCTTGTGAATATTTCAGTCTCTTCCGGTGTGTTTTCTAACTGGGGATGTGAGGCTCCAGGTGTAGTGTTGTCTCTCTTGGAGCTAAATGCACTTTCTCTGTTCTGTCCACCTACTCCGTAATACGCCATGCATAACGTTACACATATAGAAGCCTTGCCAGGTGAGGTCGAACATCTTTACTTCTCCACTCAACCCACACACACACACACACACACACACACACAGTGCCCAATATCACGTGCATGTGTACCACACCATCCCACATCACCTGACAGGAGCTGGTTGGAAAAATGGATTTGTTTGCTCTCTGTGATTTGACCAGGTTGACCTTCTATTGTTTCTACTCATCCTAAAGTATTAAAACATGTATTGTGTAACTTAATGAAGTGACATAGATGATCTGGACATGAAGCGCAAAAATGCTAATATAGTTAGCATTGACTTGCATTGGATTTCTGCCACAAATGATTAAATGTTAGCATTTGAAACAGTGGCCAGGTAAACAAAACCAAAGCGTGGATTGCTGTCTTACCTTGTCCATAGACTGTTTACAGGGTAAGGAGACTATTATGTCATTTAGTAATTGGGGTGAACTATCCCTTTAACCCAACCCCCTCTCTCCCTTGTGTCTATAGGTCCTCCCTGACATGTCCACATTGCCTTAAACAGAGCAACACCTTTGACCCCTTCCTCTGCATCTCACTGCCCATTCCCCTGCGGCAAACCAGGTAAGCCACACCAGTCATAAAGCCACTGTGTGTGTGTGTGTGTGTGTGTGTGTGTGTGTGTGTGTGTGTGTGTGTGTGTGTGACATGTACACTTTCCATGTTACCAGTTGTGACAACAAGACACAGTGGAATATGATCAAGTTCTAGTGTTGTGAAAAGCAGGGTGGGCGTTTCTGACAGACACACAACAGGTTGCTTGGATAGCATATATATCGCATTGTCCCTCTCTAGCTCACAGACAGTCTATCCACAGGGCAGACAGTCTATCCACATTAACATGCTAGTTTGGCATTAAAATAACGGAAAAGTGGTGCGTGCATATGTCAAGTCAAGTCAAATTATATTGGTCACATACACATGGTTAGCAGATGTTAATGCGAGTGTAGCGAAATGCTTGTGCTTCTAGTTCCGACCATGCAGTAATATCTAACAAGTAATCTAACAATTTCACAGCAACTAGCTTATACACACAAGTGTAAAGGAATGAATAAGAATATGTACATAAAAATATGTGGATGAGCGATGGCCGAACGGCATAGGCAAGATGCAGCAGATGATATAGAGTACAGTATATACATATGAGATTAGCAATGTAGGGTATGTAAACATTATATAACGTGGCATTGTTTAAAGTGGCTAGTGATACATTTATTACATCCAATTTTTATTATTAAAGTGGCTAGAGATTTGAGTCTGTATGTTGGCAGCAGCCACTCAATGTTAGTGATGGCTGTTTAACAGTCTGATGGCCTTGAGATAGAAGCTGTTTTTCAGTCTCTCGGTCCCAGCTTTGATGCACCTGTACTGACTGATCTTTTTGGTTTCCTGTGACATCGGGTGGTATAGGAGTCCTGGAGGGCAGGTAGTTTGCCCCCGGTGATGCGTTGTGCAGACCTCACTACCCTCTGGAGAGCCTTACGGTTGTGGGCGGAGCAGTTGCCGTACCAGGCGGTGATACAGCCCGACAGGAGGCATCTGTAAACGTTTGTAAACGTTTTTGGTGACAAGCCGAATTTCTTCAGCCTCCTGAGGTTGAAGAGGCGCTGCTGCACCTTTTTCACCACGCTGTCTGTGTGAATGGACCATTTCAGGTTGCCGTGATGTGTACGCCAAGGAACTTAAAACTTTCCACCTTTTCCACTACTGTCCCGTCGATGTGGATAGGGCTGCTCCCTCTGCTGTTTCCAGAAGTCCACGATCATCTCCTTTTGTTTTGTTGACATTGAGTGTGAGGTTATTTTCCTGACACCACACTCCGAGGGCCCTCACCTCCTCCCTGTAGGCCGTCTCGTCGTTGTTGGTAATCAAGCCTACCACTGTAGTGTCGTTTGCAAACTTGATGATTGAGTTGAAGGCGTGCATGGCCACGCAGTCATGGGTGAACAGGGAGTACAGGAGAAGGCTGAGAACGCACCCTTGTGGGGCCCCAGTGTTGAGGATCAGCGGGGTGGAGAGGTTGTTTCCTATCCTCACCACCTGGGGGCGGCCCGTCAGGAAGTCCAGGACCCAGTTGCACAGGGCGGGGTTGAGACCCAGGGTCTGGAGCTTAATGACGAGTTTGGAGTTAAATGCTGAGCTGTAGTCGATGAACAGCATTCTTACATAGGTATTGCTCTTGTATTCACCCCCTTTGCTGTGAAGCCCCTAAATAAGATCTGGTGCATCCAATTACGTTCATAAGTCACATAATTAGTTAAATAAAGTCCACCTGTGTGCAATCTGTGTCACATGATATGTTATGTGATCTCAGTATATATACACCTGTTCTGAAAGACCCCAGAGTCTGCAACACCACTAAGCAATGGGCACCACTAAGCAAGGGGCACCACCAAGCAAGGGGCACCACCAAGCAAGCGGCACCAAGAAGACCAAGGAGCTCTCCAAACAGGTCAGGGAAAAAGTTGTAGAGAAGTACAGGTCAGGGTTGGGTTATAAAAAAATATCAGAAACTTTAAACATCTAACGGTGCACCATTTAAATCCATTATTAAAAAATTGAAAGAATATGGAACCACAACAAACCTGCCAAGAGAGGGACGCCACCTAAACTCACAGACCAGGCAAGGAGAGGTAACAAAGAGACCAAAGAAAACCCTGAAGGAGCAGCAAAGTTCCACAGGGGAGATTGGAGTATCTGTCCATAGGACCACTGTATGCTGTACACTCCACAGAGCTGGGCTTTACGGAAGAGTGACCTGAAAAAAAGCCATTGCTTAAAGAAAAAAATAAGCAAACAAGTTTGGTGTTCACCAAAAGGCATGTGGGTGACTCCCCAAACATATGGAAGAAGGTAATCTGGTCAGATGAGACTAAAATTGAGCTTTTTGGCCATCAATGAAAACACAATGTCTGGCGCAAACCCAACACCTCTCATCACCCCGAGAACACCATCCCATGGCAGGGACAGAGAAACTGGTCAGAATTGAAGGAATGATAGATGGCACTAAATACAGGGAAATTCTTGTGGGAAACCTGTTTCAGCAGGACCTCCTTCCAGCAGGAAAATGATGGCACTAAATACAGGAAATTCTTGAGGGAAACCTGTTTGTCTTCCAGAGATTTGAGACTGGGACGGAGGATCACCTTCCAGCAGGACAATGACCCGAAGCATACTGCTAAAGCAACACTCAAGTGGTTTAAGGGGAAACATTTAAATGTATTGGAATGGCCTAGTCAAAGCCCAGACCTGAATCCAATTGAGAATATGTGGTATGACTTAAAGATTGCTGTACACCAGCGGAACCCATCCTTCTTGAAGGAGCTGGAGCAGTTTGTTCTTGAAAAATGGGCAAAATCCCAGTGGTTAGATGTGTCAAGCTTATAGAGACATACCTGAAGAGACTTGCAGCTGTAATTGTTGCAAAAGATTGCTCTACAAAATATTAACTTTGGGGGGGTGAATAGTTATGCACACTCAAGTCTGTTTAAAACAAATCTTATTTTTTGTGTTTCACAATAATAAATATTTTCCATCTTCAAGGTGGTAGGCATGTTGTGTAAATCAAATGTTACAAAACCCCCCCCCAAAAATATATTTTAAATCCAGGTTGTAGGCAACAAAATAGGAAAAATGCCAAGGGGGTGAACACAGTTAGTGAAATCTCAGTGGCGGAGACACACACAGTTAGTGAAATCTCAGTGGCAGAGACACACACAGTTAGTGAAATCTCAGTGACGGTCTTGTCTTCTTACATCAGCAGGGGGTAAACTAACATCACTGGCTCTTACTTTGTACACCGCATCTCACTCTGCTTTTTGAGCACTCTGTTAGCAACGACGCAACACTTCCTGAATAATGCATGATGGGGAAGCAGGAAGCTGGGGCGTCATCAGAGCTCCTGTCTCTCTCCCAGACTTTCCTCTATTCCTCTATCCATCCCTCCATCTCTCTATTCCTCCACCCCTTCTTCCCTCAGCTAAGTCACCTCAAACCTGTGGCCTCATAGCACTAAGTGCTCATCCCTTCATCCTTCCTGTTGCTCCACCTGTCATGCCC
Organism: Oncorhynchus nerka; assembly: GCF_034236695.1. Classification (NCBI taxonomy): domain Eukaryota; kingdom Metazoa; phylum Chordata; class Actinopteri; order Salmoniformes; family Salmonidae; genus Oncorhynchus; species Oncorhynchus nerka. The sequence continues at coordinate 33,244,747 of NC_088410.1, forward strand.
ACATCTTCTGCACTAGCTAGCTCCTGTTGATTGTAGATAGGCATTCCTAAGCAGACACAGACAGGCTCCCTGTGGTGCTAATGCTAACACGTTAGCATCACCTTGCAGTCAAGCATATAATAATAAAGGTGAAATAAAATTAAAATAAATAAAAAAGCATGCCCAGACAGACACCGTGGAGGAGATAAGAGAACAACACAGCAAGTGCAATGTCTTGACGCTGTCTTTGTGTGTGTGCTTGTGAAGAACTGTCTGGAACAAGATTCTCTTTCTGTCTCCCTCTCCAGGTGTATGAGTGTGACCCTGGTGTTTAGTACGAAAGGTCAGAGGTATCTACGTGTTGGTCTGGCTGTGCCTCTCATCGGCTCCATCTCCTGCCTGCGTGCCATGGTTGCTGAGGAGGGCAAGACCACGCCAGACCAGGTAAGGGCTGCACACACACACACACGGTCAGTGGGCCAGACTTGTTAGCCTACTGAATCTAAAAGGCCCTATCCTGCTCTATCCTATGTCTATGGGGTGTAAATGAATTATTCCACTCACTCACTGTAACATATAAATCCATACCTTGCCTTACCATACCTCCCAGAGAGAGGCTTTTTACCCGTTGTAACAGGATCATCCTGGAAAGCCCTGCTGCTCTGACCAACACAGAAAAAGGGAAACCAGGCAGAGAAAGAGCTGGTAGCTAGATTGACAGAAAGAGAGAGGGGCTAGACAGACAGAGGGAGAGGGGCTAGACAGACAGAGAAAGAGAGAGGGGCTAGAACACAGAGAAAGAGAGAGGGGCTACATTGACAGAAAGAGAGAGCGACTAGACAGACAGAGAAAGAGAGAGGGGCTACATTGACAGAAAGAGAGAGGGACTAGACAGACAGAAAGAGAGAGGGTCTAGACAGGTAGAGAAAGAGAGAGGGGCAAGACAGGTAGAGAAAGAGAGAGGGGCTAGACAGACAGAGAAAGAGAGAGGGGCTACATTGACAGAAAGAGAGAGGGACTAGACAGACAGAGAAAGAGAGAGGGTCTAGACAGGTAGAGAAAGAGAGAGGGGCAAGACAGGTAGAGAAAGAGAGAGGGGCTAGACAGGCAGAGAAAGAGAGAGGGGCTAGACAGACAGAGAAAGAGAGAGGGGCTACATTGACAGAAAGAGAGAGGGACTAGACAGACAGAGAAAGAGAGAGGGTCTAGACAGGTAGAGAAAGAGAGAGGGGCAAGACAGGTAGAGAAAGAGAGAGGGGCTAGACAGGCAGAGAAAGAGAGAGGGGCTAGACAGACAGAGAAAGAGAGAGGGGCTACATTGACAGAAAGAGAGAGGGACTAGACAGACAGAGAAAGAGAGAGGGTCTAGACAGGTAGAGAAAGAGAGAGGGGCAAGACAGGTAGAGAAAAAGAGAGGGGCTAGACAGGTAGAGAAAGAGAGAGGGGCTAGACAGGTAGAGAAAGAGAGAGGGGCTAGACAGACAGAGAAAGAGAGAGGGGCTAGACAGACAGAGAAAGAGAGAGGGGCTGGACAGACAGAGAAAGACAGAGGGGCTAGACAGACAGAGAAAGACAGAGGGGCTAGACAGGCAGAGAAAGAGAGAGGGGCTAGACAGGCGGAGAAAGAGAGAGGGGCTAGACAGGCGGAGAAATGAGAGGGGCTAGACAGGTGGAGAAAGAGAGAGGGGCTAGACAGGCGGAGAAAGAGAGAGGGGCTAGACAGGCAGAGAAATGAGAGGGGCTAGACAGGTAGAGAAAGAGAGGAGCGAGACAGAAAGAGAGAGGGGCTAGAACGACAGAGACTGGAGCAGACCAGAAGATATAATGGGGCGGCAGGGTAGCCTAGTGGTTAGAGCATTGGACTAGTAACCGTAAGGTTGCAAGTTCGAATCCCCGAGCTGACAAGGTACAAATCTGTCGTTCTGCCCCTGAACAAGCAGTTAACCCACTGTTCCTAGGCCATCATTGAAAATAAGAATTTGTTCTTAACTGACTTGCCTAGTAAAATAAAGGTTAAAAAAATAATAATGACAGAGACTGGAGCAGACCAGACAGATAGAATGACAGAGACTGGAGCAGACGAAGAGAGGGAAAGGTAGGAATATTCCAGACAGAGAGAGTCTGCTGTCAGCCCCACAGCTGGGCCTAATGTCTCGTCATGGTATGTGAGAAGGAATGGAATGGAACATCACTGTCTGTCTGTCTGTTTGTTTGTGATTTGATAAAAGCCTTCTCAGAAAACAGATGTGAGGAGAGAGTAATAATCCTCAAAGGTCCAATGCAGCTATTTTATCTCAATATCAAATAATTTCTGGGTAATAATTAAGCGTATTACTGTGATTGTTTACAATTAAAATGGTCAGAAAATAAACAAAAATAGCTTCTTAGCAAAGAGCAATTTCTCAAGCAACTGTCATGCCTGACCATGAGAATCCAAATAGGTCAGATCAGGTGTGCCATTAATAATTTCAATCAGACCCCCTTTCACCCATAGAGGGGGAAGGAAAGAAATAGTGGGGATTAACAACTCACGTCCAGTTGTAAATCAAGGGGGAAGATCCAGGCTCTCCCTCTACAAATTCACCAAAGGAATGTGCTTTGTCTAAACAGACCTTTTCCCACTGAAACTCTAATACGTTCAAAAGCGTATTCTGGAACAATATTTCAAACATAGAACTTTGGGAATGGTCAGAGGCGATCTATAGAACACTAATGTCATTTTGTTTGTTATTTTGTGATGTCATTAAAAATGTTATAAAGGAAATACTGTAACTTGGAAAGTACACACACTATATAGATGAAGTTTCCATTCTATGGGTTGTGCATGTCATTTGAAAAATGATGAATGTGTAATTGTTAATTAAGAGAGAGATGTAATTTGAAAAGCAATAAGAGATCATTGTTTTCTATAACTTTGCACAGTGAGTAACCACAAACAGACAGACAGACAAAGCATGTCACCCTCCCGGGACCGCCCCTTTCGAGAAAAAGGTATAAATGATGGATTAAGAAGTTAACACATTGGACCAGAAAAGCATGAAGCTGCAGCTGCGCGTTGAAAATCGTTTGAAATTTGAATCTCAACATGAGGTGGAGACGATAAAATCACCTCCCGTGATAATCACTGGTACGGCTGAAGTATCTTCGAAAGTGATTTCAAGTAGGACCATCCTGTTACTCTGCTCAAACCATCGTATTACGCTACTGTCATCACCCCATTGGGGAACCATCGATATGGTTGGCTAGCCTATCTTCAAAGTAGCATCTTCGAGAGCAAATGGAAGGAAAATCAACTCTGTAGTTCTGTTCAGGACTACATGACAAGTCACCGGATACCAGACAACTACGAAGAAAGACAACAGTAGAAGAATTGTTCGAACCATTTTGGACAATCAGAGCCTTACGAGCGTGCCGCAAAAAGGCCCAACAGTCTTTCCAAGGCTGCCCCGTTCACCGAGAGATCCCTGGCGAACCCAGGCATTTCACGTAAATACATTCATGATTTCTTGCTCAAAGCGGGTGGCGGTTCGTATGCAAAGTATATGGTTGTTGTAGGCGAGAGTCGTTTCTGAATGTGGCAGTGTTATCCATGTTGTCATTCCGCTAGGGATCTGTTTTTAACGTATTACGTCTCCAGTCAATATCAGTGTAGTATGCGTGTTTATCCTATGTCCCCATTTAATTAGCTAGTAAATAAATAATTAAACCAATTTGTGTAGTACTGAATCATAAGTAAAGCTCAGGTTTTTGCAGATGCAAGGAGGTTATGACTGTTCAGAATGGTGATATGATAGGAGGTTATGACTAATAAATTGACTGTTTATAGATGTGATATAATGTCTAAAAGACCTTTTAGAGTTTAATTTGGGAGATGGTACTGCTTTAAAGAACCACTCTCGTGGTGCCCCAGATCATAATGAGTTAATTGTTACATGATTAATTGAATCGGGTAACAATTAAACACAGTTAGTTAATTAGATAAATAACAGTCTTCAGATTAATGTTATAGTCAAATCCCGACACAAGAGTTTTGCTAGGACTGTCAGGGAGTTGTGGGGAGGGGTGATGTCACCAGGCAGGCCAAAACTCCATCCCACCAAAACAGACTGCTATTTCTGGCAATCTTTTCCAATAGCTTTTACACTATAAGAGCATTATCATCATTTTCAAAACGTCAGTTTGATTCCAACCCCATAGGCTGGAAAATCACATTTTCGAGTGCACTGGGCCTTTAATATGTGTTTACTCGAGAAGGATCTTGAACAGACTTTTAACACAAATATAGCGTGTCTGCCCTGTTTGCTTTGTCACATGCATTCCCTGTTTGTCCTCTATAGCTTGTCTGTCTACAACTATTAGCCTGTGTATGTGTGTGTTTGACCGCCATGCTAAGCCACGTAGCCATGTCCATGGCTGTTTATACATAAAGTCTGCTTCCGTGCTAAGTGTCTGTATTAACTTCTTGACACTACCCATCCCTTTAGAGGGATAATTGTCATCAACAACCGCTGAATAGCATAGCGCCACATTCACATAATATTACTAAAAAAATATATATTCATGAAATCACAAGTGCAATATTGCAAAACACAGCTTAGCCTTTTGTTAATCCACCTGTCGTCTCAGATTTTGAAATTATGCTTTACAGCGAAAGCAATCCAAGCGTTTGTGTAAGTTTATCGATCGCATGACAAAACATTAAGTACACTTAGCATCAGGTAGCTTAGTCACGAAAATCAGAAAAGCAATCAAATTAATCGTTTACCTTTGATGATCTTCGGATGTTTTCACTCACGAGACTCCCAGTTACACAACAAATGTTACTTTTGTTCCATAAAGATCATTTTTATATCCAAAATACCTCCGTTTGTTTGGCGCGTTATGTTCAGAAATCCACAGGAAAGAGCTGTCACGACAACGCAGACAAACGTTTTTTATAATCAAACCTCAGGTTGTTTTAAAAATATATAATCGATAATATATCAACCACAAATGGCATTATCAGTAGGAGAGGGAAAAACAATAGCTGTCCAAACTCTGTTGCGTGAGCAAAACTCATGTGACCACCTGACGCGATGTTATCTTTCTGGCTCATTTTTCAAAATAAAATCCTGAAACTATGTCTGAAGACTGTTGACACCTTGAGGAAGCGATAGGACACGGAATCTGGTTGATACCCCTTTAAATGGAGCAAAGGGAGGCTATGGAACATGGAGTTTTCAAAATAGAAGCCACTTCCTGGTTTGATTTTTCTCAGGGTTTCGCCTGAAATATCAGTTCTGTTACACTCACAGACAATATTTTGACAGTTTTGGAAACTTTAGAGTGTTTTCTATCCTAATCTGTCAATTATATGCATATTGTAGCATCTGGTCCTGAGAAATAGGCCATTTACTTTGGGAACATTATTTTTCCAAACATAAAAATAGTGCCCCCTAGCTTCAAGAGGTTTTAAGCAATGTACATCTCTTTAAACCATCTCCTCCCCGCTCTCTCTCTCTCTCTCTCCTCCATCACCCCCACCCCCCATCCAGGTGGTCCTGTCAGAGCTCTATGCCACCGGCTTCCAGCGTTCGTTCTCTGACGACGACGATCTGACCAGCGTTGCTGAGAGTGATGTGGTCTATGCCTTCCAGGCTCCGCCCCTCCACACACGGGGAGGCTCCACGCGAATGTCGGGTAACCATGGCTGCATCCACAGCCCCAAGTCTCGCTCTCTCCCTTTCTCTCTTTCTCTCTTTTTCTCTAGCTATTTGGCTTCAGCACAATGGATAGTGTTTGTTCAGACAAACACTATAGAGCTATAGGTTCTTAGCCGTTTCAATTTCTTGCCATTTCATGGACAGGTACTGTATTTCTGTCTAGGTTATTAAATTCTCTCAGACAGTGTCTCTGACGTTCTTGTATCTAGCTGAGGGCTTGATGTACTGAGGTAAAGGCTCGCTCTCACTCACACACACAACACACATGCACACACACACATACGCTCACTCTCTCTTGGATCGTGAACGTGGATGAGATGGAGCCAGCCTTGCGTCACCTCCCTTTGAAATCAGCCACAGCTTTGCCAGGCGGTGTCAAATTAACTATTGATATGGTGAGTGCACGCATGTACGCACACACTTTTTTTCACCTGTTGACTCCTATCTAGTTGACCCATGTCCAAAAGGAGGGTGTCTTAACTCTTATCCCTGGGGGACGCCCGACCGGGAGGGCTACGTTCAGAGCAACACACCGCTAAATGAAACCCTTACTGTGTTTTTCCAACGTTCTTTAACTCCTGAAAGGGGCCATATCAATAATTCAATAATGTGCTCAAAGGGGTCATGAAAAATGTACGATCCTCAATCTCTCTCCGGGAACGATAGAACGATATCTTTATCACCTGGAGACAGAGGAGAGAAAATAATGTCCCGGTGCTACTAGAGGTGATCAGACTGAGGGTAGAGGAGAGAGGAGGAAGAGGCACACAGGCACACACACCGACACACTCATTAGCACTCAAAAGCACACATGTATACAATGACTCTATTGTTTTATATACATTCTACTGTAAATGATGAATGAACTCCTATTACCAATGTAATGATTCAAAACCTGAACTGAGCTGATTAGACTCAACATAACATGCATTCAGTTACTGCAAGCGTCATTACTGTTTCTGACATCCCAGAACACCTCCCTGCCATCTTAACTACCCCACTGTCTCCATAACAATGGCGGGTCATTTCACAACAGCTAAACGCTCGTAACAGGTTTATTGAATAGGGCCTTCATTGCTTGAATGGAATAGATTGAATAGAAGCCTGTGTGTGTGTGTGTGTGTGTGTGTGTGTGTGTGTGTGTGTGTGTGTGTGTGTGTGTGTGTGTGTGTGTGTGTGTGTGTGTGTGTGTGTGTGCTGTTAGCTTTACAGAGCTGTGGGGAGGGAGAGGACGTGATGAGATATTGTTACATTCTATTGTTGTCTCGTTGGTTAGTGTGCTCCTTATTGTGCTGGTTAAGTATCCTGTAATCATCACTCAGTCAGAACCCCTGGGTGATGTGAATGTAATCAAATGAGCCATTGAAATATACATGCATTATTATGGCGCTATAATGCTGTGGTTTCAGCATCCAGTACCACATTTACCCTCTTTGTTTTATCAAACAAATGTAGAAGTGTAATACTGAAGAGTGGGGCTGGGTTGATAATATATTTTAGGATGTAGGCTAGGCTGTAATGATATTTTCATGATGAGCCACAATTAATTAGGAAATTGTCCTAATTAAGAATGAATTGGTGGGACGGCTCTGTCTGCTGAGTCTGTCACAAACAAGACCCAGACATTCCTACCTCTTGTGGCCATAGAAATATGATGTGGAACCTTGGCAGACTGTTAGCGCCTCATTTCAATGGGCCATGTTAGATTAAGACAACCTGTCAGGCAACCGCTGTCATCGTCGGAAATAAACAACGGACGCTTACGCATATGGACTAGCATTCAAACCACTGCTGTCATGGCCCATATTGACTGTATTAAGCTTGTAGTACCTCCCTCCCTGTCTTCCGCTGTAGAAATATGTATCATTATGGACACCGTTGGCTCTTTTAACCTGTGACAAGACAGGCCCTCATTTGGCGGTTCAAATCAGCCAGTCACGACTCACTCTCACTCACTCACTCACTCACTCACTCACTCACTCACTCACTCACTCACTCACTCACTCACTCACTCACTCACTCACACACACACACACACACACACGTCCCAGCCCTCCTTTGGCTAGTACGTATGTGCCTTAGCCTGCGTCACTCCCCCCTTTGGGCTACAGACAGACAGTCACACAGTTGACCCCCGGCGCTGTCCAGACTCCACACCATGATTAATGGCCCTGTGTGTGTAATCTCATTTCATGTGAGTGTGTGTGTGCGGGCATGTCTGCCTGTCTGTCTGTCTCAGTGTCGTGTGTGGATCTCATAACTCTCTCTACAACATCGGCACAACCTGAGCCCCAGCGGGCACAGCAGAGGCACAAAGCCAATCTGCTCACCGGCTAATAAAAGTCCCAAATTGAAATGGGGAATTTGGTTAGCGAAGGAAAGGTTTCGATTTCTCATGTCGGATAAGAGGAAGTAGCTCAGCGGGGGACTGGGAATCAGGCCCATTACCTCCTGGTGGGGAGTCAAAATTAACAGAGCCTAAGAAATGGGTTGAAAACATTAGGAGAGGGAGAGCGAGAGGTATAAAATACACACTGGCTGGTAGAACAAAGGCATGCGTTTGTGTCGCACTGGCAGAAGAGAAAGACAAATATAACTTTAGGTGAGATGTTTTTAGGCGGAAGTCATAGTCTATTTTAAGAGACGGATTTTATGGATGGGTGTTTTGCTCTGGAGGAATCGTCTCCACCGTTTCATGGTTCTGAATTTCTGTTGGGTTTTCATATTAGGGATATTGGATAAACCCTTCTCCTTCATACACTGTAGTAATGAGATTTGTTATTTGGGAAAACAGTGTGGTATAGCCATGGAGTCAAGCGCTCATGATAGAAAACACCCCAAAAAATCTAGGAAACTTTATACAGATATGACAATATCCGATTTCATCTCTCAACAGAACAGTACATACAGTACATAAATGCCTTCAGTTGGAGGAAATCTCTGAAACTTTCCTTTTTTTAGACACTCTTACTCTACAAAAGGCCTGTTGTCCCTGAGGTAATCAAAGAGTCTATCAAGCTCTCGAGACAGAGTTGTCTGTTTGGCGAGGTCGGAGAATCAGGGCTGAGAGAGGGTTTGTGTGAAAGAAGAGGTGCCCTCTGGGAAAGGTGGCGAAGCAGGGACATATCCACCCAGATAAAGGAATCTGTCGATGGACACAGACACAAACACACACACACACACTCTCACTCTTTCTCCACCACTGTATTCAGTATTCATCTCCCTTCACAATGGACAGAGGAGTTCTATGGAAAGCAACTCCGGTAGAATCTCAGTGTGAGTTTCCTTTTCATCCTATCAAAATGCTAAAAGCTGTGGACTGGAGACACGGTTGGGGTTGAATGTTGTGTAGCTCTGAGGTGTTGGTCTGAGCAGCGGAGGATGCGTAAGCACTTACACAGAGACCATTAGATCTGCCTTTAGTGAGCTCATGTTATTGTTATTGTATTGTTATATATTCACACACTCAAGGCAAGCATCTTTAAACCAACACACACACACAGGTTGTGGATGTATCTGCTAATGGGTGGTGAAGAGAATGCTGAGAAAAAGGCCCAGCTGTGCTCAATGGCTCAGCCCACATATCTCCATCTGCTTTTACAAGGCAGTTCTTCAATGATTGATGATGTGCTGTTTATTAAACCCATCGTCTGAAGTACTTCTAAAAATACTGAAGTTTGAAAGATGAATGGGAACCATTTGTTTCACGTTAAAGTTTGTGTTTGATTGTGACATTGTGTACACATGCACCATGTTACCATGTTACATTATATTTACAAAAGTATGTGGACACCCCTTCAAATTAATGGATTTGGCTTTTTCAGCCACACCCTTTGCTGACAGGTGTATAACATTGAGCACACAGCCATGCAATCTCCATAGACAAACATATGCAGTAGAATGGCCTTACTGAAGAACTCAGTGACTTTCAACGTGGAACCATCATAGGAACCCACTTTTCCAACAAGTCAGTTTTTCAAATTTCTGCCCTGCTAGAGCTGCCCTGGTTAACTGTAAGTGCTGTTATTGTGAAGTGGAAACATCTACGAGCAACAACAGCTCAGCTGCAAAGTGGTAGGACACACAAGCTCACAGAACGGGACCGCCAAGTGCTGAAGCGCATAGTGACTAAAAATGGTCTGTCCTTGGTTACATCACTCACTACCGAGTTCCAAACTGCCTCTGCACGCAATATCAACACAAGAACGGTTTGTCAGGAGATTCATGAACTGGGGTTTCCATGGCCAAGCAGCTACACACAAGCCTAAGATCAACATGCGCAATGACAAGCGTCGGCTGGGGTAGTGTAAAGTTCGCCGCCATTGGGCTTTGGAGCAGTGGAAACGTATTCTCTGGAGTGATGAATCACGCTGTTTTTCATGGTTCGGGCTAGGCCCCCTAGAGTCAAATGACGGGATTTCTTAACGCTACAGAATACAATGACATTCTAGACAATTCTGTGCTTCCAACTTTGTGGCAACAATTTGGGGAGGGCCTTTCCTGTTTCAACATGACAATGGCCCCGTGCACAAAGCAAGGTCCATACAAAAATGGTCAGTGTGGAAGAACTTGACTGGACTGCACAGAGGCCTGACCTCAACCCCATTGGACACATTTGGGGTGAATACTGTGAGCCAGGCCTAATCGCCCAACATCTGTGCCCGACCTCACGAATGCTCTTGTGGCTAAATGGAAGCAAGTCCCCACAGCAATGTTCCAACATCTAGTTGAAAGCCTTCCCGGAAGAGTGGAGGCTGTTATAGCAACAAATGGGGGACCAACTCCATATTAATGCCTATATACACTACTGTTCAAAGTTTGGGGTCACTTAGAAATATCCTTGTTTTTGAAAGAAAAGCAAATTTTTTGTCCATTTAAAATAACAATCAAATTGATCAGAAATACAGTGTAGGCATTGTTAATGTTGGAAATGACTATTGTAGCTGGAAACGTCAGATTTTTAATGGAATATCTACATAGGCGTACAGAGGCACATTATCAGCAACCATCACTCCTGAGTTCCAATGGCACGTTGTGTTAACTAATACAAGTTTATCATTTTAAAAGGCTAATTGATCATCAGAAAAGCCTTTTGCAATTATGTTAAAACATTATTTGACTACCACCACTGATTTCTGAATGCTAGAGTTGCTATGCCAACCAGCTTTTAAGAAATGGAGTTTGCATTAAGCAGTCACTTCTTCTAAACCTAAAAGGGGACAACTTCTACATGTTATGCAGCGCAAACGGCCAAATATCCAAATCGACATAAGTAACCACATTGTGGGACTGTTAAAATACATAAATCATGACGGATTTGACAAATATTCACTTTGTTCCATCAGATTTGTTGAATTTTAGTCTGGTCAATGAAACGTCTGTGTTGCATTGACTCCTTTAACGCATCTATTGGGACAGCCGAGGAACCACTTTGGAGCCCTTTTTTCGAAGAGTGTGTTGAAAGACAGTCTTTTAGCTGTTCGCAGCAGGGCCGTGGTGTTTCATCTCTGGCACTGATGTACTGTTACGTCAACAAAATTGCTTCAGATACATGAGTTAATTGATTTCCTCACCGTTATGCTTTACTTCTGAGTAAACATCCGGAGTAATGTCATGGCATATTTAACACAAGCCAATCAGAGATAGGCAGGAGTGGGAGATGGCCATTCAGAAAGAGGGAGGGAACAGGTTTAAAGTCAGTGAAGAATGCCATCCATGTGAAGATACCAGTTATGTAGTTGTGGTTTTAGACTCTAGGTATACATCCACAGAGGATGCAACAGCCTGATTACAACCACATACCAACATTCCATCAGTGAGCTAGAGCTTCCTCTGCTTGTCTTACAGCCTCTATAATCTCTGACTGTCTGTGTCGTATAATTTACTGGATTTTAGACCCAAGACTCTGTTTCCTTTTTTGACTTATTCACTATAGATGGCACAGATAGATAACTTATCAAGATACATGTTGCCGAGATACCAGGAGGCAACCGTGGAATCAATCATAGGCGCCAGGACAGCGGAGTCAATCACCACCTTCCGGAGACACCTGAAACCCCACCTCTTTAAGGAATACCTAGGATAGGATAAAGTAATCCTTCTCACCCCCCCTTAAAAGACCTAGATGCACTATTGTAAAGTGGCTGTTCCACTGGATGTCATAAGGTGAAAGCACCAATTTGTAAGTCGCTCTGGATAAGAGCGTCTGCTAAATGACTTAAATGTAATGTAAATATAGGGATCAGAAGGTCTTCTGGGACCTGGTGTGGCGGTGATGAGATGCAGGTTTGGAATCCGGCGAGGGGGAGGTCTATATATCTCTCTCTCTCTCTCTCTCCCCTGACGTTTTCCTCCATCTGTCATTTATCCAAGCAGCAGACAACTCAGGTGTCCTCTGGTCACCCGTGGTGATGGCAACCAGACACAGGAAATGTCGGGACGTCTGTCTTGTCTAGGGCTTGTACCCTCTCCTGCCCTCCGCCGGACCCCACTACCCCCTGGGTATTTTTAGCACAGAGTGTGAACAGAATTAACATGGGTCACCTAGACAAGGTGACAAACCAGGACACTGAGCTTGTAGGAGCAGAAAAGCATTTGAAAAGGATTTTGTGGTATTTACTATTACACAACAATAATTGATTTAGGTTGAGCATTCAATTCAGCAGTCACAGGCACAACAACCAGCTGGAATTTTATGACCAGACTAAACTGAAGCACCTCTGTATGTGCTGAAGCCTGCAGGCTCGCCAGATAACAACAGCTTTATGCCTATGACCTATATTCACAAATAGGTTGTAAACCCACTTTTTATTTTTCTACTGACATCTCAAAAGTATTATGTTTTAATCCCCCTGTCATAAAAGAGACTAGAATGTCAAGTCATCATCAATGAGCCAATATTCATACACAGTGCCTTGCGAAAGTATTGATTTGTTAAAAAAGTTTGAAATATCCAATAAATGTCGTTCCACTTCATGATTGTGTCCCACTTGATGTTGATTCTTCACAAAAAAATACAGTTTTATATCTTTATGTTTGAAGCCTGAAATGTGGCAAAAGGTCGCAAAGTTCAAGGGGGCCGAATACATTCGCAAGGCACTGTATTCTCATCTTGTCAGACAGAGATAATCGAGTCGTCATCCGGCATGATGGCACTTCAGGGAACACAGTTTTAAATAAGGCTCTGATATTAAAACTAGCTTAAAGGAGTGAAGCAAAAAAAAGTAGGCTTTGGTAACTGCGGTGAAGAAGTAGATCCCTGGGGGTTATTGTAAAAAAAAAAAAATGATTAGAGCCGTAGTTATTTTGGTCTTCATTACAATACATATCCCTCTTCCTATGTGAATGTGAGACAGGTGCTGCGGGTGCTCTGGTGCAGTGCGCTACAATGTTCCAATGTCCTCGTGCGACCACCCTGCATCCCTACATCTTCTATACTGAACAAAAATATAAACCAAACATGCAATAATTTTAACGATTTTACAGTTCATATAATGAAATCAATCTATTGAAATATATTCATTAGGCCCTAATCTATGGATTTCACATAACTGGGCAGGGGCACAGCCATGGGTGGGCATACCCACTGGGGAGCCAGGCCCAGCCAATCATATTGAGTTTTTCCCCACAAAAGGGCTTTATTACAGACAGAAAGACTCCTCAGTTTCATCAGCTGTCTGGGTGGCTGTTTACAGACTATACCGTAGCTGAGGAATCCGGGTGTGGAGGTCCTGGGCTGGTGTGGTAGGGTGTGAGGCCGGTAGGGTGTACGGCCATATTCTCTAAAATGGCGTTGGAGGTGGTTTATGGTAGAGAAATTAACATTACATTCTCTGGCAACAGCTTTAGTGGACATTCCTGCAGTCAGCATGCCAATTGCACGCTCCCTCAAAACTTGAGACATCTGTAGCATTGTGCTGTGTGATAAAACTGCACATTTTAGAGTGGCATTTTATTGTCCACAGCACAAGGTGCTCCTGTGTAATGAGCATGCTGTTTAATCCGCATTAAATCAGCATTTAATCAGCTTCTTGATATGCCACACCTGTCAGGTGGATGGATTATCTTGGCAAAGGAGAAATGCTCACTAACAGGGATGTAAACAAATTTGTGCACAACATTAGAGAGAAATAAGATTTTTGTGTGTATGGAACATTTCTTGGATGAAATATGGGACCAACACTTTACATGTTGTGTAAATGTTTATATTTTAAGTCAGTATACACTACCGTTCAAAAGGTTGGGGTCACTTAGAAATGTCCTTGTTTTGAAAGAAAAGCAAATGTTTTGTCCATTAAAATAGCATCAAATTGATCAGAAATGCAGTGTAGACATTGTTAATGTTGTAAATGACCATTGTAGCTGGACACAGCTGATTTTTAATGGAATATCTACATAGGTGTACAGAGGCCCATTATCAGAAACCATCACTCCTGTGTTCCAATGGCACGTTGTGTTAGCTAATCCAAGTTTATTATTTTAAAAGGCTAATTGATCATTAGAAAACACTTTTGCAAAGGAAATGTCTGTGACCCCAAACTTTTGAACGGTAGTGTATATCAACTCTAGACACTGATTTTGTTCACTGCAGTATTGACACAATGAAGATAATTGGGTAAGCATCAATGGAATATTGGAGTAGGTAAGCCCCAAAGCATCAATGGAATATTGGAGTAGGTAAGCCCCAAAGCATCAATGGAATATTGGAGTAGGTAAGCCCCAAAGCATCAATGGAATATTGGAGTAGGTAAGCCCCAAAGCATCAATGGAATATTGGAGTAGGTAAGCCCCAAAGCATCAATGGAATATTGGAGTAGGTAAGCCCCAAAGCATTAATGGAATAGCTAAAGAGAGAGAGAGAATTGTAGTGTGTGTGTCTGTGTGTGAAAAAATTATAGTGAAATTATAGGTCTAAAAAGAGAGGGGGGCGGAGAAAGAGAGCGATAGAGAGACAGAAGTAGGGAGGGAGATGTGAGTGTGTGACAATTGTAATTAAACAGCTCAGTCCCCGAAGAGACACTCCAGCGACACTCCCATTCTACTAGCACTGCTCTCCCACTCTCTCCTCCTTGTCTCTCTCTCCCCCTCTCTCTCTCCCTCTATAAATCCCTCTCTCCTGGCTGGCTGAGAAAGAAGGAATGAGGGCGAGGGTGTTAGAATGACAGTCTGGCATGGGGTTCTCCCCTCAGACCCTGTCTGGAAGATACAGCAGCCAGACAGACAGACCCACCCGCACTCCTCCCCGACTCAGCTATCCCAACAGAGCATTGCTTTCCTGAGTCATTTCAGGACATAGAAGTGTAGTTTTTGTATATGTTTAAAATAGCATACTTGTATTGTCTTGTGGGAGAAGTAAGCTTTTGTGTCCTTGGTATTTAGTTATTTGCGTATGCTCCTTATAGTCGTGGTAACAGGCTGGCCTTTCTGTGTGGATGGAAATGAAACTGGCTTTGGCCTTTCAGTGCCTTTTATCTTCCCAGTGGGGAATTCAATATCAGAAAGGTGGGGGGGGGGGGTGAGAGGGTGAGAGAGAGAGAATGGGTAGGCAGCAGTCAAAAGGGCAGACAGCAATGACACGGTGTCAAAATAGCTTCCACATGATTTACTATCCGATGGTTGAGAGGAATCAACTAAGCCAAAAGCTATTTCAATTTATCTTGTAAAATGGGATACTTGATCATTCATTCATTTGGTCTTACTCACCAAAGGCCATGCACTGGTGAATACAGTTGAAGTCGGAAGTTTACATACACTTAGGTTGGAGTCATTAAAACTCGTTTTTCAACCACTCCATAAATTTCTCGTTAACAAACTATAGTTTTGGCAAGTCGGTTAGGACATCTACTTTTTTTCATGGCTTTAGAAGCTTCGAATAGGCTAATTGACATAATTTGAGTCAATTGGAAATATTTGAAGGCCTAACTTTCAACTCAGTGCCTCTTTGCTTGACATCATGGGAAATCAGAGTAAATCAAATTGACAATGACCCCAAGCATACTTCCAAAGTTGTGGCAAAATGGCTTAAGGACAACAAAGTCAAGGTATTGGAGTGGCCATCAAAAAGCCCTGACCTCAATTCTATAGAACATTTGTGGACAGAACTGAAAAAGCGTGTGCGAGCAAGGAGGCCTACAAACCTGGTGAAGTTACACCAGCTCTGTCAGGAGGAATGGGCCAAAATTCATTTGTGGGACACTTGTGGAAGGCTACCGAAACCTTTGACTTAAGTTAAACAATTTAAGGCAATGCTACTAAATACTAATTGAGTGTATGTAAACTTCTGACCCACTGGGAATGTGATGAAAGAAATAAAAGCTGACATAAATCATTCTCTCTTCTATTATTCTGACATTTCACATTCTTGAAATAAGGTGGTTATCCTAACTGACCAAAGACAGGGAATTTTTACTAGGTTTAAATGTCAGGAATTGTGATAAACTGAGTTTAAATTAATTTGGCTAAGGTGTATGTAAACTTCCGACTTCAACTGTACATCCGTTGGTACTCAACTGGTGGCCTTTTCTCTGGCAGCTTCGATATCTGAGTTGACATGATACGATGTTACAGTACACTTCCTGTGCTCCTGAATGATTAGAGTCTCTCAGTACATGCACCGCTGTGTGTGTGTGTGTGTGTGTGTGTGTGTGTGTGTGTGTGTGTGTGTGTGTGTGTGTGTGTGTGTGTGTGACACATTTCTACAGTGATTAATTGCTCGGCGGCGTTGAACAAGTGTGTTTAATTAAATCCTCAGATAATTTAAACATTTACAATGTTTACGTTGCCCGGGAGACAGAGATTCCGCCTCCTACACACACCCCCTGTAGCTATTACCTACGATGAATCAATGTTTACAGTCAATTTTACAACGCCACCCTTTGGGTAAATCACAATTGTTGCTCAATTGTATAATGATTTTCACTTAATACGGTTTGTTTTCACAGTTGTGGGTGGTGTCAAATGGTGTCTTTTTGAGTCATTGAAACCTGATAGAACACCTCTTAAACACACTCTGGCACAAGCTACCCCCGTTATGTATACGACCTTGTGTCTGAGCTCAACTTTGACCTCTCTCTTGACCCGTGTCTAACCTTTAACCTCTCTCTCCTCTCTCAGGCTTCCACCACAGCCTCCCATCCTCCCCGTACACCTCAGGGCCAGAGGGTCAAAGGTTACCCCCATCGACCACTCTGTCCTCAGAGTTTCTGAACCACGGTGGCTCCACCAAGGTCCTCCTCGTAATCTGCAACACGGCAGGCTCCGGCCAGCAGGCTGTCAGGTGAGTCAGGTTTGGTTGATTGGGTGGGAGGGAGGGAGTCTGGATTGGTTGATTGGGTGGGATGGAGGTAGGCCATTTTGAAAATATGAGGTGTTTATAGCGAAATAGTATCTCATGGGTGAAACAGAGGAGTTATGAGAAACGATATACACCAAAAGTTTGAACAGAGTGTATTTTATAAGGGCAAAAGCTCTGCTTTCTCTTTACTAGTTCCAGCTGTAACGAGTACCCACTGGGCCCAAGGGGACGTACTCCGAGTTCCATTTTCCAGTTCACATTACACAGGTTGCGTTTACACAGACAGAACAATTCTGATCTTTTTCCACGAATTGGTATTTTGACCAATCAGATCAGCTCTTTTGCCAATACTTGGGCAAAATATCGAAATTGGGCTGATATAGAGGTATGACATCATTTTTTGGCATCTTTTAAAACATGTATTTTTTCCTACTGAGAATCAAAGGGAGCATCGCTCCTGAGAGAAACCAAATACTGTAAATCCCAGTAAACAGCTTTGAATTATTCAATATCCATGAGAGAGAGAGCAAAAATAGGCCGATTCCCGCTAATTATCTAAACCTACAGAGAGATGAACCTGGAGAAGAGTCCCCTAAGCATGCTGGTCCTAGGTCTCTGTTCACAAACACACCCAACAGAGCCCCAGGACAGAGCCCCAGGACAGCAACACAATCAGACCCAAACAAATCATGAGAAAACAAAAAGATAAGTACTTTACACATTGGAAAGAATTAACAAAAAAAACTTGCAAATTATAATTTTATTTGGCCCTAAACAGAGAGTACACAGTGGCAGAATACCTGACCCAAACTTAAGGAAAGCTTTGTACAGACTCAGTGAGCATAGCCTTTCTATTGAGGAAGGCCGCCGTAGGCAGACCTGGCTCTCAAGAGAAGACCTGCTACTGTATGTGCACACTGCCCACAAAATTAAGTGGAAACTGAGCTGCACTTCCTAACCTCCTGCCAAATATATGACCATATTAGAGACACATATTTCCCTCAGATTACACAGATCCACAAAGATTTTAAAAACAATCACGATTTTGATAAACTCCCATATCTACTGGGTGAAATACCACAGTGTGCCATCACAGCAGCAAGATGTGTGACCTGGTGCCACAAAAAAAGGGCAACCAGTGAAGAACAAACACCATTGTAAATTCAGCCTATATTTATGTTTATTTATTTTCTCTTTTGTATTAGAACTATTTGCACATCATTACAACACTGTGTATAGACATAATATGACATTTGAAATGTCTTTATTCTTTTGGAACTTCTGGGAGTCTAATGTTCACTGTTCATTTGTATTGTTTATTTCACTTTTGTTTATTATCTATTTCACTTGCTTTGGCAATGTTAACATGTGTTTTCCGTGCCAATAAAGCACTTAATTTGAATTGAGAGAGAGAGAGAGAGAGAGGTAATAACACTCACTCCAGCCAACTGCCCACTATTGGCCCATGCCTGTCAATCAAAAAGTAATTTTGAGTTGTGTATGCTGTCATATACTGTCTGTCTGCTCCCTCCTCCACACACTCCTCTTGAGTGTGTATGCTCGTTTGTGCACATACGTGTGTGTGTGTGTGTACGGGGAAACAGAGAAGGGATATTCTCATGGTCAGCCTGTTAATGTCAGGAGGATATTTGAGTACCTGTGGAGGCCTCATCTCAGCCACTTGTGTCTCTGTTTCATCCCATGCCCCCTGACTGGCACATGTCAACTGTGGTTGGCTCAGATTGCTGCCTGTTTGACAGAAACCTTCTCTCTCTCTTTCCCCCCAACTGTCTTTACAACAGAGGAAAAGCCTACAGATCATAACCTCATAATGTTGTTAACAGCTGATATTGGGCCAGTTTGACAGGCACAGATTAAGCTCAGTCCTGGACTAAAATGCAATAGAGATTCTCCAGTAATGTGTCCAGGTAACCAGACCATTGAGTAGTTACAGTTGAAGTTGGAAGTTTACATTCACTTAAGTTGGAGTCATTAAAACTCGTTTTTCAACCACTCCACACATTTCTTGTTAACAAACTATAGTTTTGGCAAGTCGGTTAGGACATCTACTTTGTGCATGACACAAGTAATTTTTCCAACAATTGTTTACATACAAATTATTTCACTTATAATTCACTGTATCACAATTCCAGTGGGTCAGAAGTTTACATACACTAAGGTGACTGTGCCTTTAAACAGATTGGAAAATTCCAGAAAATGATGTCATGGCTTTAGATGCTTCGAATAGGCTAATTGACATAATTTGAGTCAATTGGAGGTATATCTGTGGATGTACCTTCAAACTCAGTGCCTCTTTGCTTGACATCATGGGAAAATCAAAATAAATCAGCCAAGACCTCAGAAAATAAATTGTAGAGTCTGGTTCATCCTTGGGAACAATTTCCAAACGCCTGAAGGTACCACGTTCATCTCTACAAACAATTGTATGCACGTAGAAACACCATGGGACCACGCAGCCGTCATACCGCTCAGGAAGGAGACGCGTTCTGTCTCCTAGAGATGAACGTACTTTGGTGTGAAAAGTGCAAATCAATCCCAGAACAACAGCAAAGGACCTTGTGACGATGCTGTAGGAAACAGGTACAAATGTATCTATACCCACAGTAAAACGAGTCATATACCGACATAACCTGAAAGGCCGCTCAGCAAGGAAGAAGCCACTGCTCCAAAACCGCCATAAAAAAGTCAGACTACGGTTTTCAACTGCACATGGGAACAAAGATCATACTTTTTGGAGCAATGTCCTCTGCTCTGATGAAACAAAAATAGAACTGTTTGGCCATAATGGCCATCGTTATGTTTGGAGGAAAAAGGGGGATGCTTGCAAGCCGAAGAACACCATTCCAACCGTGAAGCACGGGGGTGGCAGCATCATGTTGTCGGGGTGCTTTGCTGCAGGAGGGAAGGAAAATTATGTGGATATATTGAAGCAACATCTCAAGAAATCAGTCAGGAAGTTAAACCTTGTGTCACACCCTTCCCATAGTTTACTTTGTATATTTCTATGTTTTGGTTGGTCAGGGTGTGAGCTGATTGGGCATTCTATGTTTCATGTCTAGTTTGTCTATTTCTATGTCTGGCCTGATATGGTTCTCAATCAGAGGCAGGTGTTAGTCATTGTCTCTGATTGGGAACCATATTTAGGTAGCCTGGGTTTCACTGTGTGTTTGTGGGTGATTGTCCTTGTTGCTGTCTCTGTGTTACTTTAAACCAGTATTAGGAGGCTGTTTTGGTTTTTGTGTTACGTTTTTTGATTCGTGTGTACTTTGTTTCATTAAACATGGATCGCAATAGCCACGCCGCATTTTGGTCTGACTCTCTTTCACCTAAGGAAAACCGTGACACCTTGGTCACAAATGGGTCTTCCAAATGGACAATAACCCCAAGCATACTTCCAAAGTTGAGGATATTCACCCTGGGCTCACCTTGTGTCTAGTAGAACGTTTGAATG
The DNA here is from genome assembly GCF_034236695.1 of Oncorhynchus nerka. Classification (NCBI taxonomy): domain Eukaryota; kingdom Metazoa; phylum Chordata; class Actinopteri; order Salmoniformes; family Salmonidae; genus Oncorhynchus; species Oncorhynchus nerka. Next base: position 33,265,193 of record NC_088410.1, read on the forward strand.
GATGATGATCATACATGTCTTTGGGGTAGAGTTTGGGCCTTGGGCTAACCTAAAGGAGAAACAATTCCCATAACAGTAAACAATGGCTTACCTGCTCACTCTAATAAACCAGTTTGAGGGACGGGGTGGCAAGGACAGACTGTTTCACACAGACACACACTGAAGTCTCAAAACAGCCTTCTCCGGTTATATGAGAAACCAATCTAAGCAGGGATAAAAAAATATGTTAAATTCATTGAAAATACTTTCTTCTAAGTTTTATCATTGGGATCACTGACTGACTAGTTCTTTCTCAAATCCACACAATGCTATTGGAAATGTAAATCCATCATTTAAAAAAACACATTCTCAGCCAAAATGTTCTCATGCCTGAAATATGCTTACAATGCCGCATTGAAAATACTGGCTTTCTCTTCACTTGTAGTCATGTGATCATTAAATACATGTTGAGTTGAGAGACCTTGTCATGTCCTGACCATAGAGAGCCCTTATTTTCTATGGTAGAGTAGGTCAGGGCGTGACTGGGGCTTAGTCTAGTTTATTATTTCTATGAGAGGTTCTAGTTTTGTTTTTCTATGTTGGTGATTGGTATGAATCCCAATTAGAGGCAGCTGGTAATCGTTGTCTCTAATTGGGGATCATATTTAAGTGGCATTTCTTCCACATGTGTTTGTGGGATATTGTTTGTGTAGTTACATGTTAGCACTCCATTGTCGTCACAGTTAGTTTATTCTTTATTGTGTGGTTCACTTACTTTAAATAAAAAAGATGTGGAAAACCAGATCACGCTGCACTTTGGTCCGATTATGCTTCCAACGATCGTGACAGAATATCACACCACACCAGGACCAAGCAGCATGCTACAATGGGGAAAATAGGTTGGACCTGGGAGGAAATAATGAAAGGACAAGAGATCCTTCCTTGGCAGGAGTCACAGCAGACGCAAGGAGAGAAGGGAGAACAGCGACGCCGCCAGGGTTCGCGGCCACAAGGGAAGCCCGAAAAACTGCCCGAATGTTTTTTTTTTTGGGGGGGTCGGCGGAGTCTAGGTGTGAACCAGTGACAACATGGGAGGAGGTAGAGAGGTGGTCGGTTGACCCAGGGAGAGTGCCAGAGCCCGCCTGGGAGTCAATGGAACAGTGCGAGAAGGGATACCGGAGAATGGAGTTGGCGAGGAGTATACGGCAACGCAGGTGTTTGGAGGAGCGTGTTACCAGTCCAGTGCAATCTGTGCCGGTCCCCATCAGGCCTCCAGTCCGCCTCCCCAGGTACATCCTGTTTCCTCCCCGGCGCCCTGAAGTGCGTGTCACCAGTCCGGGGCCACCTTACCGGCCCCAATCACACGGCCCAGTCCTGTGCCAGCTCCATGAGGTCCGTGTCACCAGTACGGTACCACCAGTGCTGGCCCCACGCACCAGGCTTCCTGCGACGACCAGTCCGGGTCCACGGTCCAGGGTCAACGGTCCGGAGCTTCCAAACACGGCCCAGTCCAGCTCCATGGCAGGAGCCTTCCACTGCACCGAGGTCCAGTCCAGGCACAGTGTTAAGCCTGGGTCCATGGCTGGATCCGTGGGATGAGCGGGTTCTTCGGCCCGCACCAGAGTCGCCACCAAAGATGGTGGATTCGCGAGCTGAGCGGGTTCTTCGTCCCACACCAGAGCTGTCACGTCCTGTCACGTCCTGACCATACAAACCATATTGTTTGTGTAGTTGCATATTAGCACTCCATTGTCGTCACGTTTCATTTATTGTTTTGTTGTGTGGTTCACTTACTTTAAATAAAAAATGTGGAACCTAGATCACGCTGCACGTTGGTCCAAGTATGCTTCCAACGATCGTGACAGACCTGCTTAACTACGTTTAACATTCAAAAGGCCACAGGGTTGTAATGTACTCTACTTTATGCAAATCCAAACATATGCCCTTCACAAACTGCAAAATAACATTGTATTTTTTCTCCCCATCTGTCTCCCTCTCTCTCTCTTCCTCCCTCTCGCTCATCTCTTTACCTCTTCTTCCTTCTCTCTCTCCTTCACGCCTCCCCCCTCCAGGTTCGGCCCTCCCTTCCTCATGAGAGAGGAGCGTACCCTGTCCTGGGACCAACTCCAGCAGAGTATCCTCAGCAAGCTCTATTACCTGATGCTGAACGGATCACAGGCTCAGGTCAGTTAACACTGGCACCACTGGTCACTACCATTAATTTACTACTACTGGTTCCGACTGTTTACTACCTGAAACAGTAGTACATTCCACCTGAACAACCTAGTGCTATTACCACCAAATAACATTCAGCCTACCAATATACACGTAATGGTGGAGATCCTAATGATCTAGTGAGTCTCTCATACACGCACACACACACATCCGGGAGTACGCACACACACACACACACACACACACACACATATAATGACATATCAAATCATAGTTTGTTTGTCACGTGTGCCGAATACAACAGGTATTCTTAGATTAAAATGCTTAGTTACAGGCCCTAACCAACAACGCAATTTCTAAGTAAAAAAATAAGTATTAGGCGAACAATAGATAAGTAAAGAAATAAAAAAACAATAGTAAAAAGACAGCCTCGCTACTGTTATTTTTCACTATATACAGTAGCGAGGCTATATACAGGCACTGGTTAGTCGGGCTAATTGAGGTAGTATGTACATGGAGGTATGGTTAAAGTAACTATGCATATATGATAAACAGAGAGTAGTAGTAGCGTAAAAGAGGGATTTGCGGGTGGCGGGTGGCGGGACACAATGCAGATTGTCCGGGTAGCCAATGTGCGGGGGCACCGGTTAGTCAGGCTAATTGAGGTAGTATGTACCTGAATGTATAGTTAAAGTGACTATGCATATATGATAAACAGAGAGTAGCAGCAAGCGTAAAAGGGGGGTCTGGACACAATGCAAGTAGTCCGGGTAGCCATTTGATTACCTGTTCAGAAGTCTTATGGCTTGGGGGTAAAAGCTGTTGAGAAGCCTTTTGGTCCTAGACTTGGCGCTCCGGTACTGCTTGCCATGTGGTAGTAGAGAGAACAGTCTGGCTGGGGTCTTTGACAATTTTTAGGGCCTTCCTCTGACAGAGCCTGGTGTAGAGGTCCTGGATGGTGATGTACTGGGCCGTACTCTGTAGTGCCTTGTGGTCGGAGGCCGAGCAGTTGCCGAACCAGGCAGTGATGCAACCAGTTAGGATGCTCTCGATGTTGCAGCTGTAGAAACTTTTGAGGATCTGAGGACCCATGCCAAATACTTTTAGTTTCCTGAGGGAATAGGCTTTGTTGTGCCCTCTTCACGACTGCCTTGGTGTGTGTTTGGACCATTCTAGTTTGTTGGTGATGTGGTGATGCTCACAACCTGCTCCACTACAGCCCCGTCGATGATAATTGGGGCATGCTCGTTCCTCCTTTTCCTGTAGTCCACAATCATCTCCTTAGTCTTGGTTACGCTGAGGGATAGGTTGTTATTCTGGCACCACACGGCCAGGTCTCTGACCTCGTTCTTGTAGGCTGTCTCGTCAGTCGTGGGTGAACAGGGAGTACAGGAGGGGACTGAGCACGCACCCCTGAGGGGCTCCAGTGTTGAGGATCAGCGTGGTATATGTGTTGCTACCTACCATCACCACTTGGGGACGGCCCGTCAGGAAGTCCAGGATACAGTTGCAGAGGGAGGTGTTGAGTCCCAGGATCCTTAGATTAGTGATGAGCTTTGAGGGCACTATGGTTTTGAACGCTGAGCTGTAGTCAATGAATAGCATTCTCACGTAGGTGTTCCTTTGTCCAGGTGGGAAAGGGCAATGTAGAGTGCAATAGAGATTGCATCATCTGTGGATCTGTTTGGGCGGTATGCAAATTGGAGTGGGTCTAGGGTTTCTGGGATAATGGTGTTGATGTGAGCCATTACCAGCCTTTCAAAGCACTTCATGGCTACGGACATGAGTGCTTCGGTCTGTAGTCATTTAGGCAGGATGCCTTAGTGTTCTTGGGCACAGGGACTATGGTGGTCTGCTTGAAACATGTTGGTATTTCAGACTCAATCAGGAGCATTTTGAAAATGTCAGTGAAGACACCTGCCAGTTGGTCAGCACATGCCCAGAGCACACATCCTGGTAATCCGTCTGGCCCTGCGGCCTTGTGAATGTTGACCTGTTTAAAGGTCTTACTCACGTCGGCTACTTGAGAGCGTGATCACACAGTGTTCCGGAACAGCTGATGCTCTCATGCATGCCTCGGGGTTTGCTTGCATCGAAGCGAGCATAGAAGTGATTTAGCTCGTCTGGTTGGCCCATGTCACTGGGCAGCTCGCAGCCGTGCTTCCCTTTGTAGTCTGTAATAGTTTGCAAGCACTGCCACATAAGACGAGCTTCGTAGCCGCTGTAGTATGATTCAATCTTAGCCCTGTATTGACGCTTTGCTTGTTTGATGGTTCGTCGGAGGGCATAGCAGGATTTCTTATAAACTTCCGGGTTAGAGTCCCGCACCTTGAAAGCGGCAGCTCTACCCTTTAGCTCAGTGCGAATGTTACCTGTAATCCATGGCTTCTGGTTGGTGTATGTATGTACAGTAACTGTGGGGACGATGTCCTCGATGCACTTATTGATAAAGCCAGTGACTGATGTGGTGTACTCCTCAATGCAATCGGAAGAATCCCAGAACATTTTTTATTTCACCTTTTATTTAACCAGGTAGGCTAGTTGAGAACAAGTTCTCATTTACAACTGCGACCTGGCCAAGATAAAGCAAGCAGTGCGACACAAACAACAACAGAGTTACACATGGAATAAACAAACATACAGTCAATAATACAATAGAAAAAGTCTATATACAGTGTGTGAAAATGAGGTATGTTAAGGGAGGTAAGGCAATAAATAGGCCATAGCGGCGAAATAATTACAATATAGCAATTAAACACTGGAGTGATAGATGTGCATAAGATGAATGTGCAAGTAGAGATACTTGGGTGCAAAGGAGAAAAATAAACAAATAACAGTATGGGGATGAGGTAGTTGGATGGGCTATTTACAGATGGGCTATGTACAGGTGCAGTGATCTGTGAGCTGCTCTGACAGCTGGTGCTTAAACTTAGTGAGGGAGATATGAGTCTCCAGCTTTAGTTATTTTTGCAGTTCATTCCAGTCATTGGCAGCAGAGAACTAGAAGGAAAGGCGACCAATGAGGGATTGGCTTTGGGGGTGACCAGTGAAATATACCTGCTGGAGCGCGTTCTACAGGTGGGTGCTGCTATGGTGACCAGTGAGCTGAGATAAGGCGGGGCTTTACCTAGCAACGACTTTTAGATGACCTGGGGCCAGTGGGTTTGTTGATAAATATGAAGCGAGGGCCAGCCAACGAGAGCATACAGATCGCAGTGGTGGGTAGTATATGGGGCTTTGGTGACAAAACAGATGGCACTATGATAGACTGCATCCAATTTGCTGAGTATGAGTAACATGTTCCAGTCTGTGCTAGCAAAACAGTCCTGTAGTTTAGCATCTGCTTCATCTGACCACTTTTTTAAAGACCGAGTCACTGGTGCTTCCTGCTTTAATTTTTGCTTGTAAGCAGGAATCAGGAGGATAGAATTGTGGTCAGATTTACCAAATGGAGGGCGAGGGAGAGCTTTCTACGCGTCTCTGTGTGTGGAGTACAGGTGATCTAGAATGTTTTTTTCCCTCTGGTTGCGCGTTGATAGAGATTAGGTAAAACTGATTTAAGTTTCCCTGCATTAAAGTCTCTGGCCACTAGGAGCACTGCCTCTGGGTGAGCAGTTTCCTGTTTGCTTATTTCCTTATACAGCTGACTGAGTGCAGTCTTAGTGCCAGCATCCATCTGTGGTGGTAAATAAACAGCCACAAAAAGTATAGATGAAAACTCTCTTGGCAAATAGTGTTGTGTACAGTTTATCATAAGATACTCTACTTCAGGCCAGCAAAATTTAGACACTTCCTTCGATTTCGTGCACCAGCTGTTGTTTTTGATGTCCTGTTGGTAGGATATTCGTGATCGTACCTCGTCTAATTTATTGTCCAATGATTGTATGTTGGCGAGTAATATTGACAGTAACGGCAGCTTTCCCACTCGCCTTCTGCGGTTCCTTACGAAATATTTTTCTAATCCTAGGAGGAGTTATTTTTTTGCCGTAAGATACGGTGGCTGAAACATTATGTACAAAATAAGTTACAAATAACGCGAAAAAACACACATAATAGTACAATTGGTAAGGCGCCCGTAAAACTGCTGCCATTTGGTCCGGCGCCATTTGGAACGTATGCAGACACTCTTAAGACACAAGCCACCGTGTGTGTGCGTCCGTGTGCTCTTGAGTCCTCAACAACTTCCTGGATAAAATAACCCCATCATGAGAGGGAGTTGGCTTTCATTTCAAACGGGAGGCGTTCCTTTAACCGGAGTGGCCGTAGGGACTGTCTCAGGACTCTCCATTTACACCCAGTCAGTTTAGACTCTGCCTGAGACACATTATCTGCTGTGTCACTGCTCCTTGTAACTGCCAGGACAGCCCCATTGTTCTCTCACCATAGCAATTAACTCTAGATGTGTAACAAGTGCGCTGAGAGTCGGGAAGCAAGGGCAGGGAGTGAGTGTTTGAATAAATTATTGAAACCATAAACACGTAACACAAACAACGCACCGACATGAAAACAGAGTCAACGACACCTGAGGAAAGAACCAAGGGGAGTGACAGATATAGGGAAGATAATCAAGGAGGTGATGGGAGTCCAGGTGAGTGTCATGAGGTACAGGTGTGTGAGACGATGGTGACAGGTGTGCGGGTTAATCAGCAGGCTGATGACCTAGAGGCCGGAGAGGGAGTATACGTGACCGTACCCCCTCCCCGACGCGCGGCTCCTGCCGCAGGACGCCGTCAAAGGGGATGAACCCGGGGATCAGGAGTGGACCGGTCACACCTGCTGATGCGCGAGATCCTGTTTTTTTTTTTTCTAAAAACTTCATTTTTTCATTATGGGGTATTGTCTGTAGATGATTTTAATAAATATTATATTCAGGCTGTAATACAACAAAATGTGTCAAGGGGTATGAACACTTTCTGAAGGCACTGTATGTTGTTGAGAAACCCACAGGAGGTGCCACAACATCTTGTGAATTTCCTCTACCACAAAACAAATAAGAATGACATGAGAAGGCAGGACAAACTACACTTTGAAGTGAAAAATCCCCCAGTGAGTCAAACAAACACCTCAAATACAAGTAAATGCCAAACAATAATTCTGTCCTGGAACTTAACTGTGAATTCAGTCTGCATACAGCTTTGCTATGAATGAGAAATAAAGGGAACCAGACAGGTGCAGTTGATGGTCACACAGCTTGACGGAGTTAACTGAACAAAGAACTTGTTGCCGTGGAGATGCATATCAGTGTGTCAACATTAGCTGTAAAGAAATAGTTCCTTCTCTGTGGGGGTAGGACCTTGTTTGGGGCTTATCACCCTTTGCACTACCTTGACTTTGAGCCCAGCGCTGTTTGCTCTGGATAAGGCCTCCTTGTCAAACACTACACTATCACCATGGCGTCTCCCATAGCGACAGGGCAGCCCGCCTTAGGAGCTGAGGATAGTTGTGTGTATAAAAAGCAAGTGTCAAGGTGAAGTGAGGGGGTCATTGTCTATAGCAGTGGTCACTGACTGGTCGATCTCCAAGGCATTCCTAGTCGGTCATTTATGTAAAAAATAACAACCATACATTAATATTTTTAAAATATGTCTCACACTGTTGACGATAGGTACACCTGATTCAGCTGCCCTGCGCGCCGGGTAGGCATCATGTTCCCATTCTGAACCATTTAATATGGTCTGAGAAGAACAACAATGCATTGGCAGGGCAATATGCAGAGATAATGTTTTGGGCCTATAGCCTACTGCACAAACCTCATTACTACAGTGCTGCCTTTAATAGGTTAATGTTACATAAGTGTACATTTTCAAGTCATGTCATAAATAATGCATGTGTACCAAACCATGGTTCCTGCTTAACCTGTTGCGACGAGCAATCCCGTATCCGGGATCCTATTTATAGCCTCAAGCTCATTACCATAACGCAACGTTAACTATTCATGAAAATCGCAAATGAAATGAAATAAATATATTAGCTCTCAAGCTTAGCCTTTTGTTAACAACACTGTCATCTCAGATTTTCAAAATATGCTTTTGAACCATAGCTAAACAAGCATTTGTGTAAGAGTATTGATAGCCTAGCATAGCATTAAGCCTAGCATTCAGCATGCAACATTTTCACAAAAACAAGAAAAGCATTCAAATAAAATCATTTACCTTTGAAGAACTTCAGATGTTTTCAATGAGGAGAATCTCAGTTAGATAGCAAATGTTCAGTTTTTCCAAAAAGATTATTTGTGTAGGACAAATCGCTCCGTTTTGTTCATCACGTTTGGGTAAGAAAAAAACCAGAAAATTAAGTCATTACAACGCAAACTTTTTTCAAAATTAACTCCATAATATCGACAGAAACATGGCAAACGTTGTTTAGAATCAATCCTCAAGGTGTTTTTCACATATCTATCGATAATAAATCATCCGTGGCAGTTTGGTTTCTCCTCTGAAGAAAATGGAACGCGCATGGACCTGGAGATTACGCAATCATTTTGACGGAGGACACCGGGCGGACACCTGGTAAATGTAGTCTCTTATGGTCAATCTTCCAATGATATGCCTACAAATACGTCACAATGCTGCAGACACCTTGGGGAAACGACAGAAAGTGCAGGCTCATTCCTGGCGCATTCACAGCCATATAAGGAGACATTGGAACACAGGGCATTCAAAATCTGGACCATTTCCTGTATGAAATTTCATCTTGGTTTCGCCTGTAGCATTAGTTCTGGGGCACTCACAGATAATATATTTGCAGTTTTGGAAACGTCAGAGTTTTTTCTTTCCAAAGCTGTCAATTACATGCATAGTCGAGCATCTTTTCGTGACAAAATATCTTGTTTAGAACGGGAACGTTTTTTATCCAAAAATTCAAAGAGCGCCCCCTATCTCGAAGAAGTTAATGTGTGTGTAGAGTAGCCCTAAAGTGTATAGTGAATACAGGATGGCCAGGGGAAGGGGCTCATTGCTTACAGTATTTATAATGTCTATAGTGGATCCACTGTAACAAACTGAGGACATACCGGTCTACGTAATACCGGTCTTGTCTTTAGTCTCTCCCTGTATTCTGGAACAAATCTGTGTGTTATCAGGGCAGAAGCCACAGTGTGATGTATGGATGCTGACATAACTCCACCACTCTGCTCAGTGCATCTAGTCACGTGGGCTCCCTCTCCGGCCTCTAGGTCACCAGACTGCTCGAAATGGCTCACACCTGTCACCATCGTTACGCGCATTATGACACTCACCTGGTCTCCGTCACCTCCTTGATTACCTGCCCTTTATATGTCACTCCCTTTGGTTTCTTCCCCAGTCGTCATTGTTCCTGTTCTAAGTCTGTGCGCTGTTTGTGTTTCTTGTTTTGTTCTTTTATTTATTCAACGGATTCACTCCCTGAACTTGCTTCCCGACTTTCAGCGTACATCGTTGCACCACCAAAACAGTCTAGACATTTCAGCCAATCTTTTCAAACAGCTCTTACACTAAAAGGGCATTATCATAATTTTCACAGTTTCACAGTATTATTCCAAACTCATAGTGTGGATATGTATAGCTATATATAAAACACAGTAAAATCTCATTTTTGACTGCACTAGGCCTTTAATGTGATCCTTAGTTTGACCCCATGTTTCATGCTCACACACAATGTTACATCAGATAACTGATGCATGTCGGCTGCTCAATGTATAAACTTCAACTTCCCTTGAACCCTCTCTATCTCCTATCTATCTATCTATCTATCTATCTGTATTCACATTTCATATTAGCTTAACATCAAACTAACATAACAAGCTGCAGTTCATACATTATCAATGGACCAAGCTGCAGTTCATATAAAGGATTATGATTTAGGGAGCAGAAAAATCCGTATCGAAATGGTGTGGTAAGTTCCTTGCCACACCATGTGTTGTAGAGGTCAGATCTTGCACTTGGTAGATCCCACATTACATAAAAGCTTTAGTACCCACCTACATATGAGTCATTCCAGCATTGTGTCAACTTCAGACAAAGGAGATGATTGTGGACTACAGGAAGAAGGGGACAGGGCACACCCATTCTTATCGACGGGGCTGTAGTGGAGCAGGTTGAGAGCTTCAAGTTCCTTGGTGTCCACATCACCAACAAACTAACATGGTCCAAGCACACCAAGACAGTCCTGGAGAGGGCACGACAAAACCTATTCCCCCTCAGGAGACTGAAAAGATTTGGCATGGGTCCTGAGATTCTCAAAAGGTTCTACAGCTGCACCATCGAGAGCATCCTGGTTGCATCCCTGCCTGGTATGGCAACTGCTCGGCCTCCGACCGCAAGGCACTACAGAGGGTAGTGCGTACGGCCCAGTACATCACTGGGGCCAAGCTTCCTGCCATCCAGGACCTCTATACCAGGCGGTGTCAGAGGAAGGCTCTAAAAATGGTCAAAGACTCCAGCCACCCTAGTCGTAGACTGTTCTCTCTGCTACCGCACGTCAAGCGCCGAGTTTAGGTCCAAGAGGCTTCTAAACAGCTTCTACCCCCAAGCCATAAGACTCCTGAACATCTAATCAAATGACTATTTGCATTGCCCCCCCCACCCTCTTTTACACCGCTGGTACTCTCTGTTGTTATTATCTATGCATAGTCACTTTAATAACTCTACCTACATGTACATATTACCTCAATTACCTCGACTAACCGGTGCCTCCGCACATTGACTCTGTACCGGTACCCCCCTGTATATAGTCTCCACATTGACTCTGTACCGGTACCCCCCTGTATATAGTCTCCACATTGACTCTGTACCGGTACCCCCCTGTATATAGTCTTGCTATTGTTATTTTACAGCTGCTCTTTAATTACCTGTTACTTTTTTTTCATATTTTTCTTTAAACTGCATTGTTGGTTAGAGGCTCGTAGATAAGCATTTCACTGTAATGTTGTGTTCAGCGCATGTGACAAATAACATTTGATTTGGTTCAGTCGGCAGTATGCTGATAACTGTTGGATCAAATTTACAAGTTGGATCAGAATGTACGAGACAGATAACTTTGAGGCTCCGGGAGGATGTGTCTCTTTGAAAAGGATCCCATGTGTGTTGGAAATGGCACCCCATGCAGAAGTAGTGCACTATATAGGGAATAGGGTGTCATTTGATTTTGACCAAGTCATCCAGACTTGGTGTATTTTCTGCACCATACAGTTTGTTGTTCTCGCAAGCTGTGTTTTTTGATCATTTGTGTCTGTACCCAACAAATACAAACATTTGCTGAAAAGGAAGATAAGGATATTCTCTCCTCAAGGCTTTGCCGGTTTAATATTTAATCCCACTTGATTTGTCCCTAATCCAGATAGATTAAAAGTAGTACAAATATCCTCCAGAAAGACAGTGATATGACATGAAATCTTCACAGGCATTAAATAAACAGGTGTTTATCTAATCTTCAACATGCACACAAACACACACACACACACACACACCTCCTCCACTCACTTTCACTCCACTCTCCCTCATCCAAAGAAGTTCCCTCGAGTTCCAAATGTCCTTTAAACTCACATATAAACTCACCCTAATTGCTCATCAACGATGACTTGTTCATTATGGTCTTACGAAAGATAGCCTCACAACCGCATATGTATGGTCCACTCCCCCGAACAAAATACTTCTTTGCCATTTTCATTTGGTGGTTACGGTCTTATTAACTAGGATTTATCCCAAGTGAGACCCTATTCCCTACACAGTGCACTACTTTTGACCAGAGCCCTATGGCTCTAGTAGTGCACTGTGTAGGGAACAGGTTGCCGTTTGGGACGCAGGGTTACTCATTTATTTCTCTGTATGCTTGGCTGCGGCTCTATTCTCCAGCGGCCTTCATTCCAAATGAGACCATTAGGTTTAATTTGCGACGTGATTCTCCTCTCTACCTTCTAATAACTTAGCCCCTCTTGTCTAATTCATCTCCTAATGCACATTGTTCAGTCAAGGGTGGAGCTGTGGAGCTAGAGACACTGCTAACAAACCTGTTGTTATGAGTGGAACCTATGTCCGTTTGTGATACATTTTTACTTTAGTAAAAAGAAAGATACCGTACTGCTTGCTCCCACAGTGTTCTTACAGTATTACAATGCACTTGTATTATAGAAACAGTTTGTACGATATCTCCTCTAGTAGTGTCATCTTACCTCGTCTTATCTCATGTCTCACTTATCTCGTTGAATGCCCGTGTCTCCCTACAGAATGCAGGGTTGCTGTTCAAGGTCAGAGTGGTGGGAGGATCTGCCTCCTACAGCTACCTGTCCCCACAAGATGGACGCCCTCTCTTCCACCCTGCCGTGGACAGGTAAGACCACCAGCACCTGCATTATCCATCTCTCTCGCGCGCTTTCTCTCTCTCTCGCACTCACACTCTTATCTCTCTTTTTCTCTTTCATTCTCTCTTTTTCTCTCGCACTCTCTTTTTCTCTCACGCTCCTCTTTCTCTCTCCTCTCTCTCTCTCCCGCACTCACACTCTTATCTCTCTTTTTCTCTCGCACTCTCTCTTTCTCTCTCACGCTCTCTCTTTCTCTCTCCTATCTCTCTCTCTCTCTCGCACTCACACTCTTATCTCTCTTTTTCTCTTTCATTCTCTCTTTTTCTCTCGCTCTCTCTCTTTCTCTCTCTTTCTCTGTCACGCTCTCTCTTTCTCCTATCTCGCTCTCTCTTTCTCCTATCTCGCTCTCTCTCACTCTCTCTCTCTCTGTCAAAATACCTGAACTAAGCTACTATTTGTACATAAAGCCTACTCAAATGCCTGTCATTGAGTATCTTTTTTTTTTCACTGTCAGACATAAAATGGTAAACCACGGTATCTCTGAACACTCAGAAACATCACAGGTGAATGAATGTCATGTTGAAGTAGAGATCACTTGCCTATTCTGTGCAAACAGTGCCTTTGAGAAGCCAATGAGCCACAAGGGGTTTACTGTAAAAAGGTAGAGGAATCAAGTCGCAGTGAAGATAAGACAAGAGCCTTTATTCTCGCTCCTGTAGAGCGGGTTCAGCTGTCGTAGGAGCCACAGGGAGCTCCATCTAAAGCTGTGCTGTTGTTGTGATGTGACGGTATGGTGCAGTAGGACTCAAGCCACAAGAGTTCTACTGAGGAGGTGGGACATGGGGTCAGACGCTAGGTAAAAGTAAACTTGTCTTGGGGTGGGTGAGTTCGGGGAAGAGGGGTTGCCTATGTGACCCTCTCTCATCAGCAATTGCAAGAGAAGATGTGTCATCGAATGTTAAACCGTCTGACCATTATATACAGAGATACATAGATGGATCAGAAAAATGTCTTGATCTGAATCATCTTTGAGTTGAATTGACCAGAATGAATAAGTGGTATCCTAGCTGACTATCCGTTATCCTTTGTTCTGGCAATTCATCTCACTCGAGAGCATGACCATTCAGTTCTCAATGTCCTTGAATTACAATGTGGTTATAAACAAAAACATGGTTTCGTTGTTATTTCAACTGTGTTCTTCCCTAAAGCTAGAGAGGAGCCATTCTGTCTGGTCTTTATGTTGAAAAAAATATATTTTCATCATAACACAGCATTACTGTATTCCTCTTACAATGTAATTGCACCAACTCATTTTTCATAAACGGACAGGCAAGGAGACTTGGGGGGATTGACTTCTGCACAGCGTTGGCTTTACAAACATGTCATATGGAAGTTATTTCATAGACTTTTCCCTGGCCAATGTCGAACATGATGTTCCTTAGAAACAGTACATAGCTTGAGGCAACAATTTCAGGTATGAACAAGATTCGATTAAAGAGAAAATAGTCTCTTTAGGAAAGAACCACATTGGGGATGTGTGTGGTCAGGAAGGTATTCTGCTAGAGGCAGAGGGGAAGCTGAGCCACAAACACAGGGAGACAGGAGACTTTCTCCTCATATCAAGTATACAGACAGGAGGAGAGAGAGACAGAGAGAATAGCAGCTGACTGACAAGTAGCTGGTTGCCTGAGGACTGAGTAGGTGGACAGCTCTGTACAGCAGGGGGGCATGGTGTCATCATCAGACACTCTTCAATGGTTCTGAGCTTCGCTCTCCCATGAATGAGTGATCCTCCGAAGGTCAAAGATGTGGCCCTTGGACACTGGAAAAGTGCACTGGGAAAGGTCAAGGGCACTAAGAAAGGACTCGACAGGCTTACCACCCTCTCTGGGAGTGTGTGCATGCATGTGTACGTCTCTCTCTCTCTCGCTCTTTCCTGTTCTCAGGGGAATTAGAATGGCGTGTGACGGACAAGGGATGGGACACAGGCATGGCCATTGAAGGAGCGCGTGTGTGTGTGACACACATGCATGTGTATGAAGGAGCCATTGGAACCACAATAGTGCTTTGAATCAGAGGGCATTGTTGTCTGAGTGTATTGAGGCTGGATTCCAAGTCCGAGTACATGACAAAGATCCATTGTAAAGAGTTGTGACACAAGTGCCTCTTGACATGGTCATTCTGTACTGAAAATACAGTCAACACAATTGGAATTCAGAGGGGGGGGAAACTAGGTTGTCTTCCTTAATTTCCTTTTGTGGGATTAGCATTTTTATCCAGGCAAAAGAATAACAGTGACATCATACTCTCTCTCCTCATCTCTGTAACTCTTATTTTAATCTCTTCCATGACAGAGACAAAATCAAATCCTATAAGCAGCTCTGCTATAGTGCCTAAGTGCCTGCTCTTTGCCCCCCAGTTAGTAAAGTCATAAGTAAGCATTTAAGACGTTGGGTTCAGACCGTGGCAGACTTTTCAGCTCTGAATTACACAGTCAGATTCATTTTGACAAGCAGCCTCTCTTCCTTAATTGCAATTGTTTCTGTGTGGATTTGAAGGCGGGTTGGAATAATGTGTGAACGTGAAAGGAATGAATGGGGCCGCGGTCGTCTGTGGAGCGAAGCTGGCTGTTAATTCTGAGGTGATATTGATGAACACAATAAACATGCATCCAGACATGATTACACACACACACACACACACAAAGAACATCCTTTACATTATAAAGAGTCACAGATTCAGTCCTTTGTGCTCATACAGTGTGTGCACACGCCTGTCCATGCTAACAAGGTATCAGTTTCACTTTGAAATTAGAGGTTTTTACATACGTCTATGGGTGAAGTCATGGTAAACGTCGTTTTTTGACATTTAAGTTGAGACACTGTTACCTAACTCCCCATAAGTTAAATACAAACACTTGCTGGGGGTGAAAGTTTGGGAAAGGCATTATAACATTGCCCAGCACTGGGATTGAACACGAAACCCTCAACGCCAGATTGCAGCTTTTAAACCCATCCACCATCCCTGTCCACAACGCCCTAGCAAGCCAACAGCTTACTTTAAATTAATAGCGCTCACTTTTCCCCCTAGTGGCCGGTTTTGAAGGCAATTCTACACGTTCTTGGGACCTGGTTGGATGTCTCTACTTTGACTTGAAACTAAAGCGATCTCCCTGGTCCATGAACACACACACAGAGAAATGTCAGACTACATCCACTATTGAAGCAGTGTCCTTTATGTCCCAGTGTCCTTTATGTCCCAGTGTCCTGCAGGTAGAGGAGGTGTTAGATCTGTCTCAGTGTGTATTCATCACTCATCACTGTCTGTCTGTAGCCACTGGGACTGTGACCTTCAGTTGAGTCAAAGGCAGACAGCAGCACGCACCCTGACACAACCGAGGACTAACTTACGTTTACAACTTACACATTCAAGGACGCAAGCAAACACACGCTCACACACCAAATGAATAGTTATTCTGACAGCAGTGCTTCAGACACTAAGTTGATTCCCCAGATGTATTTCTCCGTCTGTGCTTCTACCTCAGAACTCCCTGTTTCCTGGAGAGGGATTGTTGAAGAGAGAGACGTTGAAGGTTGCCTTTTATAGCACCCCTTTGTGTCAATGAGACCAAAAGGGAGATGAATGATCCTTGTCACACAACAGAGTCGTGTCTCTTGTGGCAGCTGCTTGGCAACCGTTGAAAGTCACAGAGAAGAGTACAGAGCACTCAGTTCACAGTTATAACAGAAAGCAGTCTCTTTCATTAAATGGATGTATTTTCAGTCACTTTCATTCCATGCTGGTTTAGTAATCAACACTATGATCAATGTGGTTTGAGTTTACTCTTGACGTCAATACCTTATGGAAGCCTGACACCTAGTGGCGCATTTCAGAGCTTCCCACTGTGCCCACTAACCGGTGCCCATTCTATTCCACTGCATCAGCACCTCTTATCATCAATCAAACTCACTACAAAGATTACCTGTACATTTGAGTCAGGAATGTTTTACCGTGATGGAAGTCTCAGGTAAACAATGGCTTGACTTAGAATACAGAATACTGATGTTTGTTTACATGCACACACACACATATACACCATAACTAATAGGGAAAGGTTAGCATGGACCTGATGGCATCTCAAAACAATGTCTAACACTTTTGGATTCCGAAGGCTTGACGACTGTGCTTACAAACTGGGAATACTACAAGTATCATGCTGCAGAATACTGATGTGTATTACAGTGTAAGTTACAGATGGACTTCAATAAATGCAGTGTAATACGACACATAATACAACTCCACTTGTAATGGCATTTTAAAACAGTAATCCTTGAGGTATGAGACACAAACCTTTGTCTATGTGAAAAAATTACTGTATGGGATACCTAGGCCAGCTCTATCACATTGGTAGTCTAATAGACACTGTCTCCAGTGGTAGTCTAGTAGACACTGTATCCAGTGGTAGTCTGGTAGACATTGTACCCAGTGGTAGTCTGGTAGACACTGTACCCAGTGGTAGTCTGGTAGACACTGTACCCAGTGGTAGTCTGGTAGACACTGTACCCAGTGGTAGTCTGGTAGACACTGTACCCAGTGGTAGTCTGGTAGACACTGTACCCAGTGGTAGTCTGGTAGACACTGTACCCAGTGGTAGTCTGGTAGACACTGTACCCAGTGGTAGTCTGGTAGACACTGTACCCAGTGGTAGTCTGGTAGACACTGTACCCAGTGGTAGTCTGGTAGACACTGTACCCAGTGGTAGTCTGGTAGACATTGTACCCAGTGGTAGTCTGGTAGACATTGTACCCAGTGGTAGTCTGGTAGACATTGTACCCAGTGGTAGTCTGGTAGACATTGTACCCAGTGGTAGTCTGGTAGACACTACCCAGTGGTAGTCTGGTAGACACTGTACCCAGTGGTAGTCTGGTAGACACTGTACCCAGTGGTAGTCTGGTAGACACTGTACCCAGTGGTAGTCTGGTAGACACTGTACCCAGTGGTAGTCTGGTAGACACTGTACCCAGTGGTAGTCTGGTAGACACTGTACCCAGTGGTAGTCTGGTAGACACTGTACCCAGTGGTAGTCTGGTAGACACTGTACCCAGTGGTAGTCTGGTAGACATTGTACCCAGTGGTAGTCTGGTAGACATTGTACCCAGTGGTAGTCTGGTAGACATTGTACTCAGAAGATAGTGTGTATTCATCATGTAATATGTTTTCCAGAGCCCTGAAGTTATGTGGCCCAGGAGGACCACCCCACGTGAAGCTGGTGATTGAGTGGGAACACAAGATCAAGGAATGGTGAGCACTGGACATACACATGTACACACACCAAATCAATTGACTCAGAAACACACACACACATTCATTATTTATTGCTTAGAATGATTC
The DNA here is from genome assembly GCF_034236695.1 of Oncorhynchus nerka. Lineage (NCBI taxonomy): Eukaryota > Metazoa > Chordata > Actinopteri > Salmoniformes > Salmonidae > Oncorhynchus > Oncorhynchus nerka. The sequence continues at coordinate 33,283,014 of NC_088410.1, forward strand.
ACTCTGTCTTTATCTCGCTCACTCTCTCACAAACACACACACTCATACACCAAACTTTTTGCGTGTGTGTGTGTGTGTCAGTCTGTTTGGTAACATCCAGGAGGAGGTGGTGAAGGACTCAGAGAGTGTGAGAGTCCAGCAGCAGCAGCACCTGCAGCAGCACAGCTGTACCCTGGACGAGTGCTTTCAGCTCTACACCAAAGAGGAACAGGTAACATGGACTGTACAATATCGTACAATGCAACTGGTCTTAACCTACCCTTTGGGTACTGAACATTAAAGATGCACTATGCAGAAATTGTACCTCCTTTCAATGAGAATGACAGATCTCTGTGTGAATTGGGTCGAGTCGACCAAAAAGTTACAGCTTTAATATTGCATTAGTCGTTTCATAAGTTAAATCACTCACTCATTCTTTCACTCTCACTCCCTGAGTATTTTTATATGGTTTTGGACAAACGTAGTGTATGAAGACTATAACTTTATCTGAGACTTCACCACTGACCGTGTGCGTGTGTTCTCTCCAGCTGGCCCCAGACGACGCATGGAAGTGTCCCCACTGACCGTGTGTGTGTGTTCTCTCCAGCTGGCCCCAGACGACGCATGGAAGTGTCCCCACTGACCGTGTGTGTGTTCTCTCCAGCTGGCCCCAGGCGACGCATGGAAGTGTCCCCACTGACCGTGTGCGTGTGTTCTCTCCAGCTGGCCCCAGACGACGCATGGAAGTGTCCCCACTGACCGTGTGCGTGTGTTCTCTCCAGCTGGCCCCAGACGACGCATGGAAGTGTCCCCACTGACCGTGTGTGTGTGTTCTCTCCAGCTGGCCCCAGACGACGCATGGAAGTGTCCCCACTGTAAGCAGCTCCAGCAGGGCATGGTGAAGATGTCCCTTTGGACCCTCCCCGACATCCTCATCCTCCACCTCAAACGCTTCCGACAGGTAACTGGAGCCGATCACATGTAGCGGATTGCCGTTTTTCCCAAAAGCACCACAATGGAAATAAGTCATTAATTGTGTTAACCTTGATAGTTGATTAAAAATTCAATGAATCAGGTGGGCGAGCGGCGCAACAAGCTGTCCACCCAGGTGCGCTTCCCCCTGGCCGGGTTGGACATGGCCCCCCACGTGGTGAAGAGGTCCCAGAGCATGAGGAACCTGGGGGACCTGGGACCCTGGCCCCCCACATGGAAACAGCCTGAAGGCAGCAGTCATCATATTAGTCACCCAGACATGGCCCTGCCTCCTGACTTCCTCTATGACCTCTATGCAGTGTGTAACCACCATGGTGGGATGCACGGCGGACATTACACAGGTACTGGTTGGCCATTGATATACCATTGATGTAGGAGACGTTGAGGAGAGAGGCATACTGACTGGCTGTTGATCGAGAAGTGAGGAGAGAATATCGTTAGTGAGAGAGATGCCTACTGCCAAATAATGATGATACATAGGACATGCATAACAGTGCAGTGCCCTCCTCTATAGTGGTCACATCAACTTACATTACTATACCCAGGACATAATGATTGTGGTGCAGCCTGTCTCTACAGTCCTGTGTGCGTCTTGCAGCGTACTGCAGGAACTCAGTGGACGGTCAGTGGTACAGCTATGACGACAGCAGTGTGGACCTGGTGCCTGAGGAGGAGGTGTGTACCAGGGGGGCCTACATACTGTTCTACCAGAGACGTAACGTCATCCCCCCCTGGTCCGCCAGCAGCTCAATCAGAGGTGGGTAGTGTACCACACACACACAGGCATGGACACACACACATCACAGGAGAGAGTTCACTCAGGGTTCAATTCCATTACAGCTGAACTCTGTACAGAGGTAGTATTAGATACATCAAGACCATTCAGCCTTTATCCACTAAAGGTTAACTCATAACTGTTTCACTCAAGCACCATGCTCCAACCACCTGAACCTGCAAAACCTCAATGTGATATTTCAATTGCTAAATGCTTTATTCTACATAGCAATTATCTGTGTAGTTGTTCTGTGTTTTCTGTATAGACTGGAATGGAACTGACAGGTGTCTTTCTGGTCCAGTGCCCATAGTCACAGAAACGTCTCTCTCCCCTCTGTAGGCTCCACCAGTTCCCATAGTCACAGAAACGTCTCTCTCCCCTCTGTAGGCTCCACCAGTTCCCATAGTCACAGAAACATCTCTCTCCCTTCTGTAGGCTCCACCAGTGCCCATAGTCACAGAAACGTCTCTCTCCCCTCTGTAGGCTCCACCAGTGCCCATAGTCACAGAAACATCTCTCTCCCCTCTGTACGCTCCACCAGTGCCCATAGTCACAGAAACGTCTCTCTCCCCTCTGTAGGCTCCACCAGTTCCCATAGTCACAGAAACGTCTCTCTCCCCTCTGTAGGCTCCACCAGTGCCCATAGTCACAGAAACGTCTCTCTCCCCTCTGTAGGCTCCACCAGTTCCCATAGTCACAGAAACAGTCTCTCTTCCCATAGTCACAGAAACGTCTCTCTCCCCTCTGTAGGCTCCACCAGTTCCCATAGTCACAGAAACGTCTCTCTCCCCTCTGTAGGCTCCACCAGTTCCCATAGTCACAGAAACGTCTCTCTCCTCTGTAGGCTCCACCAGTTCCCATAGTCACAGAAACGTCTCTCTCCCCTCTGTAGGCTCCACCAGTTCCCATAGTCACAGAAACGTCTCTCTCCCCTCTGTAGGCTCCACCAGTTCCCATAGTCACAGAAACGTCTCTCTCCCCTCTGTAGGCTCCACCAGTTCCCATAGTCACAGAAACGTCTCTCTCCCTCTGTAGGCTCACCAGATAGTCACAGAAACGTCTCTCTCCCCTCTGTAGGCTCCACCAGTTCTCATAGTCACAGAAACGTCTCTCTCCCCTCTGTAGGCTCCACCAGTGCCCATAGTCACAGAAACGTCTCTCTCCCCTCTGTAGGCTCCACCAGTGCCCATAGTCACAGAAATGTCTCTCTCCCCTCTGTAGGCTCCACCAGTTCCCATAGTCACAGAAACGTCTCTCTCCCCTCTGTAGGCTCCACCAGTGCCCATAGTCACAGAAACGTCTCTCTCCCCCCCTAGTTGTCACAGAAACAGGCTCCACCAGTTCCCATAGTCACAGATAGTCACAGAAATCTCTCTCCCCTCTGTAGGCTCCACCAGTTCCCATAGTCACAGAAACGTCTCTCTCCCCTCTGTAGGCTCCACCAGTTCCCATAGTCACAGAAACGTCTCTCTCCCCTCTGTAGGCTCCACCAGTTCCCATAGTCACAGAAACGTCTCTCCCCTCTGTAGGCTCCACCAGTGCCCATAGTCACAGAAACGTCTCTCTCCCCTCTGTAGGCTCCACCAGTTCCCATAGTCACAGAAACGTCTCTCTCCCCTCTGTAGGCTCCACCAGTGCCCATAGTCACAGAAACGTCTCTCTCCTCTGTAGGCTCCACCAGTTCCCATAGTCACAGAAACGTCTCTCTCCTCTGTAGGCTCCACCAGTGCCCATAGTCACAGAAACGTCTCTCTCCTCTGTAGGCTCCACCAGTTCCCATAGTCACAGAAACGTCTCTCCCCTCTGTAGGCTCCACCAGTGCCCATAGTCACAGAAACGTCTCTCTCCTCTGTAGGCTCCACCAGTGCCCATAGTCACAGAAACGTCTCTCTCCCCTCTGTAGGCTCCACCAGTGCCCATAGTCACAGAAACGTCTCTCTCCTCTGTAGGCTCCACCAGTGCCCATAGTCACAGAAACGTCTCTCTCCTCTGTAGGCTCCACCAGTTCCACCATGTCGGACCACTGGCTGGTCCGTCTGAATGGGGACAGTAAGAGGGGTAGTCTGGTGTCCCGCTCCTCCACCACCTGCCCCTCCTCTGTCCCCGACTCCCCAGAGTCCCCCGTCTTCCTTGATGACCCGCCCAGAGAGGAGGAAGGTGAGGGGCCTGGGAAACATGAGATGCATGGTAAACCAAAGAAAGGTAAAAGAAAATATTTAAAAAACAAAAACGTTCTTCGGTCTTCATTCCATTGGTGTTGGAAGGGTGATGGGTGGTGGTGGTGAGTTTTCCCATTACTACAGTAGGAGAGAGTGGGGTAAGTTGAGTGGTTTACATTCAACATCACTCCGTCAAACAGTATTATTTCTAACAAAGATATTTACATACACTGAGTATACCAAACATTGGGAATACCTTATTAATATTTAATTACCCCCTTTTGCCCTCAGAACAGCCTCAATTTGTCAGGGCATGGACTCTACAAGGTGTCAAAATGTTCCACAGGGACACTGGTCCATGTTGACTCCAATGCTTTCCAAAGTTGTGTCAAGTTGGCTGGATGTCCTTTGGGTGTTGGACCATTCTTGATACACACGGGAAACTGTTGAGGCCCTGTTGTTACCTCATATCCCAGCGATAATGCCTTTCACCTGGGAAGAAAACACTTACATTTGCTCAAGTAGCCATTGGCTCAAATTACACTAAGACAAACATTTTGGCTATATTATCCCACACAGATACAAGGATGCACTTTCCTGCTAGGTTTAGGACCACATATTGAGCTTATAGAGACCCCAACTGATGTATAGAACAATCTTAAAATGATCTACTTTGGTTTAGACACAAGCATCATAAAAATTCACAATAAATTAATTTTGCTTTGTGAAAATCTATTTTTTGGACCTAACTTGCTTACCACTTTTTCCATGTGGTTTCTTCCTTCACAGGCTCGAGAAAAGGATGACATCATCCTAAATAATTGGTCAAATGATTATTGTGTATGGTTTCCTAGAAACAAGGGTGGCTCAACTTTCCCCTTTGGCTCAACTTCTCCCCTATTTAAAGCACTTTGAGCATCTGAAAAAACTACATCTAATCAGTGGTTATTATTATTCCATGTTGTTGCTAATACGCCACACGTGAGCATAGAGTGCATCACCTCTTTAATGTTTAGCTGAACACATTCTACTCGAACTGTGGATGTGCATTTACGTAATCTCTTCCTATACATGCACAGTCCATGCCTACATACAGTTGAAGTCAGAAGTTTACATATACTTAAGTTGGAGTCATTAAAACACGTTTTTCAACCACTCCACAACTTTCTTGTTAACTAACTACAGTTTTGGAAGTCGGTTAGGACATCTACTTTCTGCATGACACAAGTCATTTTTCCAACAATTGTTTACAGACATATTATTTCACTTATAATTCACTGTATCACAATTCCAGTGGGTCAGAGGTTTACATACACTAAGTTGACTGTGCCTTTAAACAGCTTGGAAAATTCCAGAAAATGATGTCATGGCTTTTGAAGCTTCTGATATGCTAATTGACATCATTTGAGTCAATTGGAGGTGTACCTGTGGATGTATTTCAAGGCCTACCTTTCAACTTAGTGCCTCTTTGCTTGACATCATGGGAAAATCAAAATAAATCAGCCAAGACCTCAGAAAAGAAATGGCAGACCTCCACAAGTCTTGTTCATCCTTGGGAGCAATTTCCAAACGCCTGAAGGTACCACATTCATCTGTACAAACAATAGTATGCAGCCGTCATACTGCTCAGGAAGGAGACGCGTTCTGTCTCCTAGAGATGAACATACTTTGTTACGACAAGTGCATATCAATTCCAGAACAACAGCAAAGGACCTTGTGAAGATGCTGGAGGAAACAGGTACAAAAGTATCTATACCCCCAGTAAAACGAGTCTTATATCGACATAACCTGAAAGGCCACTCAGCAAGGAAGAAGCCCCTGCTCCAAAACTGCCTTTAAAAAAGCCAGACTACGGTTTGCAACTGCACATGGGGACAAAGATCTTACTTTTTGGAGCAATGTCTGATGAAACAAGATAGAACTGTTTGGCCATAATGACCATCGTTATGTTTGGAGGAAAAAGGGGGATTGTTGCAACCCGAAGACCGAACACCATCCCAACCGTGAAGCACCGGGGTGGCAGCATCATGTTGTGGGGGTGCTTTGCTGCAAGAGGGACTGGTGCACTTCACAAAATAGATGGCATCATGAGGAAAGGAAAATGATGTGGACGTATTGAAGCAACATCTCAAGACATCAGTCACAGGAACTTAAAGCTTGGTCGCGATTGGTCTTCCAAATGGACAATGACCCCAAGCATACTTCCAAAGTTGTGGCAAAATGGCTTAAGAACAACAAAGTCAAGGTATTGGAGTGGCCATCACAAAGCCCTGACTTAAATCCCATAGAAAATTTGTGTGCAGAACTGAAAAAGCGTGTGCGAGCAAGGAGGCCTACAAACCTGACTCAGTTACACCAACTCTTGTCAGGAGGAATGGGCCAAAAGTCACCCAACTTATTGTGGAAGGCTACCCAAAACATTTGACCCAAGTTAAACAATTTAAAGGCAATGCTACCAAATACTAATTGAGTGTATGTAAACTTCTGACCCACTGGGAATGTGATGAAATAAATCATTCTCTCTACTATTATTCTGACATTTCACATTCTTAAAATAAAGTGGTGATCCTAACTGACCTAAAAGAGGGATTTTTTTTACTAGGATTAAATGTCAGGAATTGTGAAAAACTGAGTTTAAATATATTTGGCTATGGTGTATGTAAACCTATGACTTCAACTGTATATAATGTTGCCGGGGAAAAAAGCTCATTGTGATCGCTGTGCTTGTAATTTACAATTTAATAAAAGGGGTTTGAAAATGTAAAGTTAGTCTAGCTTAAAATGTCAGAGACACTATGGTAAAGTGTTCTTTTCTCTCTTTCACCACCAGGTGGTTTTGAGACCAGGCCGTTCGTACGGGGCATCCAGGGTCGTAGCGTCAGCATGAGGACCCCCACTAAGAACAAAGAGACACTGAACAAGGTCTTCCCGCTACGCTGGTCGTTCGGCTCCAAGGACCGCCAAAATATTGCAGCAGAGGCCGCCCCTGCTCCCATCCCCTGCCCCTGTGGAACTGGTGGAGTACCTAGAGTCTGGAAGAAGACCTCGCTGCACCAAGGACTCTATAGTCAATTTAATGACGGGTTCTGAGAGCCGGAAGGGTCCTGCCATCAGCTCCCCCAGTGTGGGAAGTAGCCTGAACTGCATGGGACAATCAGAGTCTCCGCAGATGCCAGAGGGCCAGAGAAGACCAGTCACAGACAAGACAGGGAGTCTGAGACGAAGTAGCAAAGGGTCCCATCAGCAGCAGAGAGACCAGGGGGACCAGAGAGACCAGGGGGACCAGAGAGACCAGGGGGACCAGAGAGACCAGAGAAACGAGGGTAGGATGGGCAGTAGTAGTAGTACTAACACTCTGACCAGGAGGAATACCAAGAAGAGTAAGGAGAAGGACCAGGGAAAGCCCCAAGAGGCCCCATCTAGGAGGGGGTCTAGTGCAGGCTTCCAGTCCAGCTCCAGCACCCACAGCCTCAGGGACAGAGACTGGGAAGGCACCCTGAGGAGAGGTGCCAAGGGCCACCAGGACCCACCACCAAGGGACTGTCTGGTACCACCCGAGGGAGAAAAGAGAAGGAAGGGTGAGAAGGTAGAGGAGGCCTCCAAGAGCCACGAGGGGCTGCTGTCTTTCTTCAAAAGCAACTTCAAGAAGAAGGACAAGGAGTCGTCATCGTCTCGCAAGTCCGACTCTGGAAAAGTTGGCGACGTCGGCGGGTCCAGCACCTCCCAGCTGTCCCTGTCCAGTGGAGCCCCAGGCGGGGCCACGAAGACGGGGGAGGCAAAATCCAACGGAGCCCCCCACAACGGGAGTGCCAATCGTCTCGGAGACGAGCTGCCCAACGGTAAAGCCAGACGCGCCGCTGCTGCCCATATCAAACGCTCTCAGAGCTCATCCAACATCCCCAGCAAGGAGGAGTCTAGCATGCGAAGGACCGCCTCTTTACACCGCAAAGGGCTGTCCCATGACGTGGCTCTGCCCCCTCGCAGCCTCACAGCAGAGACGCCCTCCTACGGTACCCTGCAGAGGACTCGCTATAGTACCAACTCACTGGGACGCAAGAGGACGGTCCCTGAGTCCAGCTTTTAGCTGACACACACACACACCCTGACACACACACACCAGGGTCGTTTTCACTAGGCACCAAACAGAAGAAATGGACTGAACAGGGAGGGATTATCTTCATTTGTCGAGTAAGAAATGCTATGTTTTTGTTTTCCATTGCAAAATGTTTTTTTCTACATTTTTGCTACAGTGACTTTGCACTAATCAATCTGACCCTGATCAAAGCAATGGAGCTCCACTGGAAGGATACTCCTGTAGCACAGAAGCACAGGTATGTGAAAACCACACAAGGTGGCGTGGAGGGGTGTAGCGTCAGTGAAAGAGCCATTCACAGGGCCAAGGAAAACATTTAGGAAAGGGGACACAAAGTACAACTGCTAACATAAACAAAATGTCATATCAGAATGAATATTTTCTTATTCCAGTTTTGATTTTATTTCTGTGTAAAAATTATTGTGACTTAACAAGTGCCTCAGTAACTGATATGCAGTTTTTAACCAATGAGTTTGTGGACACCTGGTCAGCACCGGAAGCACATGTTGTATTCACACACATACATGCACACACACCCCCACACACACACACAGGCATGCACACACACACACACAGGCATGCACACGCACACACACACACACACACAGGCATGCACACACACGCACAAACATTATCTACACTCGTGTCTTAAAATCGTAGTAAATGAATGGCATTCATCACTATCCTCCTCGATCAGTTTGTCCAGTAGTGGCACCTAAAGGGATGTTATGACGGGGTCATGACAATACGTTTCGTTATTAATGTCTACACGCTCTAGAAGATTTGGACAAAAACATTGATTCATTGAAAGTCTACATCAGAGCTTTAATAGGTGATTTCCTCCTAGATTGAACTATGAATGATTTAATAACTGGTTGTACGTGCTGCTTGCACTGCAAACTGGCTGCTATATAGATTCGCACATTGCAAGTGAAGGTTATGATATTGCACTTTCTACAATGCCAATGGTACCGAACTCTCCCTTTCATGCAGTAAGAAGGGGACCCTCCTAACAATATAACTTGGCCTACGCAACACGTCCCTCTTCATTCTTAAACTCGTGAAAATATGCAGTTTGACCACACAATCCATTATTATAAATTCAAGTACATTTATATGGAAATTTGACATTTTTAGCACTGAAATCTGGCTTTATGATTCTAAGGAAATGAGTACAAATTAGTACAAAATGACCTCAGATTGATCTATTCTTGCTACCGGTAGGTAATTGAACTTACTGATGCTGATACACTGACATTCTGGTATGTAGGTCTATGTGGTACTGTATTAGAGAGGCAAGCGATGTCGATGGATTGCATCACTATGCAGTTCTCTATGAAGGATCATGCACTGTAACAGTAAGGTCACTGTAACAGTAAGGTCACTGTAACAGTAAGGTCTAACAGTAAGGTCACTGTAACAGTAAGGTCTAACAGTAAGGTCACTGTAACAGTAAGGTCTAACAGTAAGGTCACTGTAACAGTAAGGTCTAACAGTAAGGTCACTGTAACAGTAAGGTCACTGTAACAGTAAGGTCATTTATTTGAATCATCAGACTGTCCACTACAGTAGGCAGTAGATGCACTGGTCCGATCACCCCTGAATGTCACATACGTGTTATTTATCAACCTTGATGAGCTCTTTGGCCCCCCCCTTATCCAGTCTTACTTCTCATCCTCTCTCTCTTCACTCCTCCACATCAATCCGTCTTATCTTTTTTCAAAAAAAAAATTAATTCCCTGTTGTCATCCATCGTGACTCATCAAGTCTCTTTGGCCACTGACTAAAGGTCCCCTCTGCTCCAATCTGCAGAGCTCTCGCCTGGCGTTAACGGCGTAGGCGTTCGATTGAAACACCCTCGCTCTCACTGGGTTGAAATTAGCGGTGTAATTGGGTCGAGTCTCTACGGTACAATATCCCTTCTTAAGAGTCGTTAAGGTACACCGTGGGAAGAGGCTGTAGCTACTGGCAGAGTCACGTAATGTCTGAGTCTGAGAACCTTTTACATTTTTTTTACCTGTTAGTCATCCATTTTCCTTCCTGAAAGCTACAGTATATGTACAGCTACAGTATATGTACAGCTACAGTATATGTACAGCTGCAGTATATGTACAGCTACAGTATATGTACAGCTACAGTATATGTACAGCTGCAGTATATGTACAGCTACAGTATATGTACAGCTACAGTATATGTACAGCTGCAGTATATGTACAGCTACAGTATATGTACAGCTACAGTATATGTACAGCTGCAGTATATGTACAGCTACAGTATATGTACAGCTGCAGTATATGTACAGCTACAGTATATGTACAGCTGCAGTATATGTACAGCTACAGTATATGTACAGCTACAGTATATGTACAGCTGCAGTATATGTACAGCTACAGTATATGTACAGCTGCAGTATATGTACAGCTGCAGTATATGTACAGCTACAGTATATGTACAGCTACAGTATATGTACAGCTGCAGTATATGTACAGCTACAGTATATGTACAGCTGCAGTATATGTACAGCTACAGTATATGTACAGCTGCAGTATATGTACAGCTGCAGTATATGTACAGCCAGCTACAGTATATGTACAGCCAGCTACAGTATATGTACAGCTGCAGTATATGTACAGCTACAGTATATGTACAGCTGCAGAATATGTACAGCTGCAGTGGATGTACAGCTGCAGTATATGTACAGCTGCAGTATATGTACATGCTGCAGTATATGTACAGCTGCAGTATATGTACAGCCAGCTACAGTATATGTACAGCCAGCTACAGTATATGTACAGCCAGCTACAGTATATGTACAGCTGCAGTATATGTACAGCTGCAGTGTATGTACAGCTGCAGTATATGTACAGCTGCAGTATATGTACATCTGCAGTATATGTACATCTGCAGTATATGTACAGCTGCAGTATATGTACAGCAGCAGTATATGTACAGCTGCAGTATATGTACAGCTGCAGTACAGTATATGTACAGCTGCAGTATATGTACAGCTGCAGTATATGTACAGCTGCAGTATATGTACAGCTACAGTATATGTAAAGCTACAGTATATGTACAGCCAGCTACAGTATATGTACAGCCAGCTACAGTATATGTACAGCCAGCTACAGTATATGTACAGCCAGCTACAGTATATGTACAGCTGCAGTATATGTACAGCCAGCTGCAGTATATGTACAGCCAGCTACAGTATATGTACAGCTGCAGTATATGTACAGCTGCAGTATATGTAGCTTTCAGTTGATACTTTTAATGGACCTAGCCGTGCCGCACTTTATCGTAGGGGTGAGAAAAACACTTCAACACCCCACACTAGTTAGTCCTTGACACTAATTAACTCCTTACACTTAGCGCCTGCCTGTGCCACTCGGGCACAGTTCTAAGCAATAAAGATTGAATGAATGTCTGGTCACGTCGTGTCCATGTTTTGCACATAGAATATACTGCTGAAGTGAAAGTTGAAGGAAGCATTGTGGGCAGCAATTCAACATCTTGTCATTGGTACACCAAGCATGGATAACAATAAGGTACCAAATCCATATGGCCAGTTTTCAGCTCATTTCTTTAACAAATGATGCCTTTTTTTAGTATAGCCAGTTTTCACTCACAATAATTATTGGACCAAGCCAAAGCATTGGTTTTATCCTGGAGCAATTTTTTACAGTAACAAACTCACCAGTCACTATTGACTCTATTGGGAAGATGGAGGATCACATCAGTTTCATGTTAAATAAATAAGCCTATTACAATCCTGAATTGTGAAGTTTTGTCATTTGTCTTTGCAGCTTGAATTCCTGGGGGACAGAGGGGTGTTGAGTTTGAGTTGCTACAGTACTTCGCAGTCAACCGTCTTAAAACTTCACTGTTGCCCGTAGGTCTTTTCTGTGAACGAGCTATGCTTGGTGATAGATAGCATGTCTTATCTATAGACAACATGGTCTCATTAAAATATGTCAAAATAGTGCCATATTAACCATTAGTTATACTGTATGTCACAGAAACAAACATATGATGTCTGCTGTGGGAATAAGAGCGTTCAGATGGGACACAAAGTCTGTATTGTTCATTGACATTTTGTTTTTCTTTTGTTCTAGATGAGGACACTATGTACAGTGCCTTGCGAAAGTATTCGGCCCCCTTGAACTTTGCGACCTTTTGCCACATTTCAGGCTTCAAACATAAAGATATAAAACTGTATTTTTTTGTGAAAAATCAACAACAAGTGGGACACAATCATGAAGTGGAACAACATTTATTGGATATTTCAAACTTTTTTAACAAATCAAAAACTGAAAAATTGGGCGTGCAAAATTATTCAGCCCCTTTACTTTCAGTGCAGCAAACTCTCTCCAGAAGTTCAGTGAGGATCTCTGAATGATCCAATGTTGACCTAAATGACTAATGATGATAAATACAATCCACATGTGTGTAATCAAGTCTCCGTATAAATGCACCTGCACTGTGATAGTCTCAGAGGTCCGTTAAAAGCGCAGAGAGCATCATGAAGAACAAGGAACACACCAGGCAGGTCCGAGATACTGTTGTGAAGAAGTTTAAAGCTGGATTTGGATACAAAAAGATTTCCCAAGCTTTAAACATCCCAAGGAGCACTGTGCAAGCGATAATATTGAAATGGAAGGAGTATCAGACCACTGCATATCTACCAAGACCTCTAAACTTTCAGCTCATACAAGGAGAAGACTGATCAGAGATGCAGCCAAGAGGCCCATGATCACTCTGGATGAACTGCAGAGATCTACAGCTGAGGTGGGAGACTCTGTCCATAGGACAACAATCAGTCGTATATTGCACAAATCTGGCCTTTATGGAAGTGTGGCAAGAAGAAAGCCATTTCTTAAAGATATCCATAAAAAGTGTTGTTTAAAGTTTGCCACAAGCCACCTGGGAGACACACCAAACATGTGGAAGAAGGTGCTCTGGTCAGATGAAACCAAAATTGAACTTTTTGGCAACAATGCAAAATGTTATGTTTGGCGTAAAAGCAACACAGCTCATCACCCTGAACACACCATCCCCACTGTCAAACATGGTGGTGGCAGCATCATGGTTTGGGCCTGCTTTTCTTCAGCAGGGACAGGGAAGATGGTTAAAATTGATGGGAAGATGGATGGAGCCAAATACAGGACCATTCTGGAAGAAAACCTGAAGGAGTCTGCAAAAGACCTGAGACTGGGACGGAGATTTGTCTTCCAACAAGACAATGATCCAAAACATAAAGCAAAATCTACAATGGAATGGTTCAAAAATAAACATATCCAGGTGTTAGAATGGCCAAGTCAAAGTCCAGACCTGAATCCAATTGTGAATCTGTGGAAAGAACTGAAAACTGCTGTTCACAAATGCTTTCCATCCAACCTCACTGAGCTCGAGCTGTTTTGCAAGGAGGAATGGGAAAAAATGTCAGTCTCTCGATGTGCAAAACTGATAGACATACCCCAAGCGACTTACAGCTGTAATCGCAGCAAAAGGTGGCGCTACAAAGTATTAACTTAAGGGGGCTGAATAATGTTGCACGCCCAATTGTTCAGTTTTTGATTTGTTAAAAAAGTTTGAAATATCCAATAAATGTCGTTCCACTTCATGATTGTGTCCCACTTGTTGTTGATTCTTCACAAAAAAATACAGTTTTATATCTTTATGTTTGAAGCCTGAAATGTGGCAAAAGGTCGCAAAGTTCAAGGGGGCCGAATACTTTCGCAAGGTACTATACCTACCACAAAGTTTACTTGTACCAAAATTAAAATGAAGACTACAAATGAAGGTTTTTTTTCCAATTATTTTGTGAAATGTGGGATAAAGATGATTTATATGCAACTTTTCTACATTTTATAAGAGTTTTGTAAATATATGAATACACATAGCTCGATATAATATATGTATAAAGGGAGACATGATGTAGTATAGCCTTGTATAAATCGCAGGGCTATGAGGTTAAGGCTGATGCACAAGTATAGGCCTCAACTGTGGTGTGTACTGTTCTTCTATGCACAAGAGTACAACAAGGTATATGTTATTACTGTAAAACTATTACTGTAAAACGACCACGAGGGTTTGTATCTGCCTAATATGTTTATACTGCAAATAAAGCACATTGTTTAACACACTTGGGTTTGTGTGCAGTTATGTATTCTGTATTCACTTACTTGGATACATGTGTATTGTATATTCTAAACTGAGTGGTTCGAGCCCGAATGCTGATTGGCTGACAGCCGTGGTATATCAGACCATATAGCACAGGAATGACAAAGCATTACTTTTTATTGGTCTAATTGCATTGGTAACCAGTTTATGGTAACACCCCCTCAGGCCTTATTGCTTCGTGTTCTTAATGTTTTGTACACTCAGTGTATAGTATAGTATAGTATACATGGGTATAGTATGGTGCTGGTTCCATTGTTGGAGCTGTCTTCATACTCTTCAAGCGTCTACATAAAGAACACCTATAAACATCATCTCTCCCACCTACCATGCCAGTATTTCTTTGAAAGGTTCACATTGTTGTACTTCAGGGCTGGGCTCAATTCGAATTGAAGGCATTCAATTCAGGAGGTGATTTTAAAAAATTATCAAATGAAACCCTTTTGAAGTAAATAGCTTCTACTAATCAGTTTATTGAGATGTCATTGAAAATAGATGCAATTTTTTAAAATTAACTTTACTTTCTGAATTGACTGCCTTCAATGCAAATTGAAACCCCAGCCCTGATGCAATTACTTAGAATGAACTGGCATGTTTTGAATTAAAGGCCAAGTACCAAGGACATAAGTGCGCTGAACAATTCCAAGCAAACCTGCACTTTCACAGTTCAAAAAGAATAAACAGACCAAAAGGGTTGATTCTATTGAGTGACTGAAACAACAATGAATAATAGACGCAACTGAGCAGGACAATTCATTTTTCAAACTCTACTTTCAAAACTCTCATTTTAATATTTTGCCTCTTTTGAAATTCAATAAGATTTCCTTAACATACTGTAAGAGGCCTCTAGTCCTGTATATCTCAACAGTGTTGGAGCAAGAGGCTTTTATTATTTTGGTAATAAGAGCAGCCTGTTAACCAAAGCTATTTCCCTTCCTGTATTTTCTTGAAGGGATGTGCTCATTATCCCTATGTAGGGAAATACTCTAACCAGAGCCCAATAGGGTGTCGTTTTAGATGCACATAGAGAGTGGGGCTAAGCAGCAGCTCACTTTAATGTGAGCTGACATTCTATCATTCACTTGATCACTATGATGCATCATACATTCATCACCCTAATGCCAGAATTGAGATAATTTCGACAATTAGTCAATTTCACATGGTTGGCAATAATTGCTCATTAGATGGCACTATTGCAGTTGGTATGGTGGTGTCTAGTGGTTGAGTGCAGATTATATAATTTGATCATATAGGGTTTAGTTCCAACGTTCATCACATTCTTGTTCTATTTGGAAAAGCAAACCTGCCCTGAGACATAGATTGAAGGCAATGAGACCAGACAAATTCATTTTAATGTAATTTATGCTGAAAGAACATCTTGAGAAATGAAGTTGTGCATATATGAAATTGTGTATATTAGCCTTCCATTTCATTTCATACCAGTGAATCATGGGATACATGGTGCACCGACAGGTAGAACATTCAACACTCCGTTGCCCTGACACCTGAGGGTGAGTAGAGATGCCGATACATTTAGCTCCTTTGTTCCAATGGAGAAACAGACAGCATGGCTCGGAGCCATTCATAGACATGTACCGATGTGGCTTGTTATCTTTAGTCACAGTGAGACAGAGATTCACAGTGTGTGAACTAAAGGAGATGGGATGAATGAATAGGATAAAGGTATCCTATTGAGTCTTCACAAAGATGTGTTAGGTTCTTATTTATCAGAGTAAATAACTCACGGACACTAGAGAAGCTTAACCAAGTTTAATTCTCCCCAACGGGTCATTACAGCTGTAATTCAGACCACCAGATATTTCTCACCATCACAGGTATATATATCCCACTTAAGACACTCCTTCTCAAACTGGAAGTCTTCCGACTAGCTTGGAAAGACAGTACCGTACAGTACCGAAGAGCCCTTACTGCTGCTCGATCATCCTATTTTTCTAACTTAATTGAGGAAAATAACAATCCGAATTTCCTTTTTGATACTGTCGCAAAGCTAACTAAAAAGCAGCATTCCCCAAGAGAGGATGGCTTTCACTTCAGCAGTGATAAATTCATGAACTTCTCTGAGGAAAAGATCATGATTATTAGAAAGCAAATTACGGACTCCTCTTTAAATCTGCGTATTCCTTCAAAGCTCAGTTGTCCTGAGTCTGCACAACTCTGCCAGGACCTAGGATCAGGAGAGACGCTCAATTGTTTTAGTACTATATGTCTTGACACAATGATGAAAATAATCATGGCCTCTAAACCTTCAAGCTGCATACTGGCCCCTATTCCAACTAAACTACTGAAAGAGCTGCTTCCTGTGCTTGGCCCTCCTATGTTGAACATAATAAACGGCTCTCTAACCACCGGATGTGTTCCAAACTCACTAAAAGTGGCAGTAATAAAGCCTCTCTTGAAAAAGCCAAAACTTGACCCAGAAAATATAAAAAATGATCGGCCTATATCGAATCTTCCATTCCTCTCAAAATTTTTAGAAAAGGCAGCAACTCACTGCTGTCTCTGCCTGGCCGGTTCCCCTCTTTCCACTGGGATTCTCTGCCTCTAACCCTATTACAGGGGCTGAGTCACTGGCTTACTGGGGCTCTTTCATACCGTCCCTGGGAGGGGTGCGTCACCTGAGTGGGTTGAGTCACTGATGTGATCTTCCTGTCTGGGTTGGCGCCCCCCACTTGGGTTTGTACCGTGGCGGAGATCTTTGTGGGCTATACTCGGCCTTGTCTCAGGATGGTAAGTTGGTGGTTGAAGATATCCCTCTAGTAGTGTGGGGGCTGTGCTTTGGCAAAGTGGGTGGGGTTATATCCTTCCTGTTTGGCCCTGTCCGGGGGTGTACTCGGATGGGGCCACAGTGTCTCCTGACCCCTCCTGTCTCAGCCTCCAGTATTTATGCTGCAGTAGTTTGTGTCGGGGGCTAGGGTCAGTTTGTTATATCTGGGAGTACTTCTCCTGTCCTATTCGGTGTCCTGTGTGAATTTAAGTGTGCTCTCTCTAATTCTCTCTTTCTTTCTCTCTCTCGGAGGACCTGAGCCCTAGGACCATGCCTCAGGACTACCTGACATGATGACTCCTTGCTGTCCCCAGTCCACCTGGCCGTGCTGCTGCTCCAGTTTCAACTGTTCTGCCTTATTATTATTGGACCATGCTGGTCATTTATGAACATTTGAACATCTTGGCCATGTTCTGTTATAATCTCCACCCGGCACAGCCAGAAGAGGACTGGCCATCCCACATAGCCTGGTTCCTCTCTAGGTTTCTTCCTAGGTTTTGGCCTTTCTAGGGAGTTTTTCCTAGCCACCGTGCTTCTACACCTGCATTACTTGCTGTTTGGGGTTTTAGGCTGGGTTTCTGTACAGCACTTTGAGATATCAGCTGATGTACGAAGGGCTATATATAAAAAAAATGATTTGATTCTCTTCGATTCTTACATCTTATGGTTAAACAGGAAGTGGCTAGTAAATCCTTAATACTCCCTTCAGTGGATCTGTCCTGACCTCAACCCCTCCTTCACCTAATCCACAGATGTTCATCTGCTTCCCCTATAGCAATCCTTTGATCTCCTCCCGTCCACCCAGAACATTCTACAGCCACTCTGTCATTCCACAGATCTCACTCCTTTATATACAATGCGTCTGATCTTCAATATCTCAATGTTCAACTTTTTGAAAACAAACACTCCTCTTGAACAAAAGCATCCAAATGTTAAATTTATATAAACTTGGAAATTACTTAAATGGACAAACAATAATAAAACATGAATTTAAAAAACGAACAAGTGGAACAAACATTCACTGTGAGGTTTACAAACTCAGAGACTTATGTTCTATAATCACACCATACACAATTTTATTTCCATCTCTCATCACACAATAAAATGCCATTCCAGCTGAATCTGCTGTCTTGTTCCATGTCAGCTGGAACACTTTGTTTCTCCACTTTCTCCTTCTGGTTCCTAAGAAAGTGATAGCATAAGACTTGGAAAGCAACAAAAACACACAAACCATAACAGTATTAACGTGACCTAGTAATATTTTACATCAATAGCAGTCAATATTAATCCTCACCTTAATTCAGTTGTAACGGCGTTCTTCGTTTGTATAAAGAGAGGACCGAAATGCAGCGTGGTGGTTACTCATGATCTTTAATGAAGGATCGCGATACATGAAACAACTGATACAAAATAACAAACGGAACGTGAAACCTAATTACAGCCTATCTGGTGAACACTACACAAAGACAGGAACAATCACCCACAAAATACAAAGTGAAACTCAGGCTACCTAAATACGGTTCCCAATCCGAGACAACGAGAATCACCTGACTCTGATTGAGAACCGCCTCAGGCAGCCAAGCCTAACTAGACACACCCCTAATCATTCACAATCCCAATGCTATAAAACCCCAATACGAACACAACACATAACCCATGTCACACCCTGGCCTGACCAAAATATATCACGAAAACACAAAACATTATGACCAAGGCGTGACATCAGTCTCATCTGAAAGTTGTAAATTCTTGGTTATCTGCACGAACCCTGGCTAACAAGTTGAATCAGCAATACAAAATTGGGTTTAATTATTTATTTACTAACTACCTAACTAATCACACAGAATTACATATACACATAATTAATCATAACTTCATAAAGGAAAACGTCCCTAGCGGGCGGAACAGATATGACAGCTTGTTACACAAAAGAAAAGAGGCTGGGTTTGAGTGAAAGAACGGGAAGACTGAGGAACAAAGGGCGAAGCTGTGCTATCGTAAATACAGTATCTTATGCATTCTAAATGACCACCCATTTGGAAAAGGAAAATGCAATAAATATTTACTCTGAGCTGTGCTTCAGTAAGTTGGTGTTAGATGGAAAGCCTTGTTGCCCAACCGAGTCCTTTGTCCTTTGAAGAATGTCTCTGGTTGTCAATTGGATACGTTGTAGTAACGTCGTTGTGTGGTAGACGGGATACTCTGTCTGTTCCTTCCTAACCTGCGTTTGCAGCTGCTGTTGCTAACTCAACGGCTAGGAGGTATCACTTCTGTAGTGAATAAGAGTTCAAAGTTCATACCATTCGCAACCAAAGCTCACGCTGATGTTGGCTTCGTTCTGTAGTTATTATCTGAACCATTCTGACATTGGACCGTCGTCCTCACATCCTCCGAACAGGAGGTTATATTGTCATCAAGGCTTTATATAGGAAGGGAGAGGCGGGCGTATTTGAAATGTTTTATAGCCCATGTCCCTTCACAGGGGCGGGCCACTGATTGAGCAGAGCCCTACCTTATGAAAACCCAAATTTTAGAAGCCAAAAGCACATTTCATCCCATCACGAATAATTTCATATTCAAACATTTAAATTGAACAACAATTCCATGTGAATCTGATAACTCTGATGTGTAGACTTTCCACTGTAGAGTTTGTCATCTTATCATTGATGAGAATGTCTCAGATGACAACCGAAATGACATCATATTCATTAAGTACCACTGCATATGTTCAATTGGTCGGATTACCAGAATATAGTTCATTTCCCCCCCCCCACCTTCTGATGTTCCCAGAATCTCTATGTTAACCAAGGGTTTTGCAAATGTAATATCAGTAGGGTAGAGAGAGGAAATGTCATAAACTTTACCCCCAGGCCAACGTCATGACAATGGTTTTGTCCCGTAACACACATCACCAAATTTATTTCCACATAATCTGCCATAGTTCACCACCCCAACAGGGCACAAAACTAACCTGCCATTCACACTCACACTTTTACGGCCACTACAACTAGGCTCTCACCCAGTTATAGGTTATGTAGGGAACCAACCCCCCTAGGATTTACCCATCGCAGGTTCCACCCTGCGCGGGCTTACCTTCCGGGACTCAACTTATACTTAGAGTACTAGCAGAAACCAACCTACTAGGAATTTACCCCCTAGGACTTACCTTTTGCAGATTCTAAACTGCGCAGGGCCTCACCCTTTTTTATAGTAATCACAGGTACTAACCCACTGGGATTTACTACTTGCTTTATAGTACTAGCAGGAACCAACCTACTAGGGATTTACTCTACAGGTACCAGCCTGTACGAGTTTCCCATCCGGGACATACCATTTACCGTAAAGCTACGACCGGTCGTTATACAATGGGCCTACTGAATTAAACTCAGGCTCTCCAGGTCCGTGTCCCATAATTAGTTCAGCAAACGATTCTCATCTCCCCAAGATGTCAAAATGAGTGGAAACAGATATAGGAACTAGCCTACCTTGTTTGTTGCCAGCTCTGCTCCACTGATCTGGACTCCTTGGTTTGACTACAAAATGTGACGAATCCTGCCGACAACACCAACTGTTAGGTTCTTATTTATCAGAGTAAATAACTCAAGGACACTAGAGAAGCTTAACCAAGTTTAATTATCCCCAAAGGGTCGTTACAGCTGTAATTCAGACCACCAGACATTTCTCACCATCACAGGTAAAAATATCCCACTTAACCTGTTGCTTCTACCCTCTACTTTTTGAACATTCTGTTAAAAATCGCGCAACATTTCAGCGCCCTGCTACTCATGCCAGGAATATAGTATATGCATTTGCTTAGTCTGTGTGGATAGAAAACACTGACGTTTATAAAACTGGTTAAATCACTGCTGTGGCTTTACCAGAACGGCATTTACATCGAAAAGCACAGGAAAAACTGATCACTGAAAATGGGAAAATATATCCATGCGCTACTTGAACCCATTGATAAAGGTGAACCACAATTAATTGACTGAGGTTGCAGTACCTACAGCTTCCACACGGTGTCTAGAGTCTTGTCATTTCCCTTAGAGTTTTTTCTTGGTCAAACACATGCAGGGCACCGTATTTCCTTAGGTCTAGGACCGGATATTTTCGTTGAGTTTCTAGCCGGACATTTTTCCAGACGGACAGCTAATGATCTTTACATCGCCTCCTGATGAATTTTATCGCTTATTAACGTTTACTAATACCTAAAGTTGCATTACAAACGTATTTCGAAGTGTTTTGTGAAAGTTTATCGTCGACTTTTGAATTTTAGAAAAAAAAAAATGACGTTACGTTTTGAAAACGCTGTTTTTTTCGACAAATTTATTAACTTTATCACACAGTCTACATATAACGATATCTTGGCTTTATATGGACCGATTTAATCGAAATAAAGACCCAATAGTGTTTATGGGACATCTAGGAGTGCCAACAAAGAAGATGGTGAAAGGTAATGACTGTTTTCTATTTTATTGTGCGGTTTGTGTATGGGACATCTAGGAGTGCAAAGAAGATGGTGAAAGGTAATGAAATGCTAATTATTTTGTTTACGTCCCCTGCGTGGCTTTTGTGTTGTAGTGTATTGGTGCATGCTATCAGATAATAGCTTCTCATGCTTTCGCCGAAAAGCATTTTAAAAATCTGACTTGTTGCCTGGATTCACAACGAGTGTAGCTTTAATTCGATACCCTGCATGTGTATTTTAATGAACGTTTGAGTTTTAACTAATACTATTAGCATTTAGCGTAGCGCATTTGCATTTCCAGAGCTCTAGTTGGGACGCAAGCGTCTCAGGTAGAAGCAAGAGGTTAAGACACTCCTCCTTCTCTTCAATTCTTACATCTTATGGTTAAACAGGAAGTGGGTAGTAAACCTTTATTACTCCCTTCGGGGGATCTGACCTGACCTCCTGACCTCAACCCCTCCGTCACCTAATCCACAGATGTTAATCTGCTTCCCCTATAGCAATCATTTGATCTCCTCCCATCCACCCATCACATTCCACAGACACTCTGTCTTTCTACAGATCTCACTCCTTTATATATTGTGCGTCTGATCTATGTCTTTAATATCTCAATGTTCAAAATTTAGAATCCAACAGATAGCACCCATTTAGATGTGAATTAACAGGCTCTCTCTATTGTAGTCTCATTGAGACATCTGAGGCATTACATTTGAATGACTTACGTCTAAAAGAAAACACACCACGCAGTGATTTTTGACCAATGTGAGGAAACGTCCCAAATGGAATCCTATTCCCTATATAGTGAACTACTTTTGGCCAGTAATTCTGGTTAAATGTAGTGCACTATCAAGGCAGTAGGGTGTAGTTTGGGATGCAACCAGTGTGTTCTTGTATGTGATCATGTTGGCTTGATTTATGGCTGTGTTCTGGTCTGGAGAGTGGACTGTCAGACCCAGTAGAATGAATGGGGTTAAATGAGATAATGACCACCATACAGAACACAGATAATGGACACAACGGACAGAACATTGCCCTGTTCTTGGAAACGAGAAGGAACAGCATCCTAAGCTTTGCCAATGAGGCCACTGGGCCATTGGGTTTGTTTGACTTGACTTTGCCGTTAACTCGCAGTGCAGTACTTTCCATATTACCCTCATCCTAAGGGTTTACTTAAAGTTATTGAGTTCTAGGTGACTTTTCTGATTTTTAAATGAGGAAGGCTCAACTTCAGTCCCTAGAAGGTGGCTAATGTAATAATATAATTACGTCTGATGTCCTTTAATAGCCACTCTTGTTGCTCAATTAAACATCAAAGTGGAAAGAAAATCAGCCCTCTATGGAGCTTTAACTTATGGGCAGGTGGGACAGTAGCGTCCCACCTGGCCAACATCCAGTGAAATTGCCAAGCTCGAATTTCAAATGACAGAAATATAAATATTTAACATTCATGAAAATACAAGTATTATACATCAAAATAAATCTTAACTTCTTATTAATGTCAGATTTCAAAAAGGCTTTACGGCGAAAGCACACCATGTGATTATCCGAGGACAGCGCCCCACATACAAAAACATGAAAAACATTTTTCAACCAGGCAGGTGCGACACGAAAGTCAGAAATAGCGATATAATAAATGCATTACCTTTGAAGATCTTCTTCTGTTGGCACTCCAGTTACATCACAAATGGTCCTTTTGTTTGATAAAGTCCTTCTTTATATCCATAAAAACTCAGTTTAGCTGGCGAGCTTCACCATTAAAGCTCCACAGTCACCATAGTCATTAAAGCTCCATAGCCACCAGTTTCCCTCCTTCAAAATGCACACAAAATGAATCCCAAACGTTACCAATAAACTTATCCTAACAAGTCAAACAATGTTTATAATCAAACATCAGGTACCCTAATACATAAATAAACTATACAATTTAAGACGGAGAATAGTATGTTCATTACCGGAGATAAAAAACAAAGAACGCACTTTCACCCACACGCATGGAAACACTACAGCCAAAATGGGAGCCACTTAGAAAAACTACAACTTCTAGCTCATTTTTCCAAAAAACAGCCTGAAACTCTTTCTAAAGACTGTTGGCATCTAGTGGAAGCCGACTATGGAGCTTTAATGACTATGGAGCTTTAATGACAATTGAGCTTTAATGACTATGGTGACTATGGCGCTTTAATGACTATGGTGACTATGGAGATTTAATGACAATGGTGACTATGGAGCTTTAATGACAATGGTGGCTATGGGGCTTTAATGACTATTGTGACTGTGGAGCTTTAATGAATATGGAGCTTTAATGACTATTGAGCTTTAATGACTATGTCGTTTTAATGACTATTGAGCTTTAATGACTATTGAGCTTTAATTACTATTTAGCTTTAATGACTATTGATCTTTAATGACTATGGATCTTTAATGACTATGGAGCTTTAATGACTATGGTGACTATGGAGCTTTAATGACTATGGTGACTATGGAGCTTTAATGACAATGGTGACTATGGAGCTTTAATGACTATGGAGCTGTAATGACTATGGAGCTGTAATGACTATGGAGCTTTAATGACTATGGAGCTTTAATGACTATGGAGCTTTATTGACTATGAAGCTTTAATGACTATGGAGCTTTAATGACTATTGAACTTTAATAACTATGGAGCTTAATGACTATGGTGACTATAGAGCTTTAATGACTATGGAGCTTTAATGACTATTAAACTTTAATGACTATGGAGCTTTAATGACTATGGTGACTATAGAGCTTTAATGACTATGGAGCTTTAATGACTATGAAGCTTTAATGACTATGGAGCTTTAATGACTATGAAGCTTTGACTATTAAACTTTAATGACTATGGAGCTTAATGACTATGGTGACTATAGAGCTTTAATGACTATTGAGCTTTAATGACTATGGAGCTTTAATGACTATGGAGCTTTAATGACTATAGAGCTTTAATGACTATGGAGCTTTAATGACTATGAAGCTTTAATGACTATGGAGCTTTAATGACTATGAAGCTTTAATGACAATTGAACGTTAATGACTATGGAGCTTTAATGACTATGGAGCTTAATGACTATGGAGCTTTAATGACTATTGAACTTTAATGACTATGGAGCTTTAATGACTATGGAGCTTAATGACTATGGTGACTATAGAGCTTTAATGACTATGGAGCTTTAATGACTATGAAGCTTTAATGACTATGGAGCTTTAATTACTATTGAACTTTAATGACTATGGAGCTTTAATGACTATGGAGCTTTAATGACTATGGAGCTTTAATGACTATGGAGCTTTAATGACTATGGAGCTTTAATGACTATGGAGCTTTAATGACTATGGAACTTTAATGACTATGGAGCTTAATGACTATGGTGACTATAGAGCTTTAATGACTATGGAGCTTTAATGACTATGGAGCTTTAATGACTATTGAGCTTTAATGACTTTTGAGCTTTAATGACTATTAAGCTTTAATGACTATTGAACTTTAATGACTATGGAGCTTTAATGACTATTGAACTTTAATGACTATGGAGCTTTAATGACTACTGAACTTTAATGACTATGGAGCTTTAATGACTATGGAGCTTTAATGACTATGGGGTTATAATGACTATGGAGCTGTAATGACTATGGAGCTGTAATGACTATGGAGCTTTAATGACTATTGAACTTTAATGACTATGGACCTTTAATGACTATGGACCTTTAATGACTATGGAGCTTTTATTACTATTGAACTTTAATGACTTTGGGGTTTTAATGACTTTTGAGCTTTAATGGCTATTGAACTTTAATGACTGTGGAGCTTTAATGACTATGGAGCTTCAATGACTATGGAGCTTTAATGACTATGGAGCTTTAATGACTATGGAGCTTTAATGACTATGGAGCTTAATGACTATGGTGACTATGGAGATTTAATGACTATGAAGCTTTAATGACTATGGAGCTTTAATGACTTTGGAGCTTTTCTCTTAATCCAACTCTCAGCGAGCGCCTCCAGTCTTCAGGTGATGACGTCATTTAATGGAAACTTAATAATAATCACGTGCTGACAGTCGTTAGGTCCTATAAGTTAAAACTATGGCTCTTAATAGAATCTGTACTATTCATTGTATTTTCTGCATATAGTCATATCACACACAGAGTAATTTAATATTGAATAGTTCCTGGGGCAAGATGAGACATCAAGTACCGCAATTGATGTTGCAGCCGAATCAGGACTTCAGATCTGTGTGACTGTGAGGTGTACACACACACACACACACACACACACACACACACCTCCCACCCATGCAGTACTGACTGACCTGCTATTCTCAGAATCTACACTTCAAAAAAGATGATGCCCTCCAGAGAGAGGTCATGTGTGTGTTCTCTCTCTCCTGTAGTGTGTCTGCTCTGCGCTGGGTTGGCTTCTGAAGGCTCCTTTAGTGCCTGAAGGCTTTGAGAACCCTACACTTGAATTTCTTTTCTCCAGATGCCAAGCACGTTTTCAATCCAGCCCACTCAAGGTAAAATATAACTTTGTTTGATTTCTGAGTATTATTTAAGAAAATTAATTCTTTGAAGACCATACTCAATTGTATTTATTCATAAACATATTTCTTGTAATGAATTTACCGTCTGTTTTATTTTCTCTAGAAACATAAGTACACAGAATTTGTCAATGCAACCCAGAATATATGCTCCCTGATTATAACCAGAAAAAAACTTTATGCTTGGGAATAATTGCATGTTTTTTTCATCTGCATAGAAAAACAACATCAATCTTTAAAAAACAACAACATGTGACATAATTAAGACTTCAAATGTGATCACTTTACCCATGTCAGTTGCAAACTACCGAGGGTATACCATATTCAATCAAAAAACATGTATGTTCTTGGAACATGGCACATGCTGTGCGTGATTGATATTGAGAAGCCATTTGAGATCTAATGCAGTGTGAGCACATAAACAAAATAAGATGGATTATTAAGAAACCATATTCAATCATATTAATGTATTTCTTCGTTTTCCCCTCCAGACTCAACAATCTGTATGTACTGTCCCACACACACACACACACACACACCCTCTAGCTATATATGCTATGCTCCCCTGGGGAGCCAGTTATATAAGAAGATCCGTTGATCAGATCACACATTGATCCCATACTGTGACCTCTCTCTGTGGAGACGACATGAAACTAGGCCCCCATTCATCCTAAATGATGCTCTAGCCTGGTCCCAGATCTGTTTGTACTGTCTTGACAACATTGACATCCTATTGACAAGACAGCACAGACTGATCTGGAATCAGGATGTAATGATGCACCACTGCATGATAACCTCCAGGAGTCACACTCAATACAATATGCTCTCTATTTGAAAATCCATTATAAACACACTGGTTAAGTTAGCAGGCCTGGTTTATGTCTGTGTTCTATTATGATGGAGCTGCTTGTCAATCAAAAGGGCTATATACTGTAGATGCTTCAGAAATAATTCATTCAAGTAAATGTTATGCTATTTAAAGGGGTTACGCTACTTTTGTCAAAGGCCAGATAAAAGGACTTTCTACAGCTCCTTTAATGTAGTATGTGTCTGCTTATAAATAATTGGTGATCCATCTATGTAGTGCTTATGAATACTTAATGAAAGCTCAATTAAGCCTTGATAATTGGTTTAAGTGTGCCTGAACTACCTCCTGTTGCTGACCATGGGCAAGAGGAAATGCATAATGAATCATCTCTTGTGAATTCCTTTTAGTATTCACTCCTAGTACTCACTCCTAGTACCCGCACACTGCTCCAAGCGATAGCACTTTCGCCAAGTATACAGTAATTCGTAGTATTATTTAGTAATTGCAGATATATGCTACTTTGTTCCTTTTCTTCCATTCTACCTTTTCACCCTCCATCCTTTGTGTGGTTGATTAATGTTATAACTGGGCCTCAAGGCAAGGTTTTTGAAAGGATTAGTTCTAAGAATCTTATGTGTCTCCTTCATCTCATGAAAGAGAGGTACGTAGTTGCACACACACAACTCTAACCTCATCTAATAGTTGCCTTCAGATGGGACAACTTGCTATAGGCTCTCTCTACTTCGCTCTGTACAATCAACAACATCGCAACATGAGGCTCTCTAACACCAATCAACACAGGTACTGCAACTGGTGTGTATTGATGAGTCATCGTCAGCTGATTCCCTCTCTTCCTGTTAAGCATTGGTCCATTACAAACTCAGCCTGCCTGTGAGAACTATATTCTGCAATGTGAGCACGCTGATCAGACCATTTGTCAAAGCCCATGGAACCATAGTTATCCTCTCTCCAAACTCCTCTCTAAAACAACGGCTGTAATGAAGAGTTTCTGCCTAGCAACAAAGGAAGAGGAACACAGACTGGCTGCATCCCAAATGGCACCTTCATCCCTATATAGTGCATTACTTTTGACCAGCACCCATGACATTGACGGACCAGCTGAATCCAGGTGAAAGCTATGATCCCTTATTGATGTCACTTGTTAAATCCACTTCAATCAATGTAGATGAAGGGGAGGAGACAGGTTAATGAATGCTTTTTAAGCCTTGATACAATTGAGACATGGATTGTGTATGTGTGCCATTCAGAGGGTGAAAGGACAAGACAAAATATGTAATTGCCTTTGAACGGGGTGTGGTCGTAGGTGCCAGGTGCACCGGTTTGAGTGTGTCAAGAACTGCCTCGTGGGTGGGTACAACTCAATATTAGGAAGGTGATCTGAGGGAAAAGGGGGGGGGGTACAACTCAATACCAATACCCTACTCAACAAATTGGATGCAGTCTATCACAGTGCAATCCGTTTTGTCACCAAAGCCCCATATACTACCCACCATTGCGACCTGCACGCTCTCGTTGGCTGGCCCTCGCTTCATACTCGTCGCCAAACCCACTGTCTCCATGTCATCTACAAGACCCTGCTAGGTAAAGTCCCCCCTTATCTCAGCTCGCTGGTCACCATAGCATCTCCCACCTGTAGCACACGCTCCAGCAGGTATATCTCTCTAGTCACCCCCAAAACCAATTCTTTCTTTGGCCGCTTCTCCTTCCAGTTCTCTGCTGCCAATGACTGGAACGAACTACAAAAATCTCTGAAACTGGAAACACTTATCTCCCTCACTAGCTTTAAGCACCAACTGTCAGAGCAGCTCACAGATTACTGCACCTGTACATAGCCCACCTATAATTTAGCCCAAACAACTACCTCTTTCCCTACTGTATTTAATTAATTAATTAATTTAGCTCCTTTGCACCCCATTATTTTTATTTCTACTTTGCACATTCTTCCATTGCAAATCCACCATTCCAGTGTTTTACTTGCTATATTGTATTTACTTTGCCACCATGGCCTTTTTTTGCCTTTACCTCCCTATCTCACCTCATTTGCTCACATCGTATATAGACTTGTTTATACTGTATTATTGACTGTATGTTTGTTTTACTCCATGTGTAACTCTGTGTCGTTATATGTGTCGAACTGCTTTGCTTTATCTTGGCCAGGTCGCAATTGTAAATGAGAACTTGTTCTCAACTTGCCTACCTGGTTAAATAAAGGTGAAATAAATACAAATAAATAAATATTAGGAAGGTGTTCTGAGGAAAAGGGGGGTACAACTCAATATTAGGAAGGTGTTCTGAGGAAAAGGGGGGTACAACTCAATATTAGGAAGGTGTTCTGAGGAAAGGGGGTACAACTCAATATTAGGAAGGTGTTCTGAGGGAAAGGGGGGTACAACTCAATATTAGGAAGGTGTTCTGAGGGAAAGGGGGTACAACTCAATATTAGGAAGGTGTTCTGAGGGAAAGGGGGGTACAACTCAATATTAGGAAGGTGTTCTGAGGGAAAGGGGGTACAACTCAATATTAGGAAGGTGTTCTGAGGAAAGGGGGTACAACTCAATATTAGGAAGGTGTTCTGAGGGAAAGGGGGTACAACTCAATATTAGGAAGGTGTTCTGAGGAAAGGGGGGTACAACTCAATATTAGGAAGGTGTTCTGAGGGAAAGGGGGTACAACTCAATATTAGGAAGGTGTTCTGAGGGAAAGGGGGTACAACTCAATATTAGGAAGGTGTTCTGAGGAAAGGGGGTACAACTCAATATTAGGAAGGTGTTCTGAGGGAAAGGGGGGTACAACTCAATATTAGGAAGGTGTTCTGAGGAAAGGGGGTACAACTCAATATTAGGAAGGTGTTCTGAGGAAAAGGGGGGTACAACTCAATATTAGGAAGGTGTTCTGAGGGAAAGGGGGTACAACTCAATATTAGGAAGGTGTTCTGAGGGAAAGGGGGTACAACTCAATATTAGGAAGGTGTTCTGAGGGAAAGGGGGGTACAACTCAATATTAGGAAGGTGTTCTGAGGGAAAGGGGGTACAACTCAATATTAGGAAGGTGTTCTGAGGGAAAGGGGGTACAACTCAATATTAGGAAGGTGTTCTGAGGGAAAGGGGGTACAACTCAATATTAGGAAGGTGTTCTGAGGGAAAGGGGGTACAACTCAATATTAGGAAGGTGTTCTGAGGGAAAGGGGGTACAACTCAATATTAGGAAGGTGTGAGGGAAAGGGGGTTCAATATTGAGGGAAAGGGGGGTACAACTCAATATTAGGAAGGTGTTCTGAGGGGAAAGGGGGTACAACTCAATATTAGGAAGGTGTTCTGAGGAAAGGGGGGGGTACAACTCAATATTAGGAAGGTGTTCTGAGGAAAGGGGGTACAACTCAATATTAGGAAGGTGTTCTGAGGGAAAGGGGGTACAACTCAATATTAGGAAGGTGTTCTGAGGAAAGGGGGTACAACTCAATATTAGGAAGGTGTTCTGAGGGGAAAGGGGGGTACAACTCAATATTAGGAAGGTGTTCTGAGGGAAAGGGGGGTACAACTCAATATTAGGAAGGTGTTCTGAGGGAAAGGGGGTACAACTCAATATTAGGAAGGTGTTCTGAGGGAAAGGGGGTACAACTCAATATTAGGAAGGTGTTCTGAGGGAAAGGGGGTACAACTCAATATTAGGAAGGTGTTCTGAGGGAAAGGGGGTACAACTCAATATTAGGAAGGTGTTCTGAGGGAAAGGGGGTACAACTCAATATTAGGAAGGTGTTCTGAGGGAAAGGGGGTACAACTCAATATTAGGAAGGTGTTCTGAGGGAAAGGGGGTACAACTCAATATTAGGAAGGTGTTCTGAGGGAAAGGGGGGTACAACTCAATATTAGGAAGGTGTTCTGAGGGAAAGGGGGGTACAACTCAATATTAGGAAGGTGTTCTGAGGGAAAGGGGGGTACAACTCAATATTAGGAAGGTGTTCTGAGGAAAGGGGGGTACAACTCAATATTAGGAAGGTGTTCTGAGGGAAAGGGGGTACAACTCAATATTAGGAAGGTGTTCAGAGGGAAAGGGGGTACAACTCAATATTAGGAAGGTGTTCTGAGGGAAAGGGGGTACAACTCAATATTAGGGAGGTGTTCTGGGTACAATCAATTTAGGAAGGTGTTCTGAGGGAAAGGGGGGTACAACTCAATATTAGGAAGGTGTTCTGAATGCTTTATACACTCAGTGTAGATGCCATTCATCTGTTGCATGCTGCATCTGAGGCACCCTGCTGGGAATCTTTATAATGCCCCCTGCTGGGAAACTTTATATTGCACCCTGCTGGGAATCTTTATAAAGCACCCTGCTGGGAAACTTTATATTGCACCCTGCTGGGAATCTTTATAATGCACCCTGCTGGGAATCTTTATAACGCACCCTGCTGGGAATCTTTATAATGATCCCGGCTGGGAATCTTTATAATGCACCCTGCTGGGAATCTTTATAATGCACCCTGCTGGGAATCTTTATAATGCACCCTGCTGGGAATCTTTATAATCTTTATAATGCTCCCTGCTGGGAATGTTTATAATCCACCCTGCTGGGAATCTTTATAATCCACCCTGTTGGGAATCTTTATAATCCACCCTGCTGGGATTCTTTATAATGCACCCTGCTGGGAATCTTTATAATGCACCCTGCTGAGAATCTTTATAATGCACCCTCTGGGAATCTTTATAATGCACCCTGCTGGGAATCTTTATGATGCACCCTGCTGAGAATCTTTATAATGCACCCTCTGGGAATCTTTATAATGCACCCTGATGGGAATCTTTATAATGCACCCTGCTGGAAATCTTTATAATGCACCCTGCTGGGAATCTTTATAATGCACCCTCTGGGAATCTTTATAATGCACCCTGCTGAGAATCTTTATAATGCACCCTCTGGGAATCTTTATAATGCACCCTGCTGAGAATCTTTATAATGCACCCTGCTGGGAATCTTTATAATGCACCCTGCTGGGAATCTTTATAATGCACCCTGCTGGGAATCTTTATAATGCAATCTTTATAATGCACCCTGCTGGGAATCTTTATAATGCACCCTCTGGGAATCTTTATAATGCACCCTGCTGGGAATCTTTATAATGCACCCTGCTGGAAATCTTTTTTTGAAAACCACAATGACAGTGATAGTATAACCATGACCTATGACTGATGCCTGATTCTGTTTTAACAGGAGAAAATGAATGCTGCCATGAGAGACAGATGGTTGCGATGGCGAGGTATTACTTGACAAGAATAACCATAATACAAGGTTCTCAGAAAGGAGTATCCATAGCTAGCTACTGTCAGTTCCCAGTCTACATAAAACATGTCAACATATGAATTTCCATATTCAAATTCTGTCATGCCCTGATCTGTTTCACCTGTCCTTGTGCTTGTCTCCACCCCCCCTCCAGGTGTTGCCCATCTTCCCTATTATCCCCTGGGTACTTATACCTGTGTTCTCTGCTTGTCTGTTGCCAGTTTGTCTTATTTGTCAAGTCAACCAGCATTTTGTCTCAGCTCCTGCTTTTTTCCAGTCTTTCTTTTTCTCGCCCTCCTGGTTTAGACCCTTGCCTGTCCTGACTGAGCCAGCCTGCCTGCCCACTCTGCCTGCCCCTGACCCTGAGCCTGCCTGCCGTTCTGTACCTTTGCCCCTACTCTGGATTACCAACCTCTGCCTGACCCTGAGCCTGCCTGTCGTCCTGTACTGTTGCCCCACCATTCTAGATTATCGACCCCTACCTGCCTTGACCTGTCGTTTACCTGTCCCTGTTGCTGTAATAAACATTGTTACTTCAACACAGTCTGCATTTGGGTCTTACCTGAAACGTGATACGTTTACCATGTTGCATTACTAGTAAACACCCAATTGACTTTAACTGACATCTTAAAAGGTTCAGGATGGTAACAGCAATAATTCCCTTTAATGATATTTATTGTTGGGTCTACTTAAGGGCAACGTTTTGAAGCAAGGTCCTTTGTCAGAGCACAACCATCAAGTTGGACATACTTTAATACATTTTTGACATACCAAGATCGACCCAAACATCTTGTGGATTCAATACACTTTTCAATACACCCACTTTTACCCTTGAAGCACAAAATAATTTACAGTGAAATAATGTCACCTTTGAGCTCAAAGTAATTGTTCACTTTGAAAAGATCTATTGATATTTTCAACAAAACAAATTTTGTACCAAGAACGGTTCAGATGCTGAGTCTTTCACAATCGGTTATACATCAGACTTCTCTAAAGTGATGATCTTTAAAACATATTCTGTAAATTACAGTTCAATGTGACGTATTTTTCCAATACAATACCATTGACTGCCTGTTTTGTCACCCATTTTCTGCTTTAATAAATGCATTTTATAAAAGTACTGAGTACCGTATACAAAACATTAAGGACACCTGCTCTTTCCATGACATAGACTGACCAAATGAATCCAGGTAAGAGCTATGATCCCTTATTGATGTCACTTGTTAAATTTGTCATTTAAATCAGTGTAGATGAAGGGGAGGAGACAGGTCAAAGAAGGATTTCTTAGCCGTGAGGCAATTGAGACATGGATTGTGTATGTGTGCCATTTAGATGTTTTTTGGGCAAGACAAAATATTTAAGTGCCTTTATAACAGGGTATGGTAGTAGGTGGCGGGTGCACCGGTTTCAGTCAAGAACTGCAACGCTGCTGGATTGTTCACGCTCAACAGTTTCCCGTGTGTGTCAAGAATGGTCCACCACCCAAGGACATCCAGACTGCGGGAAACACAACATGGGGCCAGTATCCCTGTGGAACGCTTTGAACACCTTGTAGAGTCCATCCCCCGATAAATTGATGCTCAGTATGTAACGGTTTTCCTCCTCTTCTGAGGAGGAGTATGAAGGATCGGACCAATATGCAGCGTTGTAAGTGTTCGTCATTTTATTTTATTAATAGCGCTGAACACTAAAAATACAAAGTAACAAAAAGAACAACCGAAACAGACAAAACAACTACCCACAAATCATAGTGGGAAAA
Organism: Oncorhynchus nerka; assembly: GCF_034236695.1. Lineage (NCBI taxonomy): Eukaryota > Metazoa > Chordata > Actinopteri > Salmoniformes > Salmonidae > Oncorhynchus > Oncorhynchus nerka. Next base: position 33,316,861 of record NC_088410.1, read on the forward strand.
CAGGCTGCCTAAGTATGGTTCTAAATCAGAGACAACGATAAACAGCTGCCTCTGATTGGGAACCATACCAGGCCAAACACAGAAATACAAAAACATAGAACAACACAATGCCCACCCCAACTCACGCCCTGACCAAACTAAAATAGAGACATAAAAAAGGAATGTTTGGTATACTTTTGTGTATATCTCCAACTTTCTCTTCAAAAAAGACAAATCTGTAAAAAGGGAGAGGAATCAGATTAAGATTCAAAGTGAGATTTGAAGTGTCAAAGCTAAACAAAGACTAACAATTTATCAAAGAAATTCAGACAGGAGAATCCGCAATGCCTAATTTCATTGGCATTGCAAAATTAATTAAGCAAATGTATGATTAATATGAGGATTGCACTGGTTATGCATGAAATTATAGTTAGTATTGCCTGTCTCTATACCGTGATGAGAAGTTTGAGTTTGAACCATATTTATTTTAACTTGACGTTAAAATACGAATAAAAAAAAAAACCTCTGATTCTGTATATAGAAATACAATTACACTAAAACATACAGTATCTATATATATATTAATATAAACATATATATTTACAAAACATCCACACCGAATGGTCATACATGATTACTTATTAGACACTGTACAAATGTATGGATAAAAAGTACTACACAACATTCAGTGAAGCTGAAACATGTATTTATGGTGCAATTGCAGTGTAGGTACTAGGTACTGAGCATACTGTACAATATAAGTGGTATGTGAACATTGTACATTGAAATGAAATTTAACATACATTAGCTAGATTGCCAAACCAAAACTACAGTAAGGGATTGTGCTAAAACCTGCCTTCCATGAAGAATTGGAATTACAATACCTAATACAATATCAAACTAGTCATCCTCATGCGGGTAATTTATGACTGTATGTATTTATTCATTGATTCGTACATTTAGCTATGAATCATCTTGACTCTCACACTTTTCCATTATCCACTGAATATCATTAGAAAATATTTGTTTTTATGTCCTTATGTTTCAGTACCTATGTTTACTGTACTGAGTACCATGTGTTGGCCGGTACTCAATAATCTCATCCTGACTATGTTAAACATCTCCTCTCAGGCTCAGCCTGATCCTACTCACTGATGCCACACATATTGTACTCTTCTATTCTGATCGATCCATTAACTGTTCCCATGTAGACATACATCATTGATCCCATACAGTGATCCAGTAAAATGTCTCGGACTGTACTTACTAGGTTTGCGAAAACTAGGGATGCAAAAAATCTGTCAACTTTCCCAAAATTACAAAGTTTTATAGAAATCCTGGTTGGAGGATTTTGGATTTCCTGCTTATTACTTCCTGATTCAGGGAATCTTTCAAATCGGATTTCGGGAAAACCAGGGGATTTGGGGAAAGTTACTGGATGTTTGCAACCCTACCCTGTACACGGGTCCATACATTGATTTAATACACTGTTCATTCCTGTACACTATTTAAATTCAGTGATGACATACACAGTTCTTCCTATACACTGGTCCATAGATTGTCCCCATACACCGTTCTTGTACACTGATCTCATACCTTCTTCCACTGGCCACACCAGGTCTCCTTGGGTAAAGAGGTCTTGTTGAATAAAGGTTCAACAAAACTAAAATTGTCATACAACAGGCCTCAGTGGTCGGCCATATTGGCAGGCAGCAGCTCCCTGGAGCTCTGATCCTGCTGGGGTCTGTCAGTGGTCAATCTCAGACTAACACTACCCTCCGTGGTGCTGGTGGGGTTGACCCGGAACTTCCTGTGGACTGGCCGCATGGCCACGATGAGCTGCCTCTTGAAGGTGTCACTCAACACAATGTAGAGGAACGGGTTGATGCAGCTGTTAATGTAGCCCATGCTAATGGCTATGTTGTAGGCGTAGGAGAAGGCTGGGTTGGGGTTCTGGACTCCAACGTGAACCAGCTGGAGGATGTAGTAAGGGGCCCAGCAGATGAAGAAAGCCAGGCAGATGGCCACTGCCGTACGGGTTACTTTCTTGGTGCGCACCCTCAGGCTCCTGGGGGGCAAGGGGGCCACGCTGGTGGTCATGTGCTTGAGGATCTTGAAAAAGACCACACAGATGATGAGGAGAGGCAGAGCGAAAGCCAAGACAAACTGGTAGAGTGTGAACCAGTAGATGTTGGTAGACGGATCGGGAAGTAGCAGGGCACAGCCCACCAGGTCGCCAGGCAGAGGCATGAGGCCCGCGTACATCCACACCGGGATGATGGTCAGCAACGACAGCGTCCATACTAGAACGATAACCACGGTTGCCACGCACGGTGTCCGAACGTAGTTGAAGCGGATGGGGTGGACAGTGGCCAGGTAGCGGTCCAGAGTCATGACCGTGAGGATGTAGGTGCTCACGATCTGGCTGTTGGAGTCCAGCGCGGTGATGACTGTGCACATAGTGGCGCCGAAGCACCACGAGCCGTTGCCCATCAACTGGTGGATGAGGAAGGGCATACCGACGAGGAAGAGGAGGTCGACGATGGACAGATTTAAGATGAAGATGTCGGGAACGGTCTGCTTGGCGCGGCACTTGGTCTTCTTCAGGATGGTGTAGATGACCATGCAGTTACCTATAATGCCCAGGAAACAGATGATGCCAAATATGGTGGGCAAGATGGCGTTGTTGTAGTAGGCATCATGACCCACCCCTATAGGGACACAAGAGCAGCAGAAGAGAATGTTATTAAAGTACCGGTATGAAATATCATAGAAACCAGACCTGTCAAGCAGCAATTTACAGCCTGGCTGCCGTGACCCAGGTGGTACACTCTTTTTATAAAAATATATATATATTTAATAATATCACTTTTTAAAACTATTTTTTTAAATGATTAACCCCTCCACCACCTCCCTCTTCGGAGGACACATATCTTGTAGTTTTTTTACAGCTTTTTTGCTACATATACAGTTGAAGTCAGAAGTTTACATACACCTTAGCCAAATACATTTAAACTCAGTTTTTCACAATTCCTGACATTGAATCCCAATAAAAATTCTGTCTAAGGTCAGTTAGGATCGCCACTTTATTTAAGAATGTGAAATGTCAGAATAATAGTAGCGAGAATGATTTATTTCAGCTTTTATTTCTTTCATCACTTTCCCAGTGGGTCAGACGTGTCTAAAGGCGAAGTCAGGTGCAGGAGAGCAGAGTATGATAAATAAAGTGCACTTTATTAAAGTTCCAAAACGGGAGCACAACAAAACAAACGCGCTCAAAAACATGGAACAATAAAGTAAAGCGCTAAAGAACATCCTTAGACATGAAAACAATTACACACAAAACATGAAGGGAAACAGAGGGTTAAAAACAATTAGATTGATTGGGGAAATGAAAACCAGGTGTGTATGAAAACAAGACAAGACAAATGGACATATGAAAAATGGAGCGGCGATGGCTAGAAAGCCGGTGACGTCGATCGCCGAACGCCGCCAGAACAAGGAGAGGAGCCGACTTCGGTGGAAGTCGTGACAAGAAGTTTACATACATTTGATTAGTATTTGGTAGCATTGCCTTTATATTGTTTAACTTGGGTCAAACGTTTCGGGTAGCCTTCCACAAGCTTCCCACAATAAGTTGTGTGAATTTTGTCCCATTCTTTCTGACAGAGCTGGTGAAACTGAGTCAGGTTTGTCGGCCTCCTTGCTCGCACACACTTTTTCAGTTCTGCCCACCAATTTTCTTTGGGATTGAGAGCAGGGCTTTGTATACCTTAACTTTGTTGTCCTTAAGGCATTTTACCACAAATTTGGAAGTATGCTTGGGATCATTGTTCATTTGGAAGACCCATATGCGACCAAGCTTTAACTTCCTGACTGATGTCTTGAGTTGTTGCTTCAATATATCCACATAATTTTCCTTTCCTCATGATACCATTTATTTTATGAATGGCACCAGTCCCTACTGCAGCAAAGGTTGGGGTGGTGTTCTTTGGCTTGCAAGCCTCCCCCTTTTTCCTCCAAACATAACGATGGTCATTATGGCCAAACAGTTATATTTTTGTTTCATCAGACCAGTGGACATTTCTACAAAAAGTATGATCTTTGTCCTCATGTGCAGTTGCAAACCGTAGTCTGGCTTATTGATGGCGATTTTGGAGCAGTGGCTTCTTCCTTGCTGAGCGTCCTTTCAGGTTATGTTGATATAGGACTCGTTTTACTGTGGATATAGATACTTTTGTACCTCTTTGCTGTTGTTCTGGGATTGATTTGCACTTTTTGCACCAAAGTACGTTCATCTCTAAGAGACAGAACGCGTCTCCTTCCTGAGCGGTATGACGGCTGCGTGGTCCCATGGTGTTTATACTTGCGTACAATTGTTTGTACAGATGAACGTGGTACCTTCAGGTGTTGGGAAATTGCTCCCAAGGATGAATCAGACTTGTGGAGGTCTACAATTTTGTTTCCTGAGGTCTAGGCTGATTTATTTTGATTTTCCCATGATGTCAAGCAAAGAGGCACTGAGTTTGACGGTAAGACCTTCAAATACATCCACTGGTACACCTCCAATGGACTCAAATGATGTCAATTCGCCTATCAGAAGCTTCTAAAGCCATGACATAATTTTCTGGAATTTTCCAAGCTGTTTAAAGGCATGGTCAACTTAGTGTATGTAAACTTCTGTGATACAGTGAATTATAAGTAAAATAATCTGTATGTAAACAATTGTTGGAAAAATGACTTGTGTCATGCACAAAGCAGATGTCCTAACCGACTTGCCAAAACTATAGTTTGTTAACAAGAAATTTGTGGAGTGGTTGAAAAACGGGTTTTAATGACTCCAACCTAAGTGTATGTCAACTTCCGTCTTCAACTGTACATGTTATTCAATCATTGCACCCACACTGATCGTGCGCGTCAATGATCACCTGCATGGCCAGGCACTAAAATAGAACTTGGTTCTATTTGTGACGCTTAAGTCACGCCTTTCCCATCTCCTTTTTGGTTTTTAGGAGCCTATACCCATGTGCCATTTCCTCATTGGTTTTGAAGAGCATATACCCACGTGGGTGACTGAAAGTTTAACTGAGGTCCACACTCCAGGCCAGTCGGTGGTGGTAATGCACATTAAAGTTGGTTGCCAACCGCCATATAAAATCCAAAGAAGAAGAAGCCTGAAGGAGGAGAGATTGCTAGAAAACAAACTTTTACCCTTTTGTATGTGGATTAATTGTTGGAGTAGAGGACCTTGTGCATTTCAGGGAAAATAACAACTCAATGTTTATATCCCAGGACAAATGAGCATTTCTACTGCTCCAGAATCCAATGGCAGCAAATCTTACACCACTCCAGCTGATGCTTGGCATTGTGCATGGTGATCTTAGGCTTGGGTGAGGCTCCTCGGCCATGGAAACCCATTTCATGTAGCTCCCGATGAACAGTTATTGTGCGGACATTGCTTCCAAAGGCAGTTTGGAACTCTGTAGTGAGTGTTGTAACCAATGACAGGCAATTTTTATGTGCTACGAGCTTCAGCACTCAGTGGTCCCGTTCTGTGAGCTTGTGTGGCCTACCACTTTGCGGCTGAGCCGTTGTTTCTCCTAGACGTTTCCATTTCACAATAACAGCTCTTACAGTTGACCGTGGTAGCTCTAGCAGGACAGACATTTGATGAACTGACTTGTTGGAAATGTGGCATGCTATGACGGTGCCATGTTTAAAGTCACTGAGCTCTTCAGTATTTGCATTTGAATAAATGCATAAATACACCAATATGACTTTTCCATGTAAAAAATAGAATGACCACTGCTGCACCTCCTGCCACTGTTTTGAACAAATTAGATTATACTATAATGAACAAAAAATATAAACGCAACATGTAATGGGTTGGTCCCATTTTTCATGAGATGAAATAAAAGTTTGGCATATGCACAAAAAGCTAATTTCTCTCAAATGTTGAGCACAAATGTGTTTACATCCCTGTTAGTGATCATTTCCCCTTTGCCAAGATAATCTTGGTATGTCAATAAGATGATTAAAAAGCATGATCATTACACATGTGCTGAGGAGTACTTCTGTCTATAATAAAGCGCTTCTGTGGAGGAAAACTAATAATGATGTGCTGTGCCTTGCTCCCCAGTGGGTGGGCCTATGCCCTCCCAGGCCCACCCATGGCTGCACCCCTGCCCAGTCATGTTAAATCCATATATTAGGGCCTAATACAATTATTTCAGTTTACTGATGTCCTAATATGAACTGTAACTCAGTGAAATCTTTGAAATCAATGCAAGTTGCACGTATATTTCTGTTCAATATACATATTCAAATTAACATTGCTGATTACATACAGTGGTAACTGTTCCAACTTTGGGATTTGGATAGGCTTTAATGCAACTCATACACCTCTTCATTGAATCTACAAAACTGTTAGTGTTCAACTTTAACATGTGATGACAATACAACAGAACAGTTGAACAGGAATGACATTTGCACTAACGGGTGGCCAAAAAATATATAACTTAAAGCCACACCCATACTAAGCCACGCCTCCACAGTTCCTCCAGGAACCAGTAGCTACATTGACCCATTATAGGTTCCTCCATGAACTAAAAAAACCAAAGGTGCAAATATAAACCATTTTGGTGATTGTTAAGCAAATAACGGTTGGTGTCATGGTAATTGATGCATATCATGGCACACATAGCCTGATGCAGACCTTTTGGAACATCTACATTTAAAAAAGACTAATAAATCCATGAAATATAGCCTACACCTTCACAACCTTCACTAAAGAAACACGAAGAAAATGTAGTCTATTTCAGAAGAACAGAATAGCATACTCTGAGTATGCTTATGTTAGGTCCTGATCTGGCTATGCCAAATGGCTGTATGCTACACTAGTTAATTTAGCAGACAAGATTTGCTTAGAATTCTGTGCCTTCATTTTATATTACTTTATAGTATGAAGAATACAATTGAACAAAGCTGAATAAAATAAGGGGGAGTGGGAGTGCGCATTTTGAGGGAGTGCGCACATATGGCTATTCTGTTCTGAGCGGTTAACAAAGAAATAGGTACTCCTATATGCTTCATTTAGATTTATTCATGTAACTTTAGTTGTTCTACAAACATTGGGCTACGTGTTTAGAGTTTTTATACATTGTAAGGCTGCATGAGGTGACTCATGATGACTTGAAAAAATTTGCTTGAAAGGCTTGCGCTCTACTTTTTAAAATTTTTACGCAGGCTGTACACACTTCATCAGTCTCTCATTCACAATTTGACAAGCACTTGATAATGCCTCAAATTTCCCAGAGGCATCCCCTCTATGCACTTAAATAGCGAATGGAGGGTGTTTTTTCTGAGGTTCATATTCATTCCAGCTAGGAAGGCTATACTTCTGTTGTAAAGATAAGCAATGTGGTTAATATTAAGAAAGTTGAGAAATAAATGTAGTAGGCCTAGCCTTAAAGAAAGCTGATGGGATCGTCCTCTTTTCTATAGAGGCCATCACTTTGTTTTTCCCCCAATTGCATAGCCTATAGAAATGTTGTGCAACATGAGCTCATGGGCTCTCATGAAGTGTTTGATTAGATTTTCGAGCACATTTGCATTTAAGTCAGAGTGATTAGAGGGACAATGGAGTGCTGAATACCAGTTAGCAAGTGTGGTAGGCTACTAATAACCATCAGCAGCATCAGAGCTTGGAGAAGCCTAATTACGTGACTATACGGTCACATGGAATTTGACTGCCTTCATGAATCGTGATCGCCAGTGTGGCGTTAATACGGTCACCGCAACAGCCCTATTCACACCCCTTGACTTTTTCCACATTTTGTTGTGTTATAACCGCAATTTAAAATGGATTCAATTGAGATGTGTTGTCACTGGCCTACACACAATAGCCATTGATGTCAAAGTGGAATTATGTTTTTAGAAATGTTTACTAATTCATTAATAATGAAAAGCTGAAATGTCTTGAGTCAATAAGTATTCAACCCCTTTTTAATGGCAAGCCTAAATAAGTGCGGAATAAAAATGTGCTCAACAAGTCAGATATGTTGGATGGACTAATTGTGTTCAACATGATTTTTGAATGACTATCTCATCTCCATACACCAGACATACTGTAAGGTCCATCAGTCGAGCAGTGAATTTCAAACACAGATTCAACGACAAAGACCAGGGAAGTTTTCCAATGCCTCACAAAGAAGAGCACCTACTGGATATCCCACTGAGCATTAATTACACTTTGGATGGTGTATCAATACACCCAGTCGCCACAAAGATACAGGTGTCCATCCTAACTCAATTCCCAGAGAGGAAGGAAACCGCTCAGGGATTTCACCATGAGGCCAATGGTGACTTTAAAACAGTTACAGAGTTTATTGGCTGTGATAGGAGATAAATGAGGATGGATCAACATTGTAGTTACTCCACAATAATAACCTAACTGACAGACAGACTGAAAAGAAAGAAGCCTGTACAAAATAAAAAAAATATTCCAAAACATGCATTCTGTTTGCAACAAGGCACTAAAGCAATATTGCAAAAAATGTGGCTTGTCTTGAATACAAAGTGTTATGTTTGGGGCAAATCCAATACAACACATTACTGAGTACCACTCTCCATATTTTCAAGCATAGTGGTGGCTGCATCATGTTATGGGTATGCTTGTAATCATTAAGGACTGGGGAGTTTTTCAAGATAAATAATAAATGGAATGGAGTGAAGAACAGGAAAAATCCTAGAGGAAAACCTGGTTCAGTCTGCTTTCCATCAGACACTGGGAGATGAACTCACCTTTCAGCAGGACCATAACCTAAAACACAAAGTCTACACTGGAGTTGCTTACCAAGAACACAATGAATATTCATGAGGGGCCGAGTTACAGTTTTGACTTAAATCCGCATGAAAATATGGCAAGACCTAAAAATGGTTGTCTAGCAATGATCAACAACCAGACAGTGCTTGAAGAATTTTGAAAAGAATAATGAGCAAATCTTGCACATTCCAGGTGTGGAAAGCTCTTAGAGACTTACCCAGAAAGACTCACAGCTGTAATTGCTGCCAAAGATGATTCTAACATGTATTGACTCAAGGGGTTGAATAGTTGTGTTTTCCTTCCACTTTGACATTACAGAGTGTTTTGTGTAGATTGATTACAAAAAAAACACAATTAAATCCATGTTAATCCCACTTTGTAACACAACCAAATGTGGAAAAGTCAAATGGTTTGTATACTTTCTGAAGCCACTGTGTTGCTATACCACATTCATGTCAGCTCGCGGGATCAGGCGGCTTGTTGAGATCTCCTACTGTTTGGATTTGAAAACAGCCCCCCTCATTATCAACACATCTTGCCGACAACATCAAAACAGACTTTCCAGACACTGAAGTCAGGACTTTGGTAGAATTTACGAGCAGCCGAGGAACATTGTAATAAAGCGTGATGCATCGTATACAGTATAGGCTATCCATAAACCAAACCTGTGAAAATATTTCAGTTCCCAGTAATATATATTTTAGTGCCCTTGGTATGTGCTATATACAGTATCTTTGACACAAAAAAACGCAATAACATAGCTGCTACTGTATGTGTGTGGTGACTAAAAGTTCACAGGAATTTTCATGGCTCTTTTGAGATTAAGGTAGAGAATGAGCCATTCCGACGAAAAACAAGTCACTCAAAAAGGAAAAGGTTGGCACTAGCTGTGCCTTCAGGAAGCTACTAGACAGATTTTCATTTCCCTCTGAATAACAAGTGTTAGACAGAGCAGTGAAGGAAACCAACCATTAACGTCTTCAAGGAAAAACGAATGAAAATAAAAAGAGGATGACTGTAGCTTTCATTATAGCCTACATTATGTGTGCCATAATAAGATAAAGTGAAATCATTGTAGGCTATTAATTATTTTTTAAACGAGCAAAGATTTCATTCAGTGCAGTGACCATTACACGTTTCTACAATCTGGTTGTTTAATTGCTATACTGAATAGCCTACTGTACAAATATATTCAACCATGATAAATGCTTACCTGTTGAAGATTCAGATGAGTTCACTGCAACCGGTGAGGTGCTATCATACAATACCGACACATTATAGAAATCCATTGATAACTTCCGATGTTAATCTCAATAAAATCTGGGTAAAGAAAAAAAGATCAAGTGTTTATTTATGCTCAGGGAAAATTCTCAAGCAGTTAATAACGCAACTGTCTTGCTGTTTTTAAATAATATTGTAGTGGCTAGAACTCACTGATAAAACAAATCATATTTACAGTTCCATCTTGCACATAAAAATTCTAGTACTACTATTATTTGTGAGATCCATGAAAATATAATAAACGTTTCCGCTCTTGTAGTGGACTTTACTGATTAGTAGCGTATCGTTGGCACGCGCTTGATGGAGTGGAGACAGGCGCCCAGTGTCTTCAAGTATTTTACTAGGAGACTGACAACTCTCCTGCAGCTGCACGGCGCTACTGTATAGTCTCTTCGTCTTTCATTGGCCGAGGATGAAGTTTCGAGGATAACTCTTCTGTTGAGAAGTCTAGCTGACTAGCACCATTGAGATGTGGCTGTATTGTCTTGACTCACAAGTCGATGTGTGTATTTAATACATTTTGACAGCCACATCAAAGATCAAGGACCAATGTACTTTTTTAATGCTAACATGGCACCTCAATAAAGACATTTTAATAGCACGAAGAGGGGTCCTACTTGTTATTTGATTACCAATAGCCTAGCCCGAAAGAATACCTTCACCAACATACTGTACATTTCTGACGCTCTAGCATATCCAATCCCGGAATGTATTGCTCCCCATCCTTCTTTTTTAGTGACAAAATGAAAGCAAACATGTTCCAAGCATTGTGACGTTTTAATGATCATTTCAAACGAACTGGGAACTTACATGTAGCCTAACTGCCAAAATAAAGGAAATATCAACATAAAGCAGCTTAATAGGATGCTGGGCCACCAAGAGCCAGAACAGCTTCAATGCACCTCGGTTGGCATCATTGTGTGTTGTAGAAGTGACGCCATCAAACGTCAGACAATGCCTACAAGTGTCTGGAACTCTATTGGAAAGATGCAACCATAGAGATCCCGAGTGTTCTAATTGCTATGGATGCAACACCATTCTTCCACAAATTCCATTTGGTGTTTTGTTGATGGTGGTGAACATAGTGCTAATTATACTGTGAGTTTCGGGGCCTAATAGTAAAGACGTCATTTAACTGTATATTTTTTTATATTACCTTTTAATTTGGCATGAACACAACCAATCATGATGTTTTCATCTTATTGTCAAACAAATCCCTTCAAAAAGTAACTATCAGCAAACAGAAAAATGATCACTAAAAATAGAATGTGGTGTATTGAGAAATGTATTGTGTGTTAATGAGTTTAGATTTAAAATGGTTGCAAATAGCCAATGGGATTTCCATGCAGGGGTTCAGTTATTTGAATTAACAAATGACAATGGGGTTTCCGTTCTGGCATTGAAGTGATTGGATTACGCGATACAAGGGCGGGTAAAAGTTCAATGATGGATTGGTGAGTTGGGCTGAAGACACTGTAGAGAGTGGTCGACTGGAATGTGTTATGGTGAACATGAAATAAATCTGTTCCGTTTATTATAAGTACACTTCGGAGTCTTCTGCAGAAGAATCCAGCATCTTAGGATGCAACATATAAATCACCCGAACATAAATATTAGACACTGTTAAGACATTGGTGTGGAGATGATATCATTCTATTTGACATTCTGGGAGAAAGTAACTCCCCTACTTACTCAAATCACAACACACTTCACTCAATTCAGTGCTTCCAAGTTCCATGGATCAAATAGTTATTTTGATTATATTATTAAAACGAGGAAAATCTGAGTCCCCTGCAGATCCATAAATGTAATAAATTACAACAATAAAATAATAACAAAACTCATAACAGAATGGCAAAAGTATTTTCAACATTTTGTTAAATTACAACTTTATTCTAAAATGTATTAAATAAATACACACAATACCCCCATAATTACAGAGCGAAAACAGGTTTTTAGATTTTTAGCAAATATATTAAAAATAAAAAACAGAAAAACCTTACTTACATAAGTATTCAGACCCTTTGCTATGAGACTCGAAATTGAGCTCAGGTGCATCCTGTTTCCATTGATCATCCTTGAGATGTTTTTACAACATGATTGGAGTCCACCTGTGGTCAATTCAATTGATTGGCCATGATTTGGAAAGGCACACACCTGTCAATATAAGGTCCCACAGTTGACAGTACATATCAGAGCAAAAACCAAGCCATGAGGTTGAAGAAATTGTCTGTAGAGCTCTGAGACAGGATTGTGTTGAGGCACAGATCTGGGGAAGGGTACTAACAAAAATTCTGCAGCATTGAAGGTCCCCAAGAACACAGTGGCCTCCATCATTCTTAAATGAAATAAGTTTGGATCCACCAAGACTCTTCCTAGAGCTGGCCGTCCTGCCAAACTGAGCAATTGGGGGAGAAGGGCCTTGGTCAGGGAGGTGACTAAGAACCCTATGGTCACTCTAACAGAGCTCCAGAATTCCTCTGTGGAGATGGGAGAACCTTCCAGAATTGACAATCATCTCTGCAGCACTCCACCAATCAGGCCTTTATGGAAAAGTCGCCAGACGGAAGCCAGTCCTCAGTAAAAGGCACATGACAGCCCATTTGGAGTTTGTCAAAAGGCACCTAAAGACCCTCAGACCATGAAAAACAAGATTCTCTGGTCTGATGAAGATGTGAATGCTCATCCCCAGAATAATTTCACGTGTCTGTTTTCAAAGGATGGAGCTGAGAACATGAACAACTTCACAATTAAGAACACTAACAATATGAGGGACTTCTATTTAAGTCATAAAGTGATACTCATCTGATAGGTAAGAAATACATAACCCTGCAGAAAACCTATCTCTTAGAAAAAAATATAAACTATTGGAACCAAGACTTAAAAATAACTGATATTGGCACAGATGAAGAGAGTGTTGGAACATAACTAACTAGGTACAGCACTAGGTACAGCGGTAGCCTTTTGTGAGCCCTAAGCGAGATTTGGTGGAGGGGCATTTTCACCAAGTGGGCAAACAAAATGTGTGAAATATGTACGTATTTTATGTTTTTTTTCCTGCAATTCTACACATTTTGCAATGGGGCGTAAAGAAAATGTTGCAGTTCTATAACACATTTCATGCAATTCTACCTATTTTGCCATGGTGCAGAGATTTTTTTGCAGTTTTAAAGCAAGTTTTCTGCAGTTCTACACATTTTTGCCATAGGGCGGAGAGCAAATGTAACAACTGTATTATATTATTTAGTGCAATTCTACACATTTTGCCATGACTTATGCCATGTTAATGGTATGTGAGTGAGAGTGACTGTTATGGATTCCGCCGGTACTGCTGCTCATTCCGTGCACCAGCTCCGGAGGTCTAAATCACCAGCCTCTAGGTGTCACTGAACTGTTTCATTACGCACACCTGGTTCCCATTCCCCCTCATTAGTAATTGTATATATGTGCCCTCTGTTCACCATTGTCTTGTCGGTTACTGTTCCCATGTCCGTTGGTCTTGTGAGTACCTGTGCATTGTGTACACGTTATCAATGGGGGCCCCCTGGGGGTCAGGGACCCAGGGCACATGTCCTGCATGCCCGGTCGGTATTCGGACATGATTACTACAATTAAAAACTTGTTAGCTGACATGGCTAATTGTCAGTGACTGGCAAAACAAGAAACTGTTGATACACAACATTTAGAACTTGCACCTTGTGTAATTCTACTATCCTCGACTATCCTCGACTGAGTTCCAAAACAAGCGACCATTAATATCGCTTATGCCTGGAGCCGGCCTGTAACTAAACTAATGTACAGAATTTAATATACAAGAGACAAAATGTGCACTTTGGTACATCATAAAAGCAGAGTCATGTCTTAAGTGCAAAACTAACAGTGGCTCAATGATTAATGCCTTCTGCAGTGCTATAATGTCCAAAAGTTATGGAGTTAGAAAGTTGGCTGTCAGAAGTTTTACAATATAAATGTACTTTTAGTCCGTCTATATGCCTATTTCAAGACATGGCATATGAGGGTGCGATGAGATACCCAATGGGTTGGACAGTATTTTTCGGAGATCTGAGGTACCGGGATGCATTAGAACAAAATCACCTTTATAATAAAGCATTGCATACATGTCATCACATTTGCGTAGTGGCATAGCGCAGTAGAGTAGAGGAACTTATCGAAGTTACACACATGGGCAAAACAAATTGTGGCCTAGTGTCCGAGGAATGTTGGGCCTTTTATAAACGCATTTCATGCAATTCCACGACATTTTACATGATGGAGACTTTGGCATAATCGTTTAAAATGCCGCGTTAAAAAAAAAAACGTGGAATTAGGAGTTGGGAAATCTCCGACTTCAGTGTGTTCAAGACAACTGGGAAAGCAGGGAAAAACAATTTCCTACTGAAAAAATTCGTTCATCCAACTCGCTACAATATGAGGAAAAAATTATAGTCCTAAAAATGCATTCCAGTTTCACTGATTTACCCAATGATGCACAACTCGCGTGCTGGTAAGGGCATATGAGCTCATGGCAAAAGCCTTTCTTCTCTCTCGCTTTACTTTGTAAAACAATATTTGGTACCCTACAGCTTTCCAACCTGCAATTGAAGACAATTAGAAATATTGCGAAAGGCCAGTTTTGTCTGCATGTTCTTTGTTCACTGACAGATTTGCTGCGTGTTCCCGGCTATAGGTTATGCCTTGTTATTGGGCTGCACTCAGCAGTTAGGCAATTTTTTGTAAATAAGCTATTTGTCTGTGGCTAAATGTATCGTGGTGTAGTAGGCTATTTTGAATTATTTCATTTATTTCTGAACAGCCACAGTATCTCTATAACGTTGGCACATTTCTTTCAATTTATCAGGTGTGCTGCAGCTCCTCCGGGGTGGGGGTTGCTGATTGCTGATGGCAATGCCGGACGTCCGATGTCTGTAGTGTTGCAGGGTAGTAAGCATGATGGGATGTTAATTGCTTAATTCACTCAGGAACCACACCTGTGTGGAAGCATCTGCTTTCAATATATTTTGTATCCCTCATTTATTAAAGTGTTTCCATTATTTTGGCAATTATCTGTATGGAGCCTATCAAATTATCAGCATATTTTTTCTCCTGTATCATTTCACAATTTATTCAAATTTTGTACCACTAGATGGCCCAGTAGTCCCTGCTATGGAGTCCCTACACCTTATGACACATCTACAACAGGTGAGGTCTAGAGCCAAACTAAATGTTGTCTTCTACTCTTCACACATGCATATTCATACAAAAGTGTGTGTTTGTGTGTGTGTGTGTGAGAGAGAGAGATCTTTAGAAAACAAAAATATAATTACTTGACACATTGGAAAGCACTAACCAAAGAAACAGCAAACTGGAATGCTATTTGACCCTAAACAAAGAGTAGTACACAGTGGCAGAATAGCTGATCACTGTGACTGAATGAAGGAATATTCTAAATGAAGGAATATTCAGTTTCCACAAAATGAGGTGGAAATTGAGATGCACTTTCTAACCGTTTGCCAAATGTATGTCTTATTTTTGTTATTTGTTTAACCTTTATTTAACAAGGCAAGTCAGTTAAAGAACAAATTCTTATTTACAATGACAGCCTACTAAAAGGCAAAAGGCCTCTTGCGGGGACGGGGGCTGGGTTTAAAAATAAATTCAATAAAAATATAGGACAAAACACACATCACGACAAGAGAGACAACACTACACTACATAAAGAGATACCTAAGACAACAACATAGCAAGGCAGCAACACATGACAACACAGCATGGTAGCAACACAACATAACAACAACATGGAAGCAACACCACATGGCAGCAGCACAACATGGTACCAGCACAAAACAGGGTGCAAACATTATTGGGCATTGACAACAGCACAAAGGGCAAGAAGGTAGAGACAACAGTACATCACGCAAAGCAGCCACAACTGTCAGTAAGAGTGTCCATGATTGAGTCTTTGAATGAAGAGATTGAGATAAAACTGTCCAGTTTGAGTGTTTGTTGCAGCTCGTTCCAGTTGCTAGCTGCAGCGAACTGAAAAGATGAGCGACCCAGGGATGTGTGTGCTTTGGGGACCTTTAACAGAATGTGACTGGCAGAACAGAGATGACCAGTTTACAGAGGAGTCTAGAGTGCAGTGATAAGGAGCATTGCCAATACCAATTAGAGACACATTTCCCTCAGATTACACAGATCCACAAAGAATTTGAAAACAAATCCTATTTGGATAAACTCCCATATCTATAAGGTTAAATACCACACACAGTGTGCCATCACAGTAGCAAGATTTGTGACCAGTTGCCACAAAAGGGCAACCAGTGAAGCAAAAAAGCCATTTTAAATACAAACAATACTCATCTGTCTATTTATTTCCCCTTTTGTTCTTAAACTACTTTCGCATTGTTACAACACTGTGCATAGCCAGATGTATAACATTTGAAATGTCTCTATTCTTCAAGAAACTTTTGAGAGTTTAATGTTTACTGTTCTGATTGTTTATTTCACTTTTGTGTATCATGTATTCCACTTGCATTGGCAATCTGAACATGTTACCCATGCCAATAAATCCCTTTGAATTGCATAGAGAGAGAAACAAAGCCATACCTACAGAGAGATGAACCTGGAGAAGAATCCCCTAAGCAAGCTTGTCCTAGGGCTCTGTTCACAAACACACTTCACAGAGCCCCAGGACAGCAACACAATTAGACCCAACCAAATCATGAGAAAACAAAAAGATAATTACTTGACACATTGGAAAGAATTACAAAAAAACAGAGCAAACTAGAATGCTATTTGGCCCGAAACAGAAAGTACACAGTGACAGAATACCTGACCACTGTGACTGACCCAAACTTAAGGAAAACAGACTCAGTGAGCATAGCCTTTCTATTGAGGAAGGCCGCCGTAGGCAGACCTGGCTCTCAAGAGAAGACAGGCTGTGTGCACACTGCCCAGAAAATGAGGTGGAAACTGAGCTGCACTTCCTAACCTCCTGCCCAATGTATAACCATATTAGAGACACATATTTCCCTCAGATTTCACAGATCCACAAAGAATTTGAAAACAAACCCGATTTTGATATACTCCCATATCTACTGGGTGAAATACCAGTGTGCCATCACAGCAGCAAGATGTGTGACCTGGTGCCACAACAAAAGGGCAACCAGTGAAGAACAAACACCATTGTAAATAGAACCCATATTTATGCTTATTTATTTTCTCTTTTGTACTTTAACCATTTGTACATTGTTACAACACTGTGTATATATACATAATATGACATTTGTAATGTCCTGATTCTTTTGGAACTTCTGGGAGTGTAATGTTTACTGTTCGTTTTTATTGTTTATTTCACTTTTGTATATTATCTACTTCACTTGCTTTGGAAATGTTAACATATGTTTCCCATGCCAATAAAGACCCTTGAATATAATGTAATTTAATTGAGAGCGTGAGAGAGAGAAGTGGAACAGGGGAGTGGGATCATTTCTGTGCAGATTTAAGTATTCCCAAAATGTCGCGATAGGAAGCTTCCTATATACAGAGCTCACTTTCTAGGAAGTGGATAGCCACTAATAACACGTGTTTGTAGAATTTCAAGGGATAGCAAGTAGAAACAAGGTAACATTAAATGTAGGCAGGTGGACTAGGCCTAGGAGACCTGAATAGTTTCACTTTAGCTTCATGCAAGTCCTGTTGTACCGTCGTTCACTTTTTTGAAATGATGTAGCCTATATTATTGTTTAATTAGCCTACATTGTAGGACTAGCACAACAATAGCCTAATAGTCGTATCTTCGTCATCTTTCTTGTGTTGGAGCTAAAGTAGGCCTACAAGTCTCCTTTCTAAGTTTTAGCAATTGTGACAACTAGGTTACTTTTAACTTGGTAACAAACTGTTGCTTGTCAAACTTGGAAACAATCATTTATTGCATTGTTACAACTATCGCAGGTCTTTGTTTTTAATCCCAAATGTTTCACTCGAATGAGCTGGACATTTATACAAAATATTGATGTAGGCTAATGGCAAGGGAAGAGGGCAGAAAACATTGTACCAGACACAAAACGATTTTGAGTCGAAATGAGACATTCTACATTTAGCTCGAGTTGAGTCATCAACCACATCTGCCTGTCAAACATCCTCTACAAGGCGTGTAAATTAGCAATCCCATTGGTTTTGCACAGCTACAGTACACCTATTGGATATGACAGTATTCTCACATCCGATTGGTCAATTGTGGAGATGATGTGCTGTAGTTGGTCTGAGGAAACGTCAATCAGATTATATCCTTCCTCCTCTTATTGTGCGAGCCTCAGAATGCTAGTATTGTCTGTGGGCGCGGCATCACATCACAAGCTATCATATTAGTGCGTTGTTTTTCGGTGTTGGTTAATGTTGCTTTACTGCTACATCGTCTCAGGTTCTCTATCTGCGTTCTTATTCACAGGTTTGTAGGGGCGTGCAGCGAGTGAGGGTATTTGCGCTACTCGGAGTGACTGGTCAGACCAGGGGGAAAACGGGACCGGAGCTTTTCTGTTTTTTTTTCTGACATTGTTAATAATCTTCATAATTCCTTGGAGGAATAAACTCCATTGAAAGACTTCAGAAGGGTACTTGTGCGTTCCTCAACACCGCATACAAGTGTTCCAACAATCCTCACCATGGAGGCCATTGCCAAATACGATTTCAAAGCCACTGCAGATGATGAGTTGAGTTTTAAACGTGGAGAGACGTTGAAGGTAAGCAGCCAATTGTTTCACTGTTTATATTCTTAAGAAATGTGTCAGGGACAGCATGTTCCTGACTGATTAAAGGCCTAGTTATTACACTATTTGTAATAGCCTGTTACCTTTTTTTGTTGTTGGTCATTTTGTGTCTTCATATTAGACACTCCTGCACAGTTAACTGGTTTTAAGGACATGATCTAAAAACGTGTAAACAGTAAGTTCCCTAATTCACTTTACTTGGTCGATATTCAATAACAAAGTATTTTCCAAGAGATATTACCTTGTCATTTCAAAGGTCTATTTATTATGATAGGCCTACAGAAGGAAAATGTTGTAGGGGTGTTGTCCTTTGGTTCCAACACATTTGAATGAGGCGCAGCTAATGTCTTTGTCAATGGCAAGTCATATGGTAATCGGTGTCACGTTTTCAAGGAAAAGTTCAGCGATTGTTTCCGTACAGATATGGAAAAGGATAGCACTGATAACCTTTGGCAGGACACGATTCTGTCTTTCTCACATCCTATAACAAGCATCCTATATTGTATGCCACATATTACACGCGGTCATCATTTTGTGTGGAGAACCAGAATGAGCAACCCCAAAATTAGTCTTTGTAGCCTATATGACAATAATTTTTAGAGTCAAATAAATGCTAAAAGAGGAGTCAGAATGCTATGGTAAGTAAAACCCTACCCATAGTTGGTTAAAAACGACGCTTAAGCTCTTCCATCAAATCCTTTCTTTATCCTCAGTAGTTCAGCAATATTGGACTTCTGTGGTTAAGTAGGCTATGTGATAATGCTGAAACAGGAAGTCTCCAGTATCATCCTTGGCTTCTATACATTTTTCCTCACTCAGAGAGTCAGAAATGGAGAGGGAGAAGGAAAGAGAGCAGAGAGAGAGTGAAAGAGAGAGGATGAGCTGGCAGTATGTTTACAACCACACCCCTTCCCTTGCTGAGATTTTGACAGCTCCTTCATTTCAGTGTCAGAACAGTACTTTAACAGCTCTGCTTCAAGACATGCTATAATGGTTATAAAAGCTCTATTATAGCTGAACTTTTTTGCGGCATAACTGCACGCTGACACGACTGCCTGCACTGCAATCATAATACTGGTGTCAGTTCGGGGTTAAAACCATATGCAAAAAAAAAAAACAGCAGTAAAGAGAAGATTGAGAGTGAAGTGTGTGTCTCTGATGTAAACGGCTGGTTGTGGTTGTGTGCAGTCTTGTCTTCTTTCCAGCTCCCTCTCTCCACTGGTGTTTTGAGAACGGTCTGGCCCTGGTCTTGGCTCACCCTCCCTCCCCTGTTCCCCTCTACTCCGGCAATGTACCCCGGCAACGCCGCGTTCAGAGGCAGAAACAGATCTGGCGAACCAGGACAGGAATACGCATTCATATCTCCTCAAGAGAAACATCAGTTGTAGATGTTCACACTAGAGACAGGAACATATCTGATCATGTGGCTTTAAGAGAAATATGGCCGCGAGCTGTGAAAACGGTGAACACGGTTGAAACGGTGACAAAGTTACCAGTCAATTTGTTGCCTACTGACTTAACAAGTCGGTAATTGTCCAAGAGGAATATCTGAAGGACGATTGGTGCGATTGCCGATCAGTGATAGGAGGCATGTGAGTGCAGGCTATACTGCGTACAGTATACACTAGTCTAAGTAACTTTTACTATCCGTATAGTACATTCTGTCATCCAAACCAATGGATGTCCCTCCCTCCTGTATTAGCCACAAGCTTTTAGCCGGCTTGACAATGACCATAGCATTTGGCAAGACAACACAAACCAATCTGGAAGCAGGCTATATTCTAACAGCAAAGTCAATAGATTTCTTTCTCGTGTTAGCTGATTTGTTCACAGAAATGAAGCTCAATGGAGAGCGAACATTCTTTATCACAGCGCTGTAGAAGGGGATGGGGGAGTATGCCAGGCAGCTTACTCCATCCCCCTGGGCTTTAGGCTTCGCTCGCTCGGCGGGCACCACATAATAAATATTAATCGTCCAAGAGTGTGGTGTGTGGCAACAGCTTGCCGGTAAAAACACTACTACACCCGAGGCTATTATTTTTTTTCCTTCCCCCTGCTCGGTTCTTTCTGCGTAGCGCAGCATGCATGAACTCCGCCCGGAGTTGCGAAAGGGTTCTGTTGAGTTGAGTTCCGTTCTTGCAACTTCCTGGGACTGCTCTGCTGATGCAGTCTTGGCTCTTCTGAGTTCAGAGAGGGAGGGAAGGAGAGAGGGAGAATCTGGAGGGGATTCAGGAACGTCGGCAGTGATCCTATCCCTCCTTTCCTAATTGAATTCTGACCATGGAGGGAGGATGGGGCTCTTTGGCACTGTTCTCAGGGCCCATGGGCGGCCTCTTCTTAACCACACACTTCAAAGCTTCTGGCCTGGCACTGGGTTTTTAGCTCCACTACTGTTCCAGCATGTACTATTACACAAGTGTTGTTACAGGGTATTTAGTCAAGTGGCTCTTATGAAGTAGGTCTACTCTCTTGATGAACTGAGCTCTTATGGAATAAGCCTACTGTCTTGGTGAATTGCTGAGAATTAGAATACAGCCAATGCGTGACGTGCCATGTCCATGATCGATTTAGCACCGTTCTTGAGATCCCCTTACAATACAGGGGACATTAAGTCCTCATGGATATTTTTAGAGATCTGTGAAGATGAGAGATTATTTCCTCTGAATATGTAGGGTAACTCCCCCATCCGCCACTTTACAAAAGGGTGGAGGAGTTTATTCTCTGTTATTGAGTTGTCAGGAAGAGAAGCATGTCAGAAATAAATAACGCTTACTGAACAGAAGTCTTGTCTTGTTTTTTGTGTTACTCGACATCAAGACATCTCGTTTTTTCTCGCATTTTGAAGGGCAGGAGAGGAGACCTCCGTTTTTATTTGGGGATGTTTTTTTGTTGGATAGACATTCAATGGCTCTGAGGCACGCAATCTCCCTTTCTCTCTCGCGTTCTCTATTTCTCTCTTTCTTTATTTTTTCTGTCAACTGAGGCCGCAGCACAAAAGCCGGGCAGCATCAGGTCTAAATTTAGCCTGCAAGGAGTGGAAAGAAAAACCATCTGAGACAGGAACCTGGCCAAGGGCTGTGTGTGTGACAGAGAAGCCCAAAGAGAATGGAGCATCACTCTGGTCAAACAAAGGAGAAGAAGGAAACAACAAACAGCTTTGGTCTCAAGTGTCTGGCTAAATAGTTTTTAGGGAAGTAGCAGCACCGTAGCCTGGTCCCAGATTAGTTTTTGCTGTATAGCCAAATCCTGTGGCCATTGTCAATGCCATTTGGCTAAGGCTCTACAGCACAGATCTCAGGCCTGCAAGGTCACACTTTGGCTCTTTGACTTTTTGGTGCCAACCCACGGACACCAGAAGTCTGTGTTCCGAGCTGGCAGTCAGGCACAGAAGGATAAACCGAGAGAGAGCGAGGGAGTGAAAGAAAGCACTCCAGAGACAGCGGGAGTCTAAAACGGGATGTACTGTGAATGTACAGTGAAGGACAGACAGCGTCTGCCAACGCTATCTAGTGAACTGAACTCATTCCCATGGCGGATGCTAACCTGCTAGGTTTCTTAGGAGCTTATACACCATAAGCTGCATCCTATGGGTCACTTATGTCATATGCATGATAGGTTCTTCTGCCATTTGACCATAGCCATTCTTTGTGTCTATTTATGAGTGTGTATGCTTGCGTGTGCACCTGCATGTGTGGGTGACACTGACTCCTTTGACAGGGGCAAATGTACAGTGTATCAACTCTCCCATTACAAGGTGAAATCACCACCCGATGCAGATGAGTGTCAAGACAAGGGCGATGGAAGGAAAGACAATAATAGACACACATTGACTATCCCCATTGAGAGAAGAACAGCACAATCATTCATCCATCCGCCCTCCTCTGTCACAGATCGTGTCCTTCTCTTTGTCCTCCAGAAGGAGGAAATGGAGGTGAGGGATGCGGCTGGCTGCACTCCTCCATCTCTCCATATCTCTCCTCTGTTCCCTTCATCCCTCGTTCACTTCATCCTGCCTATTGGGGAAGGAGGGAGAGGGAGCGAGAGTAATCTAAACAAACAAACTAGCAGGTCCCATGTCACAGCTTGTGACCTGCTAGAGGTGCTAAAGAAGACCGAGGGAGAACAGGCCTAAAGTAAACCCACAATCCTGTGCCGGGCTTCTCTCTCGTCACCTCCCGTCACCGTGTACAGAGTTACAGTATATTGACTTATCAATTACAGGGCAGGAAAACAAAGCATGACGAAGAAAGAGAGAGTGGGATGGCAGAAGGAGAGGTAGAATAGTGTTTATAAACCTTTGTGTTGCCTTACTACGCGATAGACACAACTTTAACAACCCAAACACCGGACCTAAATTGGTAGAACAAGGGTCTTTTCAAGAATTAAACCCTCAGGTTAGGTTTGTGAACTAATGTCCAGGTGTTCTAACAAATCGTGCACTCCCCCAAGGCTAAGTTAGGATGTTCTAACAAATCGTGCACTCCCCCAAGGCTAAGTTAGGATGTTCTAACAAATCGTGCACTCCCCTCAGTACAATGGCAGGGTGTTCAAAACATTTCTGCCCCCCTAATTACAGTATGAGATCGTCTGACTGGAGGGCTGGTAGTGCACACATGCACAGAGAGAGAGACACACACACCGAGTTGTCACACTGTAGCTTTGAAAAGTTTAATGCTACTGTCTGACCCAGTCGTAAGGCCAAAGGCTGCTCTTATTACCCCTGTGTTCAGGGACCTTCGCTTTGAAGCCATCCTGGAGCCTTGCTTTCTTGTTTTCCTGCTTGTCCACCTGCGTGGTTTGGGATGGGTAGATGCCGAGTTTGCTCCATTTCTGTTGGGAATGCCCTGAGATTTGACTAAATCTAAGGAACGAGGGATTTTAAACTTTCAGGGGAAGAGAAAAGAGTGTCTATCTTCTCAGGTGTGTTCAGAACTTTCCAGGCCTCACAACTTGCCAGATAGTTTCATTTTGCACGGGTTGACTTCACCCAGTCGTAATTCTGTCCAGGGCTACAGTAGTTGAGGCTCACTACAACACACTCCCTACTGCTCTTTAGCTAAAAGTGTGATCATGGGCCCGACAGTGTGAAAAGCAAAACATGGTTTCCTGTCACATCTAATGCTGTTCTTGACTCTCAGCTTCACAACCATATTTTTGTATTTTTTATTTAATTAGGCAAGTCAGTTAAGAATAAATTCTTATTTACAATGACGGCCTAGGAACTGTGGGTTAACTGCCTCGTTCAGGGGCAGAATGACAGATTTTCACCTTGTCAGCTCAGGGATTCGATCTAGCAACCTTTCGGTTACTGGCACAACGAATCTAACCACTAGGCTACCTTCCGCCCCGCCCTTGGCCTAGGGGGAGTGCAAGTAGATACGCACACATACACACACACACTCACAAAACAGTGTAGAGAACACATGCACACAGACACACACACACTAAACTAATCCGCAGTGGGACTAGCTTGGGCTGTTTACATTTAAGTCATTTAGCAGACACTCTTATCCAGAGCGACTTACAAATTGGTGTATTCACCTTATGACATCCAGTGGAACAGCCACTTTACAATAGTGCATCTAAATCTTTTAAGGGGGGTGAGAAGGATTACTTTATCCTATCCTAGGTATTCCTTAAAGAGGTGGGGTTTCAGGTGTCTCCGGAAGGTGGTGATTGACTCCGCTGTCCTGGCGTCGTGAGGGAGTTTGTTCCACCATTGGGGGGCCAGAGCAGCGAACAGTTTTGACTGGGCTGAGCGGGAACTGTACTTCCTCAGTGGTAGGGAGGCGAGCATCAACATTGTTTTTCGTCAAAGCTGCGATCCTAACACCGCTCTGTCTAATGCCTCGGAAACAACCCTCTCCCACACCTCTCTCTCACACCACACACAGCCTCTCACCCTCTCTCCAGTGCTGTTTCAAAGATCCATCTCTAAGCCCAGTCAAATGCTTTAACCATTGATTAAACCTAAACCTGCCTTCTCCCACGTGGACAGACCATAGAATACAATACCCTGGCCTGTTAGCTCAATACGGATGGCTTCCTAACTACTGTAGAAGCTTTGTTTTCCCTCCCTCCCTAAGCTTTGGGTTTTTTATCGCAACACCCAGAAATGGCTCCCTATTCCCTATATAGTGCACTACTTTTGACCAGTGTCTTATGGGCCCAATCAAAAGTAGTGCACTATATAGGAAAACAGGGTTCCATTTCAGCTGTGCAAGTTGCCTTCTCACACCTCATTTGTTTTTACTGTGATGTCAATAGAGCCATTCTCACTTTATTTATATAGTTCAGGGGACTGGAGGGAACCGGCTAAATTCTCACTATTTATATAGTTCAGGGGACTGGAGGGAACAGGCTAAATTCTCACTATTTATATAGTTCAGGGGACTGGAGGGAACAGGCTAAATTCTCACTATTTATATAGTTCAGGGGACTGGAGGGAACAGGCTAAATTCTCACTATTTATATAGTTCAGGGGACTGGAGGGAACCAGCTAAATTCTCACTATTTATATAGTTCAGGGGACTGGAGGGAACAGGCTAAATTCTCACTATTTATATAGTTCAGGGGACTGGAGGGAACAGGCTAAATTCTCACTATTTATATAGTTCAGGGGACTGGAGGGAACAGGCTAAATTCTCACTATTTATATAGTTCAGGGGACTGGAGGGAACAGGCTAAATTCTCACTATTTATATAGTTCAGGGGACTGGAGGGAACGGGCTAAATTCTCACTGCAGGATTATTTACTGGTTTGCTTCAACTCCAGGAAAAGCGTAATTGTTTCAGGAACCGTGTGTGTGCGCGCGTGTGTGTGTGATAGGGAGATAAATGAAGCCATCTCCTCTCTCCCTCTTCTCTCCCATCCTGTAATTTGGTCGTCGCGATGGAACACGAAAATACCCATAACTTTTGCTTATGTGGTTGCCAAAGTGTCATTTCCATGTTGTATGGCTTCTGGAACTGCAAAATATGGTTATTTTGTTTGAATGGGCACAGAAACGGTTGTAACGGGATCGTTACAATATCGTAACTATTACTTCTCAGAGGAAACTCATCAGAAACCCTCAACAGAAACTCTAGGTATAGACTAGAGTTTGGGTATAACCAGAGATACTGGATATAATGATGGGATTTACGCGTCTCCCCCCTAACAATGGGATTCGTTGTTCACAGAGCGGAATGGCAGGCTGTCGAGCTCCTGTCTATTCCTCTCTGGTGATTGGCGTATAGATCTCCGTTATTTAATACTTTTTGTGAATATTCGATGAGCCGTCAACCGCCTGTAGAGTGAGATGCTATGCTAACCTCATGAATATGCATAGACTGTCACGAGTTCTGACAGGGACAACTCTGATATAAAGTATTTTTTCTCAAAGTTGCCTGGATGTCACTTGTCACACTTACGTCAGTATACCCGTAACATGCTACGCATTACGAAATGGCTGTTAGATCAAAAAGACTCACTTATCACAATAGCAATACATTTTTATATTGACTAAACTCTCATTGACCCCCATACAAAAACACCTCACTTGCTTAATAATCTACTAAGTGTGGACAGATTTTGGGCGGAGTAAACCCTCTCGCTTCGCCTCTTCAGGCTTAGTCCCACCCTTAGCCATCCCGCGAGCCGCATCAAGTCGGAGTAGTGTTCCAATTCAACTTTGAGCAAGGGGTAGTGCCTTTGAGCCCTGTAGTTGTCCCTCCAAATGATGCGAATTGACATGCAGATTTTCTATCTAGTGGTTATCAGAACTCCCATGAAGCACTGCGACCGAAGTCTCTAAAGTTGCTTCAGGAAGATGGCTGGCAAATATACTATGATGGAAGCAAACGTAAGTAATAATTATAACGTCATAACAAGTCATGCAAAAAATGTACAGTTAAGAGGAATATATTAATGCAGAAAAGGGTTATGCATATTTATTGGTCATGAAGTTAATTTATGAAAATCGCTATTTAATTAACATGCTGACTAGCTAACATTAACCAACTAGCCATACATTTAGCTTGCTGATGGGCGTGACATTTGTAAAACTTGTAATTAGGGATGCACGATATATCGGTGAACATATCGGAATCGGACGATTATTAGCTAAAAATGCCAACATCGGTATCGACCGATATCTACTTTAACCCCGATGTGCGAAACCGATGTCTACGCTGACGTGCATACCTACAGTTGAAGTCGGAAGTTTACATACACTTAGGTTGGAGTCATTAAAACTAATTTTTCAACCACTCCACAAACTTCTTGTTAAACAAACTATAGTTTTTGCAAGTTGGTTAGGACATCTACTTTGTGCATGACACAAGTAATTTTTCCAACAATTGTTTACAGACAGGTTATTTCACTTATAATTCACTGTATCACAGTTCCAGTGGGTACATATACTAAGTTGACTGTGCCTTTAAACAGCTTAGAAAATTCCAGAAAATGATGTCATTGCTTTAGAAGCTTCTGATGGGCTAATTGACATCATTTGAGTTAATTGGAGGTGTACCTGTGGATGTATTTGAATGCCTACCTTCAAACTCAGTGCCTCTGCTTGACACCATGGGAAAATCAAAAGAAATCAGCCAAGACCTCAGAAAAAATTGGCAGACCTCCACAAGTCTGGTTCATCCTTGGGAGCAATTTCCAAATGCCTGAAGGTACTATGTTCATCTGTACAAACTATAGTGCGCAAGTTTAAACACCATGGGACCACACAGCCGTCATTCTGCTCAGGAAGGAGACACGTTCTGTCTCCTAGAGATGAACGTACTTTGGTGCGAAAAGTGCAAATCAATCCCAGAACAACAGCAAAGGACCTTGTGAAGATGCTGTAGGAAACAGGTACAAAAGTATCTATATCCACAGTAAAACGAGTCCTATATCGACATAACCTGAAAGGCCGCTCAGCAAGGAAGGAGCCACTGCTCCAAAACCGCCTTAAAAAAGCCAGACTCTGCACATGGGGACAAAGATCATACTTTTTGGAGAAATGACCACTGGTCTGATGAAACATAAATAGAACTGTTTGGCCATAATGACCATCGTTATGTTTGGAGGAAAAAGGGGGAGGCTTGCAAGCTGAAGAACACCGTCCCAACTATGATGCACGGGGGTGGCAGCATCATGTTGTGGGGGTGCTTTGCTGCAGGAGTGACTGGTGCACTTCACAAAATAGATGACATCATGAGGAAAGGAAAATTATGTGGATATATTGAAGTAATATATGAAGACATCAATCAGGAAGTTAAAGCTTGGTCGCAAGTGGGTCTTCCAAATGGACAATGACCCCAAATTTCCTTCCAAAATTGTGGCAAAATGACCTAAGGACAACAAAGTCAAGGTATTTGAGTGGACATCACAAAGCCCTGACCTCAATCCTACAGAAAATGTGTGGGCAGAACTGAAAAAGCGTGTGCGAGCAAGGAGGCCTACAAACCTGACTCAGTTACACCAGCTCTGTCGGGAGGAATGGGCCAAAATTCATGCAACTTATTGTGGCAAGCTTGTGGAAGGCTACCTGAAACGTTTGACCCACGTTAAACAATTTAAGGCAATGCTACCAAATACTAATTGAGTGTATGTAAACTTCTGACCCACTGGGAATGTGATGAAAGAAATAGAAGCTGAAATAAATACTTTTCTCTACTATTATTCTGACATTTCACATTCTTAAAATAAATTGGTGATCCTAACTGACCTAAGACATAATTTTTACTAGGATTAAATATCAGGAATTGTGAAAAACTGAGTTTAAATGTATTGGCTAAGGTGTATGTAAACTTCCGACTTCAATTGTATGCCATGTGGCCTGTGTCTGAGAGTAACCGGGGGAGAGAGAAGGCAACCATGTTGACTTGCAGTGGTAGGCTTTTTGCTCGTTATTCAACTCATCTGATTACATAGTATCTGTCTTGACTGCATCAACTGAGAGAAACTAGCTTAGCTTGCTAGCTAACGTTAGCTAGGCTAATTGAGACTTCATAACTTTAGCTGTTTGCTTTCCATTCCTTTCTATAGCAAATAACAACTACATTCAGAGTATTACGTGGCAGCCTACCTGTTGGCTCTTGGTGTTGTAGCCTGTCTTTCTCATTTAACTTTTAGTTTTGTCATTTTAATTCCATTGACTAGCCTAGATATCTGCCACACGGAGCGGAGCGTCTATCTATGACTGTAGCCTAGTGCCGGTTTGATGACTTCAGAACAGTACTTCCACTGGTAGTGACTGAGTGAAGGAAATGCGACTGTTAAACTGCTATGGAATGAAAGTCCAGCTTCAGTACTCCTCCACTTTGAACCACAACCAGAGGATGGGTATATTACAGTCATATTGTTTTTCTGCTGTTCTCATTTGTTGCTCATATGGTAAGTACATATTTGTTGCGCGAGAAATATAAGGAAAGCTATTACTGCCACCAGTACAGGCATTGTGAAAAACTGAAGGCTCGTCACCAATGAATTGAGTGATATCCGTTGTCAGTTTCTGATGTGCGCAACTGATGGAGTGATGTCCCATTCCCTAGGCCTAATTTACCTCTCCCTACCACTAGTTGCTCCATTTGAGTGCCACGCCTCCACCGAGCGACCCTCTAAAACGAGGGGGAGGGCTAAGGGGAGGTATTGGGAATAAGCCTTCCTCTCTGGTGTAACCCTAGTCCTTGAGTACCAACATACAGTACAGGACTCTCAACACTAGTTGTTGTGTGCCAACATACAGTACAGGACTCTCAACCCTAGTCCTTGCATGCCATGTTTTTGATTGAACTGACCTGGAAGACCAGCCGTGTTAAATTCAATCACTGAACTGATCAATTAGCTCAGTTGGTTAGGTTTGTTGCCTTGTTGGGACAAAAAGATGATGGACTATGTACACCCTCTGTTGCCTCATGCTGACTCATCTCCAGCTGGCCTCCCATCACCGTGGGTAAGTCAGTTGGCATTAGAGTGCTAACATGCTAGGCAGGCACCAGCCCCAACATACAGGGCTCACCTTCCCGATCAGAGTGACTCATTCCACCCCTAAGTTATCCCTGCGCTCCTTCACACTAAACAGCATACACTGTTTTCCACAAGCACATGGAGTAGCCAGCTAAATCGGAAAAGTAGCCAGCCAGGCTCGGGTTAAGAAATGTTTGCTGAACAAGCTCTATTTTGGTACATTCTAATACTAGATATTTTCTGGCTGAAAATACAATCAGGATATAACACTGATCAAAAATGTTCACACTTTTACATTGCTGGTTTCATCAGCTGTTGTGCAACATGATATAAACACAGGAACAACTTAATTCTGACTGCACTGGGCCTTAAAAAACCTGTAACACGGAACCCAAACCGGCTGCTCGCGTGCGCCATCATGCATAAATGTATTTTGTCCCCCCACACCAAACGCAATCATGACACGCAGGTTAAAATATCAAAACAAACTCTGAATCAATTATATTAATTTGGGGACAGGTCGAAAGCATTAAACATTTATGGCAATTTAGCTAGCTAGCTTGCACTTGCAAGCTAATTTGTCCTTTTTAGCTAGCTTGCTGTTGCTAGCTAATTTGTCCTGGGATATAAACATTGAGTTGTTCTTTTACCTGAAAGGCACAAGGTCCTCTACTCCGCCAATTAATCCACACATAAAACAGTCAACCAAATCGTTTCTAGTTATCTCTCCTCCTTCCAGGCCTTTTCTTCTCTTGACTTTATATTGCAATTGGCAACTTTCATAAATTACGTGCATTTACTGCCACTGACTTTGTTCGTCTTTCAGTCACCCACATGGGTATAACCAATGAGGAGATGGCACGTGGATACCTGCTTCTATAAACCAATGAGGAGATGGGAGAGGCAGGACTTGCAGTGCGATCTGCGTCAGAAATAGAACTGACTTCATTTTAGCCCTTGGCAACGCAGATGCTCGTTGGCGCTCGCGAGCAGTGTGGGTGCAATAATCGAATAACATAGATTTCTAAATGTATTTTGAGACGCGAGCGGTGTAGTCCACCTGTAAGAGTCTAACTTCCACAGGCTTCAGGTATGATTGAAGAATGACGCAGGTGTTAAACATGGGCTTTGCCATTCAGAAAGCACCATTGTCAAAATGTTGATTAAACCAGTAGACCTACAGTATATCAATATCTCTGAAAATAAGTATAATTAGCTTTTAAAACAATTCAAAGCCTACCCGTATGCAAATTATAGAGTCAAATTAACTGCTCTCTTAGTGATGCGATTCGGTAGACTACTGACTAGTCACTCACTTTAAAATCAGTCTGGCCAGTACTAAAGGACTTCAAATCGAAAATACAAATGAGATCTGTAGTTTAGTTGTGCCGATGCGACACCATGGACATATACAGTAACTACGTTGTATGAGATTGACTTTATTCAGTCAGTTCCACACCTTTTATAGACGAGTTAAGCTTGCTGTTCATCAATCAAAGCACAGTAAATAGCCTATGTGCCAGCACTCCGTGGCTGTTTATGAAACACGCCAGGGTCCAACGTTAGCTTTTTTTCTCACTGGTAAAAATCATCCAGTTAACGTTGGACGCTGGTAAAAAAAATCTATTGGCATGAACAGAACTTCTACTGGCCTGGACGTGGTGTAGTTCTTAAAGGGATAATTCAATATTTTGGCAATGACTGTTTGAATGAAGTTGCTGACTAGCATTAGCACAATTGCTAACTAACATTTACACAATGGCTGGAAGACTATGGTAACTGCTAGCATGCTAGTAGAGACCTAGCATTAGCTTGCAAAAACTAACACCAACTTCCTTCATTGCCAAAACCCAGGAGTATCCCTTTAAATGAACTGGGGTCATGCAGGGCCTATAGGTTGGCATGCTTTCTCTAAATTCAGCTATTAAGAGGCTACATTTGGTTATTGAATGTTTTAAAAAGCTGTGTAATATAATTTGGCAATGTAAGTCATTACACTATTCTTCAGAATTGCATTGTATTAATTGTATACAGTTTTGTTTCTAAAGTATGTCTTTTTGAGATTTGAAAATAGGATGCTGCCTCTTTAAGAGTCCAAAAGACATATCGACATGGCTACAGTAGGCTAGCCAAGACTAATGCTACGTGTCTTTTTGTAGCTTTCTTTTTGCAGACTATCAACAGTAGCCAGCATATTGCTAGAATGTTTACTTTTGTAAATCACTTCCACTAAAAGAAGACAATAGGCTAAATGGATTTGCACTCATCGTTAGCACATTTTATTGGACGTGCAAATTCATGCTCCATCCCTCCGTGTAAAGAAATGTGACTGCAACCACAGCACACACAACACACACACACTCAAGTACCGAAAGACGGAACAGACCGCAGACTGTCAAACCGTCAGTGTTCAAATCAAATCAAATTTATTTATATAGCCCTTCGCACATCAGCTGATATCTCAAAGTGCTGTACAGAAACCCAGCCTAAAACCCCAAACAGCAAGCAATGCAGGTGTAGAAGCACGGTGGCTAGGAAAAACTCCCTAGAAAGGGCAAAACCTAGGAAGAAACCTAGAGAGGAACCAGGCTATGTGGGGTGGCCAGTCCTCTTCTGGCTGTGCCGGGTGGAGATTATAACAGAACATGGCCAAGATGTTCAAATGTTCATAAATGACCAGCATGGTCGAATAATAATAAGGCAGAACAGTTGAAACTGGAGCAGAAGCACAGTCAGGTGGAAGTTGAAACTGGAGCAGCAGCATGGCCAGGTGGACTGGGGACAGCAAGGAGTCATCATGTCAGGTAGTCCTGGGGCATGGTCCTAGGGCTCAGGTCAGTTGAAACTGGAACAGCAGCATGGCCAGGTGGACTGGGGACAGCAAGGAGTCATCATGTCAGGTAGTCCTGGGGCATGGTCCTAGGGCTCAGGTCCTCCGAGAGAGAGAAAGAAAGAGAGAAGGAGAGAATTAGAGAACGCACACTTAGATTCACACAGGACACCGAATAGGAGAGGAGAAGTACTCCAGATATAACAAACTGACCCCAGCCCCCCGACACAAACTACTGCAGCATAAATACTGGAGGCTGAGACAGGAGGGGTCAGGAGACACTGTGGCCCCATCCGAGGACACCCCCGGACAGGGCCAAACAGGAAGGATATAACCCCACCCACTTTGCCAAAGCACAGCCCCCACACCACTAGAGGGATATCTTCAACCACCAATTTACCATCCTGAGACAAGACTGAGTATAGCCCACAAAGATCTCCGCCACGGCACAACCCAAAGGGGGGGTGCCAACCCAGACAGGATGACCACAACAGTGAATCAACCCACTCAGGTGACGCACCCCCTCCAGGGACGGCATGAGAGAGCCCCAGTAAGCCAGTGACTCAGCCCCTGTAATAGGGTTAGAGGCAGAGAATCCCAGTGGAAAGAGGGGAACCGGCCAGGCAGAGACAGCAAGGGCGGGTCGTTGCTCCAGAGCCTTTCCGTTCACCTTCCCACTCCTGGGCCAGACTACACTCAATCATATGACCCACTGAAGAGATGAGTCTTCAGTAAAGACTTAAAGGTTGAGACCGAGTTTGCGTCTCTGACATGGGTAGGCAGACCGTTCCATAAAAATGGAGCTCTATAGGAGAAAGCCCTGCCTCCAGCTGTTTGCTTAGAAATTCTAGGGACAATTAGGAGGCCTGCGTCTTGTGACCGTAGCGTACGTGTAGGTATGTACGGCAGGACCAAATCAGAGAGATAGGTAGGAGCAAGCCCATGTAATGCTTTGTAGGTTAGCAGTAAAACCTTGAAATCAGCCCTTGCTTTGACAGGAAGCCAGTGTAGAGAGGCTAGCACTGGAGTAATATGATCAAATTTTTTGGTTCTAGTCAGGATTCTAGCAGCCGTATTTAGCACTAACTGAAGTTTATTTAGTGCTTTATCCGGGTAGCCGGAAAATAGAGCATTGCAGTAGTCTAACCTAGAAGTGACAAAAGCATGGATTAATTTTTCTGCATCATTTTTGGACAGAAAGTTTCAGATTTTTGCAATGTTACGTAGATGGAAAAAAAGCTGTCCTCGAAATGGTCTTGATATGTTCTTCAAAAGAGAGATCAGGGTCCAGAGTAATGCCGAGGTCCTTCAGAGTTTTATTTGAGACGACTGTACAACCATTAAGATTAATTGTCAGATTCAACAGAAGATCTCTTTGTTTCTTGGGACCTAGAACAAGCATCTCTGTTTTGTCCGAGTTTAATAGTAGAAAGTTTGCAGCCATCCACTTCCTTATGTCTGAAACACATGCTTCTAGCGAGGGCAATTTTGGGGCTTCACCATGTTTCATTGAAATGTACAGCTGTGTGTCATCCGCATAGCAGTGAAAGTTAACATTATGTTTTCGAATAACATCCCCAAGAGGTAAAATATATTGTGAAAACAATAGTGGTCCTAAAACGGAACCTTGAGGAACACCGAAATTTACAGTTGATTTGTCAGAAGACAAACCATTCACAGAGACAAACTGATATCTTTCCGACAGATAAGATCTAAACCAGGCCAGAACATGTCCGTGTAGACCAATTTGGGTTTCCAATCTCTCCAAAAAAATGTGGTGATCGATGGTATCAAAAGCAGCACTAAGGTCTAGGAGCACGAGGACAGATGCAGAGCCCCGGTCCGATGCCATTAAAATGTCATTTACCACCTTCACAAGTGCCGTCTCAGTGCTATGATGGGGTCTAAAACCAGACTGAAGCATTTCGTATACATTGTTTGTCTCCAGGAAGGCAGTGAGTTGCTGCGCAACAGCCTTCTCTAAAAATTTTGAGAGGAATGGAAGATTCGATATAGGCCGATAGTTTTTTATATTTTCTGGGTCAAGGTTTGGCTTTTTCAAGAGCGGCTTTATTACTGCCACTTTTAGTGAGTTTGGTACACATCCAGTGGATAGAGAGCCGTTTATTATGTTCAACATAGGAGGGCCAAGCACAGGAAGCAGCTCTTTCAGTAGTTTAGTTGGAATAGGGTCCAGTATGCAGCTTGAAGGTTTAGAGGCCATGATTATTTTCATCATTGTGTCAAGAGATATAGTACTAAAACACTTGAGCGTCTCTCTTGATCCTAGGTCCTGGCAGAGTTGTGCAGACTCAGGACAACTGAGGTTTGGAGGAATACGCAGGTTTAAAGAGGAGTCCGTAATTTGCTTTCTAATAATCATAATCTTTTCCTCAAAGAAGTTCATGAATTTATCACTGCTAAAGTGAAAGTCATCATCTCTTGGGGAATGCTGCTTTTTAGTTAGCTTTGCGACATTATCAAAAAGGAATTTCGGATTGTTCTTATTTTCCTCAATTAAGTTAGAAAAATAGGATGATCGAGCAGCAGTAAGGGCTCTTCGGTACTGCACGGTACCGTCCTTCCAAGCTAGTCGGAAGACTTCCAGTTTGGTGTGGCGCCATTTCCGTTCCAATTTTCTGGAAGCTTGCTTCAGAGCTCGGGTATTTTCTGTGTACCAGGGAGCTAGTTTCTTATGAGAATTGTTTTAGTTTTTAGGGGTGCAACTGCATCTAGGGTATTGCGCAAGGTTAAATTGAGATCCTCAGTTAGGTGGTTAACTGATTTTTGTCCTCTGGCGTCCTTGGGTAGGCAGAGGGAGTCTGGAAGGGCATCAAGGAATCTTTGTGTTGTCTGTGAATTTATAGCACGACTTTTGATGTTCCTTGGTTGGGGTCTGAGCAGATTATTTGTTGCAATTGCAAACGTAATAAAATGGTGGTCCGATAGTCCAGGATTATGAGGAAAAACATTAAGATCCACAACATTTATTCCATGGGACAAAACTAGGTCCAGCTTATGACTGTGACAGTGAGTGGGTCCAGAGACATGTTGGACAAATGTTCCCGGTCATCGCTCACTTTGTAAAGCATAACCTAGTTCAATAGTTCTCCTCAAAATAGGATCAGTTGCAGTTACCCCTGTAGCATCTGCTCGTCTGTCACCTGGGGTGAGTCAGTTAGCATTACCCCACTAACTTGTTTACGCTAGCTCTAACGTACCCAGGCCCGGCTGCCTGCTGGGTCTCCTGTGAGGCGAGAGACATAGTTAGCATTAGAGGTACACCAGAGTGACTCATTCCTCCCCTAAGTAACCCCTGAGCTCATTCACAAGTGGTAGATGTCATACCACTCACTACACCTGTCAGTGGAGCAGGGCAGAGAGCAGGGTAAAGGGGTTAGCTTGTGACATGAATGTGTTTTGTGTGTGTGTGTGTGCTAG
Organism: Oncorhynchus nerka; assembly: GCF_034236695.1. Lineage (NCBI taxonomy): Eukaryota > Metazoa > Chordata > Actinopteri > Salmoniformes > Salmonidae > Oncorhynchus > Oncorhynchus nerka. The sequence continues at coordinate 33,352,929 of NC_088410.1, forward strand.
AGCTCAACCGATTATGATTTTTCAGCGCCGATACCGATTATTGGAGGACCAAAAAAGCCGATACCGATTGATCGGATGATTTAAAAAAACATGTATTTGTAATAATGACAATTACAACAATACTGAATGAACACTTATTTTAACTTAATATAACACATCAATTAAATCAATTTAGCCTCAAGTAAATAATTAAACATGTTCAATTTGGTTTAAATAATGCAAAAACAAAGTGTTGGAGAAGAAAGTAAAAGTGCAATATGTGCTATGTAAGAAAGCTAATGTTTAAGTTCCTTGCTCAGAACATGAGAACATATGAAAGCTGGTGGTTCCTTTTAACTTGAGTCTTCAATATTCCCAGGTAAGACGTTTAAGATTGTAGTTATTATAGGAATTATAGGACTATTTCCCTCTATACCATTTGTATTTCATTAACCTTTGACTATTGGATGTTCTTATAGGCACTTTAGTATTGCAAGTGTAACAGTATAGCTTCCGTCCCCCTCCTCGCTCCTCCCTGGGCTCGAACCAGCAACACAACGAGAACAGCCACCCTCGATGCAGCATTACCCATGCAGAGCAAGGGGAACAACTACTAGAAGGTTCAGAGCGAGTGATGTTCGAAGCGCTATTAGCGCGAGCTAACTAGCTAGCCATTTCACTTCGGTTACACCAGCCTCATCTCGGGAGTTCATAGGCATGAAGTCATAAACAGCGCAATGCTTGACGCACAATGAAGAGCTGCTGGCAAAACGCACGAAGGTGCTGTTTGAATTAATGTTTACATGCCTGCTTCTGCCTACCACCACTCAGTCAGATACTTAGATACTTGTATGCTTGTATGCTCAGTCAGATTATATGCAACGCAGAACACGCTAGATAATATCTAGTAATATCATCAACCATGTGTAGTTAACTAGTGGTTATGATTGATTGTTTTTATAAGATAAGTTTAATGCTAGCTAGCAACTTACCGTGGCTTACTGCATTCATGTAACAGGCTCCTTGTCTCAAAAATCGGCCATTCCGATTAATCGGTCGACCTCTAGTGTGTGCTTTCTCCTGCATTAAAAGCTCCTGTCGATTCTGCTTTCTCTCTCAATTCAAGTTAATGGCTTTATTGGCATGGGAAACACATGTTTATATTGCCAAAGCAAGTGAAATAGATAATAAACAAAAGGTCTCTCTCTCTGTGCTGACCCTGAAACTCTACTGTTGTTGACAGTTTGCAGACATAGATAGAAAGCCCTCCCAGGGGGGGAGAGTGTCTGAGAGGGGCCATCTGGGCAGACTAGATTCAGAGGCCTGTCCCCTACACTGAGACTCTCTAGTCTGAGTGAGCTTGTTGGGACTGCTTGTCGGAACCTAATGGGTCTGCTCTTTCACACTCTCTCACTCTTTCTTTCTTTGTAATCCAGACAGCCCCAATCTGGGATCTCGTTAAAAGTGTCCCAGTGCTGTAGCTGGATTAGTGGTTTAGCTGTCGCTCCTCGCCCTTTATCCCCTCAACCGACATAGGATAAATAGACCTCATGGATTAGCCCCAAAAAAGAGGCTGGGACCGGTGCCAACCGGGCAGAACCAGGACAGGGGGCAGAGGGAGACACAGCAGCACATAACTCTCCAGGAAAGCAAGGCCCCAGCTGCTACAGGCTAGGCTCTTGGCACAAACCAAAATCCCAGAAAACTATACGGTTGCGTAATGAACCTCGATTACCACCGACTTTATCCAAGTGAAGGCTGGTAATGCAATATTCATTCCAACTAGAGGATTGTGTAGTGATGTAGGGGCATACACCACTGCTTTGTACACCATGCTATTATACTATGCATCAATGTTTTAGTGTTGCTATTTCCACAAAGCAGTAGTTTGGATGATGTTGTAGACACGCTAGGTACCATGTTACTATGCAAAGTATGCATCAATGCTTAATGTTGCTATTTTCATAAAGCAGTGGGTTGGATAATGTCGTAGACGTGTCATAGTTGTTTGTTTTCAGAGATCTAAACGGATGCACATCACTGTGCTGTACATGGAAATGCACCCCGTTGTTCACTGTACCAATTCCCACAGTATGCTTCTGTAAATCTCTGCTTAAAGCACTATTTGTACGTTTTTGTGGAGACAAAGCAGATTCTTGTGAGTTTATGTAGAGGCTCTTCGTGGAAAAGAAATGTACCGAACAAAAATATAAACGCAACATGTAAAGTGTTATAAAAGATTCCAGAAATGTTCCATATGCACAAAAAGCTTATTTCTATCAAATGTTGTGTAGCATTGTGTTTACGTCCCTGGTAGTGAGTATTTCTCCTTTGCCAAGATAGTCAATCCACCTGACAGGTGTGGCATATCAATAACCTGTTAAACAGCATGATGGGTCACCTTGGGGACAATAAAAGGCCACTCTAAAATGTGCAGTTTTGTCACACAACACAATGCCAAGTTGTCTCAACTTTTGGGGGAGCATGAAATTGGCATGCTGACTACAGGAATGTCCATCAGAGCTGTTGCCACAGAATTGAATGTTAATTTCTCTACCATACACCGCCTCCAACGTTGTTTTAGAGAATTTGACAGTACGTCCAACTGGCCTCACAACTGCAAACCACATGTAACCACGGCAGCCCAGGACCTCCACATCCAGCTTCTTCACCTGGGGGATCGTATGAGACCAGCCACCCGGACAGCTGTTGAAACTGTGGGTTTCCACAACCAAAGTATTTCTGCACAAACTGGCAGAACCCGGTTGGAAGCACATCTGCATGCTCTCTCAGGGAAGGTCATCTGTGTGTGCGTCGTCCTCACCAGGGTCTTGACCTGACTGCAGTTTGGCGTAGTAACCGACTTCAATAGGCAAGTGCTCACATTCGATGGCCACTGGCACGCTGGAGAATTGTGCTCTTCACGGATGAATCCCTGTTTCAGCTGTGCCGGGCAGATGGCGTCATGTGAGCGAGCGGTTTGCGGATGTCAACTTTGTGAACAGAGTGCCCCATGGTGGCAGTGGGGTTGTGATATGGGCAGGCAAAAGCTACGGACAACAAACACAATTGCATTTTATCGATGGCAATTTGAATGCATAGAGATACCGTGATGAGATCCTGAGGCCCATTGTCGTGCCATTCATCCGCCGCCATCACCTAATGTTTCAGCATGATAATGTACAGCCCCATGTCGCAAGGGTCTGTACACAATTCCTGGAAGCTGAGAATATCCCAGTTCTTCCATGGCCTGCATACTCACCAGACATGTCACCCATTAAGCATGTTTGGGATGCTCTGGATTGACGTGTACAAGAGCGGGTTCCAGTTCCTGCCAATATCCAGCAACTTCACAAGCCATTGAAGAGGAGTAGGACACCATTACACAGGCCACAATCGACAGTCTGGACAACTCTATGCGAAGGAGATGTGTCGTGCTGCATGAGGCAAATGGTGTTTACCAGATACTGTCTGTTTTTCTGATCCACGCCCCTACCTTTTTTTAAAGGTATCTGTGTCCAACCGATGCATATCTGTATTCCCAGTCCTGTGAAATCCATAGATTAGGGCCTAATTTATTTATTTAAATGGAATGATTCCCTTATATGAACTGTAATTCAGTAAAATCTTTGAAATTGTTGCATGTTGCTTTTTATATTTTTGTTCAGTGTAGATATAAATGTATTTCTTTTGCACGTTCCCCTCTGCAGTTGATCCATTTTCTTGTCTGCCCTGATTGCCAACATGCACACACACGCACACACTCTGATTCCCCTCACATAGTTCATTAAGTTTTCTGTCAGGAATCGCCCGTCTTTCTCCACGCGCCTCTACGGACACATTGGCTGTTTTTCCCTCAGGGAGAAAGATAAGCTTACCTTCTGTGTGTAAGTCTCTCTCTCTCTCTCTCTCTCTCTCTGTCTCTCTATATTTCTTTCATTATGCAAAAAAATTTCTCTCCTTCCCTCTCTTCCACCATCTCATGTATATTAATGACGCACCAGAAACCAGTATTCGCCCTGAATGCCTTGTTCCCTGGCTGGTTGTGCATACTGAACACGCTTACACACACACACATACACTGAAACACATAAATACATACACACACATTCCCCCCACTCAAACACCACACACAAGTCTCTCGTATTTTTTCCAGTGCGGGCAATTAGGAGGCAGAAGGCAGTAAGTGTGAAGGTGTAGAGGAATAGAGGAGAGGAACCCCCTGTGGATATGATTTAGGTTTAAGAGCAAGTCTTTTGTATGCTGAGTTGTTTCCCTGATTGACTTCACACCCCTGGTTATAATCCTGCAGTTTGATTCCTTCCCAATCCTCTCTGGACTACAGTCTGCATTGGCAAAATGCCCCCCTCTTCCATCTCCCTCTCTTCCCTCTCCCTCTCTTCCATCTCCCTCTCCCCCTCTTCCATCTCCCTCTCTTCCATCTCCCTCTCCCCCTCTTCCATCTCCCTCTCCCCGTCTTCCATCTCCCTCTCTTCCATCTCCCTCTCCCCGTCTTCCATCTCCCTCTCTTCCATCTCCCTCTCCCCCTCTTCCATCTCCCTCTCTCCCATCTCCCTCTCTTCCATCTCCCTCTCTTCCATCTCCCTCTCCCCCTCTTCCATCTCCCTCTCTTCCATCTCCCTCTCCCCCTCTTCCACCTCCCTCTCTTCCACCTCCCCTCCCCCTCTTCCACCTCCCTCTCTTCGACCTCCCTCCCCCCTCTCTTCCACCTCCCTCTCCCTCTCTTCCACCTCCCTCTCTCTCTTCTACCTCCCTCTCTTCCACCTCCCTCTCCCTCTATTCCAACTCACTCTCTTCGAACTCCATCTCCCTCCCTTCCAACTCCCTCTCCCTCTCTTCCACCTCCCTCTCTTCCAACTCCCTCTTTTCCACCTCCCACTCCCCCTCCCTCTCCCTCTCTTCCAACTCCCTCTCTTCTAACTCCCTCTTCCACTTCCCCTCCCCTCTTCCACCTCCCTCTCTTCCAACTCCCTCGCTTCGACCTCCCACTCCCCTCCCTCACTTCCATCTCCCTCTCCCCCTCTTCCACCTCCCTCTCTTCCACCTCCCTCTCTTCCACCTCCCCTCCCCCACTTCCACCTCCCTCTCTTCCAACTCCCTCTCTTCCACCCCCCTCTCTTCCAACTCCCTCTTCCACCTCCCTCTCCCTCTCTTCCACCTCACTCTCCCCCTCTTCCACCTCCCTCTCCCTCTCTTCCACCTCACTCTCCCCCTCTTCCACCTCCCTCTCCCCCTCCCTCTCCCCCTCTTCCCCCTCACTCTCCCCTCTCTTCCACCTCACTCTCCCCCTCTTCCACCTCCCTATCCCTCTCTTCCACCTCAATCTCCCCTCTTCCACCTCCCTTTCCCCCTCTTCCACCTCCCTCTCCCCCTCTTCCACCTCCCTCTCCCCCTCTTCCACCTCACTCTCCCCCTCTTCCACCTCACTCTCCCCCTCTTCCCCTCCCTCTTCCACCTCCCTCTTCCCCCTCCCTCTCCCCCTCTTCCACCTCCCTCTCCCCCTCTTCCACCTCCCTCTCCCCCTCTTCCACCTCCATCTCCCCCTCTCCTCCATTCTTCTCTTCCTTCTACTCCTCGTCCATCATGCTCTTGTATGGGACCTTATTTAATGAATTAACTTTATATTTTATTTAAAGTAGGAGAGTAGCATTGGCGTCCTATATTTAGATGTGGATAGGCATGCAAGGTGTGTGTGTGTGTCTCTGCGTTTTAGTTAGTGTGCGTACATGCATGCATGTGGTTTTGCCACCCACAGCCATTGACAGGCGTGTTCCACTCCCATGGTGAAGCGTGTTCCTCCCAGGTAATTTCATCTCATGTCACGCACAGCCCTATCTGGTGTCCTTCCTCCTGAAAAACCACAGTGGTTCTTCACACGCACACACACACTGTAACACTTGGTTCCTCAGTGCACGGCGGCTGCAGCAGTAATGGGGCCATCACAAGACTATCACGTCTGGTTTAGGAGATGGCAGAATGAGGATTTGGGATGATCATGATGGTGTGTGTGGCAGCTGTGAAGGAGATTACTCCGGGGCCTGATCTTGTAAATGTAACCGCATCAACGCCCTTACAGAGGTTTACAACAAGGCAACGAGATCGGTCCAGAGGACCGTGCCTCAGCCACGACCAGAAACACTCTGCGAGGAGATTACCATACTGAGATATATCATTCACTACAGCCACTATGGTTCTGGATGCTGAATGGGAAGCAGGTGCTTACAGCTTCACCCTCCGTTAGCACGCTGGTTGCTGATGACATATACATACCACAGTGTCATTGTGCTTCTGTATAGAAAGAGAAGAGAGAAGTGGAGACAGAAGGGGGGGGGGGGGGGTAGTACAGAGAGAGAAAAGGGAGAGATTGCGATGAAGCAGGACACAGAGAGGTATGAAGAAATGTGGAGAGAGAGAGAGAATGCATCAAAGCCTATTGTGACAGCTAGGCTACCTCTGTTTCTGTCCCTAGGCCTGATTCGATGAAACTAACAGTTGGTATTATAGCACTGAGTGGTGTGGTCTCATTTCATGAAGTCGACAGACAGATGTATGTTTTTCCAGCTTTAAAACACATTACCGGCCTCTGTTATGGGAAGGACAAACTGAATTAGACAGCCACTGATGAAACGATGTACTGTTCAACAAAATGTACTGTTTAATGGGAGCCAGAAAAGAAAGACTGACTGACACTGTCTTCATTGCAGTGTCAGATGGGTTTTACTAGTCTGTTTTGTTTGTGTCTTTCTTTGAAGTGCGCTTGTCTTTGTTGGGCTTTTACAAATCCCTGGCTCAAATTCACTTTGCTGTAGTGCCAAATGCATGGCCGCATTGCCTTTATTTTGTCTTTATAGGAATGAAAAACAATGGGTATTGCCTTCCAAACCATGGATTAGATATGTTTTTAGAGAAACTCTCTCTTACGTCTTACTCTTCTGGTTGAGTTGGAAGGTTAATGTGAACGTGCTGTCTAGTTCTTACTAGTCAGCAAGCAAGGTGGAGAACGTCCACAGTACCCTTCTGTTATGACCCCCATATCGCCCCCCAAACCACACACGCTCACGTACAGAACACGCCCTCTACTTCTGTGTACATGTCCCCCCCCCCCCCCCCTGTCTGTCTGTCTGTGCACTAGCTCCTTGTTTCCTAGCATTGGTGTAATTAGTTTTATCAGCAGCCGGAGCTCCTGCCTCGCTCAGGGGAGGGAGAGGAGAGTCATTATCTCCCTCATTTCCTTCCCTCCAGCTCACACACACACACACACACACACACACACACACACACACACACAGAGAGACTGACAGAGACACAGTGTTGCACATTTCCACACAGACATGGGAGTGCACAGGCAGGCACACGTACATGGATGTACTCACACACACACACACTTACACTGGCATAGAGACGTTAGCTCATCCTCTCCTTCTCCCTCAGAGATTCATGTATGAGCAGTATTCAGTCATACTAGAGTCCCTACATGTGTCTGTCAGGACTGGATTGGCTCTGACTCTTCACAAGGCTACAGCACCGCTCCTCTCTTCATCACTAGCAGTAGCTATCACTTTAGAATCCTGCTCAGGCCAACACAGCCCCCAGGGTACAGACGGGCTGTGACGGAGCACTGGGTGAGTCACCAGTACTGAGCAGCTGGATGTGTGTGTCTGGAGGTGGAGGGTGGAACTGTGTGTCACACTGTGTCTTTCTCTCTCTCTCTCTCTCTCTCTCTCTCCCCTCCTCCCCTCTCTCTCTCTCTCTCTCTGTGTGTTTATGTTTATCTCCTGCGTTCTCAACCTGCATGAGTGGTTATTACCGTGTTTTGGAGTCTGAGGTCATGCAGAGTTTAGAGGGACAGCCGGCCAGTGTTCAAAAGAGGCATGGGCCACACACACACTGCGCTGGTCGTGCTATAGGAGGTGCTGTGTGTGATTGGCAGATTGGGAAGCAGTCAGAGGCCAACAGTAGACACACACCAGCCTCCCTCAGAACAAATAAGTGTATCCACCCCCTCATCTGTCACTTTCTGTGTGTGCATTGTACGCTTGCTTATCTGTCTTTTCTGCCAATGGGAGATTTGAATTCAATTGAACAGAAATTGGGGCAGATTTTGCATGTATTCAGATATCTCTCCACAGGAAAAGGAGGTCAGCTAGTACCACACTGGTTCCATATGTATAGTTATTTTTTGGGACAAATATTTCTGGTAAACAGTGGGTCAATTCCACGGTTACAGAATGATGCTGAGACGTATGTCTGTATGTCAAACAAAAGCAGTCAACTCTTTGCACAAGGATGACCTTTTCCACGTTACATTTCCTTAATAATTTCCACAGAACATTTGACAAAAACCCATTTACTTGAGGAACGGTGCCGATTAAAAATGTGGTAACAGAATGACGGCACAAACTGTTACCAAACTTTGCATCTGCACAGTCCAACTAAATGTGTTTTTGTAACATTTTCAGTAGCAACTGCTAGAAGTCGTCCTCGTGCGTAGAGTTGTATGGTTTGTTTAACTTTGCAGTCACTGGTTTCTGTTTGACGTGCATTTTAAAGTGAACAATCTGAGTCTCGGCATCATCCTGTTAGTGTAGAATTGTCCAGTAGTAGAGATGATGAAGATCATGGTACAATGGAAAGCATTTTAGGAATCACTGGCACAGTTGGCTCCATTCTAAAATTGGCCCATATGTGACATCACAACTGCCTATACATTTACAACCCATTATTATTTACATTAGGAAGCCTAAACTATAACCCATGTCTGTTTCTTCCTGCTTGGTGCACATTGTTTCCTGTCCTCTGTGTTTACAGTGGCAGTCCATTTCACTTGTGGCCTTGGTAAGAGTGGCGCCATCGCCCCATGGCAGAGGCCGAGAGAGAAAGCTAAGATTAATGGGTGTTTACTGAGACCAGCGAAGGCTAAGAGACTGAGCCTGGCCATTTCTCTCCACTAAGATGACTGGGTCATCCACCGTAGAGTGTGGAGACACCGTGGGAGACGTTGAAGGCCCCACTCCCCAGTCACATCAGTGTATGATGGTATGATGGTCTTGCTTGTGGGAGACGATACAGTCCCATGCTGAAGCGGAGTTGGTTTGGCATCCGACAGGGACAGGGTAATAAAGAGTGGAGGTGTAAGGCCATGTGTTTGAACTAGTCTGTCTGGGTAGAAGTTGCCTTTATAGACACACAATAGCAATTTTTCACTCCAAAACAAACTCATCCAGAAAGAGCAATTCCACCAAGATTCATACTACTCCCACCCACACCTAAAATCCAATGTGTGTTCTATCAACCGGAATCGTCCTCCATCCAACCCTAAAAAGCCATGTAACTCGTTGTCTCTCAGGGAGCTCTCTTGGCCGGTTACGGAGTGTTAGTGTCAGCCGTTGATGCTGATGGATCCGGGAGCAGAGTGGTTGTGACAGATGGTGTCTCTGTGGGGACAGGAGGGGGTCTGGGTCTGGTATAGTGGTGGTGTGGTGGCAGTCTGGTCAGGTCCCACTGTGGAGCCTCCAGATGATCACGGTCAGGTTGACTGACCTGGACTAGGTCTCATGGGGCCTGGGATGGGCCAGTCTGTCTGGAATGTCCTTTCACCTGGCTAGGCTTTGTGAATGGACGTATGGGAGGTTAGGGGGGAAATATGTACGGTACATGGCAGTTATGGGATGCATGGTGTATTTTAAGCATTATTGTCCTAGAATTGCAATGTTTTTCTTTTCGTCTCTGAGTCTGGGAGCATATGGGGGGAATACTCTGTACAAAATATTAGGAACACCTTCCTAATATTGAGATGCAAAACCCTTTTGCCCTCAGAACAGCCTCAATTCGTTGGTGCGTGGACTCTACAAGGTGTTGAAAGCGTTCCACAGGGATGCTGGCCCATGTTGACTCCAATGCTTCCCACAGTTCTGTCAAGTTAGCTGGATGTCCTTTGGGTGGTGGACCATTTTTGATACACACAGGAAACCTTTGAGCGTGGAAAAACCCAGCAGCGTTGCAGTTCTTGACACACGCAACCCGGTGCGCCTGGCACCTACTACCATACCCTGTTGAAAGGCACTTTTGTCTTACACAATTCATGTCTCAAGGCTTAAAAATCCTTATTTAACCTGTCTCTCCCCCTTCATTTATACTGATTTGAAGTGGATTTAACAAGTGACACCAATAAGGGATCATAGACTGACCAGGTGAATTCAGCTGAAAGCTATCAGCAGTTCCTAATGTTTTGTACACTCAGTGTATGTACAAAGCAGTACATGAATATAGAGGATCTGCATGATCTTTCTTTAAATAATATTTGTGGTTAGCTCATACAATGGTTTCCACACCATTATGTTGGCTTTCATGTACCCACTCTGTCAGTTTTTTTAAAATAATGTAGTCTTGTGGTCTTACGTTTGTCACGACCATGCTTATAACCATTTATGACTCTTTGACCAAACTCTCGTCCCTCTGTTTTGTGCCTTCAGGTTTTGAATGAAGAATGCGACCAGAACTGGTACAAGGCAGAGCTGAATGGGAAAGAAGGCTTCATCCCCAAAAACTACATAGAAATGAAGGGACACCCGTAAGTATGAGCCTGTCTTAGATACCAGTTGCCCTATATGAGCCTGCCACAAGTCCACATGAAACTGGAGAGCCAAAATGGCGGTGTTCACCTCCCCTAAATTACCTCATGTTTAACCTGGAGCTCAAAATTGGGGTATCAAACGTGAGGTTCTAATGTTGGAAGGTTCCACTACTAGTTTGTGAAACTTGTTTTTTCAAAGGGCATTTATTTGTGCTAAATATCAGGGGGGAAAAGTAACTTCATAGACAGATTTTACTTGTCTAGTTCCCATGTTTAGAACCATTCGGAAGACACTTGAAACAAAGTCTAGCTATCTCCTGTGTCTAGGATAAATGCTCCTCTGGTCTGAAGATAAGGGGGAAAAAGGTCTCATCATGCTGCTGCTGTGGTCTGGAAGCTAGCCTGGAAGTGACCTGGCTTTCTAGAGCTCATTTGTGGGTTATAGGCCTCTGAGATCCATGTGGTCGCAGGGTTGTCGGTTTGGCATCCCAGAATCCCTCATCATGTGGCGTCGTCAGTCCTGATTCCAGAGTCTGTTTCTGCTGCGTCAGGCCTATTAGGTTTTCCCCCACAATCGCCCTCTGGCCCAATATAGCCTGTGTAGATCTTTCTACATACTCTCTACTTAACATGCAGTGCATTGGGAAAGTATTCAGACCCCTTGACTTTTTCCACATTTTGTAACGTTACAAATTATTATTCTAAAAATGGATTAAAAAAATGTTTCCCCCTTATCAATCAACACACGGTACACCTTAATGAAAAAGCAAAAACAGGTTTTTAGAAATTGTTGTGTGTGAACATACATACAGTTGAAGTCAGAAGTTTACATACACTTAGGTTGGAGTCATTAAAACACATTTTTCAACCACTCCACAAATTTCTTGTTAGCAAACTAGAGTTTTGGCAAGTCGGTTAGGGCATCTACTTTGTGCATGACACAAGTAATTTTTCCAACCTTACAGTGAAATGCTTACTTACGAGCCCCTAACCGGCAGTGCAGTTAAAAACAATATGGATAAGAATAAGAGCTAAAAGTAATTAAAGAGCAGCAGTAAAAAAACAACAACAATATATACAGGGGGGTGACAGTACAAAGCCAATGTCCGGGGAAACCGGTTAGTTGAGGTAGTATGTACATGTAGGTAGAGTTAATTAAAGTGACTATGCATCAGCATTTGTGGGTTCGATTACAGGCTCAAAATGGCCAGAAACAAAGAACTTTCTTCTGAAACTCGTCAGTCTTGTTCTGAGAAATGAAGGCTATTCCATGCGAGAAATTACCAAGGAACTGAAGATCTTGTACAACGCTGTGTACTACTCCCTTCACAAACAGCTCAAACTGGCTCTAACCAGAATAGAAAGAGTAGTGGGAGGCCCCGGTGCACACCTGAGCAAAGGGACAAGTACATTAGTGTCTAGTTTGAGAAACAGACGCCTCACAAGTCCTCAACTGGCAGCTTCATTCAATTGTACCCGCAAAACACCAGTCTCAACGTCCACAGTGAAGAGGTGACTCCGGGATGCTGGCCTTCTAGGCAACATGCTATATTTAGTAAAGAATATGACTTCAGCCGAGCAACAGGGCTTTTGTGTAACTGTCAGATATGAGATGGATTGTACTGTAACTGTCCTACAGAAGCCCTTTCTACATAAACTTCAGGGTTAATAAATTGATCTTATTCTGAGGTAGCCACTAAATAGAGATGGAATGTACTTTATATTCTACAGACGCACACAGTAGCAAAGAGGGGCTTTGTCCTGTGTAGTCGTCAGCTGTGTGAGAACGCCTTCCCCACCACCGCCACCTGCTCTCAGGGCTGAGAGGGTTCTCACACCGCAACCAATCAGATACAGAGGGCCCTATTATAGCAGTCAGGAAGAGACTGTCCATTAGCCTTAAGGACCCTATGACTGATTGGTCAGCTGGACCTAAATACAGGAGGGAGGGAATCACCTGCTCTATGGAGGAGCAGCTGGTGGAGGAGGGTCCAGGATAGCAGGCAGGCAGATGGTGGGGCTGGATATGAAAAAACAGTACTCACTTCACTATAGGGCTGGCCTTGGCCTGGTTACGTCCACCATGGTTGCTGTTACCATGCTGGAAAGGATCATGTGAGGAGAAGAAAGCCAAGTCACCACAGCATGGTTTGGTTTGGCTCGATAGTGTGTAAAGGGCTTTGACTCCCTTATGGAAGCCTGGTAGCCATGGATGTCAGTGTTACCTCATCAAAGAGCAGCACTCCCCCACCACAAAGCAGGAAGGACCGGGATAATAGGAGGATATCCACAGTATCTCTCTACACACAGGGTTACTGTTACCTCAGGGTGTTACCTCGGGGAGATCAGAGCACTGTGGATGAGGGGGTTGGAGTTCTGTCATCTCTAAGCCTGTTTGTGTGTGAACACCAGGCACAAAGAATAGCATTGCTAAATGCTAAAGGCTTGTGGGTGGAAACCTATGGCCCAGAGATGCTAGTGCTACCTGACAGGTCAATGTGTGTGTACTAGAGGTCGATCGATTATGATTTTTCAACGCCGATACTGATTATTGGAGGACCAAAAAAGCTGATACCGATTAATCGGCCAATTTTATTTTATTTTATTTGTAATAATGACAATTACAACAATACTGAATGAACACTTATTTTAATTTAATAGAATACATCAATAAAAATCAATTTCGCCTCAAGTAAATAATGAAACATGTTCAATTTGGTTTAAATCATGCAAAAAAAAAAGTGTTGGAGAAGAAAGTAAAAGTGCAATATGTGCTATGTAAGAAAGCTAACGTTTCAGTTCTTTGCTCAGAACATGAAAACATATGAAAGCTGGTGGTTCCTTTTAACATGGGTCTTCAATATTCCCAGGTAAGAAGTTTTAGGTTGTAGTTATTATAGGAATTATAGGACTATTTCCCACTATACCATTTGTATTTCATTAACCTTTGACTATTGTATGTTCTTATAGGCACTAGCTAGCCATTTCACTTCGGTTACACCAGCCTCATCTCGGGAGTTGATAGGCTTGAAGTCATAACAGCGCAATGCTTGACGCACAACGAAGAGCTGCTGGCAAAATGCACGGAAGTGCTGTTTGAATGAATGTTTACGCACCTGCTTCTGCCTACCACCGCTCAGTCAGATACTTGTATGCTCAGTCAGATTTTATGCAACGCAGGACACGCTAGATAATATCTAGTAATATCATCAACCATGTTTAGTTAACTAGTGATTATGAATGATTGTTTTTATAAGATAAGTTTAATGCTAGTTAGCAACTTTATCTTGGCTTACTGCATTTGCGTAACAGGCAGTCTCCTTGTGGAGTGCAACGAGAGAGAGGCAGGTCGTTATTGCGTTGGACTAGTTAACTGTAAGGTTGCAAGATTGGATCCACCGAGCTGACAAGGTGAAAATCTGTCGTTCTGCCCCTGAACAAGGCAGTTAACCCACCGTTCCTAGGACGTCATTGAAAATAAGAATGTGTTCTTAACTGACTTGCCTAGTTAAATAAAGGTATACAAATCAAATTTAAAAAATCGGCGCCCAAAAATACAGATTTCCGATTGTTATGAAAACTTGAAATCGGCCCTAATTAATCGGCCATTCCGATTAATCGGTCGACCTCTAGTGTGTACACATGTAATAGGCTTGTTCTACTCATATCTGTCGTCTTTACCCAGCAGGCAAAACTAGCCGGTGGATATATGACTATCGGCCTGTGACACTGTTTGAGGACTCTGCCCTGATGATGATACTGTATGTGAAACCTGGCTGGATTATCATTCCCTCATGAGGAACAGCTGGAGTTGATCAGGTCCTCTGGCTTTGTCATGTTGTCTGAGCTCACAAACGAACAAGCTAAGCGGCATAGCGCTAGCGCTCACCTGCACTGACATGCTCTACTGCAGAGGCTATGGCTATTGGCCAAGCCAAGGGTATGCTATCGCTAGGATAAGCTACAGTATATGGTAAGGCTAAGCTATATGGCTAAGTTAAGCTATATGGATAAAGCTCAGGGTTTGCTTTCACTGGAGATAGAGGAGGCAAACATTGTGTGTTGCAACACCTTTGTTGGCACATTGTGACATAACACCTTTATCCGGACAGTACAATTCCACACCTGACTAGTCACAGAAGGAAATGGAGGTCTCGTCTCACACACTGTACACCCATGCACAAACACACACACACAGTGACACACACACACACTCTGTATGGAGTATCCGTGGGGTTGGTGACTGACCGCTGGTATTGGGCACCAGTCAGAGCCAGAGGAGTAGGTCGCAGGTGAGGTTGGCATGGCACCACACAGAGTTGTCATTGTCTCGGCCCAAGGCTCCACCAACTCTTTTATCAGACCAGGAACCTCCCTGTAATTACAACCTACTAGGACAAATGCAAAAAGACTAATTAAATGGCCCACATGTGCTCACTTACTGCATTGATTTCATTCTATTTGGCATGCAAAATAGATGCGATATTCTGATTTTGACATCATTGTTTAGTAGTGTTATTGGTCGCTATGCACTTCACTCACTCCTCCCCACAGACACAACAACCACTACAACTGTCAATAACAGGGGTCAGGTTTGAGGTCAAGCTCTGCTAAAGGCCATGTTCCCATGATATTGAGTCATGCCTATGACCCTGCGCTTTGAGGTTACTCAAAGGTCATCGCTAACTAGCTACCTGTCACAACCACACCACAATCAAATTCTGGTAAGTGCTGCTTTTCCTTACAAATGAAGAAGAAAAACCACCCAGCTTGGTAGGGCTGGTTGAAACAACGTCATTACAACCAAATTACAACCATGTAATAACGTCATTTCAACCAGTTTTGTCCGCAGGGTACTTTTTCTTTCTTCATTTGCAGTAAATCAGCACTTATCACTGTTACTTGCGACTTGTTTTTATATCATTTTTCATGAGTTATTAAAGTGTTTTGTTCTGATTTGTTATTGTTGTCCCAGGTGGTTCTATGGTAAGATCCCCCGGGCGAAGGCAGAGGAGATGCTGAACAAACAGAGGCACGATGGGGCCTTCCTCATCCGAGAGTCGGAGAGCGCACCGGGAGACTTCTCCCTCTCTGTCAAGTATGTCGCACGCACACACTGTTTTATTGAACCTTTATTTCATTTCAGTTCAATCATTGTATAACCGATCGACCGATTATCTGTTTTCCATTTTTTTTTTTTATTACTTTCAAAAATACACTTTTCTCCAATATCAGTTCTGTTTACATTTTTTTTCCAACTCTGTGCTAAGTGCTTGCTTTCTCATGCACAGCTCCCATGTCCCAGCCAGCTTAACCTGGGAGGTACTGACTGTTCTAGCAGTGACTGGCCACCCTGTTCCCATTCTAGTCTTCATGTAAAGTCGCTGTGCAGATCTACAGATCCATATCAAGTTAATTGGCTGTGTCATCTCTGACTCACCTGGGGCTAACCGACAGTTATCTGCTACTAAAGCATGTTGGTCTCTGTCAGATGGCTCCAGTGTGGGCGCTGCTGCCTCTTATCAAAGCTTTGCAAGCTGGAACTTTCCCTAGTCCCAGGCTGTGTCGTGAGTGAGTGAGTGAGTGAGTGAGTGAGTGAGTGAGTGAGTGAGTGAGTGAGTGAGTGAGTGAGTGAGTGAGTGTAGGCCAAAAGTAGTACACATACTCCAGTTCAGCACTTAACAGTAGGTGACAGAATATAATATTATTCTTGTCGCTACTGCTTCAATTGCACTGTCCTAGTGTCACAGCTGTGTCAAAATCCCAAACTCATGGTATCACGCGGTGAGAAGGAAAGTGGGCCAACTGGGCTTAAATCATTCATGAAAGCGCTGACACAGATGGTTATAAAACTAGTGCCCACGTGATGTAGACTTACCAGTGTTTTGACTGCTGTCCTTAGATGGTTACTACGGTTAATGTCATCACTCACTTTCTGTTTATTCTATACTTATCTCCCCCTTCTCCTCCTCCTCCGCCACAGGTTTGGTCATCACAGATCTGAAACGGTTGGACTGATGGAAGTAGTAGGACGGTCACCTTGTTTAATCTTAACCAGTCACTTCTAGATCTATGCTACCTCTCCCCAGGTTTGATCATCACAGATCTGAAACGGTTGGACTGATGGAAGTAGTAGGACGGTCACCTTGTTTAATCTTAACCAGTCACTTCTAGATCTATGCTACCTCTCCCCAGGTTTGGTCATCACAGATCTGAAACGGTTGGACTGATGGAAGTAGTAGGACGGTCACCTTGTTTAATCTTAACCAGTCACTTCTAGATCTATGCTACCTCTCCCCAGGTTTGGTAATGACGTGCAGCACTTCAAGGTTCTGCGTGACGGGGCTGGGAAGTACTTCCTGTGGGTGGTCAAGTTCAACTCTCTCAACTCCCTGGTGGACTACCACCGTTCCACCTCTGTGTCCCGCAACCAGCCCATCTTCCTCAGGGACATCGAGCAGGTCCCACAGGTGAGGAGGGAGGGACACACGCACACACAGGGGGACACACGCGCGCACACAGGGACACACACACACATACATGGACACACACACACAGGGACATACACACAGGGATACACACACAGGGACACGGACACACACACACACACACACACTTTAGAGAAGCCACTTTTCTCCAATATCACTCCTCCTTTTACCTTATCAGTAATCACTAATGTTCTGTTTATTCTATCCTCATCTCCCTCTTCTTCTGATTCTTCATCTTTTTCCTCTTCTAATTCTTCTGCTCGTCCTCGTCCTTCTCCCCGCCCCCCAGAAACACACACACAAATACATGTAAACACACAGATACAGGGCCTTCAGAAGGTATTCACACCCCTTGACTTATTCCACATTTTGTTGTTACAGCCGGAATTAAAAGTGTATTACATTTTTTCCCTCACCCATCTACACACACTACCCCATCATGACAAAGTGAAAACATGTTTTTAGAAATGTTTGCAAATGTATTCAATATGTAATACAGACATATAGCATTTACATAAGTATTCACACCCCTGAGTCAATACTTTGTAGAAGCACCTTTGGCAGCGATTAGAGTCTTTCTGGGTAAGTCAACATTTTGATTGTGCAATATTTGCCTATTATTCTTTTCAAAATTCTTCAAGCTCTGTTAAATTGGTGGTTGATCATTGCTAGGCAACCATTTTCAGGTCTTCCCGTAGATTTAAGTCAACTTTAACTCGGCCACTCAGGAACATTCACTGTCCCCTTGGTAAGCAACTACAGTGTAGATTTGGCCTTGTTTCAGTTTTTTTTTGCTGAAAGGTGAATTCATTTCCCAGTGTCTGGTGGAAAGCAGACTGAACCAGGTTTATCGCTAGGATTTTTCCTGTTCTTAACTCCATTGCATTTATTTTTTATCCTGAAACTCCCCAGTCCTTAACGATTACAAGCATACCCATAACATGATGCAGCCACCACTATGCTTGAAAATATGGAGACTGGTACTCAGTAATGTGTTGTATTGTATTTTCCCCAAACATAACACTTTATATTCAGGACAAAAAGTTAATTGCTTTCCCACATTTTTGTTGTTGAGTATTTAGTACCTTGTTGCAAACAGTATACATGTTTTGGAGAAGAAGAAACAAATCTGTACAAGCTTCCTTCTTTTCACTGTTAATTAGGTTAGAATTGTGAAGTAACTACAATGTTGTTAATCCATCCTTAGGAGAAAACTATCACAGCCATTAAACTCTGGAACTGTTTTAGTCACCATGGCCTCATGGTGAAATCCCTGAGCGGTTTCCTTCCTCTCCGGCAACTGAGTTAGGAAGGACGCCAGTATCTTTGTAATGACTGGTTGTATTGATACACAATCCAAAGTGTAATTAATAACTTCACTGTGTTCAAAGGGATATTCAATGTCTGCTTTTATTTTTTACCCATCTACCAATAGAAAACCTCCCTGGTCTTTGTGGTTGAATCTGTGTTTGAAATGTACTACTCGACTGAGGGACCTTACAGATAATTGGTACAGAGGTACAGAACAGAGATGAGGTAGTCATAAAAAAACACTTTTACTGCACCCAGAGTGAGTACATGTGACTTATTAAGCAAATGTTTACTCCTGAACTTATTTAGGTTTGCCATAACATATTGGTTGAATACTTATTGACTCAAGACATTTCAGCTTTTCTTTTTTTTAATGAATTTGTAAAATGTCCAAAAACATAATTCCACTTTAACATTATGGGGTATTGTGTGTAGGCCAAGGACAAAAAACATTTCAATTTAATCCATTTTAAATGCAGGCTGTAATACAACAAAATGTGGAAAAAGTCAAGGGGTGTGAAAACTTTCTGAAGGTAATGTATGTATACACAGCCCTGTACATCATACGGAATACCAGGGAAATCCTCATCTCTGGCAATCATTTAATGAGATTGCATCACGTATTCTCATCTAAGCAATCATGCAAAAACATGACCGATTACCAGTGAACTACAGTTCACTAAGCAATTTTGCAGAAAAATAGCTAAATCCACTAAGGTCACCTTCATGTTGGTTATGAAACAAATATACAAGTAGAAGTACAATACAATTGGAAGTCGGAAAAAAGGGTAATGTTCATTAGGCACCAAACAGAAGAATGATTTTAACAGAGGGTCTAGTACACAGACCAATAAGAAATACTAATTTCCTATTCCATTGCAAAGCATTTTAAAACATCCGTTGCGTGCCTGTACCGGTTTTCGCCGTCTGAAGAAGAGGAATCGGACCAAAGCGCAGCGTGTTCATGCTTTTTATTGAAACTGAACACTATAACAAAATAACAACGAGAATAACCGAAACAGTCCTGTCAGGTGCAAAACACCAAACTGAAAATAACTACCCACAAAAACCATGTGGGAAAAAGCTACCTAAGTATGGTTCCCAATCAGAGACAACGATAGACAGCTGTCCCTGATTGAGAACCATACCCGGCCAAAACAAAGAAATACAAAAACATAGAAAAAAGAACATAGAATGCCCACCCAAATCACACCCTGACCAAACCAAAATAGAGACATAAAAAGCTCTAAGGTCAGGGTGTGACAGTGCCCTAATGAACACAGGAGTGCCCGACTACACTCCTCACATATTCTAACCCATGTGTTTCTCCTCTCGTCTCTCCAGCATTCAACGTACGTGCAGGCGCTGTTTGACTTCGATCCTCAGGAGGACGGCGAGCTGGGTTTCCGACGCGGCGACTTCATCCAGGTCCTGGACAACTCCGACCCCAACTGGTGGAAAGGGGCTTGCCACGGCCAGACGGGCATGTTCCCGCGCAACTACGTCACGCCAGTCAACCAAAACATGTGATCATGTCACGCCCGTCAACCAAAACATTTGATTGGCTAAGTGAATAATGACATGGCCCCCCTCGTCCCCCATTGGCCCATTTACACCCCCTCAGGACTTTGAGGGACACTTCAGAAACCTTCAGACCTAAATGAGGAATGGAAGAATGGGAAGAGGAACAAAAATCCTGCAAATACACAGAGCGAGAGGCAGATTTCATTACTCAGACTCTACAGTTGACTCTGTGGATTCTTTGATGCAATGAGGGAGACACACGGAACAGAGAATCATTGCAAAGGAACCTAAGTTGAAGTAAAAAACAAACACAAGGGATCCGGCTGTAGCTCGACTCCGGCAACGGCCTCCCTTCTTATACGTTCTTCGTTTTCTTTCATTATGCATAACATCACCATCCTATGTTACAGTCTATTAGATAAAGACAATGAAGAAGATGTCAGAGACCAAAGACTCTAGTCTAGTGTGTTATTGATCTCAACCCAACTTTGGGAGAGAAGGACCATGGACTGGAGAGAAATTCTATTGTTTTCGATGTGTATGTATATCTCTAAATATTTGTAGTTTGAGCCTGTTTTAGTATGTGTGTTTTTTAATTCATTTACTTGATTTCTTCCCTATTTGTAGACCTACATATTGTCATTTTCTAGGATCATATTCATTTAGTACCAAATGGAAGAAAATAGACAGGGAGGATCTACCTGAACTGAATAAGAAACACTCATTTTTGTTTTCCGTTGCAAAACGTCTTGTTGCGTTTTGAAACTGTGCACTAATTGATATGACCCAGATCGTGCACAGAGTCTCTGAGACAAGAAGCTAAATGGTTTTCATGTGATTGGGAGTTATACAATACTCTCAAGACAGAAATTATATTTTAATAATATTTCAGGTGGAAATCTAATTTGGAAAATGTCAGGATTTCTACTTTGTTCTGGTGTGAAAGCGGAAGCGCGGCTATCAGCTAGAACATATTGTGTCATTTTTTACCCATTTAGGCATTTAGTGGCTTTCTGCATTATTAAATGTAGCCATCATTCTCAAATAAATCATAGACCATGGTATAGAGTTTTATGTCCATCCGCAATCAATAGACTTAACTGATGATGGGGCTGATTCAATATGACCTAAATGTAGCTAAATTGGGTCGTAAGGGTTCTTTATGGAGATTGCTAGTGGTTGACTGGGTTGAAACGGCAGTATCCTTATAATCATTAGTTCTATGAAAGAAGGTATTGAATAGTGCTACACTCACTGATTTCACCCTGCGTTTGTGGAAGTTGGGTAGTGCCTTTTCCATCTCTGGTGTTTTTTGTCTCTCCAGGTTGACCAATGAGTGCTTTTTTAAGCAGCAGATCGCAGAGATACGGTGACCAATACAATGTCTCCATTCTCCACACATGCCGGCCATTGGTTAGGAGCTACCTTATGGAAACCCCAGTCTGAATCTCTAAACCCGTCTCAGCTCTGCAGTCTCTTCTGTCTCACTTTCAAGTATGATCATTCGATGAAAGAGAAACATAATGTTTTGTGCCAGAGAGTGTTGTTATGTAGTGTTTCCCTTGAGGAATGACTAAATGGTGTGATGTAAATGTGCAGTGTGGATCTATGTTTTTAACAGAATGACATGAATATGACAAAGTCTTGTTTTGTCTGATTATGGGACATATCAAAAGGGCTTTTGGAATTCTATGCGATTAGATGCGAACACATGATCTGTCGGTTTGGTTGCGTCTTAAGGGGGACATTTTTGACAGCGGGCGAAAAGAAGTCACAGAAAAAGGTAGTTTAGCGTTACCTGAAAGAGGGGGGCATGAATTGTCATAAAGACCAACGTAAGTGCTTGATCTGGGCAACATCTTAAGTATTTATCCTTCAGTCAGTGTCTGCTTGTGACGGAGGCAGAATGGAATCCTCCATCTTGATAAAGAGATTAAAGGACCAATGATGCTGACAAACTGACTCTAGATCAGAACGACTAGCGCAACGGGTGGGCCAATGACCTCTATTGAACTCTGTGTCCTCAACTCTCTACTTTGGACCTTTTGAGAATCTTGAAGAGGACTTCAAATGCAAGGAATTCCATATGATCTCTCCTCCACTCTGCTTGTTATTCCCTATCTACACTCTTTGATTTGGAAAACTACTCGAATATGCTTTATGGTTTGTTGAAGTAAAATGGCTGAAATACACGAAGAGGCAGGTCAGAAGGGAATATGCAGGGAGGGGACCATGCAAGTTTTTCAATGTTATTTCTAGCCTGCAATGAACTGCAATGAGCCATTCCAATGAACTGATAGTCCGATTGACTTGCAGGTGTTTGAAAATGCGAGGGCAGGAGAAACCTTGCTTACGTGGTTTCGCTATGAACTGTAGGCTGGCTATGTGTTGCCTTGCTGTTGTTGCAAAGCCCCTCCCCCCGATTCAAAGTTCACTATGTCACACTATGTAAAAAAAGCACTAAAGTGTGACGCCTGTGTGTATTTTCTGTACGTGACATGTATTTACCTCTTCAGGTGTGTCTGTATTCTCAGCCAATCATATGACATGTATGACCCTGAGGTTTTCCTGACCACCTGACCATCTGATCTGGAGTATTTCCAAGTCATGTCACGTGTTCAGGGAAAATTCCTGGCCCTAGACCTTATGTGATTACAGGGGTCAATGTTTCAGCAGGTATAGAGTTGAGACTGGTATCCTATTGGTTGACTCTTGGCCTGGTTGAACCAGATTGAACGCTGCGTTCGACATTCAGTGTCTTCTACCAGGCTAGTTGACGCTACCAGACGGTGGATTCCGCTGCTCTCAAGGGGCCTGATAAATAGGACCCAGTCCAAAACTTTGTCTATTTACGCTGTCTCTCGGTTCCTGGACAGCCTTGCACTCTCCCATGGTCAATATTTACTCTCTCCTCGGTCAGTCAGTCATTCATTACAGTGCGAAGGCCGCCAGAAAGTGTACCATTCATTAAGCCTAGTTAAATATGACATAACACTGCACTCTGCACTCACTATTTGTTTCACTTCGGTGACAATAGTCTCCAGTCTGCTACCAGTATCATTCTATGGTTTATTTCCTCGTCCATTTGCAGCCGTCCGACTCGTTATTCCGGAGTGGGATCATACGGTGGTTGACACCTAAAACGATGTGATTGTTTACCTTATGCTGGAAAGTCTTTGTATGTATATCTGACATGGTTGCTTTATGACGTCATTTCATGATGTGCGTGAATTAAAAACGTTTCCGTTTTCAAACTGGAGGATGATGATGTCCCCTGATGTCTGTCACAGCATTTGATTGCCTTTGAACGTAGATCGACGACGACAGAATAATAAAACAATCACTATGAAGAAGCTACCGTTGTGACGTTGGTTACTTCCTGTTGTCGCGGGTACTGTATGTTTCACATTAGAACAAATCACATTGTTTTTAGGAGGAAGTTCTACACATAGAAAGTAGAACCCCAGACATAGATTAAGCCTAGCCATTACGTTCAAAACTCTTTCAATGTAGATTCTCCATTGAGAATGCTTTTTAGTCCAGGGCTAGGCTTGATCCGGAAAACTGGCCCTGTATCTCTATGGTTACTCCACTAACTATCTCACCACTTTTGCACAACAGAGAGAGTTCCTACAGAGAGCATGGAGGAGCAATGTAGCAGATTGGGTGTGGGTGCCCTTATCATGGGTCATGCTTGGGTTACACTCAACACCACACAGTGTAACCTAATGTTTCAAAAGAGAAATATGCTGATTAACTGGATGACATAGGTGGTCAGATGATATGCCCAAGTCCTGATCTAAGGTCAGTTTGACATGTACCCATTAATGGTTACTATTGGAATGAGTGTAAGCTAATTCTTATCCTAGATCTGTGCTTACAACCCAGACAGTCTCTCAGATATAGGATCAGTTTAGCTTTTTAGATCATTTATGTGATTATATGGACAGTGGGGGGGACCTGATCCTAGATCAACACTCCAACGCTGAGATGCTTTATGACTACAGGCCCATAGGCTACCTCTACCCAGTAGCGGTGCGTAGATAAAATCACCGGGGAAGCCAAGCCAGGAAATAAAATAACCATTTTACAACCTATGTGTTGTGATAATTGTGTTGTTTGCTCTATAACCACGGCTAAGGGCTGTTCATATGCCTTGACACCATGATATATAGGCCTAAAGGCTGAGACAATGAGAAGGCACAGTGGCAGAATAAATTCAACCACACCTTTGTTTCGTCACAAAATCTGAGAGCAAAGACCTGTCTGGTGAAGTCCACAATGCATTTTGCATGTAACAAACCGTTACATGACCTACAGCATTGTCAACCAAGGTAATGTTTCCGACATTTTCAGACCACTAAACAAGTATTGATTTAGAACCACAGAGTTATTTCACCTTTATTTAACCAGGTAGGCAAGTTGAGAACAAGTTCTCATTTACAATTGCGACCTGGCCAAGATAAAGCAAAGCAGTTCGACACATACAACGACACAGAGTTACACATGGAGTAAAACAAACATACAGTCAATAATACAGTATAAACAAGTCTATATACAATGTGAGCAAATTAGGTGAGAAGGGAGGTAAAGGCAAAAAAGGCCATGGTGGTAAAGTAAATACAATATAGCAAGTAAAACACTGGAATGGTAGTTTTGCAATGGAAGAATGTGCAAAGTAGAAATAAAAATAATGGGGTGCAAAGGAGCAAAATAAATAAATAAATTAAATACAGTTGGGAAAGAGGTAGTTGTTTGGGCTAAATTATAGGTGGGCTATGTACAGGTGCAGTAATCTGTAAGATGCTCTGACAGTTGGTGCTTAAAGCTAGTGAGGGAGATAAGTGTTTCCAGTTTCAGAGATTTTTGTAGTTCGTTCCAGTCATTGGCAGCAGAGAACTGGAAGGAGAGGCGGCCAAAGAAAGAATTGGTTTTGGGGGTGACTAGAGATATACCTGCTGGAGCGTGTGCTACAGGTGGGAGATGCTATGGTGACCAGCGAGCTGAGATAAGGGGGACTTTACCTAGCAGGGTCTTGTAGATGACATGGAGCCAGTGGGTTTGGCGACGAGTATGAAGCGAGGGCCAGCCAACGAGAGCGTACAGGTCGCAATGGTGGGTAGTATATGGGGCTTTGGTGACAAAACGGATTGCACTGTGATAGACTGCATCCAATTTGTTGAGTAGGGTATTGGAGGCTATTTTGTAAATGACATCGCCAAAGTCGAGGATTGGTAGGATGGTCAGTTTTACAAGGGTATGTTTGGCAGCATGAGTGAAGGATGCTTTGTTGCGAAATAGGAAGCCAATTCTAGATTTAACTTTGGATTGGAGATGTTTGATATGGGTCTGGAAGGAGTTTACAGTCTAACCAGACACCTAAGTATTTGTAGTTGTCCACGTATTCTAAGTCAGAGCCGTCCAGAGTAGTGATGTTGGACAGGCGGGTAGGTGCAGGTAGCGATCGGTTGAAGAGCATGCATTTAGTTTTACTTGTATTTAAGAGCAATTGGAGGCCACGGAAGGAGAGTTGTATGGCATTGAAGCTTGCCTGGAGGGTTGTTAACACAGTGTCCAAAGAAGGGCCGGAAGTATACAGAATGGTGTCGTCTGCGTAGAGGTGGATCAGAGACTCACCAGCAGCAAGAGCGACCTCATTGATGTATACAGAGAAGAGAGTCGGTCCAAGAATTGAACCCTGTGGCACCCCCATAGAGACTGCCAGAGGTCCGGACAGCAGACCCTCCGATTTGACACACTGAACTCTATCAGAGAAGTAGTTGGTGAACCAGGCGAGGCAATCATTTGAGAAACCAAGGCTGTCGAGTCTGCCGATGAGGATGTGGTGGTTGACAGAGTCGAAAGCCTTGGCCAGATCAATGAATACGGCTGCACAGTAATGTTTCTTATCGATGGCGGTTAAGATATCGTTTAGGACCTTGAGCGTGGCTGAGGTGCACCCATGACCAGCTCTGAAACCAGATTGCATAGCAGAGAAGGTATGGTGAGATTCGAAATGGTCGGTAATCTGTTTGTTGACTTGGCTTTCGAAGACCTTAGAAAGGCATGGTAGGATAGATATAGGTCTGTTACCGCAAGTCGCAAAGAAAACAGGAACTGCCTCCACTATTGCAGCATCATTTCAACATCATCTAATCACCTCTGCTTAGTCTAATCGAGTGACAACTAAACTATACCCAAAACTTTTAGTCCAATCAACTTAAGCTAAATATGTGCCTGTCCATGGTACTGATTTCTGTGTGCGTTTGGTATATGTGTGTGTGTGCATGCAAATAGATAAAAACATGTTGACTCACCCTGCTTGTAGAGAAACACCAATTCCGCCATCCTTTTTCATGTTGCCTAAACAAGTCTATGACTGTTATACAGTACACACTTTTAGCTTTTGTTTTCCGAGGCTACCTGGCTAAAATGCTTGATCACTAGCCTAACTTCCTTTCATGGGCAATGATGCGCCAGGTCAGCTCGTTAACATTAGCCTACTACATCTAGCTACCTGTTGAATTTCCATCCTCTCGGGCCAGGGGCACAATGGTGTAATTTATGGCTGGAACAGAATCGCGTTATAATCATTGGCCAGTATCGAGAAGTAAAACCACAAGTCCAAATCCCTACCTCCATCCATGGCTAGCTTAGAAAAGGGCTGATTTTAGCTAGCTAGCTAGCTTCCGGGGGAAAACAACACGAGATGCAAACATTCTAGTTTTTTTCTGTCAATGACGTTTGGCTTCTGGTGTGATTGGTCTGAATCCAAATCCAAACGGGCTTTCCTTGACACTTTCTTTTGGTGCATCAGGACAAATCACAGCTAAGCTCGCTCAGTTTAGCTCAATGCTGATTGGCTGTAATTCTTTTGAAAAATTATCAAGGGAGGCCAAATGCTCGCTGGCATCCCTTGGATTCAATTCTACTGGCAGCAAAAATGGCATACTCTTTTTGACCAGACAGCATCAGATAGATACGCTACACATACTGAGACAGAGATGTGCTGTTTCTTTCGTTTGGATGCTTTCTCCAGTGAAATACATTTAGCCTTTTGAAAATTGAATGAAATTGATGAAACACAGTGAGACAAAAGATACATTATTTTGTATGTTTTTTTCCTGGTACATTTATTGGGGGAAGCCTGGCTTCACTTGTCATCCGTGAATACACGCCACTGCCTTTACCTGGAGTGTATGTAATAGAGATGGTCTCTCTCTGGGTTGGGAGGGGTTGTCTCATACCCATCCTGCCGTCTGTCATATGTACGACCCATCGCCAGATCAAAGTCAGTGTGTGGGGTGAAGGAGCCACTTCTCCCTGACATGATCTTCCTGTCTGAAACACATGCAAAACCCCTTCCGCTGCCTCACACTGGTTTCTTGTACCCCGGCCTGCTCTAATCTGAGGTTTTGATCTGTGTCTGTTAGACTGTGCTGTTCTTTTACACACTCCCATCAGAGTGTTCACAGGGAGGAGGATCCCTGGGAGGTTACTCACCTAGACAGAAGAGAAGTGAATGAAGAAGAAGAGGTTAACTGGTCTAGCCCAGTGCTCTAGTAGTCAACTATAGTGTGACATGCTGTTTATCTTGCATCATTGCACCCATGTAATACTTGCATAATGAATGACCCAATGGCTCTATCTAGCGTTTTGCTCTTGTGAGGCTTTGGTACTCTGGCTCTTTCTAGTGAGGCAGGTGGTCATAGATTATATACTGTGTTATTCCCGCCATCTGCTGGCAGTACAACATAATTACAGTACAAAAACAACAGAACACCAACCACAGCGACTACAGAAAAAGTGAAACCTATTCTAAAAACTGTAAAAAGATAACAGTTGTGTTTTTGTGCGCGCCCCCACCCCCCCAAAAAAAACAATGCACCCTATCTCTCGAGAAGACACACCGCATGTGCAATGCTCGCAAGCATAAATTGGCGGGAAGAACGGGTGCTGAGGGTGCAGTAGCACCCCATGAAAAAAAATCTGAATAACACAAATATATATACAGTACGGGTAAAAAGTTTGGACACACCTACTCATTGCATGGTTTTTCTATATTTTTTCTATTTTCTACATTGTAGAATAATAGTGAAGATATAAAGACTATGAAATAACACATATGGAATCATGTAGTAACCAAAAAAGTGTTAAACAAATAAAAATATATTTTATATTTGAGATTCTTCAAAGAAGCCACCCATTGCTTTGATGACAGCTTTGCACACGCTTGGCATTCTCTCAACCAGCTTCATGAGGTAGTCACCTGGAATGCATTTCAATTAACAGGTTGTAACGATTGTCTTCCTCTTCTGAGGAGGAATAGGATGGATCGGACCAATGCGCAGCGTGGTAAGTGTTCATGTTATATTTATTAAACCGAACACAAAAATAACAAAGGAGAAAACACGACAAAAACGAAACAGTTCTGTAAGGTGCAACAAAAACACTAAACAGAAAATAACTACCCACACCCATAGTGGGAAAACAGGCTGCCTAGGTATGGTTCTCAATCAGAGACAACGATTGCCAGCTGCCTCTGATTGGGAACCATACCAGGCCAAACACATAGAAGTAGAAAACATAGAACACAAAACATAGAATGCCCACCCCAACTCACGCCCTGACCAAACTAAAATAGAGACATAAAAAAGGACCTACGGTCAGCACGTGACACAGGTGTGCCTTGTTAAAAGTTAATTTGTGGAATTTCTTTACTTCTTAATATGTTTGAGCCAATCAGTTGTGTTGTGACAAGGTAGGGGTGGTAAATAGAAGATAGCCCTATTGGTAAAAGACCAAGTCAATATTATGTCAAGAACAGCTCAAATAAACAAAGAGAAACAACAGTCTACATTGTAGAATAATAGTTACTTTAAGACATGGTCAGTCAATCCGGATCATTTCAATAACTGAACGTTTCTTCAAGTGCAGTCGCAAAAACCATGAAGTGCTATGATGAAACTGGCTCTCATGAGGACTGCCACAGAAAAGGAAGACCCATTGTTACCTCTTCTGCAGAGGATACGTTCATTAGAGTCAACAGCCTCAGAAATTGCAGCCCAAATAAATCAGGCCTTCATGGTCGAATTGCTGCAAAGAAACCACTACTAAAGGACACCAATAATAAGAAGAGATTTGCTGGGGTTAAGAAATACGAGCAATGGACATTAGACCGGTGGAAATCTGTCCTTTGGTCTGATGAGTCCAAATGTTTGATTTTTGGTTCCAACCACAGTGTCTTTGTGAGACGCTGAGTAGGTGAACGGATGATCTCCGCGTGTGTGGTTCCCACTGTGAAGCATGGAGGAGGAGGTGTGATGGTGTGGGGGTGCTTTGCTAGTGACACTGTAGGTGATGTATTTAGAATTCAAGGCATACTTAACCAGCATGGCTATCACAGCATTCTGCAGCGATACGCCATCCCATCAGGTTTGCGCTTAGTGGGACTATCATTTGTTTTCAACAGGACAATGACCCAACACACCTCCAGGCTGTGTAAGGGATTTTTGACCAAGAAGGAGAGTGATGGAGTGACATGGCCTCCACAATCACCTGACCTCAACCCAATTGAGATGGTTTGGGATGAGTTGGACCACAGAGTAAAGGAAAAGCAGCCAACAAGTGCTCAGCATATGTGGGAACTCCTTCAAGACTGTTGGAAAAGCATTTCAGGTGAAGCTGGTTGAGAGAATGCCAAGAGTGTGCAAAGCTGTCATCATGGTAAAGGGTTGCTACTTTTAAGAATCTCAAATATAAATATATTTGGATTTAACACTTTTTTGGTTACTACATGATTCCATTACTTCATAGTTTTGATGTATTCACTAATATTATACAATGTAGAAAATAGTAAAAAATAAAGACAAAACCCTTGAATGAGTTGGTGTGTCCAAACTTTTGACTGGTACTGTATATTAGGGTTGTGCAGTGGACCAATATGCACCAGTAAAGGGAGTGACACATTGAGAGAGCTGAACCTTGCTGACTGTTGAGCTCCTTCCTAATATGCATCTGGGTAGTGTGTATTATGGTAATTGTATATCCTTCTATATTATGGAGCTCACAGATGGAGTTAGGGCCCACCACTCCTCAATATTTCAATCCCTTTCCTGATACATCACCTGATGGCTTAGCAGTTGCCTTGCAAGCCTCTGCAGCTAGCCTCCCAATGATGTTAAGGTACCTGCCTCCAGCTCTATCAGTAATACATAAACAATAAAGTACATACGGGTGACTAATTGCAAATTCTGGTTATTTGTCAGGTAGCAGAGATGGTTGCGTCCATGAGGGAACTCGGTGAGAAGAATGAGGAGGGAAACTGTATAGATACTGCCGAGCTGGAGAAGGCTGAAGCCAAAATCAAAGACCTCCAGAGGCAGCTGCACAGGAAAACCTTCTCCTTCCAGGGAAGTGCTGGTGATATATGGTTTTACACCGGACTGACGGATTACATTACCTTTCTGACCTTATATGACTTCCTTCGACCAAAGCGAAATGGCCAGCTGCACTACTGGGGCTCTCTTTTCAAAGGGAAGCCGGCAAAAGATGGCCAAGAGTTGGAGAGACACAGAAAGCTCAGTCTCATGGACTGTTCCTGGCCCTCATTCGTCTCTGAGTCTGACTTTTAATGAGGGACCGTTGCTGACTGCTTTAGCGTTTTGGTGCAATATCATGCATCATCGTTTCAAGCAGCTGCCCAGTCGGCAGTTTGTACAGAAGCGTATGCCTGTCGCAGGCAAGACAGCATACCCGAACTGTCGAGTCATAGTAGACTGCACAGATGTTGCTGTCTATTAGACTGTCTGTCTAATAATTCGTATGTAATTGAGCCTACATTTCCTTACATTTCAAATAGAAAAGGTGTCTGTTATAAGTGTGTATTTGAATATATAACCACCATCAACATGGAAGACAATTTAAGTGTATATCATTTAGTTCCGGCTCACATTTTTAGGGGAGCAAGATTTCTGGGCAAGCAAGTATATATTTTTTTGTATGTTAAATGTTCTAACTATCTTAGTGTTTATGGACATTTAAAGCATAGTACTTGTTATTCTGACTGACAGGTTTTTTTGGTCTGTGGTCATTCACATTTTTCATCTTCGATTATATGCTAATAATGCACATGTCACATCAAATGTCTTGGAACCATGAACCCTTTTCACAGTCGCAGGAGTTGGCCTATATGGATAGGGCTAAATTGAAATGTTTCTTACAGAAACAATATGAAAAGCACGGAAGCAATTGAAAGGGAAGTTTGGAGATTATGGGACAATTATTAGACCAAAGTTGGAAGACACAACAGTTCGCCTGACACAGGACTGAATCCAAACGTCACACTGTTGCTTTTATGTGCATTTTACATTTACTGTACCTTTTGCCGCATTTGTTGATAACAAAATCTGAAAATACTCTGGATACATTCAGTAACATGATAAGAATATTCCTGGAAAATGTGGGGTAGGTGCAACATAACATAAAAACAATAGTCTCCAAGTGGCCACACCTCTCTCTAAAGTGGGCACAGTTCCTAAGTAATTTCAATACATTTTTATGACTTAAAGAAGTCTTCAGCTATGAGGTGCTTTTTTTGAGCTCTCCTAGCTGTGCCGTTGAGGAACTAGAACAAGCACACTTGCAGTTGTTGTTTGGAACACAGCCCTGCATTCCCGCCATCACACAATTACCGTTGTTGTATACGCAATCCAAAAATGGACCATTATAAATTGCAATCTGGGTCAGATGGGCATCATCTGAAAGTTTGTTCTATTGCCAACATGACTAAGTTATAAAATACGATATTACGGTGTTATGCTTTCACAGGGTAATTCATAGAAGCGGATTATAATTCTGGTGCGCATAAAAAGGAGTGCATTCCGATTCGTGTTCTGCTGCTAATTCTCCTCACCTCTAAAGCTGAAGAGACTGTTTCCTTTGACCATCTTAACATACTATCTAGAAGTGTCATTTAGTTAGTAAAACACCACGTTTTGTTTATTTCTTTTGCCTCCCTCACATCACGAGATGATATCCATCTAATGTTTCTTTTATATGTAACAAGCAGGAAAAGTGAGGAGGTGCTCATCAACAAATTTGAGTCAAGGTGCAGGCCAAAAAAAGACTTGCATACTCCTGGGTAGAAGTATGATTTATCATTCATGATTCATTCATGATTTATTGGTGAGCTTGGGCAACATACGTAAGAAAAAGAACCTCTCCAAAGGGAGCATGCAGTCCTGCCATAGACGATCATCAAACAGACCTCTACACACCTCCATTCCTCTCTGTCTAGAACACCACGTCGCATCAATGTGTTCCCATAATGGCCACTTGCCCCATTACTCAATAGTAGTACGGATGTTTCTAATTCAATCAGAGCTGGTCATTTGAATCTACTACAGCTGACGAAACTCTTGTCAAGTCTTGCTGCTTCTTTTAGGTGGATATTCCTGAATTTTGAGCTGCATCTCAGTCCCACAGGTGCATCTTCATCTCCTTCTACCATGATACCATCTGGGGAAGCAGCCAAGAAGGGAGATCTTGTGTTCACCACTAGGCCGGAGTTCTTCACCTTTTAATATGGGCTAAGGGCTTTGTATGCATCCTGCTCATGCTCTTTACCAAACTCATGCACCCCCCCGGTCTCTCTTTATGGGTTCCTCACTCTCCCAACAACATTTTGAAGGTAAATCGGCTTTCTGCTCTACAGGGATGTCACATCTAACTCCTCGTCGACACATACTGCAACAGTACGCCCTTGACTGTCATTGTCTCCCTCAGTGGTCAGGACATCTTGGAGTGGAGCATCATATCCTTTTAATGGGAGGGACCAGGCTCATCCAGGACATTCACAGGCTGGAATGCATTGTCAGTCAGTGTCCCTGCCAGCAGAAGGCCAGTTTGTGTTGCCTCTAACCTTGTCACAAGGTCTTTAATGTCTGCTGCGTGTAAGGTTAAGGTGTGTGGGGCGTAAGGCACGGTTAACCCATTTTTATTTGATTTTGCTGTTTTTTCCCCATCAGTGTTTGTCTCTATCCGTCATGTCACTCAGCTTTGTTGCTTCCTTGGACACTTTAGTTGGCCTGTGCCATGACTGAAGTCGGTCTATACCCGTGTCCTCAGGAGGGATGTTCTTTTGTGACAGATTCTGGTGGTCAACCAGCTTGTACATTACACCCGCCATGTGGTTGCAGTGCCCCTCAACACTGACCATACAGATGCACATTGCAGCAAGGAGAGAGCCACCGGGGCAACAAGAGGTCGATTATCTTGTTTTCATTGAGGACAATACCTCTGCCCTGACAAGCACTACATTACTCTCTTCCAGCTGTAGTGTTGACAAGCATCCTTTTCACATATCCATCTTTGGAAAACGTGGATCCATTTGCCTTATTAGCTCAGGTCAGCTGCTCTACGGTACTAGTTGTGTTTACTTAGATACCGTGTGTCCACGAGAGATGGCGGCAAAGATTACAACCTCTACTCTGGTGGTGTGGATGCAGACCCGCTTGTAGCCTGCCTACAATGGCCAGGCGTGCTTCAATTAGAAAAATCTGACTTTCATAAGCTCTTCTGATTAAGTGTTTCAGTTGTTAATGCAATCTAAGAATTTATATCACATAGAGGCCACTGCCTTTGACATGAGATCATATTGGTCAACCTTTGAAAGACGAAGTAACGTTAGCTTCCTCGTAAACAAATGCGGCGCCATTTTGGCGGAAAGTGTTTCCCGGGGTACGTTCAGTTCGATTAAACGTTTGCTACGTTGAGGAACGGTTTGTGCTGAACGACACGTTTCCATAACACTTTATTGTACGGATGTATTATTATCAGGTTTATCTTGACTGATTTACGTTATATATTGTTTTAATTCGTATAATCAAGGATATGTTTATTTATTTACCTTTTAATCAAGTCTTATTAAAGAAGATATTTCTTATTTCACTTGAGTAGCCTAAGACGATTTTGGTTGTTCACAATTTGAATCGATCATTTTTCTACATTGCGTGAATATTTTATTTTGTAAAACGTTTTGTTAAAATTTTGAAACCGAAACCATTGAAGCTTGAATCCTTAGTTGAAACAATAACATGGATGTCATAAGGTGAATGCACCAATCTGTAAGTCGCTCTGGATAAGAGCGTCTGCTAAATGACTTAAATGTAAATGTTAAATGTAAATAACAAAGCGGCCAACCCACCTCAGTTTTGATAAGAAGCTGAGGGATGGGCCTGGATAAATGTAACCACTCAAATTCATGGGCAGAGCGATGGATGTAAGGACTGAAAATCAATGATATCAACATTATAGTTTAAACCATGTTAACATGTACATTGTTTACAAACATTGGAGTAAAATAAGCTTATATTTTGGGTACAAGATATTGTAGCAAACAAATGTTAGTTGGGCTTATGACTATCATATAGGCATTTTAAAGTTTGTTTCCCATACAGACTAGTAAACCACATTCCGTTTCTAGTAGAGGGCTGTAAAATAAAAGTTTACCCCAAATCCTATCTATCACAATTTCATTATAATGAGGGGAGTCTATTAAACTTGCACGGGGTGCACCGGGCTATAACCCGTCCACGTGACCGGTCGAATCCGTGAGGGAGGCGCACGCTGCTCAAATCGTACAGCAATCTGCCGCACGATCCATCGTTCAGAAACATACATCTCTTGTACATTTTCAAATTACTTTTCATTGGGATTGCAGATAAGGCGTTTTTATCAAAAGGAATCACTTTTTGCATGTGAAAACACACAATCCTACGCATTACTCCATGTGCTTAACCTATCTCACTTTTGTTTTGAGCCAACTTTGCCATTGGTCAAAAAAGTACAATCACTTTTCACCCGGTGCTAACTATGCCTACTCAGGCGCCCAAACCAGATCAATAAAACCCCTTCAATGATTTATCGTCATTCTACAGCCCAGTGGGTGAAAGCGTGAGAAATTTGGTCCAAAGACATGTCATTTTGGTCGCAGTCACGTGGTGTCTCCGCAGGTCTTTGGTTTTTCCCTCATATACAGTTATCATATACAGTTATTATATTGTGCACCGGTCCATGGCCGTGACGTCAGCCGCCAAAAGGAGAAGGGTCTGACGGCGGCCCGACAGGGAAACCAAATCCCTCTCTAGCTTCTCTTTCTATTGGCTTCTGACTACTTCGTCGTTCTGTCACTGGGTGGATTCGATTATGCTGAGCCACGGGGCATCAGTCAAAAGCCCGTTACGTCATCGGGCGAAAGCGCGGAGGGAGGAGCGCGGCTGCCCTTCTCAAATAGAATAGTAATCTGTGCCGCTCTGTCATTTTGTCAACAATGAAGAATGGTGCATCATCAATTTTTTCAATAAAATAAATGTCAGAATTTTCTAACTCATTTTCAATGGGAAGGTAGATAAAGCTCAAAAGCAATCACTTTTGCATGTGAAAAAACAGAATCGTACTCATTGCTCCATGTGCCCATATATCACTTGGTTTTGAGATTACTTTGCCATGTGCTTTAAACAGGGCACATGGCTCACTGCCCAGGAGGCAGCCTGGTTCCAAAACTAATGCAATCAACTTTCACCTGGTGCAAAACACACCTACTCAGGCGCCCGGGCGAGATAAAACAAACCCCCTGATTGTAGCTAAGCCTAACCCGTTTTCCTAACTGCCTCGTAAGCACTCACATCTGTAGCCATAAAATGCTTTGAAAGGCTGGTCATGGCTCACATCAACATCATCATCCCAGAAACCCTGAACCCACTTAAATTCACATAACCTCCCCAACAGATCCACAGATGATGCAATCTCTTGCACACCACACTGCCCTTTCCCACATGGACAAAAGAAACACCTATGTGAGAATGCTGTTCATTGACTACAGCTTAGCGTTCAACACCATAGTGCCCTCCAATCTCATCACTAAACTAAGGACCCTGGGACTGAACAACTCCCTCTGCAACTGGATACTGGACTTCCTGACGGGTCACCCCCAGGTGGTGAGGGTAGTCAGCAACACATCCGCCACACTGACCCTTAACACGGGGCCCCTCAGGAGTGCGTATTTAGTCTCTTCTTGTACTCCCTGTTAACCCACGACTGCGTGGCCACACATGACTCCAACCAGTATTACGTTTTGCCGACGACACGACGGTGATAGGCCTGATCACAGACAATGATGAGACAGCCTGTAGGGAGGAGGTCAGAGACCTGGCAATGTGGTGCCAGGACAAAAACCTCTCCCTCAATGTGAGCAAGACAAAGGAGCTGATTGTGAACTACAGGAAAAGGAGGGCAGAGCAAACCCCCATTCACATCGACGAGGCTGTAGTGGAGCGGGTCGAGAGCTTCAAGTTCCTTAGTGTCCACATCACTAAGGACCTATCATGGTCCAAACACACCAAGACAGTTGTGAAGATGGCATGACAATGCCTATTCCCCCTCAGGAGGCTGAAAGATTTGGCATGGGACCTCCGATCCTATAAAAGTTATCATAACATCGGGCTGCCTCCTGGGTTTGAGCCAGGTGCCCCTTTCAAAGCCCCAGCTAAAGGGGCTCAAAACAAAAGTGTCATTATTAAGCACGTGGAGTAATGAGTAGGATTCTGTTTTCACATTCAAAGGTGATTGCTTTCAATAAAAACGTTTTATTTGCCTTACCAATGATAACTCGTTTGAAAATTCTAATTCTTGTAAGGAAATAAGATGTTGTATGCACCATGACGTAGACAACGTGACCGATCGCAGCAGATTACTGTTCGATTTGAGAATGTGCTCCTCCCTCACCATTTTTCCCGTCCACGACCGGTGCCCCGCCGCTCAGCATAATCGAATTGGCCCATTGGTGTCTCCGCAGTGAATATGGCGGATGCGGAAGGGGAGTCGCTGGAGTCGTGGCTCAGTGAGTTACATGCTTGGAAATTAAATTATACGTACTTCTTTATGCGTCGTTTTAAATTGGCAATTCACAAATTGGCAATTCACAACTACATCACCAGTGCCAGCTAGATTGTATATTTTATACAAATGGCAACAATGGCTATGTTCATTTATTCGTGTTTTGAGTCAATGTTTGGGTCATGAGAGGTGGCTTGCAATGAGCTAACGTTAGCCAGCTATCAACATGTTTTGGCAACAACAGTTCATGTTCACAATGCACACTGAATATGACCATTTGTTGACTCTTGTTAGGTAGCTAGCTAACAAAGCTTATTTTTTTGCTAGTTGTCAAGATTTTTGGAGTTAGTTTGCTAGCTAGATAACTTAGCAACTACTGTAGTTGTTTACAAATCACTCACCAGCAGGCTACACAACTCTGTGACTAGCTAACTGCCAACCTAGCTACCTAATTTACTGCAAGGGCTGCCTGCATTCGACTAGATCTTGCTGGACATGACATGTTTGACATTTATCACATTCAGATGTCAGCCATCAGCAGTTTTTTATAAAGGAGCCTCTGAAAACTCAGAGATAGATATTCATGTGACCCCCCCTACAGACAAAGCCACCAACCCATCCAACAGGCAGGAAGACTGGGAGTACATTATAGGATTCTGTGACCAAATCAATAAGGAATTGGAAGGGTATGGATGCTTTTTCTATGCTCTTCAAGTAACGTAATGTTAAGGTATTAATTTCATTGTAATCAATAAGGTTTTCTGAAGATGTAACAATGGTTGTAACTTTTTATTGTTGTCAACAGCATAACCTCAAATCAGGCTCATTTGGAACTGTTGAACCCTTAAATTGTTTGAGATTTGTTCTGATAGTATATGATTTTAATTTCAGCCCACAGATTGCTGTGAGATTGTTAGCCCATAAAATCCAGTCCCCACAAGAATGGGAGGCGATACAGGCTTTGATGGTGCGTAACATCCCACTCTTACATTGAGTATTTGTCATTTATCACTAGGCCTATACTTCTTGGAGCTTTAACATTGACTTCTCACTGTTGCAGGTTTTAGAGGCTTGCATGAAGAACTGCGGGAAAAGGTTCCACAATGAAGTTGGGAAATTTAGGTTTCTAAATGAACTCATCAAAGTGGTGTCACCTAAAGTATGTAGATAATATCAGATGTTTTGTATTTTCTTTAATCCCATAGTTCTGTATGTAATTTGTTGCTTTGTTAAAATGGAATCCATCCAGATGAACCCTGTTCCTGTTCTAGTATCTAGGTGACAGAGTGTCGGAGGTGGTGAAGAAGAGAGTGGTAGATATGCTTTTCAGCTGGACACTCTCTTTACCCAATGAGGCCAAGATCAGTGATGCTTATCAAATGCTGAAGAAACAAGGTAGGATTTCAGCATTTTAAAATGACCCTATTTCAGGTTTTCATTGGTTTTTAGCCAATACTGTAAAGTCGCCATGTCACTTCTAACTGTTGCCTTTTTTCAGGTATTGTCACAGTTGACCCTGAGCTTCCTCTGGATAAGACACTGATGCCGTCGCCCTTCTCCCGGCCCAAGAACCCTGTGTTTGAGAACGAGGAGAAGAGCAAGGTGAGATGCTTCCTTCTTATGATGTTTGATGGAAGATCTTTGTATACGGACGCTATAAATTCACTTTGTGAAGAACGTGTTAATCTTTCAAAAAATATGTTGGATTTCTGTCTTTGGGATGTAAATAGCTATAATCTATCTAGCCTATGCTATGTCATTACAATAACAATTACACTATAAAACCCGCCGGACTATCTCACCCTCTCTCATTGGTCCTGGCATGTTTGCATTTCTGAGCTTCAAGTTGATCAAAGATGTTTTCTCAAGCCCTGGGATCTGTCACAGGGATTGGCTGCTGTGACTGGACCCTACTGTGGGAAACAGACTAGAGTACTAGAGACTCTGACTTATTATTATCTCTCTTTGTAGCGACTGGCCGAGCTTCTGAAGAGCAAAAAGCCTGAGGATCTACAGGAAGCCAACCGCCTCATCAAAAACATGGTCAAAGAGGTTAGCAGTAGTTGTTAGGCAGTAGTTGTGTAAACAGAGCTGCTACACAAACATGATGACGACCATAATGATGACAAGTGATTGAATCCGGCCCTCTGTCAGTCACTGTATCCCAGTGGGTTTAAGGCAGGTGTGTGCTGTGTTTCAGGATGAGGTGAGGCTGCAGAGAGCGTCGAAGCGCAGCAGCACCCTGGAGGAGGTCAACAACAGTGTTAAACTGCTCAACGAGATGCTCAGCCACTTCAGCAGGGACCAATCAACGGACGGAGACAAGGAGCTTATCAAAGTTGGTCCACATCTTACTTCACTATCACTATTGTAGACTCTTCCCTTCCCTACAAGCTAGTTAGTCATTGTTAGTTTAAAAAAAAAAATGGATAACACTCGCCAGCCCAGCCCCCCTGCCCATCCACCGCTGCCCCCTGGACACTGATCTCTTGGCTACATAGCTGACGCACGCTGGACTGTCCATTAATCACGGTACTCCTTTCTGCTTGTTTGTCTTACCTGTCGGCCCCGTTGCCTAGTCAACGCCATTTTACCTGCTGTTTGTTGTGCTAGCGGATTAGCCTCGCCTACTGTTTTTAGCTAGCTTTCCAAATTCAACACCTGTGATTACTGTATGCCTCGCTGTATGTCTCTCTCAGATGTCAATATGCCTTGTATACTGTTGTTCAGGTTAGTTATAATTGTTTTAGTTCACAATGGAGCCCCTAGACCCACTCTGCATACCCCTGTTACCTCCTTTGT
Organism: Oncorhynchus nerka; assembly: GCF_034236695.1. Taxonomy (NCBI): domain Eukaryota; kingdom Metazoa; phylum Chordata; class Actinopteri; order Salmoniformes; family Salmonidae; genus Oncorhynchus; species Oncorhynchus nerka. The sequence continues at coordinate 33,392,523 of NC_088410.1, forward strand.
CCCACCTCCCACACATGCGGTGACCTCACCCATTACAACCAGCATGTCCAGAGATACAACCTGTCTCATCATCACCCAGTGCCTGGGCTTACCTCCGCTGTACCCGCACCCCACCATACCCCTGTCTGCGCATTATGCCCTGAATATATTCTACCATGCCCAGAAACCTGCTCCTCTTATCCTCTGCCCCCAACGCTCTAGGCGACCAGTTTTGATAGCCTTTAGCCGCACCCCTCATACTACTCCTTCTCTGTTCCGCGGGTGATGTGGAGGTAAACCCAGGCCCTGCATGTCCCCAGGTACCTCATTTGTTGACTTCTGTGATCGAAAAAGCCTTGGTTTTATGCATGTCAACATCAGAAGCCTCCTCCCTAAGTTTGTTTTACTCACTGCTTTAGCACACTCTGCTAACCCTGATGTCCTTGCCGTGTCTGAATCCTGGCTCAGGAAGGCCACCAAAAATTCAGAGATTTCCATACCCAACTATAACATCTTCCGTCAAGATAGAACTACCAAAGGGGCGGAGTTGCAGTCTACTGCAGAGATAGCCTGCAAAGTAATGTCATACTTTCCAGGTCCATACCCAAACAGTTCGAACTACTAATTTTGAAAATTACCCTCTCCAGAAATAAGTCTCTCACTGTTGCCGCCTGCTACCGGCCACCCTCAGCTCCCAGCTGTGCCCTGACACCATTTGTGAATTGATCGCCCCCATCTAGCTTCAGAGTTTGTTCTGTTAGGTGACCTAAACTGGGATATGCTTAACACCCCGGCAGTCCTACAATGTAAGCTAGATGCCCTCAATCTCACTCAAATCATCAAGGAACCCACCAGGTACAACCCTAACTCTGTAAACAAGGGCACCCTCATAGACGTCATCCTGACCAACTGGCCCTCCAAATACACCTCCGCTGTCTTCAACCAGGATCTCAGCGATCACTGCCTCATTGCCTGTATCCGCCACGGAGCCGCAGTCAAACGACCACCCCTCATCACTGTCAAACGCTCCCTAAAACACTTCTGTGAGCAGGCCTTTCTAATCGACCTGGCCCGGGTATCCTGGAAGGACATTGACCTCATCCCGTCAGTTGAGGATGCCTGGTCATTCTTTAAAAGTAACTTCCTCACCATTTTAGATAAGCATGCTCCGTTCAAAAAAATGCAGAACCAAGAACAGATACAGCCCTTGGTTCACTCCAGACCTGACTGCCCTCGACCAGCACAAAAACATCCTGTGGCGGACTGCAATAGCATCGAATAGCCCCGTGATATGCAACTGTTCAGGAAGTCAGGAACCAATACACGCAGTCAGTCAGGAAAGCTAAGGCCAGCTTCTTCAGGCAGAAGTTTGCATCCTGTAGCTCCAACTCCAAAAAGTTCTGGGACACTGTGAAGTCCATGGAGAACAAGAGCACCTCCTCCCAGCTGCCCACTGCACTGAGGCTAGGTAACACGGTCTCCACCGATAAATCCACGATTATCGAAAGCTTCAATAAGCACTTTCAACGGCTGGCCATGCCTTCCGCCTGGCTACTCCAACCTCGGCCAACAGCTCCGCCCCGCAGCTCCTCGCCCAAGCCTCTCCAGGTTCTCCTTTACCCAAATCCAGATAGCAGATGTTCTGAAAGAGCTGCAAAACCTAGACCCGTACAAATCAGCTGGGCTTGACAATCTGGACCCTCTATTTCTGAAACTATCTGCCGCCATTGTCGCAACCCCTATTACCAGACTGTTCAACCTCTCTTTCATATCGTCTGAGATCCCCAAGGATTGAAAGCTGCCGCAGTCATCCCCCTCTTCAAAGGGGGAGACACCCTGGACCCAAACTGCTATAGACCTATATCCATCCTGCCCTGCCTATCTAAGGTCTTCGAAAGCCAAGTCAACAAACAGGTCACTGACCATCTCGAATCCCACCGTACCTTCTCCGCTGTGCAATCTGGTTTCCGAGCCGGTCACGGGTGCACCTCAGCCACGCTCAAGGTACTAAACGATATCATTACCGCCATCGATAAAAGACAGTACTGTGCAGCCGTCTTCATCGACCTCGCCAAGGCTTTCGACTCTGTCAATCACCATATTCTTATCGGCAGACTCAATAGCCTCGGTTTCTCGGATGACTGCCTTGCCTGGTTCACCAATTACTTTGCAGACAGAGTTCAGTGTGTCAAATCGGAGGGCATGCTGTCCGGTCCTCTGGCAGTCTCTATGGGGGTGCCACAGGGTTCAATTCTCGGGCCGACTCTTTTCTCTGTATATATCAATGATGTTGCTCTTGCTGCGGGCGATTCCCTGATCCACCTCTACGCAGACGACACCATTCTATATACTTTCGGCCCGTCATTGACACTGTGCTATCTAACCTCCAAACGAGCTTCAATGCCATACAGCACTCCTTCCGTGGCCTCCAACTGCTCTTAAACGCGAGTAAAACCAAATGCATGCTTTTCAACCGATCGCTGCCTGCACCCGCATGCCCGACTAGCATCACCACCCTGGATGGTTCCGACCTTGAATATGTGGACATCTATAAGTACCTAGGTGTCTGGCTAGACTGCAAACTCTCCTTCCAGACTCACATCAAACATCTCCAATCGAAAATCAAATCAAGAGTCTGCTTTCTATTCCGCAACAAAGCCTCCTTCACTCACACCGCCAAGCTTACCCTAGTAAAACTGACTATCCTACCGATCCTCGATTTCGGCGATGTCATCTACAAAATGGCTTCCAACATTCTACTCAGCAAACTGGATGCAGTCTATCATAGTGCCATCCGTTTTGTCACCAAAGCACCTTATACCACCCACCACTGCGACTTGTATGCTCTAGTCGGCTGGCCCTCGCTACATATTCGTCGCCAGACCCACTGGCTCCAGGTCATCTACAAGTCCATGCTAGGTAAAGCTCCGCCTTATCTCAGTTCACTGGTCACGATGGCAACACCCATCCGTAGCACACGCTCCAGCAGGTGTATCTCACTGATCATCCCTAAAGCCAACACCTCATTTGGCCGCCTTTCGTTCCAGTACTCTGCTGCCTGTGACTGGAACGAACTGCAAAAATCGCTGAAGTTGGAGACTTTTATCTCCCTCACCAACTTCAAACATCAGCTATCCGAGCAGCTAACCGATCGCTGCAGCTGTACATAGTCTATTGGTAAATAGCCCACCCATTTTCACCTACCTCATTCCCATACTGTTTTTATACTGTTTTTTTTTTAAATTTTATTTACTTTTCTGCTCTTTTGCACACCAATATCTCTACCTGTACATGACCATCTGATCATTTATCACCCCAGTGTTAATCTGCAAAATTGTATTATTCGCCTACCTCCTCATGCCTTTTGCACACATTGTATATAGACTGCCCATTTTTTTTCTACTGTGTTATTGACTTGTTAATTGTTTATTCCATGTGTAACTAACTCTGTGTTGTCTGTTCACACTGCTATGCTTTATCTTGGCCAGGTCGCAGTTGCAAATGAGAACTTGTTCTCAACTAGCCTACCTGGTTAAATAAAGGTGAAATAAAAAATAAAAAAATAAATAAAAATAAAATTGGAGATAATCTATAAAAAGTGTCTAACTTTGTGGAAAATAAAACGAAATTGCTTCCAGGACAATGAAAGTTTTCTTTAAAATATTTTGTTGTTAAAAGCACATTAATACACTTTGGAAGCATATGAAATGTGTTGTTATCACATAATATTATTATTGGTGTTGTTTTTTCATTTCAGGAGCTTTACGGTGACTGTGACAAGTTGAGGGGGACTGTGTTCAAGCTGGCCACAGAGACAGAGGACAATGACAGCAGCTTAGGTAACCAACACTCCTTGAGGCCTGCCATCTTATTGTCCAAAATAGTCAAATCCCTCCCATCATTGGTCATATTGATTGATCCTTTCTTGTGACCTTTGACCTTTCGTGACCCCCAGGTGACATATTGCAGGCCAGTGATGACCTGTCCCGCGTCATCAACTCCTATAAGAGGATTGTGGAGGGACAGACTGTCAATGGAGAGATGGAGCCACTTGGACTGTCAACTACTACACAATGTAAGAACATGACGGTTCACAGACTTTATTTTCTACCAGGGATTATCCATCTTTTCCTTTCTGGGGCCCAGGTCTTGGAATTCTTTACAAAATGATAAACCCCGCCTTCATCTGAGATCACATTGGTGTATTATTGTATTTACCATCTTGGACTGTTTCACCCTAATCTTTGTCTCTTTCCATCCCTGGCCAGGTACCAAAGACAGCAACCAGTCTGAGATCCTGGTAGACCTGGCTGGTCTGGACCTCCAGAGCCCCTCCCCACCAGAGCATCCTCCTCTAGCCCAGCACGCAGACTTCATCCCAGCCGACCTGCTGTACGGGTCTGCCCCCCTCCAGGATCTTCAGGCCTGCCCTGCCATGGAGGACCCCAGTCCCAGAAAACCCTCTGCTGCACTGTCTTTACTGGACAAGGAGCTCCTCTCTCTAGGTACAGCACATCCTGTATCAACACCTTTGTATTGGATCTGATAAGAAAGCATTAGTCTTCTGTATGTCTTTGTGATTCATGTTTTTGACATTGAATTCACATAGTAGACTCACCTAATCCCCACATATATTGCCAAAGTCTCTCCCTCTTCCGGGAAATGTGGGTTTTCTTGATAGAATAGGAGAATAAATTGACTGATATGTTGACTGTTTGTTTGTTTCAGGACTTAATGACCCAGTTCCTGCAAAAGATGACTTGAATAATCTGTGGAGGACATTTTTGCAGGTAAAATGGCCATTTTCAAGTGTCCTAACCAGTCAGTACTTTCAGAAGCATTTATCTGGTAGAAATATTTATCCTTCCTGGAAATATTGATCTTAACTATGTCAGCTTGACACACATTGTTTAATGTGATGTTAAACCCCTTCTCTTCCAGGCTCCCAACCCAGTTTTGGACCTGTTTGGCAGTGCCCTCCCAGCTACTGTATTCTCTGCAGCTTCTACGGACCAGTTAGGAGCTTCTACAACAGAGCCTGTTTCTAAGACAGCCGCCCCACAATCCTCAGTGGCGGCCTCCTTCCCCTACCCCAGTGCCGCTGCCCAGGCAGTCTCCGCCTCCTTCCCCTACCCCAGTGCTGCTGCCCAGGCAGTCTCCGCCTCCCTGAACCACAGTCTGCAGGACCTGGCCATGTTGGATTTGGGTAGCCCCAAGAGGTGCTCATCTCCACTACCAATCATACTTTATGTTCCTGTGAAGGCTAGATGTTAGCTAGCATGTACCACACCATGTAACTGTGGAGGCTTGAAAGTGGATAACTGAAGTAATATTTAAATGCCACCAATTAGCGTTATTGCTTGATCTATTCTTTTGAGTGTATGCAGTAGGGATGGGCAGTACAGAGTGCAGGTTTAATGTCCATCCATCTGTCATCATCTACCATAGCATGCCTGGTGTGATCAACAGTGGCGACCTGTTTGGGATGGGTGAGGCTATGGGTGCCACTGCCTCCCCGAGAATTGGGATCCCCGCCTCCAGATCCAGCCCTCTCCCTCTGGGTATCCTACCGGCTGCTGCTGCTGCAGCCCCTACCTTGTCCCCTAAGACCCAAGCTGATGACAGCCCCCTTCTCCGCTCCCTGTCCCCCATCTTGATTCTCCCGCTGGGGCAGGCCAGCCCAGCCAAGTTCCCTGAGATCTCCCTAAGTAACGTCCACGTCCCCCTAGAAGCCATCAAGCCAAGTGAGTCCCAGGAAGACCTTGGCCTGCCTTCAGGAGTTTCTGGGTATTGTAGTCTGGTCAACACAGATGGCTGGAAGTGCAGATACTGAGTGTTTTCTTCCTCTCTCTGTCATTCTGTGATGTTTAAGGCAAGCTGTGTCCTGTGACGGCCTATGATAAAGACGGGGTCCGCGTTCTCCTGCACTTTGCCACCGACTGTCCGCCGGGCCGGCCGGACGTGCTGGTGATGGTGGTGTCCATGTTGAACACGGCACCTCTTCCCGTCAGGAACATAGTCCTACAGGCTGCTGTACCCAAGGTAAGGCTGACATGGACAGTGGACACTCGTGCTGTTACAACCTATTCAATTACACTGGTCTGTACTTCCACTGTAGTACAGGGATAATCAACTAGATTCAGCCGTGGGCTAATTATTATCTCGAGCGGATGGTCGGAGCCAGGACATAATTACAAATCATTTGTAGACTGCAAATTGACTGCAAGAAGATATATTTTAAAACATTGCTTACATTTGTTTATGATCACATATCTCTCTTGTGTGTGGGAATAATGAGGAACAGATTCCCAACATTAAAATCACTTGGAGCTGATTTCCTGGTGTTTTGACAGTATTTTATGTCCAACGATGGAGAAAAAAAAGTTAGCTCTGAACCTGGGGGGCCAATTAAAACCAACGCTGCCTGCTGTAGTTGATTAAAAGAACTCATGAGCATCATTCTTGTAGCATACTTGAATCCTCACTCTCCTGACAAGTGAGATATGTTCAGTGAGGTACTGCTTCAGACAGGCAGTGAAGTTTGCCCAAACTATAATATTTGTGAGTTAATATATATGAACCGAAGCCCGTCTTCAAACTGTCACCCCCCCCCCCCCCCCAATTCATTCCTTCCCCCTTGCCAGTCGATGAAGGTGAGACTACAACCGCCCTCGGGAACTGACCTGGCGCCTTTTAACCCCATCTTCCCCCCCACCGCCATCACTCAAGTCATGCTGCTGGCCAACCCACTAATGGTGAGAGTCCTCCTAGTGTAGTCAATGAGAGTTATTAATCTGATATTTGCATGAGTTGAAAATGTGGTTATGGTATAATAATATATTCCACTTAGCAGATGTGTTATGGTACATGTTCTGTCTGTGTGATCCCTGCTAAGGTTCAGGATCCATTATTCCATCCTTTGTTACTTGGTATTTATGATTCCTTACATTTACATTTACATTTAAGTCATTTAGCAGACGCTCTTATCCAGAGCGACTTACAAATTGGTGCGTTCACCTTAAGACATCCAGTGGAACAGCCACTTTACAATAGTGCATCTAAATCTTTTTAAGTACATCACCTACCCATGTCTCATATCACCTGGATCATTTGTGTGCTTTAGTTTGAAGTCAAAATGATGCTACAATGCTAACCAGCATGCTTACTCTGTGCCTGTGTGTGTGTGTGTGTCTCTCTCTCTCGCAGGAGAAGGTCCGGATGAGATACAAGCTGACGTTCACACTGGGAGAGCAGCAGTGCACAGAGACTGGGGAGGTGGACCAGTTCCCCCCAGCTGAGATATGGGGGGCTCTATAGCCCCCCTAACCCCAAAATGGTGCCAGGGACAATACAGCAACACATGGTGGGGACAGCTTGAGTCAGTTGACGCTACAAAGACTATTTGGGGGAGAATCAATGTATTTGCGAATGTTTCATATACTAGTAAGTTATTAGGCGCTATTATCATTATGCCATTCGTTACATTGTCCTTCTGTTAGGTGTCATGTTTATTTATATATACTTCAAACCCAATCTTCTCTGAATGGAATTGTTACAGAATTGCTGCACTTTAGAAATGCCATACAGACTTACAATGTTTGGTTTTAGAGCAGTCATATACACTTTGAAATTTAACTTTAAACGGTCAAGAAGAGCCAGCCTAGAATGTGATAAGAGTGGAAGTTATCACATGATATATATCTGGCACTTACACAATACTTTTACAATGAACTACCAGTAATTGGACAGGGAAAATCTCCCGATTGTCAGTTAATGGAAAAGAAGTCCTAGACTAGTAGCATACATGTATCTCTTTTCCGCCTGCCCCCTTTCACTTTATTCCAAATACGATACCTCAGTAGAAAATGATGGAGCAGATAACTGACAGTACAGACAGCTAAATGCTGAACACTTGCATAATGTTGTTAAGGTCTTTGAATATATTCAAAATAATTATTTGTATTTTGGGAGTGCTATTTATCTGGTCAGGTGGGAATTTTCTATTTCTACCTATATATTTCTATTAGTGCTATTTTGACATGTTTCAGTTATGGGAGGTGGTGGCCTGCCAAGATGTGTGACTGTGAATCTTTAAGTATTTATTTATTTATTTTGAGGTGCTTGTCATGAAAGTATTGGTTTCCAGAGATGGTGTTAGCTAAGCAAGCTCTGTCTTCTGTTTTGAGATCAGTTTACTGCTGAAATTCTTCCCTGCATACTTAACTTTGAATGGCTTGGTAACAATTTAATATTAGTTTGTAGAAACCTGGGGCTTATCCAGGAGGGTGAAATATCGCAGCACTTTCAGATAGACCTGTATTGAGTAGAATAGGGAAGCTTGTCAGCTCTATACATTACATTTCTATCTGCGACATCTTAACCCTTGCATCCCCATTCAAACAGCCTATGGTGAAGGTGCTTTGCCTGCAGTGGTACAATAGGACATTAATTGGTATCTCAAAATAGGGCTTATGGTTGTCCCTTGCAATGTACTTGTATGTAACAGGAGTGTGACTATCTATGTCTATTCTGTCTGTCTGCGTTCTGAAGCCATTTTCTGTTATCAGTACCAGTGTTACAATGGGAGGGGTACTCTTCCAAACTTTAATATAAATTGTTGCTCTATTTATTGTCCATTTTAGAGATTGGCAAATTAATTCATGTGCATTAAATGTGTGGTTATTTAATGGGATTGAACAGAAGTAAGTACTGTATATGTATTTTCGAAGAACTGTTTTACCGCATGAAGAATTAAATTCTTAATTTGAAAGAATTGCCACATGCTGTGTGGTATGTTCATATGCCTGCCCTAACCCACTTGCGCCCATACAGACGTTGATTTCCGGCGAGGAAACGCCTATAAATAATCAAACCTCCTGGAACATGTCATTTTACTTTTGTATTTTTAAGTTTAGTTTCACACCAACAAGCAACACTGGGCACACACACTGTGAATGCTCAGAAATGTAACACTGTGCACACACTGTGAGTGCTCAGAAATGTAACACTGTGAGTGCTCAGAAATGTATCGTCATGGAAAAAGAGCAGCACAGACTGCTCTCCAAACTGGCGCAGATGGAAGTCGCGCTCCTGCCCAAGCTTCGTGGAGAAAGCGCAAAGTCGCTGAAGTGTAGCAGCCATGGCAGACGAAAAACCCAAGGTGAGCAATGAAACGTATTTTATTCGCAATATTTACAGTGAAGTTGTATTCTCGTTATGTTGGCCTGTATGATATTCTGAAAAGGTTTGAGGTTTAGAGCAGCTAATTTACTTAACCGGTTGATTTAGTAGGAAATATTTCTGAATCGGTCTGGACCGCTTGCCTAGGCTAACTGCTAGCGTGGAGTTAGCTAGCGAATAATATCAGTAACAATGTGGCTTTTGTGATTTATTCATGTTTTGTCAGTCAAAATCAGTTTAATTTTCTAATTTAAATGTAATTCATATTCATGTGTTTTCTTGTCATGATGCGCGGATGCAACCTAGATGGCTAGCTAGCTAACGTCGAGGGCCCGTGCCCAAATAACAGTATGGCAGCTAGCTACATACAGTTGTTAGCATGCTAACATGATCAATTAGCTTGTTGTAATTGTTATGAATCGGGAGTATTCCGTGCAGACCATTGCACTTCACAATAATGTCTATCCAAATATCATAATCCGTGATTTGAAACTTAGTTTAATGTGAGGGATAGTTTAGTTACTAGAGAAGGTACCAAATATCCACTCCCTTCTCCAATCATAGAATATTTGTTTTTAGGAAGGAGTAAAGACTGAGAACAATGACCACATCAACTTGAAGGTGGCAGGACAAGACGGCTCAGTGGTGCAGTTCAAGATCAAAAGGCACACACCTCTCAGCAAACTCATGAAAGCATATTGCGAAAGACAGGTAAAGGCACCAGCAACATCCATTGACTAACAAACATGCATGTGTAGGACATGGGGATGTGTGAAACTTACTCCTCAGCCTGAAGTATCCCCACTTGCGATAGGGAGTAGCTAGCTTTCCATGTGGCGCGGTCTGGTAATACGCTTCAGGAGGGAGGTCACGTGTGCTAACAAGGCAGAGCTCCCGAGTTCGCGCAAGGTATGAGCCGAATCGGGAGGAAGTGGTACTCGCTACGTGACGTCCTGTATACATGTACTCAGACTGATGGTTTTATTGCCATGCACAAGTTCCATTGATTGAAGAATTGCGTATTTGCAGTTTTAAAAAATGGTGTCTTGTGATGCCTTTCCACAGGGCCTGACGATTAGGCAAATCCGGTTCCGGTTTGATGGTCAACCCATCAACGAGACAGACACACCAGCACAAGTAAGTTGGTCGATAAGGTTTGTTATTGTTGGATCAAATCCTTGGTTCCTCTTATATGTTTGAGTTGACTGTTCATTGGCAAATGGATTTATCCTGTGCCGGGGTCCAGGACCACATAGGGCCCCTGGAGGCAGAGGTTCAATCCCTTACTTCCTCTCCTATAATCCTCACATCTGGCTCTCCATTTAACATTCTGATCTGAACCTGTCAATAAAACTTCAAAATACCCCCCCAAAATATATTTGAAAAACATGTTTTATCCTGCCCACGAAGAATGTTTACAACGGGTAGAAAAAAACATAAATTGCTGATGCTATAACTGATCTTGACTATGACTTTTGTTTTTTCAGTTGGAAATGGAAGATGAAGACACAATCGATGTGTTCCAGCAGCAAACGGGAGGTTTTCTTCACTAGCCTATGTTCCCCACCAACACCCCTACCTCCCCTGTCAGCTCGCCTCTACGTTCCCTAATAATGTATTTTCTGAAACTCTGCTTCTAACTCCTATCCCTAGGCACTTAATGCCAATCTGAAAAGATTGGATAGGTTTGACCAATATGTTAATATGACTTGCTGTGTTATAGCCGTACTTCCAATCCTTTCAGGTCTACAGGAGTTGGGTCAATTTGGGATTCAGCATACCTAGTTCTACACGTCAATACCATTCATTCTGATATTCACATAACATACGGTTGTATATTATTGAGTTTATTCTGTACATAAACATCTGAGTGAGGGTACCCATTGTCAGATCCTGTTTCATGTGCTGAACTAATCCAGCAATCAAAGCCTACAATTCTGGACGGTGTGTAAGTTCTTTACATCTAATTCACCCATTTTGACAATTGCTGGTCAGACTTCTGTTTTCAGAGATGGATTCTTTCTTTTTAATAATTGTAGAAGTTGTTTGCGATGCAACTTGTATTGATGTTCTCCAATAAGCCTGCATTTAAATCGACTCACATCTTATTGTTAAATAAATTGATTCTTTTTTAAATATGTCTCTGTCATATATATATATACAGTGCCTTTGGAAAGTTTAGACCCCTTAATTTTATCCACATGTTGTTAGCCTTATTCTAAAATGTATAAACCCCCCCCCCCCCCCAAGCTACACACAATACCCCATAATGATGACGCAAAAATAGTTTGACCTTTTTGCAAGTTTATATAAACACTGATTACATTTACACAAGTATTCAGATCCTTTACTTCGTTGAAGCACCTTTAGCAGCAATTACAGCCTCGAGCCTTCTTCGGTATGACGCTACAAGCTTGGCACACCTGCATTTGGGGAGTTTCTCCCATTCTCTGCAGATCCTCTCAAGCTCTGTCTGGTTGGACAGGGAGCATTGCTGCACAACTATGTTCAGGTCTCTCCAGAGATGTTCGATTGGGTTCAAGTCTGGGTTCTGGCTATTCCGCTCAAGAACATTGAGACTTGTCCCGAAGCCACTCCTGCTTGGTCTTGGCTGTGTGCTTAAGGTCGTTTTCCTGTTGGAAGATGAACCTTCGTCCCAGTCTGCGGTCCTGAACAGGTTCTCTCTGCACTTTTCTCTGTACATCTTTGCCTCGATCCTGACTAGTCTCACAGTCCCGGCCACTGAAAAACATCACCACAGCATGATGCTGCCACCATCATGCTTCACCGTAGGGATGGTGCTAGATTTCTTCCAGACATGACGCATGGCATTTGGCCCAAAGAGTTCAATCTTGGTTTCATCTGACCAGATAATAATTTCTCATGGTCAGTCTTCAGGTGCCTTTTGGACAAACTCCAAGCGGGCTGTCATGTGCCTTTTACTGAGGAGTGGCTTCCATCTGGCATTCTACCAAAACTGCCTGATTGGTGGAGTGCTGCAGAGATGGTTGTCCTAGAACATTCTCTTATCTCCACAGAGGTACTCTGGAGCTCTATCAGAGTTACCATCACATTTTTGATCACCTCCCTGACTAAGGCCCTTCTTCCCCAATTGCTCAGTTTGGACAGGCAACCAGCTCTAGGAAGAGTCTTGGTGGTTCCAAACTTCTTCCATTGAAGAATGATGTAGGCCACTGTGTTCTTGGGAAACTTCAATGCTGCAAAAATATTTTGGTACCCTTCCCCAGATCTGTACCTCGACACAATCCAGTCTCTGAGCTTTACAGACAATTCCTTTGACCTCACGGCTTGGTTCTTGCTCTGACATGCACTGTCAACTGTGGGACCTCAGACAGGTGAGTGCCTTTCCAAATCATGTCCAATCAATTGAATTTACCCCAGTTGGACTCCAATCAAGTTGTAGAAACAGCTCAAGGATGATCAATGGAAACAGGATGCACCTGAGCTCAATTTTGAGTCTCATAGTAAGGGTCTGAATACTTATGTAAAAGAGATATGTTTTTTATGTTTATAAAATGTGCAAAATGTCCAAGTTGCGACACAATGATGATTATCAACCATCTGTTTACACAGGAAGCCCAATTCTGATATATTTTTTTGCTAATTGGTATTTTGACCAATCATTGGCCAATCATTGATTGGTCAAAATACCAATTAGTGGAATATAGATCAGAATTGGGCTGCCTGTGTAAATGCATTCTAGGTGACCTTCTGTCTGAATCATATAGTCAGATTTTTCATTATTGTTCTCTGTTGTATCAACGGACTGATTCTGTATGGGTAAAAACAAGTATTTGTGAGGAAAATATTTATCTCAAAATGTTTGATTGTACAGAAAGGAGGGTTATAAAATCTCTAGATTCAGACATTATATGGATTATTTTTTTGTTTGTTGCTAAGGACTGTTTGCTTTTCCTTGAGCGCGCAGGTCGTACACCGATTCTCCAATCAAATGCATGATTTATGAATCAGGAACCAATCAGAAGAACGAATCGTCCTTTTGTGGGTGGCAATTCAACCATGGAAACGCCCTTTCACGGGTTTTTTTTTATTTTTTATTTTTTTAAATCCGATTGATCATTTTGCCTGTACCGGGTGGAGTAAAACGAGTCTGAGGTGGTGAAATATTGGTCTAAAATCGTCTTGTTATTTGCAATTGCTTATTAACTCCTACCAGCCTCTCACAAAATGACGACGACAACTATATATTCAGGCATGGAAGCCGGCGCAAAAAGCAGCTCCAGGTAAGCATCATGACATGTCAAGAGCCTTGCATTTTCAGCCAAATGTCAAATGATGCAGCCCTCCTCTAGACAGCTAAGTTAGCTAGCTAACCTTTAACTAGCTAGTTGTCAAACAATAGACACTATTTTCTTAACCTGTTCGTATTAATGGATTTTTAAAGTATTTGTGAGAGGATGTATTTCACGTTAAATGCGTTTGTGGCCACAACCACCGTTGACATTTGCCTCTGTATGTGGAACAGGCTAACTAACGTTAGCTTGCTAGCATTTAGCTAGTGAATGTAGCTAGCTAACGACGTGCTCGTAGGTGTGTAAAAGCAAGCTAATGCTAATGGTTCTAACTGATTGCCTTCAAAGGAATCAACATTTTGCTTCTTATTTTATTCAATGCAGGGTGCATGACACCAGAGCCAGACTGCTAGCATGAAACTTGTCGTTGGCTACCAAATCAATAACAGTTCATTTTATGGTTGGGTGGGGCCCCCTGTGGAAGGTGATTTTTCTATCCGACTAACGTTAGTAGTATCCACTTTGCCAATCACGACCATGCAGCCCTCTTCCATAACCAGATTTGCTCAAATTAAATATTCACTAACCAGCTATTCGGCTAGCTAGTTACTGACTTGCAAAACCAACTATGCTAATCAGACTTAAATTATTTTACATCTGGTTGGTTTAGCCGGCTTGATTAAGGTTGATATCAGGCCGAAGCAGCTGCCTCACATACAGAGACAACTGGCTACAATGACATCTGGATATTGTAGTGTGCCTCTGGGGCAAGTGGGATGGGGGAACCTAAAATGTCTGTTATCGTGAAAATCGATCAAGTGAGCTTTTACCTGGTTTACATTTATGCAAGCACAAGGCATGTAAATCAAAAATATATATTTTTAATTGTTAATCTTAGCAGAAGGTATTGTTTTTTTAAATCATTATCTCAATGCAGAGAAGCTGCCATTTCAAAGATTCTTTCATGCTTTAAAAATCCTCACATTTGGTCTCCATGGTTTTGTCACACCCATTTTTCATCCTCTTCTAAATCCTCGGCTTAAAGGTGGGTTCACTCACTGCAGGAAGAGATAGTGGCGCCAGCAGGAGCCCATCTCTAACATGAATTCAAAGCATTTTGTGTGTCAGCATAGATTAGCTCTAGTCAATGTGTCAGCTAACCAGACCACCATAATGACAGTAGTCAGGAAGGCTCTAATGTAGTGTTGCGCACCAGACACAGACTTCCTCCCAAAATAGCCTGGGGATGATGCCCTTTGTCCTGTGCAAAATTTCAGACAGGTGTGTATTTTGTTTATTCTTTTTTTTCTTCAGTAGGAACTCTTAGAGGGTACAAATCCTAGTTTAAGGCTATACCAGTAAGACGTATACAAGTTAGGCTAGTTATTTTATTTTCCTCAATACTTTTCTCATTGCTTTGTCTCTTAGGGTCCTGCGCCCCCCTGGAGGAGCCTCCAACATCTCTTTTGGCAATGATGAGGAAAAGCCCCCCAATCGCAAAAACAAGATGGCCTCCAACATCTTCGCTGAACCAGATGACCCACACGCTCATCGGAGGAACAACCCACCTGGTAACCCATCACCCTACCTCAGCCTCTTGTATAATACTTATACTGTGCCTCTAGCTGTATGTAGCCTATGTAATTTATCAAAACTTCTCAGTGCGGGTCCTTAGTCTTTAAATCTTAAATGAATTGATCTCAGATTCTTAAATTCAAAGGTCTTAAATGCAACTGAGATGACTACAGTGTTTCCATTATAGTGCCGCTGCTTAATTGTTGCAGTTATTACTATTTTAACATCAAATAATACTGGAGGCGCACTTTTTCTAAAGCTATCCAACCATGTGTGCACGTCATGTGCGAGTCGGGCTGTTGCCAGAGAATAAGATTTCCTATACATTTTTTGTTATTTTATTAGGATCCCCATTAGCTGTTGCAAAATCGGCAGCTACTTATCCTGGGTCCGCATGAAATATGACATAATACAGAACATTAATAGACAAGAACAGCCCATGGACAGAACTTAATCAATATTTTTTTTAAATGCACGTGTAACGTACATATCAATACATACACACTATCTAGGTAAAATATGGAAGAGGCGATGTGCCGTGAGGTGTTGCTTTATCAGTTTTTTAAAACCAGGTTTGCTTTAAACCAGGTTTGCTGTACATTTGAGCAATATGAGATGGAACAGAGTTCCATGCAATAAAATGGCTCTATGTAATACTGTGACTTTTCTTGCATTTGTTCTGGTTTTGGGGACTGTGAAAATACCCCTGGTGGCATGTCTAGTGGGGTAAGTGTGTGTCAGAGCTGACTATGCAAACAATTTGGGATTTTCAACACAATGTTATAAGAATTATACCTTCGACTACAATGAAGAGCAAGACGTGCCGCTTAACTAGGTCTTTCCTTGAATCACTCGACGACAATAATCAAGATGAGACAACTAGAGCCTGCAGGACTTGCTTTTTGGAGTGCGGTGTCAAAAAAGCAGAGCATCTCTTTATTACGGCCAGCCCTCTCCCCATCTTTATAACCATTTGAATATTTGTTTTGACCATGACCGTTTACAATGAAAGGTAACGCAAAGTAATTTAGTCTCAACTTGTTCAACAGCCACACCATTCATTACCAGATTCAGCTGAGGTCTAGAACTTAGGGAATCATTTGTACCAAATACAATGCTCTTAGTTTTAGATGTTCAGGAACAGTTTATTACTGGCCACCCATTCCAAAACTGTCAACTCTGTTAAGGGTTTCAGTACTTCGTTAGCTGTGGCTGCTGACACTTATGATTCAACCATATAGATATACATGGACAAACATGCTTTGTTTTAATGCCAGTGGCAGGTCATTGGTAAAAATAGGAAAGAGTAGAGGGCCTAAAGAGCTGCCCTGCAGTACACCACACTTGTTTGACATTTAGAGAAGCTATTAAAGAAAACCTAAACTGTGGCCACAAAGTTGGAAACACAGAGTCTTCTAGAATGTCATTGTATGCTGTAGCATTAAGATTTCCCTTCACTGGAACTAAGGAGCCTAGTCCGAACCATGAAAAACAGCCTCAGACCATTATTCCTCCTCCACCAAACTTTACAGTTGGCACTATGCATTCGGGCAGGTTGCGTTTTCCTGGCATCTGCCAAACCCAGATTCGTCTGTCGGACTGCCAGATGGTGAAGCTTGATTTATCACTCCAGAGAACGCGTTTCCACTGCTCCAGAGTCTGATGGCGGAGAGCTTTACACCACTCAGAAGAAGCAGAAGCTTGGTATTGCGCATGGTGATATTTGGCTTGTGTGCGGCTGCTTGGCCATGGGAACCCATTTCATGAATCCCCGATGAACAGTTCTTGTGCTGACGTTGCTTTCAGAGGCAGTTTGGAACTCTCTAGTGAAGCAACCGAGGGCAGAAGATTTGTATGCACTTCAAAAGTCTGGATCTGTGAGCTTGTGTGGCCTACCACTTTGCGGCTGAGCCGCTATTGCTCCTAGACGTTTCCACTTCACAATAACAGCACTTACAGTTGACCAGGGCAGAAATTTGATGAACTGACTTGTTGGAAATGTGCCACGTAAGTCACTGAGCTTTTCTGTAAGGCCGTTCTACTGCCAATATTTTTCTGTGGTGGTGGCATGGATGTCATGGGGACGGTAACATTATTAATAAAAATTATATATTATACATTTTATTTGTTTAGCTCACAATACAATTTAAAAGTGTGCATTAAGTTGTCTAATAATAAATGTGGCAAAAAGGAATGTAGACATTAATTAATGCATAAAATTAGCACTGGCCAATAGTCTGGGAGAGGAAAAAATACCAGTCCATGTAAATGCATTTGACTTGTCATGCTTATCAGTCTATGGGTTCATTTGCATAATTTAGTGAATTCAATTGGCGCGTGTGTTTTCGTTATGTGTCTATCACACGCACAAAGTGTCATGACGTTGCCCTCTTTGGGTACAGCAAGCCCCATCCCCCTCTCCCCCTGCCTCATTCAACTAGGCTGCTGTGGACAGAGAGAGGTCATAAATTCCTGAGAAGACCCTGCCACATGGCCACACAGTATAAGAGGCAGAGTAAATTTTCATAGAGAATAAAGGAATTTCTTCCACCTCACAGAACTTGAGGTACGAACAAATGTCATGTTCCGGAGAAAGTATAAAAGATCGGTGAAGAATCCAGCTTAGCTCAAACGAACTGGTCCGTTTGTTACAACTTGGGGAAGCTCATGGGAGACGGTGTGGCCACATTACCATAACGCTGTTATATAATAGCTTCAGATATGAGGTTTACATCTAATTGTTGTATAAGATGAATGAGTGAGCATAATACTGTTTGTAATATGATTTTGGACTGTTTAATGAAGGAAAATACAATTCCTTTTTGATTTGAACTAAATCAGAGGACCGCCCCTGAGCCCAGTTAGGGTCAGGCATCCTGGGACAGCCCCTTTTCTGCAATTCTGAATAAAACTCAACTTTGAGAAAATACCACCAGACCATGTTTTTCTCCATTAGGAGAGGACAAAGGTTGTAGACCATTGTTGAATCTTTTAACCATACCACGTGGTTAAACTCTTAGACTATCGATACCGACAGAATAAGAACAAGTGTTTGATATAACGAATTCCTAGCTACAGACTAGTCATTTATCATTGAACGCGAAGAACGGCAACCGCCAAAACATCCATTCTATAACAAATGAATTAATGTCACTCTGAACTATCCCCTCTAACCAAGACAGAGGACGAAACTCCAACAGAAACAAAGTTTTCACCAGCGATCAAGACGACACACTGAGCATAAATATATACACTGCTCAAAAAAAACACTTAAACAACACACTGTAACTCCCAAGTCAATCACACTTCTGTGAAATCAAACTGTCCACTTAGAAAGCAACACTGATTGACAATAAATGTCACATGCTGTTGTGCAAATGGAATAGACTATTAGCAAGGCACCCCCAATAAAGGAGTGGTTCTGCAGGTGGTAACCACAGACCACTTCTCAGTTCCTATGCTTCCTGGCTGATGTTTGTCACTTTTGAATGCTGGCGGTGCTTTCACTCTAGTGGTAGCATGAGATGGAGTCTACAACCCACACAAGTGGTTCAGGTAGTGCAGCTCATCCAGGATGCCACATCAATGCGAGCTGTGGCAAGAAGGTTTGCTGTGTCTGTCAGCGTAGTGTCCAGAGCATGGAGGCGCTACCAGGAGACAGGCCAGTACATCAGGAGACGTGGAGGAGGCTGTAGGAGGGCAACAACCCAGCAGCAGGACCGCTACCTCCGTCTTTGTGCAAGGAGGAGCAGGAGAAGCACTGCCAGAGCCCTGCAAAATTACCTCCAGCAGGCCACAAATGTGCATGTGTCTGCTCAAACGGTCAGAAACAGACTCCATGAGGGTGGTAATCAGGGCCCGACGTCCACAGGTGGGGGTTGTGCTTACAGCCCAACACCGTGCAGGATGTTTGGCATTTGCCAGAGAACACCAAGATTGGCTAATTCGCCACTGGCGCCCTGTGCTCTTCACAGATGAAAGCCG
The DNA here is from genome assembly GCF_034236695.1 of Oncorhynchus nerka. Lineage (NCBI taxonomy): Eukaryota > Metazoa > Chordata > Actinopteri > Salmoniformes > Salmonidae > Oncorhynchus > Oncorhynchus nerka. The sequence continues at coordinate 33,411,515 of NC_088410.1, forward strand.
GTTCTGCCTGCAACATCCTCCAGCATGACCGGTTTGGCGGTGGGTCAGTCATGGTGTGGGGTGGCATTTCTTTGGGGGGCCGCACAGCCCTCCATGTGCTCGCCAGAGGTAGCCTGACTGCCATTAGGTACCGAGATGAGATCCTCAGACCCCTTGTGAGACCATATGCTGGTGCGGTGTGCCCTGGGTTCCTCCTAATGCAAGACAATGCTAGACCTCATGTGGCTGGAGTGTGTCAGCAGTTCCTGCAAGAGGAAGGCATTGATGCTATGGACTGGCCTGCCTGTTCCCCAGACCTGAATCCAATTGAGCACATCTGGGACATCATGTCTTGCCCCATCCACCAACGCCACGTTGCACCACAGACTGTCCAGGAGTTGGCGGATGCTTTAGTCCAGGTCTGGGAGGAGATCCCTCAGGAGACCATCCGCCACCTCATCAGGAGCAAGCCCAGGCATTGTAGGGAGGTCATAGAGGCACGTGGAGGCCACACACACTACTGAGCCTCATTTTGACTTGTTTCAAGGACATTATATCAAAGTTGGATCAGCCTGTAGTGTGGTTTTCCACTTTCATTTTGAGTGTGACTCCAAATCCAGACCTCCATGGGTTGATACATTTGATTTCTATTGATCATTTTTGAGTGATTTTGTTGTCAGCACATTCAACTATGTAAAGAAAGTATTTAATAAGAATATTTCATTCATTCAGATCTAGGATGTTATTTTAGTGTTCCCTTTTATTTTTTTGAGCAGTGTATAAAGGCAACCGAAGGCTGTCTTCATCAGTGTGTCACACACCACTTTGCAATGAGCTGGAGGCAGTATGCATTTTGAAAACATAATTGCTGCACATCTGAACAGTTTTACTACGCGCCTTGCCTTGCTCCAAAGTTGCCTTGCCAAAAATCAATCTGTGGAGGCAATTATTGTTTACTTTCTTTCATTTGTCTTCTGGCCAAAGGCACAATCCTAGTCATATTACCAACCAATGCTAGATGCATATTAGATCTACCCCTTTTTCAAAATTTTGAACCGATATTTTCATCTCACATGAAACTGCTAGTTTTTGACAACTTTGTTTCCAGCTAATTGCAGTATGGAACCAACTTTCGCGATTGCTTTTTAATGTTTATTTTTCTGTAACCTAGGCCTACTGGTTGCCTGACTTTCTGTCTGGATGACCAAACGCGTTCATGACACCCAGGTTAAAATGCCAAAACCAAGTATATTTATTTTGGGGTTGAAATGCATATTAAACATTTAGCTAGCTGTTGCTCGGGGATGCAAACTAGTCACTTGTTTTTTTGCTGAAAGGTATCCTTTTTGGGCCCTCACTAGTTTTCATACATGAACTTGCTTGCTAATTTGTCCTGGGAGATTAACATGGGTTGTTATTTTACCTGAAATGCATAGGTTTTGATTAAAAACAAATATTTTTTTGTATTTATAGAATTTTGATGGTGGTTGGCAACCAACTTTAAGGTGCATTACCATCACCGACTGGAGTGTGGACCTCCATCTTTCAATGACCCATGTGGGTAAATGCTCGTAATAACCAATGAGTAGATGGGAGAGGCGGGACATGCAGCGCGTCAAATGGCTAAAATAGAACCAAGTTCTTCTATTTTAGCACCTGGCTATGCAGGAGTCTGATGCGCTTGAGGAGTTTGGATGAAATTATTGAATAACATGTACATTTTATTTTGCAACGCTCACAGATTAAACGTGTGCTGTCTGGTCAGCATGTTAGCCACCTGTTGCACCCTCTACAACCACTGATTATTAGTTGACCCTGCTGGTCATCTATGACTGTTTGAACATCTTGCCCATGTACTGTTATAATCTCCACCCGGCACAGTCAGAAGAGGACTGGCCTACCCCTCAGAGCCTTCTTCCTCTAGGTTTCATCCTCAGTTCCTGCCTTCTTGGGAGGTTTTCCTGGCCACTGTGCTTCTGCATTGCTTGCTGTTTGGGATTTTAGGCTGGGTTTCTGTACAGCACTTTGTGACATCGGCTGATGTAAAAGAGGCTTTATAAATACATTTGATGGATATGACTGACTTGATCATTGCCCTTGCTAGTTTAACATTCCCAGTATTAGTTACATTGTCTGTCAGTTTTTGTTGTTTAAAAAAAAAAAAAAAAAACATTTAAATATTGAGTCACTGAAACAAGCAAGGTACCAGGCCAGCTGGTATTTACAACCTGATGGCAATTATTTGGACTACCAAGAAATGTATTGGTGAATTATATTAACCATTCATTTAACTGCATCCATCGATTGTCAACAATGCCTCCCTTCCGTTAGGTTATATTTTACCCCCCAAAAATACATATTTTTAAATTCTCAGTTTGGTTTTGTAGCATGACCTGAGTATTTGATATTTTTTTAATGTAAATTATGGTTGTCTGGTCACATTTGTAAATTAGTTAACTCTCAGTTCCACTTTAAGAGCCAGCTTTAAATATACAACTTTTTTGCCAACGGGCTCATTTCTGGAGTGGAATATCAGCAGGTGTGCGCAGACCTCACGATTTATATTACATTTAATTCCAAGGTCTTAAATTCAACTTCATCGAACCTGGAGATAATCTATGTGAATGCAAGTTGCAACTTCCTCCACAAGAGGGCAGATAGTGTTCATGTATGATGCTCTGATTCATGTTCGCTTCACAGAGCTTATAAGAAAAGCTGTCACCGTGTGTAGGAAATGGCCAATTTAACTCCTCCAATCCATAGTCATTACATTAGCTCTTCCACTATTGATCTTCCTTCCTACACTGAATCCCAGCATGGCTGAGTCTGAGCCATTCTGGAATATTCATGAGGATCTCTGCGTTGCCTGCAGTGAATGCTCCCGTGTCAGGTCACAATCAACAGCCTGGTCAACGCTATGCGACTGATGTTGTGCTGCATGAGGCAAATGGTGGTCGCAACAGATACTGACTGGTTTTCTGATCCATGCCCCTAACTTTTTAAACAAATTTTTAACAAATATCTTTGACCAACACTCGTATCTGTATTCCCTTAGTCATGTGAAATCCATAGATTAGAGCCTAATTAATTTATTTCAATTGATGGATCTTCTTAACTCCGACTCAGTAAAATATCTTGCCGTTTTATATTTTTGTTCAGTATATGATAAATCCAACTGACTTGTCTGATTAGCAGCTGTTGAGTAGGAGAGTTCGGCATGCTGTCTGAAAGGTCAGGTGGGGAGACAGTGGTTTTTTTGCTTGTCCCCAGGCTGGTTGTTGAATTGGAGTGTTTCCAATTCAACTCTCACTCTTCCTCCAAACTTTCCTTTCTAGGTCATAACTTGCAACCCCTTGTGATTTAGCAATTAAAAACAATCCATGAAATGGTAGAGCTAAGCAGTTTTAGTTTCATTCTACTTGATTAGGTGTTTGGCTGCTTATAACTCTATCAAGTATCTGAAACGTTATCACTTCTGGCATGAGATGTTCTTAAATTAGAATGTAAGCCCTTGATCACTTGGTAATTAGCCAGGCAATTCCCAGGGATTGAGACTCAAACCGTGTCAATTCTGTGTATCTACAGGTGGGAAGCCCACCGGAGTGCTGTGTGGAGAGCCCTCAGCCCCACTGAGGAGATGTGCTACCCAATCTTCCTCCAACAACCACGAGGACTCCAATGCCGGGGTGAGATGGCGCAACGCTGTGTTTGTGTGTGTGGGGGTGATAAATCTGGTATTTCCCATGTTGACATTTCCTCAAAGTTAAACAATGGGCATTCCTTGTTGAGGATTTTCTTTCACTTTCATGTATTTGGCCTACTCCTTTCTGTTTTTTTAATCACTTACCTTTTTGTCCCTTCATCTCCTCTTAGACTGGAGACAATGATGTGGGAAATGCTGGTAAGGACTATTTTAATGATTCTTGCTAACTTCCACTGTTAAACAAGTTGTCCAGATTAAGACTACATATTCATGTCTGTAAACCTCTAAGAAGGTTAATTTTATTCACAATGCTAGTTAAATTATAGGGGAAAATATGATTTTTAGTATGTTATCCTGTCTCCTTACCCATGTTTAGATAACGCTGTGGAGGTTGAGGTCATTCCTGCCCCAGAGCAGAGGATTGAGGCCTCCCAGCCCGCCACGGCGGCGTCCCAGCCCGCCGCTGGGATGACATCAGGCCGCAGGAACCCCCCAGGGGGAAAGTCCAGCCTCATCCTCGGTTAAGGTCCCTCTCCTTCTCTATCTCTCTTTCTCAGAACTCCGCTGTCCTTTTCTCTTTTTTTAAAAGAAGAATCTCCACCTGTTCATCTGTGAGTCCAGGAATTTCGTCCCGTCCTCTTCCTCTCCTCCCTCCCTGAGTCCATTGTTTTGATACCCCCTCTTTTTTAATTTTTGTATGTTTTTTTTGACAGAAGCACTTTACGTACCTGATTCTAGCCCCTGGCATATGTAGTGCTGTAGTCACAGGCCCTCTAGCCAAAGGGCATGAGGTTTAAGTTGTCCCTCACTCCATCCGGTGTCAATGGCAAAGTTCTGATGCGCGATCGATAAGGTTTAAACAAAAAAACAAAAAAAATACTAAAATGGATTTATATGAAGTTGTTGCTTTTGCACCGTGTTCATTGTCTGGTAGAAGCTGCATGCACGCCTGGTTTGTTCCAAGTCCGACTCAACCAAAACATTTTGGTGAAGCCTTTTGTTTAAAAAAAATAAAAATCTATTAAAAAAGGAACTAAAAGTTTTACTGTGAACGTTTCATTTTAATTGAAGGTTATGCTGGACTTTATTGAGTCATATTAATTAATTGTTGGGGTACATGATCTAGTGTTGCATGAAGTTTGGGACTTGAACATTTCTATGGAAACTAAAATCCACACAGGGGATCCAAACAGTTTACTCAAACCCCGGTGTCATTATTTCTGAAGACTAAATTCAGTGAATCTGTCCAGAAAATGGGCTTTCTAATGTCATGAAATGGAGAACAAGATGACATTTTATTGTATATGATTTTATTTATTTATTTTTTGGAAGGGAAACTTTCTCAACAGCTAAAGTATGCCTGTTTGTGTATGGTACTCAATCTGATAGAATGACAAGTGACCTTATGACAGCTCTGCCTAGTTCTCATTTTACTTTTTTTTTTCATTCTCAATGTTGGACAATTTGGTACGTTAAGCAAATTGCTCAGTTCTTGTTCAAACTTCTGTCATGGTCTCTCTTACAGGTCTGATGCCTATTTTACTGTCTGCCTTGTACAGGGAAAACCTGGGGTTTTATGTATTTACACACATACATGCATGCATACATATATAACACACAGGTCAATTTTGTTCAAATGTAATTTGAATGAAATTGCACACATGGCTTTAGTGAATTCATGTTGAAGTGCTGTTCTGCAGATGTTGAACGGTCAGCTGGGCTACATGACCGTTACTTGTTCATCCAAATTCATGCAGGTTTGTTTATCACTGTAAAAGTCGCAATGAATATTGGCGCAAATTAAATGTCACTTTTGACCATACATGGCTGTCTTTTATTTCTGAAGGCAATGGCGCAGTTGGCTGTGTCGTTATTCAATGACCTAAATACATTTTAGAACTGGGTGGTTCGAGCCCTGAATACTGATTGGCTGACAGCAAACATATTTTTACTGCTCTAATTACATTTGTAACCAGTTTATACATTAACAGCCATAAGGCACTTCGGGGTTTGTGGTACAGTGCCTTCGGAAAGTATTCAGACATTTTTATTTTTTCCTAAATTGTTTGTTACAGCCTTATTCTCAAAGGGGTAAATAAAAAATCATCTTCAATCTACACACAACATAACACATTTCTGCAAATGTATTAAAAATACAGAAGTACCTTTTCTATTTACATATTCAGAGAAATGTATCTCAGGTGCAGCCTGTTTCCATAGAAACATATTGGAGTCCACCTGGGGTAAAGTCAATTGATTGGACATGAGTTGGAAAGGCACACACCGGTCTACATAAGAGCCCACAGTTGACAGTTTTTGCTCTGACATGCACTAAGGCATTAGGTCGACGGAATTGTCTGTAGAGCTCCGAGACAAGAATGTGTCGAGGCACAGATCTGGGGAAGGGTACCAAATTTCTGCAGCATAGAATGTCCCCAAGAACACAATGGTCTCCAATATTCTTAAATGGAAGTTTGGAACCACCAAGACTCTTCCTAGAGCTGGCCGACTGTCCAAACAGCAATCGGGGGAGAAGGGCCTTGGTCAGGGAGGGGACTAAGAACCCGATGGTCACTCTGACAGCACTCGAGTTCCTCTGTGGAGATGGTTGTCCTTCTGGAAGGTTTTCCCATCTCTGCGGCACTCCTCCCATCAGGCCTTTATGGTAGAGTGGGCAGTAAAAGACATGACAGCCTGCTTGGCGTTTGCCAAAAGGCACCTAAAGACTCTGACCATGAGAAACAAGACTCTCTGTTCTGATGAAGCCAAGATTCAACTCTTTGGCCTGAATGCCAAGCTTCACGTCTGGAGGAAACCTGGCACCATCCCCTACGGTGAAGCATGGTGGCAGAATGCTGTGGGGGTGTTTTTCAGAAGCAGAAACTGGGAGACTAGTCAGGATTGAGGCAAAGATGAATGTAGCAAAGTACAGAGAGAACCTGTTCGGGACCTCAGACTGGGGTGAAGGTTTACCTTCCAACAGGACAACGACCCTAAGCACACAGTCAAAATAATGCAGGGGTGGCTTCGGGACAAGTCTCAATGTCCTTGCGTGGCCCAGCCAGAGCCAGGACTTGAACCCAATCGAACATCTCTGGACAGAGCTGAAAATAGCTGTGCAGCAACGCACCCCATCCAGCCTGACAGAGCTTGAGAGGATCTGCAGAGAAGAATGGGAGAAACTCTCCAAATACAGGTGTGCCAAGCTTGTAGCATCATACCCAAGAAGACTCAAGGCTGTATTCGCTGCCAAAGATGCTTCAACAAAGTACTGAGTAAAGGGTCTGAATACTTATATAAATGTGATATTTGTTTATTTTTTATAAGTTAGAAAATATGTCAACTGTTTTTGTTTTGTCATTATGGGGTATAATTGTGTGTAGATTGATGAGGGGGTGACAATTTAATCAAGATTGTAACCTAACAAAATGTGGAAAAAGTCCAGGGCTCTGAATGCACTATATAGCCGATATTCCATGGCTAAGGGCTGTATCCAGGCACTCTGCAGTGCGTTGTGCTTAAGAACAGCCCTTAGCCGTGGTATATCGGCTATATACCACACCCCCTAGCCGCCACGGGGTGGCAGGTAGCCTAGTGGTTTGAGCGTTAGGCCAGTAACCGAAAGGTTGCTAGATCGAATCCCCAAGCTGACAAGGTAAAAATCTGTCATTCTGCCCCTGAACAAGGCAGTTAACCCACTGTTCCTAGGTTGTAATTGTAAATAAGAATTTGTTCTTAACTGACTTGCCTAGTTAAATAAAGGTAAAATAAAAAAAATGATTGCTTAATTACGTTGACTTTGATACCACTGTATGTATTGACTGCAAAATGACAAGGGAAAGTGGTGGCATGTCTTTGCAACATTCCTTTTCAGTCATGGTCGGACTGCCTCAAATGTTTTGAATAGCCTACCACCCGTTTGTTCCGTACCATCCTCCTCTTCCTCCCTCTCCGACTCCATTGTTTTGATACCCATTTCAGTTGAAGGCACTCAGTTGTACAACTGACTAGGCATCTCCCTTTCCTTTCCCCTTTTTCTCTCCCCTTTTTGTTGTTGTTGACAGAAGCACTTTGTGTCTGATCAAGCCCCTGGCATCTAGTGCTGTAGTCATAGTCCTGCTGGCCAATGAGCTTGTGTAGGCTGGGGAACCTAGCGTCTGCTAAATGACTTAAATGTAAATGTAATGTAAATGATTAAGTGAGTCTGCAACCTGGGTTACGTTTATGCAAACACAGTGGGTAAAAATAAAAATAAATCATTTTCATTCTTAATCTTGGAGGGTAATCTCTAAGAGCAGAGAAGGTTCCAGTTCAAAGATGATTTTGTGCTATAAAAATCCTCATGCTTGGTTTCCATGGTAACCATCAGATTTTCCCTTTAAAGGTGGTTTCACTCACTGCCTGAAGAGCTAGTGAAGCCAGCTGGAGCACATCTCTAAAATGATTTCAAAGCATTTAGTGTGTCAGCATAGATTATCTCCAGTCAGTCGGTGTGTCCGCTAACCAGACCATCATAATGACAGGGGTCAAGAGGGCATTGAAAGGGAGTGGTCTTACAGTTTTTTCCAATTGCTAACACACTAAAATGACATGCATAGACAGCACAATTATTTAAACTGACACACAGAGAGCAAAACCTCTTCTCAAGCCTCCAAAAGTCTAAACACATTTTCTGCTTTACACACATTTTGCAATTCAAAATGGCACTTTTTAAATGCACTTCACACAGTTCTCTGCATAAGACACAACAATATGACATAAAGTCACATTTTGCCATTTCAAAACACAGCCATTCAAAATGGCACGACATGAGCTAATTGGCCAACACATGTGCCACCTGGCCAAACACCTCAATGGTTAAATGTTACCACTTCAATCAGGAAGTAAGCACTATGAAAAGACCACAGGTGAGCACCTTTTGTTTTACAACAACAATGGAAGCCGTTACAGAGAGAGGAAGAGGAAGAGAGAGGTTGAGAATGAGAGGGGGAGGAAGAGTGAGAGGTAGGGGTAGAGCTGCTAAAGGAGTTCATGGCCAAAGAAGACAACAACTTTCAAATGAAATCAGAGCAACCTTAGTTGATCATGTCATCAACCATGGGCTGACAATGTGAGAGGCTGGACAGAGAGTGAAATCAGAGCAACCTTAGTTGATCATGTCATCAACCATGGGCTCACAATGTGAGAGGCTGGACAGAGAGCGCAGCCCAACTTGAGCCGTTTTACTGTCGCCTGTGTCATCCGGACATTTAGACTGGAGTACAGGTATGTAACCTACATTTCTTTCACACTATGTAGTACACCCCATGTCATAGTGTATCAGTTGGGTGACACCTGTTTACTTCATGAATTGCTGATGTCATACACTAACTGCACACATTTCCTGTAGAATTTACTCTACTGTGGGGGAAATATCTTTAGGTTGCATTGTCCAAGCCCTATATTTTTGTTTTTTTGTTTTTCTAAAGGACTGAGAGACGCAACCTTGGTGGAGGAAGGGGCCAAATGTTCACCGGGGTACAGGAAGCTGCCATTGTAAACTTGGTTTTGGAAAATAATGAAATCAGATTACGAGAAATTCAAAGCCACATCATCCAAGACAACACCATATTCAACAACATTCAACGAGTCAGTCTGTCCACATTGGCTCGCATTCTCAAGCGAAACCAAATCAGAATGAAACAACTTTATAAGGTGCCGTTTGAGAGAAACTCTCAAAGAAACAAAGAGGTCAGACGAGCATATGTGGATGTAAGTACAATACTGACTGCAGTACACTACACGCAACATTGTTTCCCAGTGTACTGGATAACACCATATTGACTGCTTTTGTTCTTTGTTTTCAGGGAGTACTGGAAATGGATGCTCATGCAATCCCACATGAGTTCATCTTTATAGATGAGGCTGGGTTCAACCTAGCAAAGAGCAGAAGAAGGGGGAGAAATGTCATTGGCCACAGAGCCATTATAGATGTTCCTGGCCAACGTGGTGGGAACATCACAATGTGCGCTGCCATCTCCAGTACGCATGGTGTCCTCCACCGTCATGCCAACCATGGACCATACAACACAGCCCATATTCTCACATTTCTGGACAGACTCCACAACATTCTCATACCACCAGAGCGTATGAATGATGCAGACCATCAAAGAACCCGGTACGTTGTAGTATGGGACAACGTGAGCTTTCATCGTGCAGCCCCAGTCCAAAACTGGTTTGCTGACCACCCACCATTTCTCGTGCAATACCTCCCACCATACTCACCATTTCTGAACCCCATAGAAGAGTTATTTTCGGCATGGCGGTGGAAGGTATACGACCGGCAGCCCTTTGTGCGCAGGCCTCTTGTGCAGGCTATGGAAGAGGCATGTGATGAGATTGATGTGGGTGCGATTCCGGGATGGATAAGGCACTCAAGGCGCTTCTTCCCTCGATGTCTGGCAAGGGAAGATATTGCCTGTGATGTGGACGAGGCGTTGTGGCCAGAACCAGCTGTGCGGCAAGATGCTGCCTTGTTATTTTTCTTGCCTTTTCTTTTTCAGTTTACTGATTTTTTGTGATCATATTTTGGTTCAGTCCAATGTAAATATATCTGCTGTGCATATGTTGCACTGACTTGTTTGGTGAAAAATAAAACATCAAATTTTTCAACAGCATGTGTGTGTATCTGTAAATATTTCTGTGCATCTGAAGAATTTTCTACAATTTGAACTATTTTAGTATTATGGCAAAGCATACTAAAGCTGAGAGTGCTTTTCATTATGCCCAACAGTGTGTAGTTGTTTAGTGTGTGCCATTTCATACAAATGTTTGATTTTGATAATGCTATATGTAGTTTTGGTTGCAGTGCTTCATTTTGCAGGATATATGAGGTATTTTGCAGCTTGGGTGTGTGGTTTTGTGAATTGTGTTAAGTATTTTGATAAAACCAGCCTAGTTTGCAAAATTGTGTTTCAGCAATTGGGAAAAACTGTAATGTAGTCTTGCACAACAGACACTGACTTCCTCCCCAAATAGACTGGGGGTGAGGTTGCCCTCAATGGAAATGACTAGCTTCATCAGACTAGATTGATTTGCCTGGCGACCAAAACTCCTTGCTTCGGCCAAACGCTTCACCATGAGTTTGGAGCTGAGTACCTCCCCAACTATTTCTAGAACACAAACACATTCTAACCGTTCTGATTGGTCCCAGAAACCGGTAGGTTGGGCAAGAGCCAGAAATTCATCCTTGGCTTTGATAATCTGATTGGTTAGAGATGATCCAATCGTCAATGACTTTGTTTTGTACAATAACCCTTATTTTGACCTCACCACAAACAACTTCAACGATGGCAGTCTTAGAATAGACGGTGGAGATGGGGGACCGGTAGAGAGATTGCGTCCCTCGAGCAGGAAAGAAAGTGGAATATTTTCAAAAAGAAAATATATAAATCCATTGTTGCCACCCTTAGCATTGAATGCAAGGGAATCCAGCGAGCATATGGCCTCCCTTGATAATAAAAAAATATTATAATAATAGCCAATCAGCGTTGAGCTAAACTGAGTGAGCTCAGCTGTGAATTGTCCTGGCGCACCTAAAAAAGTGTCATTTGGCTTCACACCAATCACATCACATCAAAAGCAGAACGTCATTTACAGAAAATGTTTCGATTTGCAGTAACTCTACGTGGTTCTAAATCAATGGTAGTTTAGTAGTTGGAAAATATCAGAAACATTAACTTGCTTGACCATGCTAAGTCAGGGGTGTAAAACTAAATCCATGGAGGGCCCAGTGTCTGCAGGTTTTTGTTTTTTTCTTTCAGTCAAGACCAAGACAACCAGGTGAGGGGAGTTCCTTACTAATTAGTGACCTTAATTCATCAAGTACAAGGGAGGTGCGAAAACCCGGAGACACCCGGCCCTCCTAACTGTTTGTTACATGCAAAATGCATTGTGGACTTCACCAGACAGGTCTTTGCTCTCCGGTTTTGTGACGAAACAAAGGTGTGGTTGAATTTATTCTGCCACTGTGTCTTCTCATTGTCTCAGCCTTTAGGCCTATATATCATGGTGTCAAGGCATATGAACAGCCCTTAGCCATGGTTATAGAGCAAACAACACAATTATCACAACACATAGGTTGTAAAATGGTTATTTTCTTTCCTGGCTTGTCTTCCCCGGTGGTTTTACCCACGCACCACTAATGAGGCCTTGTGTACCAGGTGAAGTGGGAGGACGGGAGACCACAGCCACATCCTTGTGGGAGCAGAGCTGTTCGTCCATCCCTATGATGAGTTGTCATTGAGTCCACCCGGCCTTTAAATGTTTGAAGACTTATAATTGCTCCAGCGAGTTTTGGCGAGCTAGTTGTGTGGGGGATAATAAGCTAGCAGAACTACCAGGTGCCGTGCCACAACTGATGTCCTCAAAATATACTTTTTGGGGGAAGTGATTCCCTCAGACATCCACAATGCTGTTTTTTTTTCATTTGTGGTGCTTGTGCCTTAACGTTGTCTCTGTTTGCCAGATGTGGAACGAAAGCAGTCAAAGCACCCTGCACCAACCCAGTCGGTGCTTTGAGTCCTCAAAAACAGCTTTCAAGAGGATCTCATTGTGGTGGAGTCATTAAATCAGTTCATTATATTACACTGACTGCTCTATAGACATCAATGGACAGCCCTTCTCTCGAGGACTCTTTATCTGAAACCTATTGACGCTGCTTGTCTCCTCTTTGTTTTCCGTTGATAGTGATATTGATTGCGTATGATAAGTAATACGATGATATATGATACAATAAATCCAACTGACTTGTCTGATTAGCAGCTGTTGAGTAGGGGAGTTTGGCATGCTGTCTGAAAGGTCAGGTGGGGAGACTGAGTGGTTTTTGGCTTGTCCCCAGGCTGGGTGTTGAATTGGAGTGTTTCCAATTCAACTCTCACTCTTCCTCCAAACTTTCCTTTCTAGGTCATAACTTTCAACCCCATGTGAGGGTCAATCCATGAAATAGCCAAGCTAAGCAGTTTCAGTTTCATTTTCCTTCATTAGATGCGGTATTTGGCTGTTTATAACACTATCAAGCATCTTAAACGTTATCACATTTGACAATAGACGTCCGTAGATTAGAATGTAGCTCTCTATCACTTGGTGATTAGCCAGACAATTCGCTGGCAATAAATGAGAATCAAACTGGTGGAGAGCCCTTTGCCCCACTGAGGTGCTGCCCAGTCCTCCTCCAACAGCCACGAAGAATCCAACGCCAGGGGGAGATGATGGCTTAAGACTGTTTGTGTGTGTGGGGGTGATAAATCTGGAATTTCCCATGTTGACATTGCCTCAAAGTTAAATGGGCATTCCTTGTTGAGGATTTTCTCTTTCACTTTGCTTTTATTTAGTTGGAATACTCCTTTCTGTTGTGTTTTCACTTACCCTTTTTCCCTGAATTTCTGTATCACATCCGGCCGTGATTGGGAGTCCCATAGGGCAGCGCACAATTGGCCCAGTGTCGTCTGGATTTCGCTGGGGTAGGCCGTCATTGTAAATAAGAATTTGTTCTTAACTGGCTTGGCTAGGTAAACGAAGGTTAAATCAAATGAAACAATCTCCTCTTGACATGGGGAGGGCTGGTGAGGACAGTTTAATGTATTTTTGATGTGTTCTTGCTGATTAGTATTGTTCTCCTCTCATAGAGGAGTAATAAAGGCCTAGTGCAGTCATTTTCAATAAAACATATTTGTATTTATTTATCAGGGAGTGCTGCAGCACCACTCTTACTTCCTGCGGCTATGTTGAACTGTTGAATATTTAGTGTATGTGTATATAGGCTTGTTTCTGTCTATGTTATTACCACATTTTATTTATTTATTTCAAGTTTATTTAACCAAGTAGGCTAGTTGAGAACAAGTTGTCATTTACAACTGCGACCCGGCCAAGATAAAGCAAAGCAGTGCGACAAAAAGAACAACACAGTTACACATAAACAAAGGTACAGTCTATAACACAAGAGAAAAGAAAAATATAAATAAATAGAAAAATCTATGTACAGTGTGTGCAAAAAGAGTATGTAGGTAGGCTAAAAATTGGCCATAGAGGCGAAAATAATTACAATTTAGCATTAATACTGGAGTGATAGATGAGCAGATGATGATGTGCAAGTAGAGATACTGGGGTGTAGAAGAGCAAGAGGGTAAGTAATACTATGAGGATGAGGTAGTCGGGTGTGCGATTTACAGATTGGTTGTGTATAGGTACAGTTCTCAGTAAGCTAGTCAGACAGCTGATGCCTAAAGTTAGAGAGGGAGATATAAGACTCCAGCTTCAGAGATTTTTGCAATTCGTTCCAGTCATTGGCAGCAGAGAACTGGAAGGAAAGGCGGATAGAGGAAGTGTTGGCTTTGGGGATGACCAGTGCAATATACCTGCTGGAGCGCGTGCTACGGGTGGGTGTTGCTATGGTGACCAGTAAGCTGAGATAAGGCGGAGCTTTACCTAGCAAAGACTTATAGATGACCTGGAGCCAGTGGGTTTGGCGACGGATATGTAGTGAGTCATTATTAACACTCGTTTTTCAACCACTCCACAAATTTCTTGTTAACAAACTATAGATTTGGCAAGCCGGGTAGGACATCTACTTTGTGCATGACACAAGTAATTTTTCCAACAATTGTTTACAAACAGATTATTTCACTTATAATTTACTGTATCACAATTCCAGTGGGTCAGAAGTTTACATACACTATGTTGACTCTGCCTTTAAACAGCTTGGAAAATTTGAGTCAATTGGAGGTGTACCTGTGGATGTACACTGCTCAAAAAAATAAAGGCAACACCAAAATAACACATCCTAGATCTGAATGAATGAAATATTCCTATTAAATATTAAATACTTTTTTCTTTACATAGTTGAATGTGCTGACAACAAAATCACACAAAAATGATCAATGGAAATCAAATTTATAAACCCATGGAGGTCTGGATTTGGAGTGACACTCAAAATTAAAGTGGAAAACCACACTACAGGCTGATCCAACTTTGATGTAATGTCCTTAAAACAAGTCAAAATGAGGCTCAGTAGTGTTTGTGGCCTCCACGTGCCTGTATGACCTCCCTACAACGCCTGGGCATGCTCCTGATGAGGTGGAGGATGGTCTCCTGAGGGATCTCCTCCCAGACCTGGACTAAAGCATCCGCCAACTCCTGGACAGTCTGTGATGCAACGTGGCGTTGGTGGATGGAGCGAGACATGATGTCCCAGATGTGCTCAATTGGATTCAGGTCTGGGGAACGGGCGGGCCAGTCCATAGCATCAATGCCTTCCTCTTGCAGGAACTGCTGACACACTCCAGCCACATGAGGTCTAGCATTGTCTTGCATTAGGAGGAACCCAGGGCCAACCGCACCAGCATATGGTCTCACAAGGGGTCTGAGGATCTCATCTCGGTACCTAATGGCAGTCAGGCTACCTCTGGCGAGCACATGCAGGGCTGTGCGGCCCCCCAAAGAAATGCCACCCCACACCATGACTGACCCACCATCAAACCGGTCATGCTGGAGGATGTTGCAGGCAGCAGAATGTTCTCCACGGCGTCTCCAGACTCTGTCACGTCTGTCACATGTGCTCAGTATGAACCTCCTTTCATCTGTGAAGAGCACAGGGCGCCAGTGGCGAATTTGCCAATCTTGGTGTTCTTTGGCAAATGCCAAACGTCCTGCACGGTGTTGGGCTGTAAGCACAACCCCCACCTGTGGACGTTGGGCCCTCATACCACCCTCATGGAGTCTGTTTCTGACCGTTTGAGCAGACACATGCACATTTGTGGCCTGCTAGAGGTAATTTTGCAGGGCTCTGGCAGTGCTCCTCCTGCTCCCCCTTGCACAAAGGCGGAGGTAGCGGTCCTGCTGCTGGGTTGTTGCCCTCCTACGGCCTCCTCCACATCTCCTGATGTACTGGCCTGTCTCCTGGTAGCGCCTCCATGCTCTGGACACTACTCTGACAGATACAGCAAACCTTCTTGCCACAGCTCGCATTGATGTTCCATCCTGGATGAGCTGCACTACCTGAGCCACTTGTGTGGGTTGTAGACTACGTCTCATGCTACCACTAGAGTGAAAGCACCGCCAGCAAGTGACCAAAACATCAGCCAGGAAGCATAGGAACTGAGAAGTGGTCTGTGGTTACCACCTGCAGAACCACTCCTTTATTGGGGGTGTCTTGCTAATTGCCTATAATTTCCACCTGTTGTCTATTCAATTTGCACAACAGCATGTGAAATGTATTGTCAATCAGTGTTGCTTCCTAAGTGGACGGTTTGATTTCACAGAAGTGTGATTGACTTGGAGTTACTTTGTGTTGTTTAAGTGTTCCCTTTCTTTTTTTGAGCAGTGTATTTCAAGGCCTACCTTCAAACTCAGTGCATCATTGCTGACATCATTGGAAAATCAAAAGAAATCAGCCAAGACCTCAGATTTTCTTTTTAGACCTCCACAAGTCTGGTTCATCCTTGGGAGCAATTTGCAAATGCCTGAACGTACCACGTTCATCTGTACAAACAATAGTATGCAAGTAAAAACACCATGGGACCACACAGCCATCATACCGCTCAGGAATGAGACGTGTTCTGTCTCCTAGAGATGAACGTACTTTGGTGCGAAAGGTGCATATCAATCCCAGAACAACAGCAAAGGACCTTGTGAAGATGCTGGAGGAAGCAGGTACAAAAGTATCTATATCCACAGTAAAATGAGTCCTCTATCGACATATCCCGAAAGGCCGCTCAGCAAGGAAGAAGCCACTGCTCCAAAACTGCCATAACAAAGCCAGACTACGGTTTGCAACTGCACAAGGGGACAAATATCGTACTTTTTGGGGAAATGTCCTCTGGTGTGATGAAATAAAAATAGAACTGTTTGGTCATAATGACCGTCGATATGTTTGGAGGATAAAGGGGGAGGCTTGCAAGCCGAAGAACACCCCGAAGCACGGGGGTGGCAGCATCATGTTGTGGTCATGCTTTGCTGCAGGGGGGACTGGTGCACTTCACAAAATAGATGGCTGCATGAGAAAGGAAAATTACGTGGATAGATTGAAGCAACATCTCAAGACATCAGTCAGGAAGTTAAAGCTTGGTCGCAAATGGGTCTTCCAAATGGACAATGACCCCAAGCATACTTCCAAAGTTGTGTCAAAATGGCATAAGGACAACAAAGTCAAGGTATTGGAGTGGCCATCACAAAGCCTTGACCTCAAGCCTATAGAAAATGTGTGGGCAGAACTGAAAAAGCGTGAGCAAGCAAGGAGGCCTACAAACCTGACTCAGTTACACCAGCTCTGTCAGGAGGAATAGGCCAAAATTCACCCAACTTATTGTGGGAAGCTTTTTAAAAGGCTACCTGAAACATTTGACCCAAGTTAAACCATTTAAAGGCAATGCTAACAAATACTAATTGAGTGTATGTGATCTTCTGACCCACTGGGAATGTGATGAAAGAAATAAAAGCTGAAATAAATAATTCTCTCTAATATTATTCTGACATTTCACATTCTTAAAATAAAGTGGTGATCCCAACTGACCTAAGACAGGGAATTTTTACTAGGATTTAATGTCAGGAATTGTGAAAACTGAGTTAAAATGTATTTGGCTAAGGCGTATGTAAACCTCCGACTTCAACTGTATATGGGGCTTTGGTGATAAAACAGATGGCACTGTGATAGACTACATCCAGTTTGCTGAGTAGAGTTTTGGAGGCTATTTTGTAAATAACATCGCCGAAGTCAAGGATCAGTAGGATAGTCAGTTTTACGAGGGTAAATTTGGTGGCATGAGTGAAGGAGGCTTTGTTGCGAGATAGGAAGCCATTTCTAGATCTAATTTTGGATTGGAGATGCTTAATGTGTGTCTGGAAGGAGAGTTTACAGTCTAACCAGACACCTAGGTATTTGTAGTTGTCCACATATTCTAGGTCAGAAACGTCCAGAGTAGTGATGCTTGTCGGGCGGGAGGGTGCGGGCAAGAATTAGTTGAAGAGCATGCATTTAGTTTTACTAGTATTTAAAAGCAGTTGGAGGCCACGGAAGGAGTGTTGTATGACGTTGAAGCTCGTTTGGAGGTATATTAGCACAGTGTTCAAAGAAGGGCCAGATGTATACAGAATGGTGTCGTCTGCGTAGAGGTGGATCGGAGAATCACCAGCAGCAAGAGTGACATCACTGATATATTCAGAGAAAAGAGTCGTACCGAGAATTGAACCCTGTGGCACCCCCATAGAGTCACCCCCACAGGTCCTCCGATTTGACACACTGAATTCTATCTGAGAAGTAGTTGGTGAACCAGGCGAGGCAGTCATTTGAGAAACCAAGGCTATTGAGTCTGCCGATAAGAATGCGGTGATTAAGAGAGTTGAAAGCCTTGGCCAGATCGATGAAGGCCGCTGCACAGTACTGTCTTTTATCGATGGTGGTTATGATATAGTTTAGGACCTTGAGCGTGGCTGAGGTGCACCCATGACCAGCTCGGAAACCAGATTGCATAGTGGAGAAGGTACGGTGGGATTCGAAATGGTCGGTGATCTGTTTGTCAACTTGGCTTTCGAAGACTAGAAAGGCAGGGCAGGATAGGTCTGTAACAGTTTGGGTCTAGAGTGTCTCCCCCTTTGAAGAAGGGGATGACCGCGGCCGCTTTCAATCTTTAGGAATCTCAGATGATACGAGAGGTTGAACAGGCTAGTAATAGGGGTTGCAACAATTTAAGCGGATAACTTTAGAAATAGAGGGCCCAGATTGTCTAGCCCTGCTGGTTTGCAGGGGTGCAGATTTTGCAGTTCTTTCAGAACATCAGCTATCTGGATTTGGGTGAAGGAGAAGTGGGGAGAGGGAGGGGGGTTGGGCAAGTTGCTGCAGGAGGTGCAGACATGTTGGCCAGGGTAGGGGTAGCCAGGTGCAAAGCATGGCCAGCCGTGGAAAAATGCTTATTGATTTATCGGTGGTGACATTGTTTCCTATCCTCAGTGCAGTGGGCAGCTGGGAGGAGGTGCTGTTATTCTCCATGGACTTTACAGTGTCCCAGAACTTTTAAGAATTAGTGCTACAGGAAGCACAATTTGGTTTGAAAAAGCTAGCCTTAACTTTCCTAACTCACTGAGTATATTGGTTCCTGACTTCCCTGAACAGTTACGTATCACGGGGGCTATTCGATGCTAATGCAGTATGCCACAGGATGTTTTAGTGCTGGTCAAGAGAAGTCAAGTCTGGAGTGAACCTAGGGCTATATCTGTTCTTAGTTGTACATTTTTTTAATGTGGCATGCTTATTTAAGATGGAGAGGAAAGCACTTTTGAAGAGCAACCAGGCATCCTCTACTGTCGGGATGAGGTCAATATCCTCCCAGGATACCCGGGCCAGGTCGATTAGAAAGGCCTGCTCGATTAAGTGTTTTAGAGAGCGTTTGACAGTGATGAGGGGGGCGGGGGTCGTTTGAATGCGGACCCAGGACGCAATGAGGCAGGGATCACTGAGATCCTGGTTGAAGACAGGAAAGATATTTAGAGGGCAGGTTGGTCAGGATGATATCTAAGAGGGTGCCCCTGGTAGGTTCCTTGATGATTTGTGTGAGATTGAGGGCATCTAGCTTAGACTGTAGGATGGCCGGGGTGTTGTGCATATCCCAGTTTAGGTCACCTAACAGTATGAACTCTGAAGATAGATGGGGGGCGATCAATTCATATATGGTGTCCAGGGCACAACTGGGGGCCGAGGGGGGTCTATAACAAGCGGCAACGGTGAGCGACTTGTTTCTGGAAAGGTGAATTTTTAAAAGTAGAAGCTCAAATTGTTTGGGCACAGATCTAGAAAGTATAACAGAACTCTGCAGGCTATCTCTGCAGTAGATTGCATCTCCGCCCCATTTGGCTTTTCTGTCTTGGCGGAAAATGTTATAGTTAGGGATGGAAATTTCAGGATTTTTGGTGGCCTTCCTAAGTCAAGGTTCAGACACGGCTAGGACATACGGGTTGGCAGAGTGTGCTAAAGCAGTGAATAACACAAACTTAGGAAGGAGGCTTCTAATGTTAACATGCATGAAACTAATGCTTTTACGGTTACAGAAGTCAACAAATGAGAGTGCCTGGGGAATGGGAGTGATGCTGGGGGCTGCAGGGCCTGGGTTAACCTCTACATCACCAGAGGAACAAAGGAGGAGTAGGGTAAGAGTACTGCTAAAGGCCATCTAGTCGTTTGGAACAGAGCGTAAAAGGAGCACGTTTCTGGGCGCGGAAGAATAGATTCAAGGCATAATGTACAGACAAGGGTATGGTAGGATGTGAGTACAGTGGAGGTAAGCCTAGGCGTTGAGTGACGATGAGAGAGGTTTTGTCTCTAGACACACCATTTAAGCCAGGTGCGGTCACCGCATGTGTGGCGGGGTGGAACATAAGGGCATATTGAGCAGGGCTGGAGGCTCTACGGTGAAACATGTTTAAATGCTTAAAAGCCTCAAGTATGCTATCCTGTCTCCTTTCCCATCTTTAGATAATGATGTAGGTGCAAAGGCCATTCCTGCTCCAGAGCAGAGGGACTTTACGCTCCAGCTGTCATGAGGGTTCTCCCAGCCTGCCGCAGGGATGCTGTCAGGCCACAGGAACTCCCCAGAGGGCAAGTCCCGCCTCATCCTGGGTTGAGGTCCCTCTCCTTCCTTCCCTAACGCTGTCTTTCTCTGAACTCTGCCATCCTATTCTCAAAAAAAATAAGTTGAAAAAAGAAGAAGCCCCAACCGTTCATGTGATTCCAGGAATTTCATCCCGTCCTCTTTCTTTCCTCCCTCCCCAAGTCCATTGTTTGATACCCCCTCTTTTTTAATATTTGTAAGAGTTCTTTGATAGAAGCACTTTATGTAACTGATCCAAGCCTCTGGCATCTGTAGTGATGTAGTCACAGGCCTGCTGGCTAAAGGGCATAAGGCACCATCCCGGTGCCAATGGCAAATGCTCCAATGCGCAATTGTTTTTGCACAGTTCCCATTGTTTGGCAAAAACTGCATGCACGCCTCGTTTGTTCTCGAGACCGACTCACCCAAAACATTTTTGGTGAATCCTTTGATTTTTTGATTTTTTAATAATGTACTGTGAAAGATTTTTTTATTTAAGGTTATGCTGGACTAAATTGTAAGTCGTATTAATTCATTGGTGGGGTACACGATGTGGTGTTACATGAAGTTGGGAACTTGAACATTTCTATGGAAAGAATAATCCACACGGTGGAGCCAAGCTGTCAAATCCAACACACTGGCATCATTATTTCTAAATTCAGAGAATATGTCCAGATAATGGGCAATTCTAATGTCATTTTTTGTATTGTATCTGTAGTCTTTACAGGTCAAAGTTATAACTTCAGTGCCCGTTTTGAGTGCTTGTTGTTAAAAATCTGCTTTTTCCATAAGACTGACCAGGTAAATCCAGGTGAAATCTATGAGCCAAAAATTATGTCACTTGTTAAATCCACTTCAATCATTGTCGATGAAGGGGAGGAGACAGACTAAATAAGTATTTTTAAGTTGAGACAATTGAGACATGGATTGTGTATGTGAGGGTGACCAGGCAAGACAAAATATTTAAGTGCCTTTGAACAGGAACATTGTGTATCAGAAATCACAGATAATTATCCGACATGCGGAAAATTATTCGGTGAGAGGAAGGCAATGTGGGAGTCTGTAATTTTCAGTTTATCATCCCAGCTCTACCACAACCACATCCTTGTGGGAGCAGGCCGGTCCTCGCATCCCTGTGCTCCCTGTCAGTGGGTCCCCCACTCCTGAATGATAGATTGAAGACTTCTAATTGCGCCAGCTGGTCTTGCAGGGGATTATGAGCAACAAGAACAATCTGGTGCGGATGTGCCTCTCCCAGACTTCAACAATGCAGTGTTTTTCATTTGGGGTGCTTGTGTCTTTGGATTGTCTCTGTGTGACAAACGTGGAATGAAAGCGGTCAAAAAACCCTGTACTAACCCAGTCAGTGCTTTGAGTTCTCAAAAACATGGAGCTTTCAAGAGGATCTCATTGTGGTGGTCTGGAGTCATTAATAATGAGTGAGAAATTCCCCGACGTACAAATATCATACCCCAAGACATGCTAACCTCACTGTCGTGTCTTTGGCTATGCCGGATGAATGTGATATGACATGCTATTCTTTAAAATAATTTCTCCATAATTAATATTACCTGATTGAGCTAATCATGTAAATGTAATTAACTAGAGAGTCGGGGCAACACAAAATAATATTTATAGAGCTGTTATCTTCCGAATAAACTCTTAAAGACCTAGTAATATTTTACATCAATAGCAGTCAATATTAATCGTCACCTTAATTCAGTCTCATCTGAAAGTTTTAAATTATTGGTTATCTTTACGAACCCTGGCTAACAAGTTGAATCAGCAATACAAAATTGGGTTTCATTATTTATTTACTAAATACCTAAATAATCACACAGAATTACATATACACAGAATTAATCATAACTTGATTACAAATTACGTCATAAAGGAAAACGTACCTAGCGGGCGAAACAGATATGACAGCTGGTTACACAAATGAAAAGGGCTGGGTTTGAGTGAAAGAGTGGGAAGACTGAGGACAAAAGGAAGAAGCTGTGCTATCGTAAATACAGTATTTTATGCATTCTAAATTACCGCCCATTTGGAAAAGGAAAATGCAATAAATATTTACTCTGAGCTGCGCTTCGGTAGGTTGGTGGTAGATGGAAGGCCGTGTTGCCAAACCGAGTCCTTTGAAGAATGTCTCTGGTGGTCAATTGGATACGTTGTAGTAACGTCGTTGTGTGGTAGACGGGATACTCTGTCTGTTCCTTCCTAACCCTCATTTGCAGCTGCTGTTGCTAACTCACCGGCTAGGAGGTATCACTTCTGTAGTGAATAGGAGTTCAAAGTTCATACCATTCGCAACCAAAGCTCACGCTGATGTTGGCTGCGTTCTGTAGTTATTATCTGAACCATTCTGACATCGGACCGTCGTCCTCACATCCTCGGAACAGGAGGTTACATTTTCGTCAAGGGCTTATGTAGTGGAGGGAGAAATGGGGTGTGTTTCATAGTTTACAACCTATGTCTCTTCACGTGGGCGAGCCACTGAGTCAGACCTAATTCTAAATTAGAACTAAATATACTTTCCTGCAACCCTTATTCCTTATACCTGGAACTTCCATCAGGAGCTAGCCAGCTAACTAGCTACTAGTTTTTGTTAGCCACGGCTAGTGGTCTTCACCTTTTTCTCGGTCACCAGCCAGCCTTTGCTCGGACAACACCCGCCAGTCTACACAGCGTGATATCAATCCAGAGCATATTGGACTCCTCCTCTGTAGCACATAACAGGACTCCTACCGCTCTGGATCATTACACCGGATCATGGCAGCTAGCGAGCTGCAAACGAGTGCCTACTGTTTGCTAACGCCTCTGTCCCGAAGCAAGCACCAGCTAGCCTTGAATTAGCCTCGTGCTAGGCCCATATACCAGCTAATTCTAGGGCTACAATACCTCCTTTGCCAATTGGCCTGGACCCTTTATTGTCGACACAGAGCCCCGCCGATCCATCGCGACTGGACTGCTGGACTGCTGCGGTAGGAGTCCTGGCCAGGGTTGGAGCGAGCGGTCGCATCCGCAGTTCGGTCCGCAGGTAGTATAACTTTTCATTACATTTCATTATAGTACAACGGTTTGATTTGTCTAATCTTAGCAATTTCTTCTTAGCTAGCTACATAGCCGTCATTGTATCAAAGATAATTGCGTAATTATCGTATTTCGTCGTCCTAACGTAGTCTACTCTGCTATCTGCCCAGCAGCTAGCCAGCTAGCAAACGTCCACCGTCTACCGAATAGCAGCACTGTAGAAACTATTACACTTAACTGAACGACTTGATTAGTGTAGTGTTAGCTAGCTACATAGTTGTCTTTGCTGTCTTCGTATCCAAGATAATTGTGTAGTTTAGAGTGTGTAGTTTTAGAGTGATTATCTTAATTTACCGAGGTTAGCTAGCCAGCTATTTGTCGTCCTTAACGTAGGAGACACTGCTAGCTAGCCAACAGCTAGCCAACGTCTACCGAATAGAACTTCCGCACTCAACCCGGTCGCATTCCGCTTCGCTCCACAGGTAGTATCACATTTTCATTTCATTTCATTACAGTACAACGGTTTGATTTGTTTGATCGTAGCTAGCTACATAGCTAGCTACATAGCCGTCTTTGTATCAAAGATAATTGTGTAGTCTAGAGCGATTTTCTAGGTTAGCTAGCCAGCTATTGTCGTTCTTTTAACGCAACGTAACGTAATCAACACTGCTAGCTAGCCAGCTAGCCCCCGAATAGCAGCACTGTAGCCACTGCCAGCTAGCCTACAAAGTCAACAACGCAGCCACTGCCAGCTAGCCTACTTCAGCAGTACTGTATCATTTTAATCATTTTAGTCAATAAGATTCTTGCTACGTAAGCTTAACTTTCTGAACATTCGAGACGTGTAGTCCACTTGTCATTCCAATCTCCTCTGCATTAGCGTAGCCTCTTCTCTAGCCTGTCAACTATGTGTCTGTCTATCCCTGTTCTCTCCTCTCTGCACAGACCATACAAACGCTCCACACCGCGTGGCCGCGGCCACCCTAATCTGGTGGTCCCAGCGCGCACGACCCACGTGGAGTTCCAGGTCTCCGGTAGCCTCTGGAACTGCCGATCTGCGGCCAACAAGGCAGAGTTCATCTCAGCCTATGCCTCCCTCCAGTCCCTCGACTTCTTGGCACTGACGGAAACATGGATCACCACAGATAACACTGCTACTCCTACTGCTCTCTCTTCGTCCGCCCACGTGTTCTCGCACACCCCGAGAGCTTCTGGTCAGCGGGGTGGTGGCACCGGGATCCTCATCTCTCCCAAGTGGTCATTCTCTCTTTCTCCCCTTACCCATCTGTCTATCGCCTCCTTTGAATTCCATGCTGTCACAGTTACCAGCCCTTTCAAGCTTAACATCCTTATCATTTATCGCCCTCCAGGTTCCCTCGGAGAGTTCATCAATGAGCTTGATGCCTTGATAAGCTCCTTTCCTGAGGACGGCTCACCTCTCACAGTTCTGGGCGACTTTAACCTCCCCACGTCTACCTTTGACTCATTCCTCTCTGCCTCCTTCTTTCCACTCCTCTCCTCTTTTGACCTCACCCTCTCACCTTCCCCCTACTCACAAGGAAGGCAATACGCTCGACCTCATCTTTACTAGATGCTGTTCTTCCACTAACCTCATTGCAACTCCCCTCCAAGTCTCCGACCACTACCTTGTATCCTTTTCCCTCTCGCTCTCATCCAACACTTCCCACACTGCCCCTACTCGGATGGTATCGCGCCGTCCCAACCTTCGCTCTCTCTCCCCGCTACTCTCTCCTCTTCCATCCTATCATCTCTTCCCTCTGCTCAAACCTTCTCCAACCTATCTCCTGATTCTGCCTCCTCAACCCTCCTCTCCTCCCTTTCTGCATCCTTTGACTCTCTATGTCCCCTATCCTCCAGGCCGGCTCGGTCCTCCCCTCCCGCTCCGTGGCTCGACGACTCATTGCGAGCTCACAGAACAGGGCTCCGGGCAGCCGAGCGGAAATGGAGGAAAACCCGCCTCCCTGCGGACCTGGCATCCTTTCACTCCCTCCTCTCTACATTTTCCTCCTCTGTCTCTGCTGCTAAAGCCACTTTCTACCACTCTAAATTCCAAGCATCTGCCTCTAACCCTAGGAAGCTCTTTGCCACCTTCTCCTCCCTCCTGAATCCTCCCCCTCCTCCCTCTCTGCAGATGACTTCGTCAACCATTTTGAAAAGAAGGTCGACGACATCCGATCCTCGTTTGCTAAGTCAAACGACACCGCTGGTTCTGCTCACACTGCCCTACCCTGTGCTCTGACCTCTTTCTCCCCTCTCTCTCCAGATGAAATATCGCGTGTTGTGACGGCCGGCCGCCCAACAACCTGCCCGCTTGACCCTATCCCCTCCTCTCTTCTCCAGACCATTTCCGGAGACCTTCTCCCTTACCTCACCTCGCTCATCAACTCATCCCTGACCGCTGGCTACGTCCCTTCCGTCTTCAAGAGAGTGAGAGTTGCACCCCTTCTGAAAAAACCTACACTCGATCCCTCCGATGTCAACAACTACAGACCAGTATCCCTTCTTTCTTTTCTCTCCAAAACTCTTGAACGTGCCGTCCTTGGCCAGCTCTCCCGCTATCTCTCTCAGAATGACCTTCTTGATCCAAATCAGTCAGGTTTCAAGACTAGTCATTCAACTGAGACTGCTCTTCTCTGTATCACGGAGGCGCTCCGCACTGCTAAAGCTAACTCTCTCTCCTCTGCTCTCATCCTTCTAGACCTATCGGCTGCCTTCGATACTGTGAACCATCAGATCCTCCTCTCCACCCTCTCCGAGTTGGGCATCTCCGGCGCGGCCCACGCTTGGATTGCGTCCTACCTGACAGGTCGCTCCTATCAGGTGGCGTGGCGAGAATCTGTCTCCTCACCACGTGCTCTCACCACTGGTGTCCCCCAGGGCTCTGTTCTAGGCCCTCTCCTATTCTCGCTATACACCAAGTCACTTGGCTCTGTCATAACCTCACATGGTCTCTCCTATCATTGCTATGCAGACGACACACAATTAATCTTCTCCTTTCCCCCTTCTGATGACCAGGTGGCGAATCGCATCTCTGCATGTCTGGCAGACATATCAGTGTGGATGACGGATCACCACCTCAAGCTGAACCTCGGCAAGACGGAGCTGCTCTTCCTCCCGGGAAGGACTGCCCGTTCCATGATCTCGCCATCACGGTTGACAACTCCATTGTGTCCTCCTCCCAGAGCGCTAAGAACCTTGGCGTGATCCTGGACAACACCCTGTCGTTCTCAAATAACATCAAGGCGGTGGCCCGTTCCTGTAGGTTCATGCTCTACAACATCCGCAGAGTACGACCCTGCCTCACACAGGAAGCGGCGCAGGTCCTAATCCAGGCACTTGTCATCTCCCGTCTGGATTACTGCAACTCGCTGTTGGCTGGGCTCCCTGCCTGTGCCATTAAACCCCTACAACTCATCCAGAACGCCGCAGCCCGTCTGGTGTTCAACCTTCCCAAGTTCTCTCACGTCACCCCGCTCCTCCGCTCTCTCCACTGGCTTCCAGTTGAAGCTCGCATCCGCTACAAGACCATGGTGCTTGCCTACGGAGCTGTGAGGGGAACGGCACCTCAGTACCTCCAGGCTCTGATCAGGCCCTACACCCAAACAAGGGCACTGCGTTCATCCACCTCTGGCCTGCTCGCCTCCCTACCACTGAGGAAGTACAGTTCCCGCTCAGCCCAGTCAAAACTGTTCGCTGCTCTGGCCCCCCAATGGTGGAACAAACTCCCTCACGACGCCAGGACAGCGGAGTCAATCACCACCTTCCGGAGACACCTGAAACCCCACCTCTTTAAGGAATACCTAGGATAGGATAAAGTAATCCTTCTCACCCCCCTTAAAAGATTTAGATGCACGATTGTAAAGTGGCTGTTCCACTGGATGTCATAAGGTGAATGCACCAATTTGTAAGTCGCTCTGGATAAGAGCGTCTGCTAAATGACTTAAATGTAATGTAAATGATGATGTGATCGCCCGATGTGGTCTCAACAGGCTATTCTGTTACGATGTTGCCGAAGAACCATCTACTAGCCCGCTAGCTTTTCTGAACGCTGTGTCTCCTGCTCGCCTAGTGTAGTAGTGACTACCAAACGGCACCCTAACTCACCTATTTCTGCTCTTTTGACCCTATGATCACTCGGCTACTCAGCTGATGCCCCCTGGACTGGTTCAATAACACGGTACCTCATTTTGTTTACCTGTCGGCCCCAGCCTCGAACTCAGGTCCTGTATGTACCTAACTGGCCCGCTCTGCCCATTCATTGCTATTTACCCGTTGTTGTCTCAACAACTCAAGAGGGAGACACAAACACAGAATACTGAGGTGCTGGACAGAGGAGGCAGACTCAATGCGGCAGGAATGTTTTGAGAATAGTGTTGTTATTTTTTAAGTGATTGCTTTATGCCTCTCTCTAATGTCAAAATGCCTTGTCTACTGGTGTCTTGGCTAGTTCTTATTGTTTTATTTCACTGTAGAGCCCTCAGTCCCGCTCAAAATGACTTAGATAGCTCTTTTGTCCCACCCCACACACATGCGGAGACCTCATCTGACTTAACTGGTGCCACAAGAGACAAAACCGTTCTCATCGTCACTCAACGCCTAGGTGTACCTCCACTGTACTCGCAATCTACTATATCATAGTCTGTACATGATGCCCTGAATCTATTCTACCATGCCCAGAAATCTGCCCCTTTTATTCTCTGTCCCCAACGCACTAGATAACCAGTTCTTATAGCCTTTAGCCGCACCCTTATCCTAGAGGTTAACCCAGGCCCTGTAGCCCACAGTTCCACTCCTATTCCCCAGGCTCTATCATTTGTTTATTTCTGTAACCGTAAAAGCCTTGGTTTCATGCATGTTAACATCAGAAGCCTCCTCTCTAAGTTTGTTTTATTCACTGCTTTAGCACACTCCGCCAACCCTGCTGTCCTAGCCGTGTCTGAACCCTGGCTTAGGAAGGCCACCAAAAATGCAGAAATTTCCATCCCCAACTAAAAAAAATTCCGCCAAGATAGAACTGCCGAAGGGGGTGGAGTTGCAATCCACTGCAGAGATAGCATGACAGAATTCTGCAGGTTATCCAGGTCTGTGCCCAAACAGTTCGAGCTTCTACTTTTAAAAATCCACCTTTCCAGAAAGTCTCTCTCTCTCAATAAGCCTCTTGTTATTGACCCTCTCAGCTCCCAGCTGTGCCCTGGACACCATAGGTGAATTAACTGTCCCCCATTTATCTTCAGAGGTTGTACTGTTAGGTGACCTAAACTGGGACATGCTTAACACCCCGGCCATCCTACAATCTAAGCTAGATGCCCTCAATCTCACACAAATTATCAAGGAACCTACCAGGTACAACCCTAAATCTGTAAACACGGACACCCTCTTAGATATCATCCTGACCAACCTGCCCTCTAAATATACCTCTGCTGTTTCAACCAGGATCTCAGCGATCACTACCTCATTGCCTGTGTCCGTAATGGGTCCGCAGTCAAACGACCACCCCTCATCACTGTCAAACGCTCCCTAAAACATTTCAGTGAGCAGGCCTTTCTAATCGACCTGGCCCGGGTATCCTGGAAGGATATTGACCTCATTCCATCAGTAGAGGATGCCAGGTTATTCTTTAAAAGTGCTTTCCTCACGATCTTAAATAAGCATGCTCCGTTCAAAAAAAATTGAATTAAGAACAGATATAGCCCTTGGTTCACTCCAGACTTGCCTGCCCTTGACTAGCACAAAAACATCCTGTGGCATACTGCATTAGCATCGAATAGACACTGCGATATGCAACTTTTCAGGGAAGTTAGGAACCAATACACACAGGCAGTTAGGAAAGCAAAGGCAAGCTTTTTCAAACAGAAATTTGTATAATGTAGCACAAACTAAAAAATGTTCTGGGACACTGTAAGGTCCATGGAGAATAAGAGCACCTCCTCCAAGCTGCCTACTGCACTTAGGCTAGGAAACACTGTGACCACCGATAAATCTACGATAATCAAGAATTTCAATAAGCATTTTTATTCAGCTGGCCATGCTTTCCAACTGGCTACCCCTACCCCGGTCAACACCTCTGTACCCCCCACAGCAACTTGCCCAAGCCTCCCCATTTCTCCTTCACCCAAATCCAGACTGCTTATGTTCTGAAAGAGCTGCAAAATCTGCACCCCTACAAATCAGCAGGGCTAGACAATCTGGGACCTCTCTTTCTAAAAATGATCAGCCTCAATTGTTGCAACCCCTATTACTAGCCTGTTCAACCTCTCATATCATCTGAGATTCCTAAAGATTGGAAAGCTACCGTGGTCATCCCCTTCTTCAAAGGGGGAGACACTCTAGACCCAAACTGTTACAGACATATATTTATCCTGCCCTGCCTTTCTAAGGTCTTCGAAAGCCAAGTTGACAAACAGATCACCGACCATTTCGAATCCCACCATACCTTCTCCACTATGCAATCTGGTTTCCGAGCTGGTCATGGGTGCACCTCAGCCACGCTCAAAGTCCTAAACTATATCATATCCACCATCAATAAAAGACAGTACTGTGCAGCAGTCTTCATCAACCTGGCCAAGGCTTTCGACTCTGTCAATCACCGCATTCTTATCGGCAGACTCAATAGCCTTGGTTTCTCAAATGACTGCCTCGCTTGGTTCACCAACTACTTCTCAGACAGAGTTCAGTGTGACAAATCGGAGGGCCTGTTGTCCTGACCTCTAGCAGTCTCTATGGGGGTGCCACAGGGTTCTATTCTTGGGCCTACTCTTTTCTCTCTGTATACAACAATGATGTTGCTCTTGCTGCTGGTGATTCTCTGATCGACCTCTACGCAAAAGACACCATTCTGTATACTTCTGGCCCTTCTTTGGACACTGTGTTAACAAACCTCCAGACGAGTAAAGTGGCTGTTCCACTGGATGTCATAAGGTGAAAGCACCAATTTGTAAGTCGCTCTGGATAAGAGCGTCTGCTAAATGACTTAAATGTAAATGTAAATGTACGAGCTTCAATGCCATACAACACTCCTTCCGTGGCCCCCAACTGCTCTGAAATGCAAGCAAAACTAAATGCATGCTCTTCAACCGATCGCTGCCCGCACCTGCCCACCTGACAAAAATCACTACTCTGGACGGTTCTGACCTAGAATATGTGGATAACTACAAATACCTAGGTGTCTGGTTAGACTGTAAACTCTCCTTACAGACTCACATTAAGCATCTCCAATCCAAAATTAGTTCTAGAATCGGCTTCCTATTTTGCAACAAAGCATCCTTCACTCATGCTGCCAAACATACCCTCGTAAAACTGACTATCCTTCCGATCCTTGACTTCGGCGATGTCATTTACTAAATAGCCTCCAACACTCTACTCGGCAAATTGGATGCCGTCTATCACAGTGCCATCCATTTTGTCACCAAAGCCCCATATACTACCCACCACTGTGACCTGTATGCTCTCGTTGGCTGGCCCTCGCTTCATATTTGTCGCCAAACCCACTGGCTCCAGGTCATCTATAAGTCTTTGCTAGGTAAAGCCCTGCCTTATCTCAGCACACGCTCCTGCAGGTATATTTCACTGGTCATCCCCAAAGCCAATTCCTCCTTTGGCCACCTTTCCTTCCAGTTCTCTGCTGCCAATGACCGGAACAAATTGCAAAAATCACTGATGCTGGAGTCTTATATCTCCCTCTCTAATTTTAAGCATCAGCTGTCAGAGCAGCTTACCGATCATTGCACCTGTACACAGCCCATCTGTAAATAGCCCACCCAACTGCCCCATCCCCATATTGTTACTTTTTTGTTTGTTGCTCCTTTGCACCCCAGTATCTCTACTTGCACACTCATCTTCTGCACATCTGTCACTCCAGAGTTCAATTGCTAAATTGTAATTATTTTCCCCACTATGGCCTATTTATTACCTTACCTCCCTAATCTTACTACATTTGCGCACACTGTATATAGATTTTTCTATTGTGTCATAGACTGTGTGTTTGTTTATCCCATGTGTAACTCTGTGTTGTTTGTGTCGCACTGCTTTGCTTTTTCTTGGCCAGGTCGCAGTTGTAAATGTGAACTTGTTCTCAACTGGCCTACCTGGTTAAATAAAGAGGAAATGAAAAATAAATAAAATAAAATAAAAAATGCCAGAGCTGAATGCCAGCGCTTCAATTAAACCTCCAAATGTCCAATACTGAAGTTCACCAGACTTCGAATAGTTGTGTGAAAGTGAGTATGGATTTGGATTGCCACGGGAGACAGAATTATACGTCACACATGAACATGAACATGAGCAGCCTGCATGATTCAAACTCATAGCTGAAGTGACTTTAAACTTTCACCTTAACCTATGCAGGATTGCACAATGGAGTTTTGTCCATCCTGCTACAAAGCTTAAGACAAAATCACCCCACTGTCGTGACGGTGTATTGATTAATGTGACGACTGCTGCTCGTCGAATGATTAAAGGTTTATAATTACATGATTAAATGAATCAGGTAATTACTAACTCATTAACCTGGGGCACCATGGGAAAGTTTTAGCTTTATTGAGTTTCTATTTCCCAAATTAGCTCAAAGAATATTAGAATATTGATTTTACAACAGTCACTAATTAATCAATTTTCTCTACAGTCTCATTCTGAACGTCGCATAATCCGTGAATCTGCACAAACCCGAATCTCACTAAGTAAGTCCATACCACACCAATTCAATTGATTATTTATTTGCCAACAAGCTAAAATGATAATACAAGATATGTACAGTGGGGCAAAAAAGTATTTAGTCAGCCACCAATTGTGCAAGTTCTCCCACTTAAAAAGATGAGGACTGTAATTTTCATCATAGGTACACATAGGTAAACTATGACAGACAAAATTAGAAAAAAATATCCAGAAAATCACATTGTAGGATTTTATATGAATTTATTTGCAAATTATGGTGGAGAATACGTATTTAGTCACCTACAAACAAGCAAGATTTCTGGCTCTTACAGACCTGTAACTTCTTCTTTAAGAGGTTCCTCTGTCCTCCACTCGTTACCTGTATTAATGGCACCTGTTTGAACTTGTTATCATTATAAAAGACACGTGTCCACAACCTCAAACAGTCACACTCCAAACTCCACTATGGCCAAGACCAAAGAGCTGTCAAAGGATACCAGAAACAGAATTGTAGACCTGCACCAGGCTGGGAAGAATGAATCTGCAGTAGGTAAGCAGCTTGGTTTGAAGAAATCAACTGTGGGAGCAATTATTAGGAAATGGAAGACCTACAAGACCACTGATAATCTCCCTCGATCTGGGGCTCCATGCAAGATCTCACCCCGTGGGGTCAAAATGATCACAAGAACGGTGAGCAAAAATCCCAGAACCACACGGGGGTACCTAGTGAATGACCTGCAGAGAGCTAGGACCAAAGTAACAAAGCCTACCATCAGTAACACACTACGCCGCCAGGGACTCAAATCCTGCAGTGCCAGACGTGTCCCCCTGCTTAAGCCAGTACATGTCCAGGCCCGTCTGAAGTTTGCTAGAGAGCATTTGGATGATCCAGAAGAAGATTGGGAGAATGTCATATGGTCAGATGAAACCAAAATGTAACTTTTTGGTAAAAACTCAACTCGTCATGTTTGGAGGACAAAGAATGCTGAGTTGCATCCAAAGAACACCATACCTACTGTGAAGCATGGGGGTGGAAACATCATGCTTTGGGGCTGTTTTTCTGCAAAGGGACCAGGACGACTGATCCGTCTAAAGGAAAAAATAAATGGGGCCATGTATCGTGAGATTTTGAGTGAAAACCTCCTTCCATCAGCAAGGGCACTGAAGAGGAAACGTGGCTGGGTCTTTCAGCATGACAATGATCCCAAACATACCGCCCGGGCAACGAAGGAGTGGCTTCGTAAGAAGCATTTCAAGGTCCTGGAGTGGCCTAGCCAGTCTCTAGATCTCAACCCCATAGAAAATGTTTGGAGGGAGTTGAAAGTCCGTGTTGCCCAGCAACAGCCCCAAAACATCACTGCTCTAGAGGAGATCTGCATGGAGGAATGGGCCAAAATACCAGCAACAGTGGTGTGAAAACCTTGTGAAGACTTACAGAAAACATTTTACCTCTGTCATTGCCAACAAAGGGTATATAACAAAGTATTGAGATAAACTTTTGTTATTGACCAAATACTTACTTTCCACCATAATTTGCAAATAAATTCATAAAAAATCCCTGATTTTCTGGATTTTTTTTCTCCTTTTGTCTGTCATAGTTGATGTGTACCTATGATGAAAATTACAGGCCTCTCATCCTTTTAAGTGGGAGAACTTGCACAATTGGTGGCTGACTAAATACTTTTTTGCCCCACTGTAGATCCTCAGGCGTTTTGCTCTTCAGAAACTCGGCCAGTCGCTACAGAGAGAGATAATAATAAGTCAGAGTCTCTAGTACTCTAGTCTGTTTCCCACAGTAGGGTCCAGTCACAGCAGCCAATCCCTGTGACAGATTCCAGGGCTTGAGAAAACATCTTTGATCATAGATCAACTTGAAGCTCAGAAATGCAAACATGCCAGGACCAATGAGAGAGGGTGAGATAGTCAGGCAGGTTTTATAGTGTAATTGCTATTGTAATGACATAGTTTATAACTATCTAGCCTATGCTATTTGCATCTCAAAGACATAATTCATAAACATTTTTTTTAAGGGAGCACAATTAACACTTTCTCCACATAGTCTGTTTCCATCGTCCGTATACAAAGATCTCCCATCAAACATCATAAGAAGGAAGCATCTCACCTTGCTCTTCTCCTCGTTCTCAAACACAGGGTTCTTGGGCCGGGAGGAGGGCGACGGCATCAGTGTCTTATCCAGAGGAAGCTCAGGGTCAACTGTGACAATACCTGAAAAAAGGCCACAGTTGGGAGTGCCATGGCCAAAAGTGACAACCAATGAAAACATGCAATAGCATCATTTAAAATGTTGAAATCTTACCTTGGTTTCTTCAGCATTTGATAAGCTTCACTGATCTTGGCCTCATTGGGTAAAAAGAGTGTCCAGCTGAAGAGCATATCCACCACTCTCTTCTTCACCACCTCCGACATTCTGTCACCTAGATACTGGAACAGGAACAGGAACAGGGTTCATCTGGATGGATTCCATTTGAACAAAGCAACACATTACAGTTATAGATCTATGGGGTCAAGGACCAACAGAAAACTGCTGATAGTGATATTATCTACTTACTTTATAGGTGACACCCCTTTGATGAGTTAATTTAGGACGTCTGGAGTCATTACAATCCATTCAGTCTGGAGTTCATTACATTACACGGACTTATCTATGGACATCAGCGGACAGCTCTTCTCTCCTGGGCTCTTTGTCTGAAACCTAGTGATGCAGCTCGTCTCCTCTTTGTTTCCTTTGATAGTGATATTGATTGCGTATGATAAGTAATACGATGATATATGATACAATAAATCCAACTGACTTGTCTGATTAGCAGCTGTTGAGTAGGGGAGTTCGGGCATTGCTGTCTGAAAGGTCAGGTGGGGAGACTGTTTTTGGCTTGCCCCCCCCAGGCTGGATGTTGAATTGGACTGTTCCCTGTCGTTGTTTATGGCTGGGAACTATGAGCGGTACGGTCAATCCATGAAATGGTCAAGCTAAGCAGTTTTAGTTTCATTCTACTTGAATAGGTGAGGTGTTTGGATTCTTATAACTCTATCAAGCATTTAAAACGTTATCACTTCAGGCATGCGATGTCCGTAAATTAGAATGTAAACCCTCGATCACTTGGTGATTAGCCAGACAATTCCCAGGCAATAAATTAGAATAATCTACTCCTTTCTGTTGTGTTTTCTAATAACTTACCCCTTTTCATTAATCTCCTCTTAGAATGGAGACAATGACAATGGGAATTTTGGTGAGGACAATTTAACTTCCACTTTTGAGGAGTATTTTTATTCACTCTGCTGACAAGTATTTTTCTCCTCTCATACTGGGGCAATAAAGGCCTAGTGCAGTAATTTGGTGTACATTTTGAAAAAAATATTTCTATATAAAATATATGTATTTATTTATCAGGGAGTGCTGCAGAATCCTCAGCACCCCGACTTCCTGCGGCTATGTTGAAATGTTGAACATTTATGGAGCGTTTGTGTATATAGGCTGATTTCTGTGTATGTTATCACATTTTCAAACGCTTGACTCTCAAGCATGTTATCTTGTTTCTATTCCCATGTTTAGATAATGCTATGGAGGCCGAGGCCATTCCCACTCCAGAGCAGAGGGACGAGGCGACCTAGCTGTCAGGTGGGGCCTCCTAGCCTTACCACACCTAAGTGTGCTATTGGCTAGGTCATCATAACCTAGATAGGGAAACATTTTGGAGTGACAGTGGAATCAACCAATCACATTTGGACTTATAATGGGTGGGACCATTTTTACAAAAAACTTATGGAAACTCTGCCTTCTTGAAGGCCAACAGCTCACTGCTCAATAGCGAGCAGTACTTTCAGGATGTTGAAATCAGGTTTATTTTGGGTTCTGAATTAAAGTTGAACATACTTATTGTCCTGTTGTTGAAAATACGTATTTTACCGACATTGAAAATGTCTATTTTCTAGATGTTGAAATCAGGCTCATTTTTGGTCTTGATTTTCTCTTTTGGTCATGTGTTTTGCAATGGGAAGTGATAGTTTCGTTTTGGTAAATTTCGATTGGGAAATGCTTAGCCTAATAGTTGTGTTTTTTTTTAATTCTTCTGATTGTGAACTACTGGCTTATTATGTTCAAGTGAATGAACAGCTTATCCTTTAACAGCATGCTGTATGTGACTGCTGTCCATCAGCCCTATGCAGTGGTGTAGTGGTGCCTGGAGAGGTAGGTATACTCTTATTTTGGCAAACATTTCTCCAACGGCCCACCCAGCAAAGGAAAGGCCCCCTGTGGGAAAAAATCCTGTTTTTTTAAATTAATTTTGCTTAAACCACATCAGGAGACCATTTGAGGTCTGAGTAGTATTTTTGTAATGATAATGTTTTTTGTTTTTGCTCAATCTGATTGGTCAGGGCCTGGCTCCCCAGTGGGTTGGCCTGTGTCCACCCAAGCCCATTCATGCATACACCCCTGATGCAAACAGCACATGACTGAATTGCGAATCACAAAAAGATGACGAACCAAGACTTTGGACCAATCTTTTACAGTATCTGGTATGCATGCCCATTGTTGCCTTAAGTTGTCATTTACCGGTAGATATCATCAGTTGAAACGTCTTTCCTACCTGCTACCGATGTCATTCTTCTGTGAGCTGCTCCATGCCAAAACCAGTTGAGAGCTGAGCGCTCTTACTGCCTGCAGATGTCATTCTTCTGTGAGCTGCTCCATGCCAAAACCAGTTGAGAGCTGAGCGCTCTTACTGCCTGCAGATGATATTCTTCTGTGAGCTGCTCCATGCCAAAACCGGTTGAGGGCTGAGCGCTCTTACTGCCTGCAGATGATATTCTGATGAAACTAGACCATGAATGTGGCGCGCATGTGAATATATTTCACATGCTTTGGGATTGTGTAGGCTACTTTGTGCATTATTTCACTATTGTACTACATACTTGAAGAGTCGTATACCTCCACTACACTACTTTGATACACATCAGTGGGGATGAGGAAGTGAGTATAGGCAAAGAAGTTACAGGTCTGTGAGAGCCAGAAATCTTGCTTGTTTGTAGGTGACCAAATACTTATTTACCACCGCAATTTGCAAATAGATTCATTAAAAATCCTACAATGTGATTTTCTGGATATTTTTCTCTAATTTTGTCTGTCATAGTTGAAGTGTACCTATGATGAAAATTACAGGCCTCTCTCATCTTTTTAAGTGGGAGAACTTGCACAATTAGTGGCTGACTAAATACTTTTTTTGCCCCACTGTACGTCAAAACACATGGTTTGATGCCATTCCATTCGCTCCGTACCAGCCATTATTATGAATGGTCCTCCCCTCGGCAACCTCTACTGATGCACTGGTATTACCATTGCTGTCCTTTTATATAGTACAAACCTGACACACACTGAAGGCCTAGGTCCAATAGGTTCAGCACTGTGCAAACATGCCTATAATAGAAATAAAGACTGCAGGTATTCATGTTTCAAGAAAGGAGTGTATATATTTGGCCTGCCCCCACTGAGTTTTTTTACTCAGTTGATCTCGGGAAGAAATTACGAGTCCTCACTGTCCGAGACAAAACCAAGTACAAATGTATCTGACAAGGAGACAAGACCGAGACACTCAGTGTGGTCTTAAGACCGGACTCGAGACCGAGACTACAACACTGGAGAATGGGCATACTATTGTAATGTAATGGAGAATCAGATTTTTAAAAATTTTTTTATCTGTACTTTTTACATGTCAATGTTATAACTGTAAAACGCCAGTAATGAGTGCTGGGTGTTTTTTAAAAAGGGAAACTTTTTCAGCAACAGGTTAAATTATGCCTGATAGAATGACAAGTGACCTTATGACAGCTCTGCCTAGTTCTCGTTCTGCCTAATCTTTTAATTCTCGATGTTGGCGCCAACAATTTGGTACATTAAGCAAAGTATCCAGAGTTCTTGTTCAAACTTCTGTCACGGTCGCTCTTACAGGTCTGATGCCTATTTTACTGTCTGCCTTGTACAGGGAAACCTGTGGTTCAATCAATGTACACGTATGTATTTACATCCACAGGTCAATTTTGTTGAAATATAATTGGAATGAAATTGCACACATGGCTTTAGTGAATTCACATTTTCAAGTGCTGTTCTGTAGATGTTGAAGGGTCAAGCTGGGCTACATGACCGTTACTTGTTCATCCAAATTCATGCAGGTTTATCACTGTAAAAGTCTCAATTAATATTAGCACAAATAAAAATGTACATTAAAGTCACTTTTGACCATACACGGCTATGTCTTTTTTTCTGATGGGAATAGGGGCGGTTGGCTGTGTAGTCACTCAATTACCTAAATACATTTAGATTCAGTTCAATAATATTACTGTACATATTAACTGTAAAATGCCCTGGCTGTGGCCAAATGAAAGCCGAGTCCATTGTTTTGATACCCTGTCTTTTTAAATATTTGTAAGAGTTCTTTGACAGAAGCACTTTATGTACATGATCCAAGCCTCTGGCATCTGTAGTGCTGTAGTTGTCCTTCACTCAATCTCGGTGCCAATGGCAAAAGCTCCGATACAGGATTTACAGATGAATGGATGCTATTCAAAACTTTTGACGCACAGTCTGACAGTAATTGGAAAGGAATGTTACAACCAAAATGTCATGGCTTTCACTTTCGAAGTTGTTGCTTTTGCACCGAGTTCATTGTTTGGCCAAAACAATGATTCCAATTATCTTAGAGTTCTTCTCCGCTTGTGCTGTACAGTTTATGACTGTAGCAATAACTAATATAAAGTCCACCTTTTCAACATGTAGCATTTCACCATCCCTTTCACTATTCCAGTCAGATACATTTGAGTCTTAAAACACGCTTCTTCTGCTCCGCAGACACACACAAAAAAATCTAAATAAGACCACTTTTTGTGACTCTCACCGCCTCCACACTTTCCTCCAAAACAATCCAGGTTTTCCTCGTGACATTAAACATATTTCCCAAGTAGCATTGATCCAAAGCTCTCACTCCGACTCCTCGTTTTCAAACACAGGGTTCTTGGGCCATGATGGAGGCGACGGCATCAATGCCTTATCCAGAGGAACCTCAGGGTCAACAGTGACAATACCTGAAAACAGGCCACAGTTAGGAGTGCCATGGCCAAAAGTGACAACAACCAATGAAAACATGCATTAGGGTCATTTTAAAATGTTGAAATCTTACCTTGGTTTCTTCAGCATTTGATAAGATTCACTGATCTTGGCCTCATCGGGAAAAGAGAGTGTCCAGCTGAAGAGCATATCTACCACTCTCTTCTTCACCACCTCCGACACTCTGTCACCTAGATACTGGAACAGGAACAGGGTTAATCTGGATGGATTCCATTTGAACAAAGCCACAAATTACAGTTATAGATCTATGAGGTCAAGGACCAACAGAAAACAGTTGAAATTGATATTATCTACTTATTTTAGGTGACACCCCTTTGATGACTTCATTTAGAATGTCTGGAGTCATTATGTCAGTTCATTACATGACACTGACTCTCTCTATGGACATCAGTGGATAGCCCTTCTCTCAGGGGTTCTTTGTCTGTCTGAAACCTATTGATGTCCAGCCCAGGCAGGATGTTGAATTGGAGTAATCCCTGTCGTTGCTTATGGCTGTGGACTCTGACTCGTCCTCCAAATTGTATTTTCTAGGTCGTAACTCACAACCCCTTGGGATTGAGCAATTAAAAACAATCCATGAAATGGCCAAGCTAAGCAGTTTTAGTTTCATTCTACTTGATTAGATGAGGTGTTTGGCTGCTTATAACTCTATCAAGCATCTGAAATGTTATCACTTCTGGCATGAGACATCTGTAAATGAGAATCTAAGCCCTCTATCAAATGAGAATCAAACAAGGTGCCCAGTTCTCCTCCAACAGCCATAAAGACACCAACGCCGGGGTGAGATGATGGCTTAGTGTGTGTGTGTGTGTGTGGGGGGGGATTGATAAATCTGGAATTTCCCATGTTGACATTTCCTCAAAGTTAAACAATGGGTATTCTTTGTTGAGGATTTTCTCTTTCAATTTCATGTATTTGACCTACTCCTTTCTGTTGTGTTTTCTAATCACTTACCCTTTTCCCCTTCATCTCTTAGAATGGAGACAATGCCATGGGGAACGCTGGTGAGGACAATTTAACTTCCACTTCTGAGGAGTAATTTTCTCCTCTCATACAGGACTAACAAAGGCCTAAGTGCAGTAATTTGGTAGGGGAAAAAGTATTTATATATATTTTTTTAAATACACTTTTTATTTATCAGGGAGTGCTGCAGCACCACCCTTACTTCCCACAGCTATGTTGAAATGTTGAATATTAATAGTGTATGTGTATAAAGGGAAAGGAAAAGGGGGGATACCTAGTCAGTTGTCCAACTGACCCCCACGACATGCTAACCTCACCATTACAATAACAGTGGAGGATAACATTCCTGGGGGGCATATGATGTTTGTGTCTAACTTTCTCACTCATCATTATTCACCATTCATTCAGAACTATCCAGAATCATGGTAGCATCCACATTAATGTAGAATTGTTTAGAAACATATTCTAACATGACAATACATAATTTACCATTCATTTCTATTGGGAACTAAAATAATCTGACAACCAAAACTAACAGCAAATGCCTCCAACAAGTTTGTAGAGTCACAAGCTTGATGTAATCATTGCCTGCTAGGTATATGGGACCAAATATTGCTTTCAGAGCTGGAATAAATGCTGCACTGATTAAGAATGGCCACACAATTCCAGTCAAAACAGAAGATAAGAAATACTGTAGCCTAACATTACGAAACGTCCCCTCAATATCAACTGCGTTGATTTTCAGCAAACTTAACATGTGTAAATATTTGTATGAACATAACAAGATTCAACAACTGAGACAAACTGAACAAGTTCCACATTAATGTGATTATTACATTTCTGTTAATGTGTCCCCGAACAAAGGGGGGAGGGTCAAAATCAAAAGTAACTGGTGTGGCCACCAGCTGCATTAAGTACTGCAGTGCATCTCCTCCTCATGGACTGCACCAGATTTGAGAGTTCTTGCTGTGAGATGTTACCCCACTCTTCCACCAAGGCACCTGCAAGTTCCCGGACATTTCTGGGGGGAATGGCCCTTGTCCTCACCCTCCGATCCAACAGGTCCCAGATGTGCTCAGTGGGATTGAGGTCCGGGCTCTTCGCTGGCCACGGCAGAACACTGACATTCCTGTCTTGCAGGAAATCACGCACAGAACGAGCAGTACGGCTGGTGGCATTGTCATGCTGGAGGGTCATGTCAGGATGAGCCTGCAGGAAGGGTACCACATGAGGGAGGAAGATGACTTCCATGTAACGCACAGCATTGAGATTTCCTGCAATGACAACATGCTCAGTCCAATGATGCTGTGACACACCGCCCCAGACCCTCCACCTTCAAAACTATCCAGCTCCAGAGTAAAGGCCTCGGTGTAATGCTCATTCCTTCGACGATAAACACGAATCAGACCATCACCCCTGGTAAGACAACACCGAGACTCCTCAGAGAAGAGCACTTTTTGCCAGTCCTGTCTGGTCCAGCGGCGGTGGGTTTGTGCCCGTAGGCGACATTGTTGCCGGTGATGTCTGGTGAGGACCTACCTTACAACAGACCTACAAGCCCTCAGTCCAGCCTCTCTCAGCCTATTGCGGACAGTCTGAGCACTGATGGAGGGATTGTGCGTTCCTGGTGTAACTCGGGCAGTTGTTGTTGCCATCCTGTACCTGTCCCGCAGGTGTGATGTTCGGATGTACCGATCCTGTGCAGGAGTTGTTACACGTGGTCTGTCACTGCGAGGACGGTCAGCTGTCC
Organism: Oncorhynchus nerka; assembly: GCF_034236695.1. Lineage (NCBI taxonomy): Eukaryota > Metazoa > Chordata > Actinopteri > Salmoniformes > Salmonidae > Oncorhynchus > Oncorhynchus nerka. The sequence goes on from NC_088410.1 coordinate 33,453,364, forward strand.
GTCCGGTTTCCCTGTAGCACTGTCTTAGGCATCGCACAGTACGGACATTGCAATTTATTGCCCAGGCCACATCTGCAGTCCTCGTGCCTCTTTGCAGCATGCCGAAGGCACGTTCACGCAGATGAGTCAGTAGAAAGGCCTATTTAGTGTCCTAAGTTTTCATAACTGTGACCTTAATTGCCTACCGTCTGTAACACTGTTAGTGTCTTAACGACCGTTCCAAAAGGTGCATGTTCATTAATTGTTTATGGTTCGTTGAACAAACATGGGAAAGAGTGTTTATACCCTTTACAATGAAGATCTGTGAAGTTATTGGGATTTTTACAAATTACCTTTGAAAGACAGGGTCCTGAAAAATGGACGTTTCTTTTTTTTGCTGAGTTTATATCCAACCGAACTCCATTTGTTGACAGGTGCAATGATCGGTAAACTGCTCTGACAGCTGATGCTTAAAGTTAGTGAGGGAGATAAGACTTCAGCTTCAGTGATTTTTGAAATTTGTTCCAGTCACAGACAGCAGGGAACTGGAAGGAAAGGAGCCAAATCGAAGCGAGAGTTGGCTTTGGGGACAACGAGTGAAATATACCTGCTGGAGCACGTGCTACGGGTGGGTACTACTATGGTGACCAGTGAGCTGAAATAAGGCGGGACTTTACCTAGAAAAGACTTATAGATGACCTGGAGCCAGTGGGTTTGGTGACGAATAAGAAGCGAGGGCCAACCAACGAGAGCATACAGGTCACAGTGGTGGGTAGTATATGGGGCTTTGGTGACAAAACGGATGGTACTATGATAGACTACATCCAATTTGCTGAGTAGTGTTGGAGGCTATTTTGTAAATGACATTGCCGAAGTCAAGGATGGTAGGATAGTCAGTTTTATGAGGCTGTTTGGCAGCACGAGTGAATGATGCTTTGCTGCGAAATAGGAAGCCGATTCTAGATTACATTTTGGATTAGAGATGCTTAATGTGAGTCTGTAAGGAGAGTTTACAGTCTAACCAGACACCTAGGTATTTGTAGTTATCCCCATATTCTAGGTCAGAACCATCCAGAGTAGTGACGCTAGACAGGTGGGCGGGTGCGGGCAGGGATCGGTTGAAGAGCGTTTAGTTTTGCTTGCATTGAGGAGAAGGTACGGTGGGATTCGAAATGGTCAGTAATCTATTTGTCAACTTGGCTTTCGAAGACTTTAGAAAGGCAGGGTAGGATAGGATAGATAATGGTCTGTATCAGTTTGGGTCTAGAGTGTGTCCCCCTTTGAAGAGGGGGAAGACTGCGGCAGCTTTCCAATCTTTAGGGATCTCAGACGATACGAAAGAGAGGTTGACCAGCATGGTAATAGGAGTTGCAACAATTGCGGCGGATCATTTTTAGAAAGATAGGGTCCAGATTGTCTAGCCCAGCTCATTTGTAGGGGTCCAGATTTTGCAGCTCTTTCAGACCATCAGCTATCTGGATTTGGGGGAAGGAGAAATGGGGGAGGCTTGGGTAAGTTGCTGTGGGGGGTGCAGAGCTGTGTACCGGGGTAGGGTTAGCCAGGTGTAAAGCATGGCCAGCCGTAGAAAAATGCTTATTGAAATGATCGATGATTGTAGATTTATAGATGGTGACAGTGTTTCTTAGCCTCAGTGCAGTGGCAGGTGTTCTTATTCTCCATGGACTTTACAGTGTCCCAGAACTGTGCTACAGGATGCAAATTTCTGTTTGAAAACGCTAGCCTTTGCTTTAACTGCCTGTGTATATTGTCTCCTAACTTCCCTGAAAAGTTGCATATCGCGGGGGCTATTCGATGCTAGTACAGTACGCCACAGGATGTTTTTGTGCTAGTCAAGGGCAGTCAAGTCTGGAGTGAACCAAGGGCTATATCTGTTCATAGTTTTTTTTTTATGGAATGGGGCATGCTTGTTTAAGATGTTGAGGAAAGCACTTTTAAAATAATAACCTGGCATCCTCTACTGACAGAATGAGGTCAATATCCTTCCAGGATACCCGGGCCATGTCAATTAGAAAGGCCTTCTCGCTGAAATGTTTTAGGGAGCGTGTCGTCAGAAAACATGTGCGCAAGAATGTTCCATGTCAAAGGATTTGTGTCTTGTCCCCCAATGAATGCAAGAGCAGAAATCTGGGTGAATTTAAAAAAAAAATGTATTCAGGTGAGGACAAAGAAACAAGGAATACAAAGACTTATGCTACTATCTCACCACTCCCATATTAAAATGTAATGGCATTCCATATGATGCAATATGACATGCTTTAGAAGGAAAGTGGCACTGCGGAAACAAATTGGGGATGAAAATACAAGGAGCCAGGACGAGGTGTGGAAGAGGGGAGACACAGGTGCAGCACAAATTGGTAGGACCTCCAGAGACGCAGGTGAACTCCAGTCAGGAAGCATCCCACAGCACTGGAGATGTCTCAGCACCGGTGTCATCTCAAGGCCTTTATGTTGACTTCACATTGACTTCACCTTGCAGTGATTTCCCTCCTGCAATATCTTATTTTAAATTTAAGCTTTGACAGAATAAACAACACCAAATTAGTTTGTCCTGTGTTGTGTTTACTTTTGCCAGGCTACAATTGTCTCTTTCACTTTGCTTTCATGTAGTTTGCCTACCCCTTTCCATTGTGTGGTCTAATAATTAACCCCTTTCCATTGTGTGGTCTAATAATTAACCCCTTTCCATTGTGTGGTCTAATAATTAACCCCTTTCCATTGTGTGGTCTAATAATTAACCTCTTGTCCTTCATCTCCTCTTAGAATGGAGACCATGGGGAATGGTGAGGACAATTTAAGGTTTAATGTCCAGGTTATCTCAACATGGGAAAGGAGACAGGATAACATGCTTGAGACTCTTAAGCATTTCAACATGTGGCAATACAGCCTCTTGAGCTTTTAAACATTGCATAATAACATACAAAAAGTCCATAAACACTCATTGAATGTGGAATGTTTCAACACTTCAAACCATACTAAAATCATGTTTTTTTAAATGTAAAATCTATTTTAGGAGTGTTTATATATTAATAATAACAATAGTTGTCTGATAACATTGTGGAGGTCGAGGGCATTTCCACTCCAGAGCAGAGAGACATCCTGGGTTGAGTACTCTCTCCAAACTCCGCCATCCTTTTCTCTTTAAAAAAAAAGAAGAATCTCCACCCGTATATATCCAGGAATTTCGTTCCGTCCTCCTCCCTCCCAGAGTCCATTGCTTTGATAGGAATATTCTAAAAAAAGAGGGGGTAAGAGTTATGTATCTGATCCAAGCCTCTGGCATCAAATCAAATTTTATTTGTCACATGCGCTGAAAACAGGTGTAGACCTTACTGTGAAATGCTTACTTACAAGCCTTTAAATCAACAATGCAGTTTTAAGAGTTAAGAAAATATTGACTAAATAAACTCTTTTCAGTCTCCTGCGGAGGAATAGGCGTCATCGCGCCCTCTTCAGGACTGTCTTGGTGAGTTTGGACCTTGATAGTTTGTTGGTGATGTGGAAACCAAGGAACTTGAAGCTCTCGACCTGCTCCACTACAGCCCCGTCGATGTGAATGGGGGCGTGTTCGGCCCTCCTTTTTCCTATAGTCCATGATCAGCTCCTTTGCCTTGCTCACTTTGAGGGAGAGATTGTTGTCCTGGCACAACACTGCCAGGTCTCTGACCACCTCTCTATAGGCTGTCTCATCATTGTCAGTGATCAGGCCTACCACCATTGTTTCGTCAGCAAACTTAATGATGGCGTTGGAGTTGTGCTTGGCCTCAGGTGGGGACTAAGCGTGCACCCGAGGAGCCATCGTGTAGAAGATCAGCGTGGTAGATGTGTTATTGCCTACCCTTACCACCTGGGGGCAGCCCGTCAGGAAGTGCAATTGCGTCATCTGTGGATCTGCAGGGGCAGTATGCAAATTGGAGTGGGTCTAGGATTTCCGGGATGATGATGTTGATGTGAGCCATAACCAGCTTTTCAAAGCACTTCATGGCTACGGATGTGAGTGCTACGGGGCGGTAATTTAGGCAGGTTACCTTGGCATTCTTAGGCACAAGGACTATTGTGGTCTGCTTGAAACATGAAGGTATTAGACTCGGTCAGGGAGAGGTTGAAAATGCCAGTGAAGACACTTGCCTGTTGGTACACGTATGCTCTAAGTACACGTCCTGGTAATCCGTCTGGCCCTACAGCCTTTAAACAGGAGTCAGGTGATTATTGGAGTCAGGTGTGTTAGCTAAGGCTGGGGCAAAAGTGTGACACTAATCTGGCCCCCGAGGACTGGAGTTGTCCAGGCCTGGTCTAAGGGAATAGCGGGATTACTTAGAAGCGTTCGGATTAGTGTCCCACTCATTGAAAGCGGCAGCTCTAACGTGTAGCTCGGTGCAGATGTTGCCTGTAATCCATGGCTTTTGGTTTGGATATGTAAGTACGGTTACTGTGACTGAGGTGGTATACTCCTCAATGCCATCGGATGAATCCCGGAACATAGTCTGTGCTAGCAAAACAGTCCTGTAGTGCTATAGTCACAGCCCTGCTGGCCAAAGGGCATGAGGTGTAAGTTGTCCCTCACTCCATCTGGTGCCAATGGCAAAAGCTCTGATCCGTGAAAAAAGAAACATTTGATACATATGAATTTGTTGCTTTTGTGCCAGGTTCATTGTTTGGCAAAAACTGAATGTACGCCTGGTTTGTTCCGAGTCGGACTCTGTAGCTGGAGCCTTTGTACACTGAATAAAAATATAAAAACGCAACATGTAAAGTGTTGGTCCCATGTTTCATGAGATGAGGAGTATTTCTGGTCTGTAAAAAAGCTCTTTTGTAAGGAAAAACTCATTCTGATTGGATGGGCCTGTCTCCCCAGTGGGTGGCTGGCTGCCAAGTGGGTGGGCCTGGGCCAAGTGTGTGGGTGGGCCAAGTGTGTGGGCCTCCCAGGCCCACCCATGTTTGCACCCCTGCCCAGTCATGTGAAATCAATAGATTAGGGCCTAATGAATTTATTTCACTTGACTGATTTCTTTATATGAACTGTAACTCAGTCAAATCTTTATCCTGAACAAAAATATGAATATTTATATGGAAACTAAATTTCACACGTTTTGCCAAAATTTGGTACATTAAGTAAAGTATCCAGAGTTCTTGTTCAAACTGCTCAAAAACCTTTGGTTCACTGTCTACTCAAACGCGCCAATTACGTTAAAATGAATTCACATGTTGAAGTACTGTTCTGCAGATGTTGAACGGTCAGCTGGGCTACATGACCGTTACCTTTTCATCTGAATACATGCAGGTTTGTTTATCACTGTAAAAGTCTCCATTAATATTTGCACAAATTAAAATGAACATTAATAAAGTCAATTTTGACGATACACGGCTGTTGGGGATTAATCAGAATAGTTGGGTAACATAGATAAAACATCTTATTTTTATTGCATGCTTATGTGAGATATGTCATTAGAATGTATATTTTTGGATAATACTGTTGGCCGGTTGCAGTTATCTGTTCTCTGTCAGGGTTTCATATCCTTGGGCCTCAGATTGGAGAGGTCAAGCTTGTCTTCATGTGTAAACATATCTTTTAAACCATGTGAAGGGATGATTGAGGGGGAACCAATTATCTCTTGGCTCCACAATGTCTGTGTGCCAGTCACTGTGTCTCCGTGAGCTTGTCAAGAATGGGAGTGTCTAAAATGACAATTGATATATATCCTAATGTCTTGGTACTATGTTGTACCAAGAACGAGAAGTAGAACCTCGTTTTAGGAGAGCAAACTGAACGATAATTTATAGCTAATGCTGTCTGGCTATGGAATACTCCTCTCTCAAGTAAAGTCTTCCTTTGTAATGTTCCTAAGATCTGTTATTCGTCATGTGAGTTGAGATGGGTGTGTCTTGGCTATAAATGATACCAAGAACTGTTTTGTAAGGACTCTCAGATAATTCATTGATAGACACTGAATTGATCTGAGAGTCACAGGGTTGTGATGGAGCTCATATAATTAAAGATGGACTTTATGATAACTCTGATTTGTGTGTGGTTTGCTCTCATGATTTGGTAAATACAGGAAAAGTCGCTTTATTTTTTGCTGGGAATAAGGCAGTTGGCTGTGTAGTTAGTCGAAAACACAATACTTTACAATGACCATTTAATAATACTATGTATTAACCTTTTACTGCATTGGGCTAAATCAGGGTAACAGAGTGTTTATTGGTAATATTAAACAAATCTACTATGAAAGAAACATATACACCTCACACATGGTTATGAAATCTCTACCATGTCAGATATAGAGTTGAAATGTATTACATTTTTAGTTTACATCCCAATATTACACTTTACAGCGCATTCGAAACGTATTCAGAGCCCTTGACTTTTTCCACATTTGTTACCTTACAGCCTTATTCTAAAATGTATTAAATTGTTTTCCCCCCTTAATCTACACACCATACACCATAATGACAAAGCAAAAACAGTTTTTTTTTTAGAAATGTTTGAAAATGTATAAAAAATAAATAAAACTGACATCACATTAACATAAGTATTTAGACCCTTTACTCAGTACTTTGTTGAAGCACTTCTGGCAGTGATTACAGCCTTGAGTCTTCTTGGGTATGACGCTACAAGCTTGGCACACCTGTATTTGGGGAGGTTCTCCAATTCTTCTCTGCAGATCCTCTCAAGCTCTGTCAGGTTGGATGGGGTGCGTCGCTGCACAGATATTTTCAGGTCTCCTCAGAGATGCTCTATTGGTTTCAAGTCCGGGCTCTGGCTGGGACACTCAAGGACATTCAGAGATTTGTCCTGAAGCCACTCCTGCATTGGCTGTGTGCTTTGGGTCATTGTCCAGTTGGAATGTGAACCGTCACCCCAGTCTGTGTTCCCGAGAGCTCTGAAGCAGGTTTTCATCAAGGATTTCGTTGTTCGTCTTTCCCTCGATCCTAACTAGTCTCCCAGTCCCCGGCGCTGAAAAACATCCCCACAGCATGATGCTCCCACCACCATCTCCTGACCCCTCCAGTCTCAGCCTCCAGTATTTATGCTGCAGTAGTTTGTGTCGAGGGGCTAGGGTCAGTTTGTTATATCTAGAGTACTTCTGCTGTCTTATCCGGTGTCTTGTGTGAATTTAAGTATGCTCTCTCTAATTCTCTTTCTTTCTCTCGGAGGACCTGAGCCCTAGGACCAGGTGTTCCCAGTCCACCTGGCCGTGCTGCTGCTCCAGTTTCAACTGTTCTGCCTGCGGCTATGGAACCCTGACCTGTTCATCGGACGTGCTACCTGTCCCCGACCTGCTGTTTTCAACTCTCTAGAGACAGCAGGAGCGGTAGAGATACTCTTAATGATCGGCTATGAAAAGCCAACTGACATTTACTCCTGAGGTGCTGACTTGCTGCACCCTCGACAACTACTGTGATTATTATTATTTGACCATGCTGGTCATTTATGAACATTTGAACATCTTGGCCATGTTCTGTTATAATCTCCACCCGGCACAGCCAGAAGAGGACTGGCCACCCCTCTTAGCCTGGTTCCTCTAGGTTTCTTCCTAGGTTTTGGCCTTTCTAGGGAATTTTTCCTAGCCACAGTGCTTCTACACCTGCATTGCTTGCTGTTTGGAGTTTTAGGCTGGGTTTCTGTACAGCACTTTGAGATATCAGCTGATGTAAGAAGGGCTTTATAAATAAAAATTATTTGATTTGACCATGCTTCACCATAGGGATTGTGCCAGGTTTCCTCCAGACGTGACGCTTGGCATTCAGGCCAAAGAGTTCAATCTTGTTTTCATCAGACCAGAGAATCTTGTTTCTCATGGTCTGAGAGTCTTTAGGTGCCTTTTGGCAAACTCCAAGCAGGCTGTCATGGGCTTTTTACTGAGGAGTGGCTTCCGTCTGGCCAGTACCATAAAGGCCGGATTGGTGAAGCACTGCAGAGATGGTTGTCCTTCTGACAGGTTTTTCCATCTCCACAGTGTAACTCTAGAGCTCTGTCAGAGTGACCATCGGGTTCTTGGTCACCTCCCTTACCAAGGCCTTTCTCCCCTGACTGCTCAGTTTGGTCAAGCGGCCAGCTGTAGGAAGAGTGTTGGTGGTTTCAAACATCTTTGATTTAAGAATGACGGAGGCCACTGTGTTCTTAGGGACTTTCAATGCTGAAGAAATGTTTTGATACCCTTCCCCAGATCTATGCCTTGACACAATCACGTCTCGGAGCTCTGCAGACAATTCCTTTGACCTCATGGCTTTTTTTTTGCTCTGACATGCACTGTCAACTATGGAACCTTATATAGACAGGTATGTGCCTTTCCAAATAATGTCCAATCAATTGAATTTACCACAGGTGGACTCCAATCAAGATGTAGAAACATCTCAAGGATGATCAATGGAAACAGGATGACACCTGAGCTCAATGTCGAGTCTCATAGCAAAGGGGCTGAATACATATTTATGTTTTCATATATATAAATAAAATGTGCAACACTTTCTAAAAACCTGTTTCCACTTTGTCATTTTGGGGTATTGAGTGTAGATTGATGAGAAATTATTTATTTAACCAATCTTAGCATAAGGCTGTAAAGTAACAAAATGTGCAAAAGGGGAAGGGGTCTGAATACTTTCCAAATGCACTGTTGAGAATAACACAAATTTGAATTTCCACAAAATTTGCTGCGTCAGTGTCTTTAGATATTTTTGTCAGATGTTACTACGGAATACTTTAGCATAATTACAACCATTTCCTAAGTGTCAAAGGTTTTTATTGACAATTGCATGAAATTGATGCAAAGAGTCAATATTAGCAGTGTTGACCCTTTTTCAAGACCTCTACAATCCGCCCTGGCATGCTGTCAATTAACTTCTGGGCCACATCCTGACTGATGGCTGCCAAATTCTTGCATAATCAATGCTTGGAGTTTGTCAGAATTTGTTGGGTTTTGTTTGTCCACCCGCCTCTTGAGGATTGAGCACAAATTGTCAATGGGATTAAGGTCTGGGGAGTTTCCTGACCATGGACCCAAAATATCAATGTTTTGTTCCCAGAGCCACTTAGTTATCACTTTTGCCTTATGGCAAGGTGCTTCATCATTCTGGAAAAGGCATTGTTCGCCACCAAACTGTTCTTGGATGGTTGGGAGAAGTTGCTCTCTGAGGATGTGTTGGTACCATTCTTTATTCATGTCTGTGTTCTTAGGCAAAATTGTGAGTGAGCCCACTCCCTTGGCTGAGAAGCAACCCCACACATGAATGGTCTCAGGATGTTTTACTGTTGGCATGACAGGACTGATGGTAGCGTTCACCTTGTCTTCTCCGGACAAGCTTTTTTCCAGATGCCCCAAACAATCGTAAAGGGGATTCAGAAAAAACTACTTTACCCCAGTCCTCAGCAGTCCAATCCCTGTACCTTTTGCAGAATATCTGTCTGTCCCTGATGTTTTACCTGGAGAGAAGTGGCTTCTTTGCTGCCCTTCTTGACACCAGGCCATCCTCCAAAAGTATTCGCCTCACTGTGCATGCTGATGCACTCACACCTGCCTGCTGCCATTCCTGAGCAAGCTCTGTACTGGTGGTGCCCCGGTCCCAGAGCTGAATCAACTTTAGGAGACGGTCCTGGCGCTTGCTGGACTTTCTTGGGCACCCTGAAGCCTTCTTCACAACAATTGAACCGCTCTCCTTGAAGTTCTTGATGATCCGATAAATGGTTGATTTAGGTGCAATCTTACTGGCAGAAATATCCTTGCCTGTGAAATCCTTCTTGTGCAAAGCAATGATGACGGCATGTGTTTCCTTGCAGGTAACCATGCTTGACAGAGGAAGAACAATGATTCCAAACACCACCCTCCTTTTGAAGCTTCCAGTCTGTTATTCGAACTCAATCAGCATGACTAAGTGATCTCCAGCCTTGTCCTCGTCAACACTCACACCTGTGTTAACAAGAGAATCACTGACATGATGTCAGCTGGTCCTTTTGTGGCAGGGCTGAAATGCAGTGGAAATGGTTTTTGGGGATTCAGTTCATTTGCATGGCAAAGAGGGACTTTGAAATTATTTGCAATTCATTTGATCACTCTGCATATACTCCATAATGTTATGAAAATTGCCATCATACAAACTTGAGGCAGCAGACTTTGTGAAAATGTATATTTGGGTCATTCTTAACTTTTGGCCACGACTGTATACACACACACACATCACAGAAGACTGAAATATTTAAAAAACGTTTTGACATAAACACCAGATTTTCATTGTTTGTAATAAATTGTTTAATTATGAAATTATGAAAAATATGTATAATATTTCACCCAAGAGGTCACTAGATGGCGATTTGGTTATTTGACTGCAGGAAAGGGATTTATTAACTGCAAAATGCCCTGGGTGCGACTGAATATTTTCCATGTCGTGCAAGTGCTCCATTGGTACCAAGGGAAAGGGGTGGTGTTGCATTGCACTATTTCTTTCCAGTCAGAATGTCAATCACGGGAGCACGTGATGCCGCGGAGCTGAGCAGACGTTGACAAACCGAGCTCTTCAAAGTGATTCTATTTTTACCTAAATAACAACGTTGAAGCCGCTGGAAATCGGACGCGCCCACAGAACATCAGGGCCGAAACCCCAGCCAGATGAGCCCCCACGAGCCGTCCTGATCAGGTTCCTCCGTTTCCAAGACAGAGAGAAGATACTGCAACTCGCAAGAGCCAAAGGGGACATCACCATCGATGGAAAGAGGGTCAGCCTTTTCCCAGATATGAGCGCGGATCTCGCCAGACGCCGCAAGCAGTTCAGACTTGCCGCCAAAGCACTGAAGGAGAAGAACCTCACCGGCTACCTCATCCACCCTGCGCCGATGAAAGTTCAGTACAAAGGCCGAAGCCATCTCTTCAACACACCGGGAGAAGTGCACACTTTTCTCAAAGAACTGAGCAACGTCTGAGCCAGGATGGTCTCTCTGGGGGATAAAATGCAGTTCGTTTGTTTTCACTTATCCGGATTGAACTGCTGGTATCTCCCGGTCACTTTAATTGATTTGTACATTTTCAACTAACCGTATCTTCCCGGGGTGAGTTCTATTACATTTACAGGAGAGTATATTTTGGTTTAGTCCATATCTACTGGGCGAAGCAATAAGTGGGTTTAGGCCCACTGCTTTCCCCCTCATTTATGTTAATCTTTCGAAAAGAGACTCAAGCATCCCTTACCGTGGGCAGTAAATATTCAGCCATAAATATCTATTCACAACGTTTGTTTTCAATTTAGAGAGCTCGCAGGTTTTAGTTTACGCCAAGGTTTAGCTTGTAAGAGCAAGATGGAAAGCGAGCAGCAACGTATCTCTACAAGTGTATTCATGTTTGATTGTTGGGATTGTTGTTTTAGTCTGACAATCGGGGTGGGTGGAATTTTTATTATTTTTTTCTTCCTTTTTTCTATGTTTATTGTTTCCTTCCTACAGAGACACACAGGTCACTTTTGTGCTCAAACCAAAGTTGAAACATTTCCTAATTATCTGCATATGATAGATTTCTATTCAGTTACATATTTGAAACCCAACCTATGCTTAATCCACTAAAATATGTCACATTCAACGTAAAAGGTCTTAACAGCCCGATTAAAAAGGAAAAGAGTCTATACATACCTTAAGAAATTAAAGGCTGACATTGTGTTTTTACAAGAAACACATCTTACAGCCAGTGAACACAAGAAATTGAAGAGGGAATGGGTAGGACAAGTTTTTGCTTCCTCTTAACTCCAAAGCAAGAGGAACTGCAATTTTGATAAGTAGACACATCCCCTTCTGCGTCAACAACACCATCTCTGATCCCTCTGGCAGGTTTGTTTTGGTGCAGGGGCATATGTTTTCAGAGTCTTGGACCCTATTGAATATTTATGCTCCTAACTTCGATGACCATATGTTTATTCAGAATGTCTTCCTTCAGGTTGCTCAAACACCACCAGGATGGCTACTGGTTGGAGGAGATTTTAATTTTTGCTTAGATACAGTTCTTGATAGGTCTTCTGATAAACCCTCACTTCTTACCAAAGCCGGCAAGCTCACCATGTCATTCATGAAAGATCTCAATTTACTAGACATCTGGAGACAGTTGCACCCACAGGATAGGGACTACTCTTTTTATTCACACCCACACAAGACACACACACGCATAGATAACTTTTTACTTTCGACACAACTGTTTCATAGAGTGTTAAATGTCGAGTATCTCCCCAGATTGCTTAGTGACAATTCTCCTCTGGTATTATCAATCTTCATTCCTACCAAGGTAAATGGAGCATATAGATGGAGACTAAATTCTACACTTCTAAAGCAACCTGAATTTTGTTCATTCATCAAAGAGCAGATCAATATTTTTACTTTGACAAACAAACCCTCTGCTCCTGACAGCTTCATTCTTTGGGACACATTGAAGGCCTATCTGAGGGGACAGATTATTTCCTATACTAAAGGGCTGAAGAAAAAACACGGTGCGGAACTGAGTGCCCTTGAATCTGAAATCTATGAGCTAGAGAAAACCTACCAAAGAGGCCCGACTAAAGATCTATACAGGCTTTTGGTAAATAAAACACTTAAATATAATATTCTGAACAAATATCAAGCTGAGAGGGCCATCACTAAATCAAAACAGCGTTATTATGAGCTTGGAGAGAAAGCTCACAAAGTATTGGCATGGCAACTGAAAGCAGAGGAAAGTAAGAGGACAATTAATGCCATAGAAATATCTTTCGACCCTACTGAAATTAATAATACTTAAGAAATACTATGAAGACCTCTACACTTCACAATCAAGCGATGATCTATCAGAGATAGACTCCTTTCTCTCCTCTCTCAACCTCCCATGCCTGTCAGGGGAAGACAGTGAGCGCCTGAGTGAACACTTCTCAGTTCCTGAATTGTTGGAGGCCATTAAATCCTTACCTTCTAATAAATCTCCTGGGGAGGATGGCTTCCCTCCAGAGTTCTATAAAGAATTTAGGGAGCTGTTGGTCCCCTACCTTATGGAGGTACTTAAAAAAGCCAGAGAAGACAACTGCTTTCCAGAGTCCTTCTCTCAAGCAGTGATTACTGTAATCCACAAGAAAGGGAAAAACCCGCTAAAGTGCGCCTCCTATAGACCAATCTCTCTCCTTAACACAGATTGTAAACTGGTCACCAAGATGCTATCTAAGAGACTGGAGTCATGTCTTCCCCTGTTGGTCAACCCAGATTAGACTGGCTTCATAATTAATAGATTGTCCTCCAATAATCTCAGAAGGTTCTTTGATATAATTCACCTTGCTAACAAAAACAAAATACCTAGTGTCGCAGTCTCCCTCGACGCTGAAAAGGCCTTTGTAGGGTTGAATGGCCATACCTCTTTCGCGTCTTGGAAAAGTTCGGTTTAGGTACCGTGTTTGTAAATTTGATAAAATCACTCTACAAATCTCCTAAAGCTAGGATTGCTACCAATGGGATTACTTTCTCCCCTTTCCCTCTTTATAGGGGGAACAGACAAGGTTGTCCAATTAGCCCCCACCTCTTTGCCCTCGCCATCGAACCGTTGGCTGAGGCTATTAGACCGTGCCCTGACATACATGGCTTTGAGGTGGGCCCCCATACCCATAAATTATCACTCTTTGCGGACGACCTTATCTTATTTCTAACAAACCCAGAACACTCCCTCTCTCACTTGCAGATCCTACTACAGTGTTATAGTTCTTTCTCTGGATATAAGGTCAATCTTGATAAAAGCGAAATCTTACTGTTGTCTGTCTTTGACCATCATACCATCAAGCACAAGTTTCCTTTCAGATGGTCGCCTATGGGCTTCACATATTTGAGCATAATGGTGGATGGTAATCTGAACAACCTCTATAAACTCAATCTGGCCAGTTTGTTGCAAAAGGTGGAGGTTGATCTTTGTAAATGGATGGACTTACCTCTCACTCTACTGGGTAGAATCAATGTAATTAAAATGAATGTCCTGCCCAGGTTTCTATATCTGTTTCAATCTCTCCCTATCCCTGTTCCCGCAGCATTTTTTTCCTCTCTCGACAAGCTGACCAGACGGTTTATCTGGCACGGCAAAACCCCTAGGGTTGGCCTGGATAAACTGACCCTTGATTACAGTCAAGGGGGCTTAAACCTCCCCAATTTTAGAATGTACTACTGGGCTGCACAGTCTAGGTTTCTGGCTCAGAGGTTTGACAATGGTCCCTCTCCCTCATGGTTGAACATTGAAAAGCTTGAGGTAAATGATGACACCGGGGCAGATTTGTTTTACAAATGGGACAGAAAATCTATAAAAACCATCACAGACAACCCTTTAATCATACATTCTGTCCTGGCATGGTGCAAACTGCATGAGCTGTTTGGACGAGGGGGATTCCTTTCCCCTAAAACCCCTTTATGGAACAATAGATTGATCCCTATGTTTTTCCAGAATAGTAACTTTAGACCATGGTCTGATAAGGGGATCACTCTTCTGGAACATTGTTACGAGGAGGGAGTTCTTATGTCTTTTGATCAGCTGAAACAGAAATACCACTTGCCTAACAGGGACTTCTTTAGCTACCTACAACTACGAAACTTTATTAGGGTGACTCTCAAGGGACAATGGAACCTACCTAAGATGTCACCTATTGTACAACTCTGCCACGCAGACCAACCACTGTTCAAGACCATTTCCCGTGTTTACAATGCTCTTATGTCAGGACTAACACTGCCTGGGCTAGATAAACCCCGACTTAGATGGGAGAAAGATCTGGGTATTGATCTTGATGAGGATCTATGGAGTGACCTATGCAGGGATGGTGTTACATCCACATTGAACTCCAGATACAGACTGATCCAGTTTAATTTAATCCATCAGCTCTATATCACCCCATCTAGACTGCACAAGTTCTCCTCCCTATGTTTAAGATGTGGCTCAGATGAAGGAACATTCCTCCATTCCACTTGGCAGTGTTCAAAACTACACGGTTTCTGGCGATACCATATCCTCAATTCACGGGGTTGCATTCCCTTTAGACCCGGAGGTCTGTATGTCTGACTATATGGAGAATCTCCCCGCACATCTCATTGATTGAATCTATATATAATCCTCACATAATGTTTCACACGTAATGTATAATATGTAGCCTACGGCAGGTGATCCAATGTCTCATTATTGTTTTGTTTTGTTTATATAATTATAATTTATTTTTGTTAGGCTCGTCTGTTACTGTCACTTTGTCCTATCGTTGTCTAATATCTTTTCACTTTTGTTTTGAATGTTCTTAATTGGAAAATGCAAAAATAAAATACTTTAAAAAAAAATGTCAATCACATTTTACGCACAATTGTAGCGGTATTTATTAGAGGGGTAAAGATAAAGATTTTGTTCTGGCGCCAGGCAGGTATTAACCATGCCGAAAGGAAAATAGTAGAATAGAGAGAGTACCACTACCAGACCCACACACCTCAGCAGAAGAGACTGCCTAGAGTGTAGCCTGTTTACCAGATAGCCAGTGTAGGGAAAAGAGAATACACACCCTATAAAACCCACATCACAGCACAGGGGTAACCCCACCAAGAATACCTCATATAATAATAATAATAATAGCAGAGAAATTGAACAGCAACTTCATACAGGAAAGAACCCAGTGACCAACAGAGGATTTGCAGTAATATGTATTATCTTCCAGTAGAGGAGTGCAGAGTGCATGAATGTGGGGGATGTTCATAGACACAACAAAAGGCCTTAAAAATGTCCACAATCTTCTCGGCCACATGTCGTTAGTACACCCCACCTCAATACAGTTCAAATAACAATACACAACTTGCAAACAACCTCCCTTTTAACTAAAATGCCCAACCAAATACTTCTGGCAGGGCAATATTAGTCCAGCTCTAATGAACTTCAATGGGAAGCGCATTTGAAAAATAGAAAGTCTGTTACAGGGTAAAGCACTGGAACGATAGAGGAAAGAGAGAAAGAGAACAAGCGAGATATTAGCTGTGGTCTTCAGGCATGCCGGTGTACTGTCTGACCAACCGATGGTTTGTTGTATGTCAAAGCTTCGCAACAATGTTGCTACTAATCCATGTGATCCATAACCCGCGCGGTCCAAACGATAACAACCACGACCTAGAGCGGGCACACCGATGATTGAGTTAAATACTTTATCAACCACACACGCTGAAAATAAACAAGGACATCTGCAGCATAGCACACACAATCAAACTGTCGCGCCAACCAAGAGCTCCTCCCCAAAGAGCTGAAAGAGCTGTCTTTGTTTCCTCCTTCCTAATTTACTGCCGATGCGCTCTTAAAGTGGCAGCGCACGGTGAAGGCTCCGTGCAGGATTTCGCCACACAGTGGATAACCTTTTGAACGGGGCTATGGTCTTTATTGTAGCAGAGACTACAATTAGTTAGTTTCAACCAATGACTGGGAAAGTTTCTACCTAGATATTTGTTCAATGAATAGAAAAGGTCATATACAGTGCCTTCAGGAAGTATGCATACCCCTTACTTGTTCCACATTTTGTTGTGTTACAGCCTGATTTCAAAATCAGGTCCATTCATTGTCTTTTTGGTAAGCAACTCCAGTGTAGATTTTGCCTTGTGTTTTAGATTATTGCCATTCTGAAAGCAGAGTGAACCATGTTTTCCTCTACGATTTTGCCTGTGCTTAGCGCCAATCCATAAAAAAAATTATCCTGAAAAACTCTCCGGCCCTTAATGACTACAAACATACCCATAACATGATAAAGCCATCCCTATGCTTGAAAATATGGAGAGTGGTACTAAGTAATGTGATGTATTGGATTTGCCCAAAGATAACACTGTATTCAAGACAAAAAGTGAATTGCTTTGCCACATTTTTTGCAGTATTACTTTGGTGCCTTGTTGCAAACAGGATTCATGTTTTGGAATATTTTGTATTCTGTACAGGCTTCCTTCTTTTCACTCAGACAATTAGGTTAATATTGTGGAGATGAACTACAATGTTGTTAATCCATCCTCAGTTAAACAGTATCAGTGCACACAGAGTGAGTCCATGCAACTTATTATGTGACTTGTTAAGCACATTTTTACTCCTGGATGTATTTAAGCTTGCCTTAACAAAGGGGTTGAACACTTATTGACTCAAGACAATTCAGCTTTTCATTTTTTATTAATTTGTCAACATTTCGAAAAATATCAATAGTCATGTACAATAATTGAGACGTCACCCTAATAATAGCGAAACCGAAAGTAGCCAAACAGCCTGTTGCCGGACGAGTTTGCGATCGTTATCAGATCTTTCGACACCTTCTAAACGTCAACAGCCTGTACTGTTTGCGAGGTAAGATTTTTACGTTTTCCGTGTCTGTAGACTATGTTATGTTTTTCTGAATAAATATTATTAATTGTTGCTCATTGATCTTGTTTTATACATTTGAAAAATAAATGTTAGTGTCTTCGAGACACAATTATTTGTATGTGCAACTTTTTAAAAGTTGACCCTGAGAAAAACTAGGTTGCCTGCATGCGGGTTGTTGTGAGTTATATGCAACTGACAGTGGCTACTCAAAACCATTATGGGTAACGTTAGGCTATGTTTCACGAGGGGTAGATTTGTGAGGTACCGTTACTAGTAATGTTTCTTTGCTTAGGGCTACCCTCAAAATACATGGTGGACTTTCCCTAGTCGAACAGGCTACACCACCTCTTATCTATTTGCATAGTAAAAGAGAAAGTTCGGAGTCCCTTTGTGTTATCATACATTTTAGCGCTTTCTCCACATGTCAAGTATACTATATGGAATTGCTTGTTCGTTTTTGTCCCCAAACCACAACCAGGTGAAATGCCGAGTCCATAAACTGAATTATAGTTATAGAACTTCCTTCTCCTTTACTTCCCCTTTATCTGAGCTCTACTGGGATTCTACTGCTAAATGTATTAATTAACTGGTTGATTTACTCCAGATAAAACATGTTTTCTATTAACATTACACGCATACAATGTCTCATTTATTAAAAAAGGAATTGATAATTGCATCACAACCATCTTTTGTCTGCCGAAGAAATAGTTGAAACAGGCATGTTGACAATCCAGGTGGTAGGTGACAAATAGATAGCTTAATAGGGGACAGTTGCCTATGTGAGGCTCTTATTCACACGGAACTGAGTTAAGACCAATGGTTGACTTGGGATGGAAGAAGTGCAGGAGCTGTCTTTTTACAAGTCGGTCCATTAGACTATGTTCACTGAAATTCACAAATGACATTATGCTATAGAGACCTCTGATCATTCACTGTTCACTGTTTATACACATTTCCCATGATTTCTCCATGAATTTGAACCAAATTTCCAAGACTATTATTATAGCCTACATGAAAAAGTAAGAAATATTGACGCTGGAACGCTGCTGTGTCTGATCCCATGTAGACCTACCACCTCCTGCCGTTGTGCCCTTGATCAAGGCACTTAGCCCCCCACATAGAACTGCACTGTCAATCACATGTCAACATGTGGTTAACCCTCCATCTGGAGAGCTCCTGGCTTTTTCAACATTACACCCAAATACTTTTGTCTTTATAAAATAATTCCCTCATTCAATAAATCAGGGATCAAATGGATAAGGCAGGCTACTTCAAAGGTATCTAACTAGACATGTTTATATATACGGCATCAATATTCATGTTTCGGGGGAAATCTATGCACAGCAAGTAATTTGTCAATTAGGCTATTCTTCAAATATTGTTTTACGTTGTCGCAATTACATGTCTACTGTTTATTAATAGAGGAGAATTCCCATTTTCCAACAGTGCAGATCTATTTAGGCTCTTTAGTGCGGGTGGAAAGGCAACAACGGAATTAATGCTTAGATAGCTATAGTTAACTAGCGAGATAACTGCTACAAGTTATGTTTTAAATTGGTGATCTAGTTCATCTGTCATTATGTTATACCTGCTGCTGAAATGTCTCGCTCTCTCTCCTCGGGCAATGGACCACTCACACTGGCACACACACAGCACCATAGACATGCACTGAAGGGTCAATCCGATAATGGCTGATATGTTGTTTTTTAATTGATTGATCATATTTAAATGTGTGCTTTCATGAATTACGTTAACAACAATTATGAAACAAATTTCCATGACTTTACAAACAGTGGCGGAACTAGAGTTTTCTACATGGTGTGGCCAAGGCTGTTTCAGGAGGTCCATAGACCATGACAGAAAATGTGTGTGTAACCCTAACCTGGCGTCTAAGGAGCATGAATGAATCCTATGATTTCTGGTTAGAGGTAGAAGTAATAATTCACTTCACCCAGAGTTCTTCAATGTGGCAGATAGTGTGGTCCAAAAGGGTTACTTCACTAGAATTCTTTAACATACTATGAATAGTCAGTGTCTCTACCTCAGAACTGCAGCTCAATTTCTTTCTTTCTTTCTTTCTTTCTTTCTTTCTTTCTTTCTCTCTGTCTCTGTCTCTCTCTCTGTCTCTCTCTCTGTCTCTCTGTCTCTCTCTCTCTCTCTCTCTCTCTCTCTCTCTCTCTCTCTCTCTCTCTCTATCTCTCTCTCTCACACACACCACACACTGTACTCACATACTGGAGAGACTTGGGCCACTCTGTTTTCATTAATATATAATATGGGCTTATAAGTGTTAAAACCTCTTCGAGCTACCCCCTACTTTTTTCAATTTCTGCCTGAAGACATACCCAAATCTAACTTCCTGGAGCTCAGGCACAGAACCAAGGATATGCATATTCTTGGTACCATTTGAAAGAAAACACTCTGAAGTTTGTCTAAATGTGAATTGAATGTAGGAGAATATAACACAATAGATCTGGTTTAGATAATACAATGAAAAAAAACATGTTTTTTTATTTTTATTGTTGTATCATCATCTTTAAAATGAACAAGACAAAACAAACATTCAGATAGGATGATCGGGGCAATTTCAGTGAAAAACATAAGAGGGCAACAGTACTTGTGCAAAGTTTCAGAAT
This sequence comes from Oncorhynchus nerka, assembly GCF_034236695.1. Classification (NCBI taxonomy): domain Eukaryota; kingdom Metazoa; phylum Chordata; class Actinopteri; order Salmoniformes; family Salmonidae; genus Oncorhynchus; species Oncorhynchus nerka. The sequence continues at coordinate 33,473,315 of NC_088410.1, forward strand.
GATAACTTCCAAAATGAGTGTGCAACATTTATCATGAAGTCACCCAGGTGTCCCACACAAGTAGCCCAAATGTACCCAAGTGGCCAAATTGGTGAAGTTATACATTTTGAATGGAATAACTATATACATGTTACTGTAATTTAATTATACCAATGTGTTTTCATTAATTGAATTCCCTTCATCTATTTTATGAGAATTTGTAAGATTCTTGTTTGCATAAAATAGACGGAGACCAGTCTTATCAATAATAGGTAACAGAATTTATTCTCGGAGCGCGCTGCCACGTTACCACGAGCAACAGTTTATATACAATAACATGACATCATTTCATTGCTTAACAGAATCCCCTCCTCTCGACCGGGACAAAGGGAACTTTAAAAGTTAATTCTGACCCCCCTAGCACATACACAGGACACACAACACAACTGAATTAACTTTTGACCCCTCAACATTATCGATCACCACTTAGCTGACAGAACCTAGGAATGCACTCACTGTCTTATCTAAAACAACCCAGAGCTAAGTTTCGTCGGTTCAACCATAGGTTAACTACCTTATCTGTTTACTTAATCCACAACCCATTTCTTTCTTCCTAGTTGGAATGGTGTTCATTAACTTTAATTACTCCTTGTCTGTGTCACGCAATCCCTTCTTATGAACTCATATTGTTAATCAGATATAATAAAACAGAGTATAAGTTTACTTAGTTACAGTTCCATTTAAAATGATTTGTTCAGTAATTTAATCATAATTTTCCTAACAATACAAAATACCAAAATGGTATTCTAACACCCCCCCCCCCAAAAAAAAATTTTGAGAAAAAACATGGGGAAAAAATACACATTTACAAAATAACACTTTCAATACTTGGAAGACCCTCAGTCCTCTACACAATATTATGCTGCTGATGCCAGGTGCCATAACACATCCATGCCTGAAGAAATACATTTGGGCAGATGAACACCACTTGTGGCAGGAGCTGGATGAACCAGCTTCAGTGGGGATGGACACCTTGACACTGGGGGCTCCCGTTCGGAGTCAGTGTCACTGTGAAAGAAAATAGTTTCACATATGAGCCCTGTATCAACAGGTATAATAAACAGATATATGTAGAGTACAGGGAACATAAGGTTGAATATATTATTATAGACCTGCTAGATCTACTGTCTCTATTATATTATGACAGACCAGCTGTATCTACTGTCTCCATTTCATTTTGGCCATTGTTGTGGACCTGCCATCCCCTCAACAGCCTCAAATAGGCTATTTCATTTCACAAATAATATTTTATATTATTCATTTCAAACAACGGCATTAGCATGAGAAGAACTTACCAGTCCAAAACAATGTCCTCTCCATTCAAAAAATATTCCTCCATTTGGGAATCGTTAAATTAATCGGACTCAATCAATTTCTTCCACAATTGTGTGTACATCTGTATATCTAGACTTAGATTTAGCTTTTCCTGACTTAGTCGCCATACTGAGTGATATATAAACAGCGGAATATGCGCTTTACCAAAACAATGCTTTGCGCAACATGCATTGCTCCTTCCGGTATGAATCTTCAATGGCGAATGAACCTCTTTACGCCGGAGTTTACTACATGGGTTGGTCTTCCAACACATAAACATTACATATTGCCGTTTACCTCAGCTCATTGGCTATCTACCCAGCTAGATTTCAAGACGATCAGTGGTCATTGGGTTGAAAGACAGTCAATCAACGAAACAGCGGGCAAATCATTGGTACACAATGATGTCATTACTTGTTGTTTTCAAATCGGTTTCTTTCAGTCAATACGTCCCGCGAAATTACCCATCAGGTTTGGTTGTGTTACAAACAAACCAGTTGATTGCAATGAAACCAAACATGAATGGAAAAGTCACGTTCTGTGTGTGTATTTACCTCGAATGTGTCGTCGAAAATTGAATGAGACGGAATTCACGACAAGCGGTTCACAAAATATTTCATGTTAGGCTATAAAAATGGATTTTATCAAACAAAAAAACATTCATTTTGTAACAATGAGCATTGGGATTGCAAACAGAGGAAGATCGTCAAAGATAAACAATTTATTTTATTGCCGTTTGTGATTTTGTTACGCCTGTGCTGGTTGAAATAGTTGTTTTTTTATGGGGCTCTATCCTCAGATAATCGCATCGTAATCTTTCGCAGTAAATCCTTTTTTAAATCTGACAACGCAGTTGGATTAGCAAGATTATAGGCTTTCGAAACATGTGAGACACTTGTATTTTCATGAATGTTTAATATGACTATTTATGTAGCGATCAACGTATGTTGTCGAATTTCATCCCGCTACCGGGTTCCGTGCGCAGAGAGGTTAAACATCCAAAATATTTTGAGAAAATAAAGCACCAAGGAGATAAGATAGCATTTGTGTTAAATAAATTGCATAGTTTATTTACAAAAAAACACACTGCAATTTGACATACCAGGTATCAAGCAGAAATGGACTTGAAAAATGAAAATAATTTTGGTTTCCATCAATATTACAAACGTGCAGTATCATATTTATGCTAATATATATTATGTTAACTAATATCAAAGACACGTTTTGGAATTGGCCTAATCAGGACCAAATGAAATCTCTGTGACATGATACCCTTTGGATTTATCATTTTAGAATGTCAGTGTACTAGCTAGTACACAGTGCAGGATTTAATCATGACCAGAGGGACCACCTAAGTGCCAAATTATCCTAGGTAGATTTAAAACAGCATCATTTTGCGTTTCTGGTGAGAACTGGCAAAATGTTTCACAAACTTATCCATGTTGAGGGAGCGTGCCCTCCTTGACTCAACACTGATAATTCCGAGGTTGACTTAACCCAGTGGTCACCAAACTACGGCCCGCGGGCCCAGCCCTTGCTGGGTCAAGAGAGCTTGATTGGAGCATGTCAGAAAGACATTTGGCATCACCAAGCACTTTACAAAAGGAAACCAAAAGCCCTATGACATGTAAATCGATCTGAGAAAGAAGGCCCCTTGCCTCCAGTGATCTATCATTACTATTTTCAAGTGTGATATCCTGTAGCACTCTCAGAACTGCTGGAAGCCTGTCCCTCAGATTACGGCATGTCATGTATCTGCATGCCCACCTTACATCTGTAATTATCTGTAGTTCCTTGGGCTGCTGCTGTGGATAAAGCTCTTTCTGAACTGCAAGCCACTTGAGATGAACGTACGAGCCAAATACATAGTTCTAAACTTCTGCAGGAGAGCAAAAACTAACTGCCTCAGGCACTGATTTTACAGCATTTACAAGAACCAAATGTAAACAATGTGCATTACAATGCACACAAAATGCAAATCTTGCACTGTTTTTAATCCGTGCAGACACACCAGAATGCTTTCCGCTCGTGATGGATGCACCGTCGTAGCCTTGACCCACAAGATCATTTCTGTAGTCCAGACCATGTTTTTCAAGGCAATCAATTATCATTTTTATGAGACCTGCTGCATCTAAGCTTTCAGCTGACTGAAAGTGTAAAAAGCTTTTGTGGATGGCCCCGTTGTAATAGTACCTCACAACTAAAGACATTTTTTTATTTTTTTATTCAAATCTTTGGTTTCATCTGCAGTTACACTAAAAGCGTCACTTTGTTTTACTTCTATTATTACTTCCCTTTGTACCATCTCAGCTCAGCCCTCAGGAACTTCCTTCTGGATTTGGTGGCTTGTGTATTTAGCATTGCCACATGCATTCATCCTTTTCTCTATGAGAGGGTCATGCTTTGCTATTTCTTCTAAGATTGTCAAAACATGACCCTTGTTGTGAGAGTCATCAGACTCTCGATGACCTCTCTGCGCTATGTTTTGAGTGGCAGTTAATAGGAGCACATCTGCAGTTGTTTTAATGTAAGTACAGTTTTCCTCCACTTTCTTTTTACGGCCCTCATTTATGACATCTAACATTGATGAGTTGCTGTCAATAGCCCTTTTATGCTGATTCCAAGCATACATAGCATTGATATGATGCTCTGCCTTCGAATGGAGCTTAAACCCAGGATCTTTAAACAGGGCCTTTTTCCAGTTACAAAGACCTGACTGTGATGTGAAGCCAGATTCAGGTGCATTGGGCAAAGAAAAACTGCCTACAGGCAAAACGATAAATAAAATCTTGATTTACAGAATATTCAATCCACGAATTGTCCTAAAACCAGGAGCTGTTGAAAGCCCTTTTCCTAGTACCATGCTGAGTTCTGGGAAATGTTTTCAAACACGACTGTACAGGACCCTCTTCTCTGGATCTTGAAATGTCTGAAATACACGTTAAATAATGTCTCATGTCTCGATGGAAATGTATAATTAAGGGAGCCACAAGATGAGATACTAACAGCTGCTAGCTAAAATGCGTAGTTTAAAGTATAGGCCTGGTCTACCGTTGGATCCTTTTTTGGGACAACATATCTGGTGTTTGATGCAGTAGGGAGGGGCTCGATGACACCTCCTAGCAGCTCTGGTTCACTGTCCTGCTCAGAGCCAGAGGTCTCTGTGTCATCCCTTGATACATCTATTACATTAAAAGAACACAAGATAAATGCCACAGCCATCAAAACAAGAACACATATGAATCAACAACCAACATTTTAAAGTCAGGCTTAATCTGACAAAATTATCTATTACAAGCTGAATTTAAACTTACATTCTGATGACTGACTGCCTGGTAGATGCTCTGCCCTGGTGGTGGTATGCTGGGTCCTTGTGAAGACTCTGACTAGCCTCAGCGAGGGAGCTGCTTCCTTTTGCTTTTTTTGCAGTCCGGGGTCATGTTATGTGATAGACAGTGTATAAAGCTACCTCATGCGGTCTATAGACTTACCCCATACTGTTGTGACAAGTTTTGTCATTGTACATTTCTCTCTTCCTACTCAGGAATCCAAAGATGACTTCAGCTACGTCCTTGCTGTTTTTTGCGATCCATTTAGCCTGTATCAGCACTGGAAATTCCTCTGAGTGTAAGTAGTGCCATGAATGCCATAATAATGTTTATATACAAAAATAGCTTTCAGCTGGTTACCTTTCTCTGTGGTTTGGGAGAACTGTATATTGTTTTTTTCCAAAAATTCAATAAGATTGGCCACATGATAAAACTGACTACTATAACATTAATTCTCTCTTGTATTAATGTCATTTTTTTTCTCTGGTATTTTACTAACAGCATTTGTCAAACTGGAGTGTAAAACAGAATACCATGGGGTTTATGGTCAGCAGTTAATTCTAGGGTGCATTGTCAAAACTGTGGTGGATGTGGTGGATGTGACCATCATAACGGTGACCTGGAAGAGAATGGGAGCTGCTGCGAAAGCTGATGCTAATTTGTTGGAATACCATAAAGAGAAAAGGGAGCTAACCCCTGGGTTTAAATTTGCTGAGCCATCCTGGAACAAGACGAATATGAATGTGTCCTTGTTGTTGACAAATACCAAGATGGCCGACAAGGGGGAGTATGAATGCATGGTGACCACAGATGTTGGGATTGCCACAGCTACAATCAGCCTCAGTGTCACAGGTGAGTCGTAGACTGTCAACAGTTCAACCAAGTGTGATTTTAGGAAAATATACACATTTTTCAACACAGGTTCATGAAAGGAGCAAACTAAATATGTGAGATATTCAGCCAAGCTTGGAGGGCAATAGAAGAATAGACAACATGTTTTTTAAATGTGTCTCGGCTCATAGGTTATGATGCCCATACACTGAAAATGCTTTGGAAGGAAGTTCTATTCAACTTTCAATGTTGTCACACACACACACACACACACACACACACACACACACACACACACACACACACACACACACACACACACACACACACACACACACAAACAAACAGGCAAGGATGTACTAGAGGAGTTCAGATCTATTTGTAAGTGTGTGATTGGACAGCACAGCAGGAGCTTTGTTAACTTTTTGTTTTTGTTTCCACTGGTGCTCAAATGGCACCAGTGGAAATTTCCACAACTAGCCTCCACATTTTCTTTCTGCCCATGGTATGTAATCACAGTGTACACAGACCAAATTAGAACATGTCATAGAGATAGAAGAAAGGTAATTCCAGTTTATTAAAATCACTCCTACGGTAATCTCATTCCAAGTTATAACCATTGGATTGACGTTGAAAAGGTGCAAAGTCCGTCTAGACAATGTTTACCTACTGACGTTGTTTAACTAACTACTAGCGTATATCAACCGCATGTATAATATATTTTTCCCTTCCTCTCTCTCTCTCTTCCAGCTAAGTACAAGACTCCAACCATGAGCTCCCTCCCTGAGACCAACATCAAAGAGAACACAGATGTGACCATTTTCTGCAACTCTACAGGCGGGCACCAGACAGGGTTGATCTGGTGGTTTGACGAGTTCGGCAGCAATTGGACGCGCAGTGCTGAACTGGTGGCCAAAGAGACAGACGATGGACTGTTCAGCCTCTCCAGTAAATTCACAGTGCTGAAGGCCACATCCAGTTACACAAACTACACGTGCAAAGTGCTCAATGTCAATGGTGCCGAGGAGGGGATGGCATCATTTGTGATCCAGTTTGCGTCGCGAGACTTAGGTACGTGCTGCCGTGCCTGCTACCTATGGGTATGAATATGTTGGTGATGTCACCCTTTGTAAAAGCAGGGTCAAGTCCAAAACCTGCCAGTCTCTCGTAATTCCCTCATCCTGACCCTGATAATTGTAAAACAATTCAGCCTTAATCTAGTCTACTTTATCAACATAGGCCTTTTAACGACATCTTTATCACATTTCTGAACGCAATAAAAGTCAGCCTTATAATGAGAGAACAACATGTCACTGAGGAGTGGAGTACATCAGGCCGTAACATGCTCCCAAATCTGACTGAACATCTTCCTTGAAAATGGAAAAAATAAAAATGCTTGTCTTGATTTGGGTAAGAAACGATAGATCGCAATAGTAATGGCATCTTTTTGTAGGCACTAACTCCCCCAATGGTTTGTTGGACGAAACCTATGGGGAAATGAATGGAGTTTTTGTAGAGTTTTTGGATAAACGCCAAAAATAAGGTCTGTGATAAGCATAGGCTTAGGAGATCTTATATGTTTTGTTCTACGAGAGAATCTTCATCAGTTAGCATAACTTTTTGTGAATTTTGAAGCCTTTATGTAATTTAATAAAGCACATAAAGGCTTCATAAATCATAAAGGTCATGTTAACTGACTGATAGTATCTCATAGAACAAAATGTATAAAATCTCCAAAACCTTTGTTAACCTCTGACCTTATTTTCGGCATTTATCTCAAAACCATATTCTTTCCCCATTCTTTTTCACCATAGGAATGGCTGAACGAACCAAGAGTAACTCCTTTTACGGTCCTCCAGCTGTTGTTCTTGCATCTAATGCCAAAACAAATTGTTCTTAGCAATGGGAAGTAAAGTAGCCCATTCTTGCACTCAATGACCAAAAGGGCCCTCTCTGGCCTCATGGGTGGAATGTTATTTTCCTTTCTTTCTTTGTTTTTTAAATAAATCCGGTGTCTCTATGTCAAAAGGGTTTTGTTATATTTCAGTCTTCAAGATTTGTTTAAGACTAATAATCTCTCTGTGTGACCTTGATTTAGCCCACTGCAGTAAAAGGTTATTAAGATGCATGCAGATTTGAACAGAGCTCAAGTCTGTGTGTGTGAAATGCCCTGATACTGACATTGACCCAAGCACAACTAACCTTTTTGTCAGCGATTGGGTGCAGAGTGAAAGTGGAGTCAGGCGCAGGACACAGGTATGGAGTAATCCAACTGAATTTACTCAAAGAATAAAGCAAAATTCCTAAATGGAACATAAAACAAAACTCTAACACGAACACAACCACTAACGACATAAACAATCACGGACAGAACAGAAGGAGGGAATGTAAAACAGGTGTGTATGTAATCAGACAAAACAAAACGAAACAGAAAAATGGATCGGTAGTGACTAGAAAGCCGGTGACGTCGACCGCCGAACACCACCCGAACAAGGGGAAGGGCCGACTTCGGCGGAAGTCGTGACACTTTTTCTCTTGACTTCATATGAATTGCCTATTTATTTTGTAACTCCTAATTTCTGTCCATTTTGTCTGTCCAGGTATTAAAAGTGACCACTTGGATATGGTCTCCACCACCAAATGGCTAGCCCCGGTTGCAGTCATAGGCTCTCTGATCATTGGACTCCTTGCTGCACTGCTGTTCTTTAAGAGGCACTCTGCCCAACGTAAGTGCATTAATTGTCATACTCATGTATCTGATCATGTACTTGTTTGTCATGCTAGCTGGTGCTAGATTAACCTGTACAGTGGCCCTGCCTCTGCCAAGCCTGCATGCTCTGGCAGTCATCCATTTTGGCCTTGCATGGGGGATTACACAGCCTGTAATGTTGTCTGGTAACTCAGCCAATCAATTAATAAGGGATCATAGCTTTCACCTGGATTCACCTGGTCAGTCTATTTCATGGAAAGAGCAGGTGTCCTTGATGTTTTGTATACTCAGTGTATAATATTGTAATAAAACTATAATCTGTTAATGGATTAAGCATTAACCTCACTTGTAGGCTATTTATTGTTCATCTATTAATGGATTAAGCATTAACCTCACTTGTAGGCTATTTATTGTTCATCAGCATCGCTTTTGGTTTAATGATGATCTTTTTGATTTAATTTGTTTTAAGCTAAATTGTAATAGTAGGTTTTATGTCCATTTTGACAGGAGCTCGAAGACAGTCCACCTTCCCATTAATGAGTATGTCCTTCAATATTCAGTATATGTCATTTTAATTTGTCACTTTGAGTTTATGGTTTCCCATCTTTCCTAGACAGTTCACAGAAGTCACTGTAAAAGCAATACATATACTTTATAATGACCTACATCATATTTTGAATATTTGATCCAAATTTGAACTCAACAAGTGAAAATGATTACATTTTCCAAGGCAAAAACAACACTCCGTAATGCATTCACATAGCCTGAGTGCCAGTCTGTTTGGGCTATCATGCCAACCCCTTGTCACTCATTGTTATGCCTAACATCTTTGTCTTGACAATGAGATATGGAGTTGGCAAGAGTAGTACAAACAGATATTTGACCAGGCTAGCATTCACATGATTTTGGTTTGTGAAACTAGCCACTCAGCCTTGGACAGTAAAACTGTGAAACTGTGGCCACTCACCCGGGAACACGTCTGTCTGTTCTCACCCTTCCAAATCTCCTCACTAACCACATCCTCTATCAGTTCCTCTTTACTGTTGCTTCAGAGGGAGATACTTTCTTTACATTGTCTGATATGCTGTACATACAGTATCTGTCCTATCAGTCCAGGGCATGTGTTGGGGCCTCCAGGGGCAAAAATGGGCCTGTGTGTTAGACATTATTGCCTGAACTGGTCCCAGTTCGTCCCGGTATCTGTCCCTGTATAATATCTGATATGCTGTACACACAGTATCTGACTTAGCTATCCTATTAAACATGATTACTAGGGTGATTGAATTTAGGTCAAAGGGTAGTGTTTCTTCCCTCACAAGTGGAGTAGAAAATGGAGGCCGGATGATTACTAATTGTTTACCAAACCACTGGGCGATGATGATGGCTCTGCTTTACCATTGTTCTCATGGGGAAATCTTAAGAATTGAGTTACCCCTTTTCAAATTAAGGTAGTTAAGCTGCATGGCTATAGTGAAGGAAGATTATTTCTTTGGGTCATACTATTATGTAATGCTGGGTGAAATATGGGCCTACCTGCACTGAGAGGAAAGACTTGCTGTCTTGACTAACTTTTCTCTTTCTGCCCAACTCTTAATTCTACTGAACTTTGGAGAAGACAATGCTCCTCTGGAGATTTAAACGTTAGATGACATTCCTCCACAATATGTCACAGATTAGCTTCTCACTTAGTATTTTTCTTTTTTAGGTGGCCACCAACAGATACCAGGCATGATCAATATGTTGAGGCAGGAGGTACTGTATCCACGTGTTCAATCTACAATTAATATATTTATATTGTAAATCTAATGAATATACAGTGGGGCAAAAAAAGATTTAGTCAGCCACCAATTGTGCAAGTTCTCCCACTTAAAAAGATGAGAGAGGCCTGTAATTTTCATCATAGGTACACTTAAACTATGACAGACAAAATGAGAAAAAAAATCCAGAAAATCACATTGTAGGATTTTTTAATGAATTTATTCGCAAATTATGGTGGAAAATTAAGTATTTGGTCACCTACAAACAAGCAAGATTTCTGTCTCTCACAGACCTGTAACTTCTTCTTTAAGAGGCTCCTCTGTCCTCCACTCGTTACCTGTAATAATGGCACCTGTTTGAACTTGTTATCAGTATAAAAGACACCTGTCCACAACCTCAAACAGTCACACTCCAAACTCCACTATGGCCAAGACCAAAGAGCTGTCAATGGACACCAGAAACAAATTTGTAGACCTGCACCAGACTGGGAAGACTGAATTGGTTTGAAGAAATCAACTGTGGGAGCAATTATTAGGAAATGGTAGACCTACAAGACCACTGATAATCTCCCTCGTTCTGGGGCGTCACGCAAGATCTCACCCCGTGGGGTCAAAATGATCACAAGAACGGTGAGCAAAAATCCCAGAACCACACGGGGGGACCTAGTGAATGACCTGCAGAGAGCTGGGACCAAAGTAACAAAGCCTACCATCAGCAAGGGCATTGAAGATGAAACGTGGCTGGGTCTTTCAGCATGACAATGATCCCAAACACACCGCCCGGGCAACGAAGGAGTGGCTTCGTAAGAAGCATTTCAAGGTCCTGGAGTGGCCTAGCCAGTCTCCAGATCTCAACCCCATAGAAAATCTTTGGAGGGAGTTGAAAGTCCATGTTGCCCAGCAACAGCCCCAAAACATCACTGCTCTAGAGGAGATCTGCATGGAGGAATCGGCCAAAATACCAGCAACAGTGTGTGAAAACCTTGTGAAGACTTACAGAAAACGTTTGACCTCTGTCATTGCCAACAAAGGGTATATAACAAAGTATTGAGATATTGACCAAATACTTATTTTCCACCATAATTTGGAAATAAATTCATTAAAAATCCTACAATGTGATTTTCTGGATTTTTTTTCTCATTTTGTCTGTCATAGTTCAAGTGTACCTATGATGAAAATTACAGGCCTCTCTCATCTTTTTAAGTGGGGGAACTTGCACAATTGGTGGCTGACTAAATACTTTTTTGCCCCACTGTATCTATCTAAAACATATTGTATCAACATCTACTGTATTTATAATAGCTCTCTTGCTATTCAGCATCATAGCTTCATAGGGGACATGTTTTTAATTTTTTATGATTGATTATCTTTTAGTTAACCTTGTAGTTATCTTGTAGTTTACATGCTGCTCGTGCTCCTTGTAATGATTAGTGAAGTGTCTCCTGTTTTTACTTTCTATTATTTTGTAACAATATTCTCCTTCTCTCTCTCTCGCCTTCTCTCTTTTGCTCTCTCTCCCTCTGTCTCCCTGTTGCCAGGTCTAAACAGCGACAGGAGCTGATTAGTTAACTGGCAGTCTCTGGAAGGGGCTGTTTCCTTGACGATCAATAAGGAGCTTGTCACCTTCACTGTCCTTTGATGGACTGTTTCCTGTTAAGTGTTCGGTGACAGTCACTTTGGCACTCAGGTCATTCTGATTTGAGGCATTTGTTTCTTCCTAATCTACTGAGGATGCCAGCCTTTAAGCACTGTGGTTGATTACAAATGGTATAACTCTTTAACAGCCTATGTTTAAAAGCCTAACATAAATGGTTATATACAGAGTTGCCATGGTGTAGGTAAACTGTAGATTCTACCAGCATGATTGTTAAAACTCAGGTCTGCTAAGAGCAAATTTGAATACTGTGAAAATTCTTTGCAACTTCTGGTGCAGGTTTACAGGCTGTTCCTGCTTTAAGTTAGTTTTAACAGTGGTCAAGTAGGCTACTGTGGCTATTTGATCATAATGTAGGCCTACCAGAGTGGCCTACCATAATAAACAATGGAGAAAATGCATCCCATAACATTATAACATGGAAATAGCTGTTCTGTCATTCAGCCAACAGTAGCAGCCAATGTGCGGTGTTCAATGTAAGTCTACATTCCATGAGACTTTTGAAAAAAACATGTAGGACTTGACATGAACCTGTTTATCCACTTGTCCTTCAAACAAGGAGGTGATTGAAAATGTTGTTGTGTTGTTTGATGCAAGAAACCACTTGCATCATTATTCCCATACCATACCCCCCCCCCCCCATTTCTGACTACAAATGATCAATAACTGGGCTAATAACTCACTAACTAGTGAACAAATGTGCACAAGTCGCTACATATAGTTCTTGCTTTGATCTACTCACAACCGCTCATGCTGTAAAAACAGTCCAGTTCAAAGTGAATGGCACAGATCTATATATGGCAATGGTCTATTTGTATATAGGCCTACTGCAGCTCTGATTGGTTATGGCACACTGGTCTGTGTAGAGTACAAGTCTGCTAAACTAAACTAAAACTAAATTCGCCTCTGAGGTTTCGCAAGACTGTACAGTGCAATACGACATGTTTCATTTGACCAAAGATGTGTTGATCATCAGGTTTCAATAGATACTGCTGTGCCTGCCACTGTCCTCCCTGGGCTTTCATTCTGCTACAATGTGTATGAGAAGAAATGTTATGCTAAATAGTACATTACTTTTGACTAGAAGGAATAGGGTGCCATTTTGAATTCATCCTTTGACTTGACTTTGTGTAATATCTGGAACTTATTGTAACATTAAAGCAACCTTGTTACCAACAGCCAGCCTGTTGCTTCAACAGTGCTACCGCAGCAGTTTCTTTTGTTTTGTCCTTCCTCTTTCTGCTGCTGGAAAATGCAGATCTATGTCTATGTCTTGCCCAGGCCCGCCTCCATGAAGTCAGTTTAATGGAACGTAACAGTAAACATGAAAACCGATGGACTAGAGTCAATTATTAATCAGAGAGAATTGGTATCAGTTTCAAGGTAACGTAGACATCTTCACCTGGTGGTTGATTATGATCATTTTGGAAAAACATTTCAAAACATTTTGTGTTTTGCAAGGGGCAGCAATTGTCTTATATTTACATAGTGATCGTTTCAGTTCACATTTTTACTGCTATCATGTTGCTGGTGATGGCGTTACATATCGACTGAGAAATCTGTTGTTGTATTGAGGTAACTTGAGGTGAATGCCGTCCACAGCAAGACTACACCTCCCACAATTCCTTCCAACCCTTCTGCAGTATCTGTTCCTTCTTGCTTAAGTGCATACTTGGCAGTTGGCACTGTAGATACAGATATGATTGACCTATCTCTATGCCAGCCTGCATGGAACTAGTCAGGGCTCTTTCATCTTTTTTTGTTGTTGTTGATTTTTGCTCAGCTCTACTATGGTGGCTTGAGATGTTTGTGTGTAAATAAATAAATATATATTTGCCAATTCTAACAAAATGAAGACATGTTCAGCTCTACTATGGTGGCTTGAGATGTTTGTGTGTAAATAAATAAATATATATTTGCCAATTCTAACAAAATGAAGACATGTTCAGCTCTACTATGGTGGCTTGAGATGTTTGTGTGTAAATAAATAAATATATATTTGCCAATTCTAACAAAATGAAGACATGTTCAGCTCTACTATGGTGGCTTGAGATGTTTGTGTGTAAATAAATAAATACATATTTGCCAATTCTAACAAAATTAAGACATGTTCAGCTCTACTATGGTGGCTTGAGATGTTTGTGTGTAAATAAATAAATATATATTTGCCAATTCTAACAAAATGAAGACATGTTATTTCGTAGTGTAAGAGGCCAAGATGAGAGAGGACTCCTGTCTGTATATGAAGTGATTGTCAAGTGATTTGATAATAGGTACAAAAAAAAGACAATATAATATTGTAATAAAACTATAATCTATTAATGCATCAACTGCACTTGTAGGCTATTTATTGTTCATCTATTAATGGATTAAGCATTAACCTCACTTGTAGGCTATTTATTGTTCATCAGCATCGCTTTTGGTTTAATGATGATCTTTTTGATTTAATTTGTTTTAAGCTAAATTGTAATAGTAGGTTTTGTGTCCATTTTGACAGGAGCTCGAAGGCAGTCCTGTATGTCCTTCAATATTCAGTATATGTCATTTTAATTTGTCACTTTGAGTTTATGGTTTCCCATCTTTCCTAGACAGTTCACAGAAGTCACTGTAAAAGCAATACAATACATGTCTGCTTGAGGCCTATGTACCTTACCCCATATGTACCTTACCCCATATGTACCTCACCCCATATGTACCTTACCCCATATGTACCTTACCCCATATGTAACTTAATCCATATGTACCTTACCCCATATGTAACTTACCCCATATGTAACTTACCCCATATGTACCTTACCCCATATGTACCTTACCCCATATGTACCTTGCCCCATATGTACCTTGCCCCATATGTACCTTACCCCATATGTACCTTACCCCATATGTACCTTACCCCATATGTAACTTACCCCATATGTAACTTACCCCATATGTACCTTACCCCATATGTAACTTACCCCATATGTACCTTACCCCATATGTACCTTCCCATATGTACCTTACCCCATATGTACCTTACCCCATATGTACCTTACCCTGTTTTGTATGTTTTTATATGTGACTTTGTTTATTATTAATGATATCATTGCGATGAAAGCTTTTTTACTTTGTCCAGATAAAACATGTATCTGGGTATATTTCGCACTGTGAAATTCCTGTTCAAATGGCGCACCTTGATACTGTTCATTAAACACAGGGCAGTGAGAAAGATGTTACACAGAAGGTTTTGTAAATATTTTCAATTGTTGTTTTTAAATACTACAATCTTTAAACAAATGAAAATCATAATTGATGGGGAGGCTAATCTGCATTCTTTCATGTTCTAAGATGTAAACTGTTTTCATAAGTTTTAAGGAACCAAAAGCTGGAAACCCATTGTGAGGAAAATGTATGTAATTACTGCACAAAGAAAGAAAAGAATCTTCATCATTATTTATTACATAAGTAGTTACAGTACCTGAAGACTGTATTTTTTTGCCCAGCGACAGTTCATTAGTACACAGTAGCAAAACAATTCCCAATCGGCTTTCATTTGGTCCCTTGTGAATACAACCCTGGATTGATTGAATTGAAGTTAGACATGTGACACTGAACAGAAGCAACATGTCCACTAGAGGGAATTCTCTCCTCTCATTCAAATTCTGATGCAAAGCGTGAGAAGAGATAATGGCTGAGTTTGATTAACATTGAGAAAAATCGACATCTGGAAGGTGAATAACATGAACACAACATGATGTAACTTTGATATGCTTTTTTAACATGCCTGTTGTAATGTGAATGCAGTGAAGTTAATTTACAGTTGGATATGTTGTTGTGGTTCTATAACAATACAATCCATCTAAACTCTCCACTCTACTCTCAACTCTCCACTTACCATATTTTTTGACTAACACAATAAACCATTGCAATTATAATAACATATATATAGCATTTGATTCGATTAAGAATTCTAAATTAGACTGCAGTAATACATGAAGGTGTGGTTGACTGTGAGGGACTGTGATGTCAGATGTATCGTATTTCCTGTTCTTTATAAGTAGATGTCAGACAGAGACAGACAGCAGTACACAGCCAGCTGTGGTGATATGATGTCACTGCTGAGGAGTTTGCTGTTGTTCTACTTCTCATTCAACGAATTGACCGCAGCAGCAGGTAAGGCAAGCTGTTTATTCCCAGCCAATCAAGATTGATTCTGTGTTAAATCATGTTAACTCATTAAAGTGAGGGTTCTGAGTCCTGCAAATGTTTCCTTTTGTGTGTCCAACATTTTGGAGTTTTCTCCACATGTCAAGTATACTATATGGATTTTTGTTGTTGTCTCAAACCACAACCAAGTTAGCGTGGTACTACATCCTATCCCTTGATCATTGCCTGCAGTTTTGCATCTGTAAGCCTATTTCATGCATCTTTCTGTAAAAGGTCCTTTCAGTAGTCCTCACAAGGGAGGAAAAAATGGCTTATTCTCCCATTGCAGCTGTTTATCCCTATTCTTCAGCTACATTGACTCCAGAAGCAACAAGTACAGTGCCTTGCGAAAGTATTCGGCCCCCTTGAACTTTGCGACCTTTTGCCACATTTCAGGCTTTAAACATAAAGATATAAAACTGTATTTTTTTGTGAAGAATCAACAACAAGTGGGACACAATCATGAAGTGGAACGATATTTATTGGATATTTAAACTTTTTTAACAAATCAAAAACTGAAAAATTGGGCGTGCAAAATTATTCAGCCCCCTTAAGTTAATACTTTGTAGCGCCACCTTTTGCTGCGATTACAGCTGTAAGTCACTTGGGGTATGTCTCTATCAGTTTTGCACATCGAGAGACTGAACATTTTTCCCAATCCTCCTTGCAAAACAGCTCGAGCTCAGTGAGGTTGGATGGAGAACATTTGTGAACAGCAGTTTTCAGTTCTTTCCACAGATTCTCGATTGGGATTCAGGTCTGGACTTTGACTTGGCCATTCTAACACCCGGATATGTTTATTTTTGAAACATTCCATTGTAGATTTTGCTTTATGTTTTGGATCATTGTCTTGTTGGAAGACAAATCTCCGTCCCAGTCTCAGGTCTTTTGCAGACTCCATCAGGTTTTCTTCCAGAATGGTCCTGTATTTGGCTCCATCCATCTTCCCATCACTTTTAACCATCTTCCCTGTCCCTGCTGAAGAAAAGCAGGCCCAAACCATGATGCTGCCACCACCATGTTTGACAGTGGGGATGGTGTGTTCAGGGTGATGAGCTGTGTTGCTTTTACGCCAAACATAACGTTTTGCATTGTTACCAAATTTCAATTTTGGTTTCATCTGACCAGAGCACCTTCTTCCACATGTTTGGTGTGTCTCCCAGGTGGCTTGTGGCAAACTTTAAACAACACTTTTTATGGATATCTTTAAGAAATGGCTTTCTTCTTGCCACTCTTCCATAAAGGCCAGATTTGTGCAATATACGACTGATTGTTGTCCTATGGACAGAGTCTCCCACCTCAGCTGTAGATCTCTGCAGTTCATCCAGAGTGATCATGGGCCTCTTGGCTGCATCTCTGATCAGTCTTCTCCTTGTATGAGCTGAAAGTTTAGAGGGACGACCAGGTCTTGGTAGATTTGCAGTGGTCTGATACTCCTTCCATTTCAATATTATCGCTTGCACAGTGCTCCTTGGGATGTTTAAAGCTTGGGAAATCTTTTTGTATCCAAATCCGGCTTTAAACTTCTTCACAACAGTATCTCGGACCTGCCTAGTGTGTTCCTTATTCTTCATGATGCTCTCTGCGCTTTTAACGGACCTCTGAGACTATCACAGTGCAGGTGCATTTATACGGAGACTTGATTACACACAGGTGGATTGTATTTATCATCATTAGTCATTTAGGTCAACATTGGATCATTCAGAGATCCTCACTGAACTTCTGGAGAGAGTTTGCTGCACTGAAAGTAAAGGGGCTGAATAATTTTGCACGCCCAATTTTTCAGTTTTTGATTTGTTAAAAAAGTTTGAAATATCCAATAAATGTCGTTCCACTTCATGCTTGTGTCCCACTTGTTGTTGATTCTTCACAAAAAAATACAGTTTTATATCTTTATGTTTGAAGCCTGAAATGTGGCAAAAGGTCGCAAAGTTCAAGGGGGCCGAATACTTTCGCAAGGCACTGTATATTGTGGGTGAGAATAACTCCAACAGCTTTAGTGGCCACTTGAATTAATTTAACAGTGCTGTCATCTCCCACACATGGTTTCCTTAAAAACAGAGTTTCCTTCAGTGTGAAAAAAAAGCCTTTCACACTTGACTTCTCCCTCCCTTACTAGCTCTAACTTTGCTGATAGCGATATGCGATATGTGGTTGACCCACCTAGCTAGAATACATTACCAAAGTATGTGGACGCCTGCTCGTCAAACATCTCATTCCAAAATCATGAGCATTAATATGGAGTTGGTCCCCCCTTTGCAGCTATAACAGCCTCCACTCTTCTGGGAAGGCTCTCCAGCAATATTGGAACATTGTTGTGGGGACTTGCTTCCATTCAGCCACAAGAGCATTAGTGAGGTCGGGCACTGATGTTGGGCGATTAGGCATTGCTTGCAGTCGACATTCCAATTCATCCCAAAGGTGTTCAATGGGGTTGACGTCAGGGCTCTGTGCAGGCCAGTCAAGTTCTTCCACACCGATCTCAACAAACCATTTCTGTTATGACCTCGCTTTGTGTATGGGGGCATTGTCATGCTGAAACAGGAAAAGACCTTCCGCAAACTGTTGCCACAAAGTTGGAAGCACAGAATCGTCTAGAATGTCATTGTGTGCTGTAGCATTAAGATTTCCCTTCACTGGAACTAAGGGGCCTATCCCGAACCATGAAAAACAACCCCAGAACATTATTCCTCCTCCAACAAACGTCATAGTTGGCACTATGCATTAATTCAGGTAGCGTTCTCCTGGCATTCGCCAAACCCAGATTCGTCCGTCAGACTGCCAGATTGTGAAGCATGATTTATCACTCCAGAGAGCGCGTTTCCACTGCTCCAGAGTCCAATGCCGGTGAGCTTTACACCACTCCAGCCACAGCTTGGCATTGTGCATGGTGATCTTAGGCTTGTGTGCGGCTGCTTGGCCATGGAAACCCATTTCATGAAGTTCCTGACAAACAGTTATTGTGCTGACGTTGCTTCCAGATGCAGTTTGGAACTCGGTAGTGAGTGTTGCAACCAAGGACAGACGATTTTGTGTGTCCTACCACTTCGCGGCTGAGCCGTTGCTGCTCCTAGACGTTTCCACTTCACAATAACAGCACTTACAGTTGACCGGTGCAGCTGTAGCAGGGCAGAAATTGGATGAACTGACTTATTGGAAAGGTGGCATTCTATGACGGTGCCAAGTTGAAAGTCACTGGGTTCTTCAGTAAGGTCATTCTACTGCCAATGTTTGTCTATGGAGATTGCATGGGTGTGTGTTAAATTTTATACACCTGTCTTCAACGGGTGTGGCTGAAATAGCCGAATCCACTCATTTGAAGGAGTGTCCACATACTTTTGTACATGTAGTGCATCTTAAGATGAACACTTAAGTCGCTTTGGATAAGTGTGTCTGCTAAATGACTCAAATGTAAATGCTCTTTTGTCTATTTGCATAATGTTCACATTTTATTGTGTTTGCCTGCCAAAGAAATAGTTAAAATGGGTATTTTGACAATCCAGGTGGGAGGTGACAAATAGATAGGCAACTGCCCCCTATTAAGCTATGTTAGGCCCTCATTCACTATGCACTTACACTGAACAAAAATATAAATGCAACATGTAAAGTGTTGGTCCCATGTCTCATGAGCTGAAATAAAGATCCCAGAAATGTTCCATGCGCACAATATTTTCTCAAATGTGCACAAATTTGTTTACATCCCTGTTAATGAGTATTTCTCTTTTGCCAAGATAATCCATCCACCTGAGAGGTGTGGCATATCAAGAAGCTGGTTAAACAGCATGATCATTACACAGGTGCACCTTGTGATGGGTACACTAAAAGGCCACTTTAAAATGTGCAGTTTTGTCATACCACACAATGCCACAGATGTCTCAAGTTTTGAGGGAGCGTGCAATTGGCATGCTGCCTGCAGGAATGTCCACCAGAGCTGTTGCCAGAGAATTTATTGTTAATTTCTATACCATATTTTTATTTTATTTCACCTTTATTTAACCAGGTAGGCTAGTTGAGAACAAGTTCTCATTTACAACTGTGACCTGGCCAAGATAAAGCATAGCAGTGTGAACAGACAACAACACAGAGTTACACATGGAGTAAACAATAAACAAGTCTATAACACAGTGGAAAGAAAAAAATAGTCTATATACATTGTGTGCAAAAGGCATGAGGAGGTAGGCGGATAATTACAATTTTGCAGATTAACACTGGAGTGATAAATGATCAGATGGTCATGTGCAGGTAGAGATACTGGTGTGCAAAAGAGCAGAAAAGGAAATAAATATAAACAGTATGGGGATGAGGTAGGTAAATTGGGTGGGCTATTTACCGATGGACTATGTACAGCTGCAGCGATCGGTTAGCTGCTCAGATAGCAGATGTTTGAAGTTGGTGAGGGAGATGAAAGTCTCCAACTTCAACGATTTTTGCAATTCGTTCCAGTCACAGGCAGCAGAGAACTGGAAGGAAAGGCGGCCAAATGAGGTGTTGGCTTTAGGGATGATCAGTGAGATACACCTGCAGGAGTGCGTGCTACAGGTGGGTGTTGCCATCGTGACCAGTGAACTGAGATAAGGCGGAGCTTTACCTAGCATGGACTTGTAGATGACCTGGAGCCAGTGGGTCTGGCGACGAATATGTAGCGAGGGCCAGCCGACTAGAGCATACAAGTCGCAGTGGTGGGTGGTATAAGGTGCTTTAGTAACAAAACGGATGGCACTGTGATAAACTGCATCCAGTTTGCTGAGTAGAGTATTGCAAGCTATTTTGTAGATGACATTGCCGAAGTCGAGGATCGGTAGGATAGTCAGTTTTACTAGGGTAAGTTTGGCGGCTTGAGTGAAGGAGGCTTTGTTGCGGAATAGAAAGCTGACTCTAGATTTGATTTTAGATTGGAGATGTTTGATATGAGTCTGGAAGGAGAGTTTAGCCAGACACCCAGGTACTTATAGATGTCCACATAAACCACCTCCAGCGTCCTTTTAGGGAATTTGGCAGTACGTCCAATAGTGGCGGTGGGGTTATGGTATGGGCAGGCATAAGCTACGGACAATGAACACAATTGCATTTTAACGATGGCAATTTGAATGCACAGAAATACTGTGAGGCCCTTTTATTTTTAAATGTATCTGTGACCAACAGATGCATCTGTATTACCAGTCATGTTAAATCCATAGATTAGGGCCTAATGAGTGATAGGCAGTCTATAGACCTACCTCACGCAGTCTAGAGACTTATCTCAAACTGCTGTGACAAGTGTTGTCATTGTACATTTCTCTCTTCCTACTCAGGAATCCAAAGATGACTTCAGCTACCAGTTTTCTGTTTTTTGCGATCCATTTAGCCTATATCAGCACTGGAAATTCTTCTGAGAGTATGTTGTGCCATAAATTCCATAATAATTATTACAAAATGTTATATACATAAATACAACAATTTATTTATTGTTTTCAGCAGATTATTAACATTGTGGTTTGGAAGAACTGTATATTATTTTTTACTAAAAGTTCAATAAGATTGGTGACATTATGATAAACCTGACTACTATAACAGTAATTATCTTCTGTATTTATGTGGTCTTTTTCTCTGAAATGATATTTTACTTACAGCATTTGTCAAACTGGAGTGTGAAGAAGAATACCATGGGGTTTATGGTCAGCAGTCATTGCTGGAGTGTATTGTCAAAGCTGTTCAGAACGTGACCATCTTGACGGTGACCTGGAAGAGGGTGGGAGGTGATGCACCTTTGTTGGAATACCATAAACATGCAAATGCCTCAACCCTCGGGTTTAAATTTGCTGAGCCATCCTGGAACAAGGATAATATGAATGTGTCCTTGTGGTTGACAAATACCAAGATGGCCGACAAGGGGGAGTATGAATGCATGGTGAGAACAGACAGTGGTGATGCTACAGCTACAATCAGCCTCAGTGTCACAGGTGAGTCCTATACTGTCTACAGTTCAACCAAATGTGATTATAAAAGCACCTTTCAACACAGGTCCATGAAAGGAAAAAACTGGAACATGTGAGATATTCAGCCACACTTTAAGGGCAATAGAAGAATACAATACAATACAACACTTAATTTTTTAAAATGCGTCTCAGCTCATAGCCTTCATCAGGGTGTTATGATGCCCACATGTTGAAATTAAGTTCTATTCAACTTCCATTGTTGTCACACACACACACACACACACACCTGCCCATACAGGTATGATAAAAGGTTGATAAGGATGTTTAATCTGAAATGTGTTCAGGGGGAGTTCAGATCTATTGTGAGGGAGAGAGAGATTGGACAGCACAGCAGGAGCCAGAGTTACTTGACAGTGCTCAAATGGCACAGAGTAGTACCAGTGGGAATGTCCACAACTAGCCTCCATAATGCCATTCTACCCACATCACGCAATCAATGTTTACAAATAATGTACACAGACTCAATTAGAACATGTGAGTGAAGAAAGGTAATTCCAGTTGATTAAAATCACTCCTCCAGTAATCTCATTCCAAGTTATAACCCTTTGATGGGTGTTGAAAAGGTGCCAAGTCTGTCTTAAGGATGTTTACCCGCTGACGTTGTTGCGAACTGCACCCACATGTACAGTTGAAGTCAGATGTTTACATACACTTAGGGTGGAGTCATTAAAAATAGTTTTCAACCACTCCACACATTTCTTGTTAACAAACTATAGTTTTGGCAAGTTGGTTACGACATCTACTTTGTGCATGACACAAGTCATTTTTCCAACAATTGTTTACAGACAGATTATTTCACTTATAATTCACTGTATCACAATTCCAGTGGGTCAGACGTTTACATACACTAAGTTGACTGTGCCTTTAAACAGCTTGGAAAATTCCAGGAAATGATGTCATGGCATTAGAAGCTTCTGATAGGCTCAAATTGACATCATTTGAGTCAATTAGAGGTGTACCTGTGGATGCATTTCAAGGCCTACCTTCAAACTCAGTGCCTCTTTGCTTGACATCATAGGAAAATCAAAAGAAATCAGCCAAGACCTCAGACCTCCACAAGTCTGGTTCATCCTTGGGAGCAATTTCCAAACACTTGACGGTACCACGATCATCTGTACAAACAATCGTACTCAAGTATAAACACAATGGGACCATGCAGCCGTCATACCGCTCAGGAAGGAGACTCGTTCTGTCTCCTAGAGATGAATGTATTTTGGTGCGAAAAGTGAAAATCAATCCCAGAACAACAGTAAAGGACCTTGTGAAGATGCTGGAGGAAACAGGTACAAAAGTATCTATATCCACAGTAAAACGAGTCCTATCTCAACATAACCTGAAAGGCCGCTCAGCAAGGAAGATGCCACTGCTCCAAAACCGCCATTAAAAAAGCCAGACTACGGTTTGCAACTGCACATGGGGACAAAGATCAATATTTTTGGAGAAATGTCCTCTGGTCTGATGAAACATAAATAGAACTGTTTGGCCATAATGACCATTGTTATGT
Organism: Oncorhynchus nerka; assembly: GCF_034236695.1. NCBI lineage: Eukaryota > Metazoa > Chordata > Actinopteri > Salmoniformes > Salmonidae > Oncorhynchus > Oncorhynchus nerka. The sequence goes on from NC_088410.1 coordinate 33,496,613, forward strand.
TTGGAGGAAAAAGGTGGTGGCTTGCAAGCCGAAGAACACCATCCCAACCGTGAAGCACGGGGGTGGCAGCATCATGTTGTGAGGGTGCATTGCTGCAGGAGGGACTGGTGCACTTCACAAAATAGATGGCTTCATGAGGATGGAATATTATGTGGATAGATTGAAGTAATATCTCAAGACATCAGTCAGGAAGTTAAAGCTTGGTTGCCAATGGGTCTTCCAAATGAACAATGACCCCAAGCATACTTCCAAAGTTGTTGCAAAATGGCTTAAGGACAACAAAGTCAAGGTATTGGAGTGGCCATCACAAAGCCCTGACCTCAATCCTATAGAAAATGTGTGGGCAGGACTGAAAAAGTGTGTGCGAGCAAGGAGGCCGACAAACCTGACTCAGTTACACCAGCTCTGTCAGAAGGAATAGGCCAGAATTCACCCAACTTATTGTGGGAAGTTTGTGGAAGGCTTCCTGAAATGTTTGACCCAAGTTAAACAATTTAAAGGCAATGCTACCAAATACTAATTGAGGGTATGTAAACTTCTGACCCACTGGGAATGTGATGATAGAAATAAAAGCTGAAATGAATCATTCTCTCTACTATTATTCTGACATTTCACATAATAAAGTGGTGATCCTAACAGACATAAGATAGGTAATTTCTACTATTATTAAATGTCAGGAATTGTGAAAAACTGAGTTTTAAATGTATTTGGCTAAGGTGTATGAACTTTCAACTTCAACTGTATGTAATATAATGTATCTTTCTCTCTCTCGTCCAGCTATGTACAAATCACCAACCATGAGTTCCAGTCCTGAGAACTGCATAAAACAGAACACAGACGTGACCATTTTCTGCAACTCTACAGGCGGGCACCAGAAAGGGTTGATCTGGTGGTTTGACGAGTTTGGCGCAAACTGCACAGGCAGTGCTGAACTCGTGGCCAAAAAGACAGACGACACACTGTTTAGCCTCTCCAGTAAACTGACAGTTCTGAAGGCTACATACAGTGGTTCCACAAACTACTCATGCACAGTGCACAACACCAATGGAGTCCAGGAGGGGAAGGCATCATTTGAGATCCCGTTTGTATGTTCAGCAGGTATGTTCTGCCATCGTGGTCGGTATACACAGTGTCTATGAATGTTTGTGATGTCATCCTTTTTGAAAGCTGGGCCAAATCCAAAACATGCCAGTCTCCCTTATTCGCTCATCCTAACCCTGATCATTGTAAACAGTTCAGCCTCAATCTAGCCTACTTTTATTAGCATAGGCCTTTTTAACAACGTCTTTATCATGTGTGAGCACAATAAATCAGCCTCATAATGAGAGAACATGTCACTGAGGGGTGGAGTACATCAGGCCATAACATGCTCCCAAATCTGACTGAACATCTTCCTTGAAATTGAAAAAAAGAAAATGAATGTCTTGGTTTGGCTAAGAAACATTCCATTGCATGTTTCAGTATGATCCCAGAAGATCTTCAATGTTTGCTTAACCCAGTCTGCGTGTCATCTGGTGAGCCTAGAAGAAATAGTGGAGTTGTAAAATACCTGCACTAGTTGCAAATTAGAGCTCATCGTCTCCAAAATGTCTCTAATGCTCCATCTTATCACGATTCAGTGCAGTCATAATACCTTCTTACCAGAACATTCCTTCTCTGCAGTTGTTTCTCACATCTTGCAGCCATTTTGAATGTTTTTTCTGACCTGCCTGGCTGGGAATTTCCAAACACAAATTATCCATCTGATGCGAAAACGAATTAGTCTTAGCAATTGGGAGTAAATTAAGATTATATTTAGATTAGAAAAGAGCTCTAGTCTGTTTATTTTAAGATATATCAAAATAATCAAATATTACTCTGCAGGAAATTAAGTTGACCTGATGCTGACTTTGACCAATCATAATTGCCCTTTTCCTCTGGATTTGATATTTTAGAATAATATTGGAACTTCTTTTTAGTTGAAATGACATTGAACTTCGGTTGCCTGAATCCAGGTCTGCTGGATTAGATTTGTAAAAAATAATCTGATTTAATTTGTTCTCAATCATGGACTTTGTGCATCTATGTCTGGTCACAGAGTAGCACTACCTGTATTTAATTCAAATATCTGTGAATTTCCTATTTAATTTGCTAATTGTTTATTTTCCACCTGCATTTGAAGGTTCAAAAGATGATTTTGCTTCTGACTCCACTACCCAGTGGCTTGCCCCAGTTGTGGTCATAGGATCTCTGGTCATTGGACTCCTTGCTGCGCTGCTGATATTTAAGAGGCGCTCTGTCCAACGTAAGTACATGAATTGTCATACAGTACAGACTGATGACAGCTCTCAGACGGTGCTTACATGGGCCTGGCTGATATGTGTGATCTCTCTGTGTGTGTAACTCCTCCATGGACAGATATCATTGCATGAAGCTTTGTTGAGTATCATGGATCTCTGCTTGGCGTGCTAAATTAACCTGTATAGTGGGTCTGCATGTTTTAGCAGTTGGCAGCCACCCATTTTGGCTCTGAATAGGGATGATTACCTTAAAGTTACACTGCCAAGAACCTCAGTAGTCAAACAACATAGTGAAAATACCCCAGGCTCAGCCAGTCGTCATGTACAGTAGTTAAACATCAGACATCTTTACTATATGATCAGTGGCTTTCAGCCATGTGTGGCATAGGCTTATATTAACCATGAAAAACAGTGTATTTGATGCTCGAAGTCAATATTAATGGATTCAGCATGAACTGCACTAGTAGGCTATTTATTGTTCATCAACATCACTTTTGATTGACTTATTAGCTTTTTTATGTATACTGTACAAAAATATAAACGCAACATGCAACAATTTCAACCATTTTACTGAGTTACAGTTCATATAAGGAAATCAGTCAACTTAAATAAATAAATTAGACCCTAATCTATGGATTTCACATGACTGGGCAGGGGTGCATCAATGGGTGAGCCTGGGAGGGCATAGGTCCACCCACTTTGGAGCCAGGATAGGCTAATTCATTTTTCCCCACGAAAGGGCTTTATTACAGACAGAAATACTTCTCAGTTTCATCAGCTGTCCGGTTGGTTGGTCTCAAATGATCCCGCAGGTGAAGATGCCGGATGTGGAGGTCCTGGGCTGGCGTGGTCACATGTGGTCTGCGGTTGTGTGGCCGGTTGGACGTAATTCTCTAAAACGACATTGGAGGCGGGTTATGGTAGAGAAGTGAACATTAAATTATATGGCAACACCTCTGATGGACGTTCCTGCAGTGAACATGCCAAATGCACACTCACTCAAAACTTGAGACATCTGTGGCATTGTGATGTGTGACAAAATTGCACATTTTCGTGGCCTTTTATTGTCCCCGGCACAAGATGCACCTGTGTAACGATGCTGTTTAATCAGCTTCTTGACAAGCCACACATCTCAGGTGGATGGATTATTTTTGCAAAGTATAAATGCTCACTAACAGGGATGCATTTGTGCACAAAATTTGAGAGAAATATGTTTTTTGTGCATGTGGAACATTTCTGGGATTTTTAATTCAGGACATTAAACATAGGACCAAGACTTTACATGTTGCATTTGTATTTTTGTTCAGTATAGTTTGTTTTAAGCTAAATTGTAATAGTAGGTTTTATGTCATTTATTTTTCACAGGGGCTCGAAGGCAGTCCACCTTCCCATTAATGAGTAAGTCCTTCAATATTCAGTATTTATAAAAAATGGTTTCCCATCTTTCCTAGACAGTTCACATAATTCCCTGTAAAAGCAATACACATACTTTATAATGACCAGCATCTTCATTTGGAAAACTTGATAATTATAACTCAACAAATAAAAATGATTACATTTTCCAAGGCAAAAACAACACTCCGTAATGCATTCACATAGCCTGAGTGCCAGTCTGTTTGGGCTATCATGCCAACCCCTTGTCACTCATTGTTATGCCTAACATCTTTGTCTTGACAATGAGATATGGAGTTGGCAAGAGTAGTACAAACAGATATTTGACCAGGCTAGCATTCACATGCTTTTGGTTTGTGAAACTAGCCACTCAGCCGGAACACTGTTCTCTCCCTTTGAATTGAATGACTTATTTGATTGAATGTAGGTCAAAGGGTAGTGTTTCTTCCGTCACAAGTGGAGTAGAAAATAGAGGCCGGATGATTACTAATTGTTTACCAAACCAGTTGGCGATGATGATGGCTCCGCTTTTGTATTGTTCTCATGGGGAAATCTTAAGAAATGACTCACCCCTGTTCTAATTTCGGTAGTTTAGCTGCATGGCTGTGGTGAAGGGAGATGATTTATTTGGGTCATACTAAACTCAGCAAAAAAAGAAAACGCCCTCTCACTGTCAACTGTTTATTTTCAGCAAACCTAACATGTGTAAATATTTGTATGAACATAAGATTTAACAACTGAGAAATAAACTGAACGAATTCCACAGACATGTGACTAACATACATTTAATAATGTGTCCCTGAACAAAAAGGGCGTCAAAATCAAAAGTAACAGTCAGTATCTGGTGTGGCCACCAGCTGCATGAAGTACTGCAGTGCATGGCCTTCTCATGGACTGAACCAGATTTGCCAGTTCTTGCTGTGAGATGTTACCCCATTCTTCCACCAAGGCACCTGCAAGTTCCCGGACATTTCTGGGGGGAATGGCCCTAGCCCTCAATGTCCGATCCAACAGGTCCCAGATGTGCTCAATGGGATTGAGATCCGGGCTCTTTGCTGGCCATGGCAGAACACTGACATTCCTGTCTTGCAGGAAATCACGTACAGAATGAGCAGTATGGCTGGTGGCATTGTCATGCTGGAGGGTCATGTCAGGATGAGCCTGCAGGAAGGGTACCACATGAGGGAGGAGGATGTCTTCCCTGTAACGCACAGCGCTGAGATTTCCTGCAATGACGAGCTCAGTCCGAAGATGCTGTGACATGATGGACCCTCCACCTCCAAATCGATCCCGCTCCAGAGTACAGGCCTCGGTGTAACGCTCATTCCTTCAACGATAACCGCGAATCCGACCATCACTCCTGGTGAGACAAAACTGTGATTCGTCAGTGAAGCGCACTTTTTGCCAGTCCTGTCTGGTCCAGGGACGGTGGGTTTGTGCCCGTAGGCAACGATGTTGCCGGTGATGTCTGGTGAGGACCTGCCTTACAACAGGCCTACAAGCCCTCAGTCCAGCCTCTTTCAGCCTATTGCGGACAGTCTGAGCACTGATGGAGGGATTGTGTGTTCCTGGTGTAACGTAGGCAGTTGTTGCCATCCTGTACTTGTCCCGCAGGTGCGATGTTTGGATGTACCGATCCTGTGCAGGTGTTTTTACACGTGGTCTGCCACTGTTAGAACGATCAGCTGTCCGTCCTGTCTCCCTGTACTGCTGTCTCACGGTACGGACATTGCACTTTATTGCCCTGGCCACATCTGCAGTCCTCATACCTCCTTGCAGCATGCCTAAGGCACGTTCACGCAGATGAGCAGGGACCCTGGGCATCTTTTTTTGGTGTTTTTCAGATTCAGTAGAAAGGCCTCTTTAGTGTCCTAGGATTTCATAACTGTGACCTTAATTGCCTACCGTCTGTAAGCTGTTAGTGTCTTTGCCACCGTTCTACAGGTGCATGTTTATTGTTTATGGTTCATTGAACAAGCATGGGAAACAGTGTTTAAACCCTTAACAATGAAGATCTGTGAAGTTATTTGAATTTTACAAATTATCTTTGAATTACAGTTTTTTTTTTGCAGAGTTTATTTTGTACTGCTGGGTGAAATATGGGCCTGTCTGCACTGTGAGGGAAGACCTTCTGTCTTGCAAGTAGGGCTGGGCGATCAAGTTTTTTCGATATATTCGAGTTTGTTTTAACGTGATATGGAAATTGTCTATCGCAAGAATTGAGGTTCTGTTATAATGTTGTAACGTTTGACAAATGCAGCTTCTCACTGTCTCTTCGCTGTCAGGCCAATGTCGAATCATGTGCCAACGCGTGCACAGAGGTTATCCACCAATCACAACTGTAGACAGCCTTTCACAAATTGTAACCACGCTGACAAAGTGTAGCGGCGGTAAGAGTTCCACCAAAATGGAAAGTGGGGAAACCAACTCAGCCTCTCGTGAGGATGAAATCATCCCCGAAAAAGGCTGCAATGTTTTTTCAATAATATGGAAGTGGTTTGGGTTGAAGAGGTCTGTTGTTCAGCAAACGAATGTCTTGTGCAAAATGTGTCGAAAGACAATTGCTACGAAAAGCAGCAGTACAACCAACCCCTTCCATCACCTGCAACTGAAACACGCGGTGGAATGGGAGGAATTCGTGAGACTATGCAATGGCGATTCCAGTCGCCCAATTTCCAAAATGTCAGCTAAAAGACAAACTACCATAGTCGCTTCCTTTTCAAACGTAATCCCTTATGACAAAAGTTTGAGGTGGAAGGAGATAACGGATGCAGTGACCTATTACATAGCGAAAGATATGGTCCCAATCTTTACAGTAGAAAAGCCAGCATTTAAAAATCTGCTAGGTACAGGTGACCACAAATCAGCTGCCAAGCCGCAAGTATTTCACAGAAGAAGCCCTGCGGCGATTATACACTGCTACCCACGAAAGAGTCGCAGAGAACTTGGCTAGTGTTTCTTATTTTTCCTCCACAGCCGATCTATGGTCGAGCAGAACGTCAGAGCCATGCCTAAATTTGACAGTCGACTACATAAATGAAGACTGGAAATTGTAAAACGTCTGCCTACAGACGTCTTACATTCCCGATGATCATACGGGTGAAGTACTAGCCCAGGATCTCAAAGACTCTGGCATTGTGGAAGATGAGTGAAGACCAACATGTGTGCATGACAACTGACAGCGGGAGCAACATGATAAAAGCATTGTGCTTGAACAACTGGACCCGCCTGCAGTGCTTTGGGCACAGGCTTCACCTCACCATTGGTAAGTGTGACATTGGATAATTAAAGTGCATTCAAAAAAAGTTATGTTCAGGCCAACTGTAGGCTAATGTGTTAGTAGTTGTCATTCTGCCAATCCAATAGCAAATTAACCACAGGCTGTTCTAATTATAACAGCAAATTAACTCAATTAATGCATTTTCAATCAAAATGATTATATAAATGACATATTCAAACAGCGAGCGGTCAAACATTCCTAAACGATAGAATAGACGTGTGGATGTGTGTTCATTTGTTTTGCACAAGTAGGCCTTGAGGCCTTGTATATTTTTTATTTTAATAAAGAAAATTCTGTTTAGAATTAAGTCTTGTCCTTTTTTAATTTGTTTATAGAAAAACAAGAAATCGAGGTGTGTGTGTGTATATATATATATCGTGAATCGTCCAAACCTGGAGCCATTACTTTTAGGCCATATCGCCCAACCCTACTTGGAAGTCTCTTGACTAACTTTAAAAAACAATTCTGCCCTGCTGTTATTTTCACTGAAATTTGAAGGAGGCAATGCTCCTCTGGAGATTGAAACGTTACATGACATTCGTCCACCATATGTCACAGATCAGCTTCTGACTTGTCCTTGTCGGTTATAGGTCACAGTGGCCACCCAACTGACAGGCACCGCGATGATGAGGCAGAAGGAAACGCTATCCTTACTGTATGTTGTATCTACATCTAATATGTCTATATCTCTATTGTACATCTAAAATGAATACATCTAAAACATATTGTATCTACTTGTATTTATAATAGCTCTCTTTCTATTCAGCATCATAGCTTCATAGGGGACATGTGTTTTTTTATGACTGTAGTTTACATGTGTTTTTTATGACTGTAGTTTACATGTGTTTTTATGACTGTAGTTTACATGTGTTTTTTATGACTGTAGTTTACATGTGTTTTTTTATGACTGTAGTTTACATGTGTTTTTTTATAGTTTACATGTGTTTTTATGACTGTTTACATGTGTTTTTATGACTGTAGTTTTGGGTTTTTATGACTGTTTATGGGTTTTTATGACTTAGTTTACATGGGTTTTTATGACTGTAGTTTACATGTGTTTTTTATGACTGTAGTTTACATGTGTTTTTATGACTGTAGTTTACATGTGTTTTTTATGACTGTAGTTTACATGTGTTTTTTATGACTGTAGTTTACATGTGTTTTTTATGACTGTAGTTTACATGTGTTTTTTATGACTGTAGTTTACATGTGTTTTTTTATGACTGTAGTTTACATGTGTTTTTTATGACTGTAGTTTACATGTGTTTTTTATGACTGTAGTTTACATGTGTTTTTTATGACTGTAGTTTACATGTGTTTTTTATGACTGTAGTTTACATGTGTTTTTTATGACTGTAGTTTACATGCTGGCCGTGTTCCTTATAATGATTATTGAAAAGTCTCTCCTGTTTTTTACTTTCTATTATTGTTAACAATATGCTCTTTCTCGTTTTCTCTCTTTCTCTCTCCCTCTCTCTGTCTCTCCAGGTCTAAATAGTGACAGTACACATGACCAGCATTCCAGTCTTTAGTAACTGATTCGTTAACTGGCAGTCTCTGGAAGGGACTGTTTCCTTGACGATCAATAAGGGGCTTGTCACTATCCTTTGATGGACTGTTTCCTGTTAAGTGTCCAATGACAGTCACTTTGGCACTCGGGTCGTTCTAATGGAGGCATTTGTTTCTTCACAATCTACTGCTGATGGCAGCCTTTAAAGTCTGTGGTTGATTACAAATGATATGTTTCTATACAGGGTTGCCATGGTGTCACTATACTCTAGATTCTACCACTGTAGAACATTGGTATACTGTAATACCAGGTAATCTAATCACTGTACACAATATACTACAAGATGCATGGTTTAACATTCCACATTTCCTCTACTGTAGATTCTACCATATTGGTTGTTATTACTATACTGTAACACCATACCATCTAATCACTGTTACACGCCGTTCTATACTAAGGTTGTGCAAACATTCAATTTGAACACTGCACTTTTCTGAAAACATGTAGTTAAACTGGTTACACTTCTGAAAGAGGGTTTCACAAGACTGCACAACAACCACTCTTATAACCAAAAGCCAGCCGGTTGCTCCTACCACAGATTTATTTTTAGGCCTTCCTTTTTCCTTGTCTTGCTCGATCTGCTAGTGTAAAATGCAGATTTATATCTTGCTCAGAGCACACGTCCAGGAAATGCAATGGAATGAAACTGTAAACATGTTGATCATCAGGTTTCAAGAGATACTCCTGCATCTGCCAGTATTCTCCCTGGGCTTTGATTCTGCTACAATATCTCTGGGGAGAATGTGGCGCCCAATTTCCTATATAGTGCACTACTTTTGACCAGAGGGAATAGGGTGCCATTTGGAATGCAACCTTTGACTTGACTTTGTGTTTGATCATTTTTGGCACTGAATGTAATTTATAACCATTATCAGAAGTCAGCCTGTCACTCCTCCCACAGCTGTTTGTTTGTGGCCTCTAAATAGTGACAGTACACATGACCAGCATTCCAGTCTTTAGTAACTTCCTCTGTCTCCTTTCTTGTCTGGCGCCATCTGCTGGTGTAAAAAAGAGGCTGCTACTGTCTTAATACTGTAGTTATAGAATGACTGTTTCAATTCCCATTATGTTTTACTGCTATCATGTTGCTGATGGCATTACGTATAGACTGACTAATCTGTTGTATTGTGGCAGCTTGAGGTGAATGGTGTCCACGACAAGACTCCACCTCCTATAATTCCTGGCAAATCTTGTATCAGTTCCTTCTTACTTCAGTACATGATTGGAAGTTGGCACTATAGATACAGTTAGAATAATTCATCAATTTATATGCTACCCTGCTTGGCACTGGTCAGGGCTCTTCCAAAGAAGCTTGGGCTTTTGGTTTAGCTCGACTATAGTGGTTTGAGATGTTCATGTGTAAAGTTTTGTTTATTTTGCAGTTCAACGAAATGTTTTCTTCTCTGTATGAAGTGTATATCAAGCGATTTGTTGATGTGCCAGCTTGAGGCCTACTCCACTTACGATTTTGTTGTCCCCGTTTTTTTGTATATTTCACACTTTGAAATTCCTTTTCAAATCCCACTCCTTGACACTGTTCAGGTTTTGTAAATAGGATGAAGATTTTAATTGTAGTTTTTAATTACTACAATCTTTTTTAATGAAAATCATAATTGATGGGGAGGCTAATCTGAAATGTTCTAAGGTCTAAACTGTTTTAATATGTTTTAAGGAACCAAAAGCAGTAAACCATTGTGAGAAAAATGTGTAATTACTGCACAAAGATTTTTTATTATTTTTTATCCATCATTATGCATTATATAAGTAGTTACAGTACCTTTTTTGCCCAGCGACAGTACATCGTTGCATTCATTAGTGCACACCGTAGCAAAACCATTTGCAACGGAAAACAAATGTTTCTTATTGGACAAGTTCAGGTGGTCCCCCCACATTTTGGTCAATCTATCATTTCATTCCTTGTGAATACAACCCTGGTTTGATTGAATCCAGAGATGTGACACTGAACAGAAGACAACTTGTCCATTAGATCAGGGTTCCCCAAATGGCGGCCCACCAAAAATATACAGTTATATTTTTTACTACTTTTACTCAACTACACTACTGTTCAAAAGTTTGGGGTCACTTAGAAATGTCCTTGTTTTTGAAAGAAAAGCACTCAAAAAATTGACCATTAAAACATCAAATTGATCAGAACTACAGTGTAGACATTGTTAATGTTGTAAATGACTATTGTAGCTGGAAACTGCTTTTTGTTAGAATATCTACATAGGTGTACAGAGGCCCATTATCAGCAACCATCACTCCTGTGTTCCAATGGCACGTTGTGTTAGCTAATCCAAGTTAATCATTTTAAAAGGCTAATTGATCATTAGAAAATCATTTTGCAATTATGTTAGCACAGCTGAAAACTGTTCTGATGTCACACCCTGACCATAGTTTGCTTTGTATGTTTCTATGTTTTGTTTGGTCAGGGTGTGATCTGAGTGGGCATTCTATGTTGTGTGTCTAGTTTGTCTGTTTCTGTGTTTGGCCTGATATGGTTCTCAATCAGAGGCAGGTGTTAGTCATTGTCTCTGATTGGGAACCATATTTAGGTAGCCTGTTTGTTGTTGGGTTTTGTGGGTGATTGTTCCTGTCTCTGTGTTTGCACCAGATAGGGCTGTTTTCGTGTTCACATTTCTTGTTTTGTATATTGTTCATTAAAGATGTATCACAATAACCACGCTGCGTTTTGGTCCGCCTCTCCTTCGACACAAGAAAACCGTTACATCTGATTAAAGAAGCAATAAAACTGTCCGCCTTTAGACTAGTTGAGTATCTGGAGCATCAGCATTTGTGGGTTTAAATGGGGCGGCAGGGTAGCCTAGTGGTTAGTGATGGACTAGTAACCGAAAGGTTGGAAGTTCAAATCCCCAAGCTGACAAGGTACAAATCTGTCGTTCTGCCCCTGAACAGGCAGTTAACCCACTGTTCCTAGGCCGTCATTGAAAATGAGAATTTGTTCTTAACTGACTTGCCTAGTAAAATAAAGGTAAATAATAATAATAAATAAATGGCCCGAAACAAATAACTTTCTTCTGAAACTCTACAGCCTTTATTTCTCAGAACAAGAATAGACTATTCCAGGCTAGAAATTGCCAAGAAACTGAAGATCTCGTACAGTGCTGTGTACTACTCACTTCACAGAACAGAGCAAACTGTCTCTAACCAGAATAGAAAGGAGTGGGAGGCCCCGGTGCACAACTGAGCAAGAGGAGAAGTACATTAGAGTATCTAGTTTGAGAAACAGACTCCTCACAAAAAAAATGTTTTAGTTGCATGCCAGCAAAGCCACAACACAATACATAAATGGCACTAGAACGGTGGCAAACGGTGCCCACAAACTCTTAGGGCCTACATAAAATGTACATGCTAAAATCGCCACTGGAATGCAATAGTTGATTTACAGGTGGGTATTTTGTGTTTTTATAACAATGCAATCCATCTAAATTCTCCACTTAACATATTTTATTTGTCTAACACAATAAACCGTTTAAATTATAATAATTTAATATGTAACATATACAATTAAATGACAAAATCTGAATTAGATTGTATATATTATTCAGTAATACATGCAGGTGTGGTTGACTGTGGGACTGTGATATCAGCTGTATCCTATTTCCTGTGTCGTTATAAGCAGATATAAGACAGAGACAGCAGTACACAGCCAGCTGTGGTGATGCCACTTCTGAGGTGTTTTCTGTTGTCCCACTTGTCACTCAATGAATTGACCTCGGCAGCAGGTAAGGCAAGCTGTTTCTTCCCACGTTTAGGTTCTATATATCAGATTAAGAACTCGACGGACACTATGAAAGCTTAAACCAAGTATCTTCACCCCAAAGGATCGAACAGCTGGACAGACAAGACATATTCACACAAGCTCTGATATTTAACCCTTTCTCCTATGCTGAGTCTCCTCCTACACATCTGAACAGCCAATGCATCTCTGTTGCTAGACAGAACCTTAGTGATATCTGTTCTTCCTCACTTTATCTGACCTGACCTCTGCCCCAAAGTGCTCACTCCTCCCCAATCACGGCGCCCTCAGAGCATGCGCAGACCAGCTGGCCGGTGTGTTTACGGACATATTCAATCAATCCCTATACCAGTCTGCTGTTCCCACATGCTTTAAGAGGGCCACCATTGTTCCTGTTCCCAAGAAAGCTAAGGTAACTGAGCTAAACGACTACCGCCCCGTAGCACTCACTTCCGTCATCATGAAGTGCTTTGAGAGACTAGTCAAGGACCATATCACCTCCACCCTACCTGACACCCTAGACCCACTCCAATTTGCTTACCGCCCAAATAGGTCCACAGACGATGCAATCTCAACCACACTGCACACTGCCCTAACCCACCTGGACAAGAGGAATACCTATGTGAGAATGCTGTTCATCGACTACAGCTCGGGATTCAATACCATAGTACCCTCCAAGCTCGTCATCAAGCTCGAGACCCTGGGTCTCGACCCCGCCCTGTGCAACTGGGTACTGGACTTCCTTACGGGCCGCCCACAGGTGGTGAGGGTAGGCAACAACATCTCCTCCCCGCTGATCCTCAACACGGGGCCCCACAAGGGTGCGTTCTGAGCCCTCTCCTGTACTCCCTGTTCACCCACGACTGCGTGGCCATGCACGCCTCCAACTCAATCATCAAGTTTGCGGACGACACAACAGTGGTAGGCTTGATTACCAACAACGACGAGACGGCCTACAGGGAGGAGGTGAGGGCCCTCGGAGTGTGGTGTCAGGAAAATAACCTCACACTCAACGTCAACAAAACTAAGGAGATGATTGTGGACTTCAGGAAACAGCAGAGGGAACACCCCCTATCCACATCGATGGATCAGTAGTGGAGAGGGTAGCAAGTTTTAAGTTCCTCGGCATACACATCACAGACAAACTGAATTGGTCCACTCACACTGACAGCGTCGTGAAGAAGGCGCAGCAGCGCCTCTTCAACCTCAGGAGGCTGAAGAAATTCGGCTTGTCACCAAAAGCACTCACAAACTTCTACAGATGCACAATCGAGAGCATCCTGGCGGGCTGTATCACCGCCTGGTACGGCAACTGCTCCGCCCTCAACCGTAAGGCTCTCCAGAGGGTAGTGAGGTCTGCACAACGCATCACCGGGGGCAAACTACCTGCCCTCCAGGACACCTACACCACCCGATGTTACAGGAAGGCCATAAAGATCATCAAGGACATCAACCACCCGAACCACTGCCTGTTCACCCCGCTATCATCCAGAAGGCGAGGTCAGTACAGGTGCATCAAAGCTGGGACCGAGAGACTGAAAAACAGCTTCTATCTCAAGGCCATCAGACTGTTAAACAGCAATCACTAACATTGAGTGGCTGCTGCCAACACACTGTCATTGACACTGACCCAACTCCAGCCACTTTAATAATGGGAATTGATGGGAAATGATGTAAATATATCACTAGCCACTTTAAACAATGCTACCTTATATAATGTTACTTACCCTACATTATTCATCTCATATGCATATGTATATACTGTACTCTAGATCATCGACTGCATTCTTATGTCACTAGCCACTTTAACTATGCCACTTTGTTTACTTTGTCTACATACTCATCTCATATGTATATACTGTACTCGATACCATCTACTGTATGCTGCTCTGTACCATCACTCATTCATATATCCTTATGTACATATTCCTTATCCCCTTGCACTGTTTATAAGACAGTAGTTTTGGAATTGTTAGTTAGATTACTTGTTGGTTATCACTGCATTGTCGGAACTAGAAGCACAAGCATTTCGCTACACTCGCATTAACATCTGCTAACCATGTGTATGTGACAAATAAAATTTGATTTGATTTGATTTGATTTGTCATGGTGACTCGAACCAGACCGTGTCTCTTCTCCTCCCATAGGATCCCTGATGGCTAACGATAACATATCCAGACAGAATGTGAACATCATACATTCCCCTCTCCCTCAGTGACATGAATAAGTATACTTAATATTCTCAGAATCCAAATCCACCAATCAAGCTTGACTCTGTATTAAATCATCAGTATGGGACATATGTATCCTCTTTGACTCTAACAACCATGGTTCCTCTTTCTTCCCAGTCTTTTCTATAGAAGCCATTCTCTGGGTGAAGACGGGGGAGAAGTTTACCATGAAGTGCTCCACTTTTTTAAAAGAACAAGAAGGAATATACCTGTATGTCAGAGGCTGGTGGGAGGAGCTATAGGAGGAAGTGCTCATTGTAATAGTTGGAATCCATGGTACGGTATCAAACATATAGAAACTACTTGTTTGACTCCGTTCCATTTATTGTTTCCAGCCATTACAATGAGCCCGTCCTCCTATAGCTCCTCCCACCTGCCGCCAATGCTCTGTTGGGCTGGACAGGGGCGTAGAGGTGCGATATTTTTACCAGCGTAACACCTAGCTGACCCACAGTTGGCTGGACCATTTTTGATATTCACAGGAAACAGTTTAGCGTGAAACTCAGCAGCATTGCATTTCTTGACAGAAACCGGTCCGCATGTCACCTACCCCGTTCAAAGGCACTTAAATATTTTTTCTTGCCCATTCACCTTCTAAATGGCACACATACAAAATCCATGTCTCAATTGTCTCAAGGCCTAAAACTCCTTATTTAACCTGTCTCCTCCCCTTCATCTACACAGATGTAAGTGGATTTAACAAGTGACATCATTAAGGGATCATAGCTTTCACCTGGATTCACCTTGTCAGTTTATGTAATGGAAAGAGCAGGTGTTAATGTTTTGTATACTCAGTGTATAGTCTTCACCAGGGTGTTATGATGGCCACATGTTGAAATGCATTGGAATGCAGTTCTATTCAATTTCCATTGTCCTCCAAGAGTGGCTGAATATCCTGCATTGTGATTGAACAGCACAGCATGAGCCAGAATTACTTTGTTTTAGAATGACAGTGACAGATGGCTGAGCCATCCTGGAAAAACAAGAATATGAAGGTCTTCATGTTGTTGACAAATACCAAGATGGCAGACACCGGGGAGTATGAATTCTGTCTTACTATCCAGGTCTGTGCCCAAACAATTTGAGCGTATACTTTTAAAAATCCGCCTCTCCAGAAACAAGTCTCTCACCGTTGCCGCTTGCTATAAACCACCTTCTGCCCACAGCAGTGCCCTGGACACCATATGCAAATTGATTGAAAGAGCTGCAAAATCTGAACCCCTACAAATCAGCAGGGCTAGACAATCTGGAGCCTCTCTTCCTAAAAGTATCCGCCAAAATTGTTGCAACCCCTATTACTAGCTTGTTCAACCTCTTTCGTATCGTCTGAGATCCCCAAAGATTGGAATGCTGCAGCGGTCATCCCCCTCTTCAAAGGGGGAGACTCTCTAGACACAAACTGCTACAGACCTATATCTATCCTACCCTGTCTTTCTAAGGTCTTCGCAAGACAAGTTAACAAACAGATCACCGGCCATTTCGAATCCCACCGTAACTTCTCCACAATGCAATCAGGTTTCCGAGCTGGTCACGCTCAAGGTCCTAAATGATATCATAACCCCCATCGATAAGACACAATACTGTGCAGCTGTATTCATTGGACTCTTATCGGCAGACTCAACAGCCTTAGTTTCTCAATTGACTGCCTCGACTGGTTCACCAACTACTTCTCTGACAGACTTCAGTGTGTCAAATCGGAGGGCCTGTTGTCCGGACCTCTGGCAGTCTCTATGGGGGTGCCACAGGGTTCAATCCTCAGGCTGACTCTTTTCTCTGTATACATCAATGATGTTGCTCTTGCTGCTGGTGATTCTCTGATCCACCTCTATGCAGACGACACCATTCTGTATACTCCTGGTCCTTCTTTGGACACTGTGTTAACAAACCTCCAGACGAGCTTCAATGCCATACAACTCTCCTTCCGTGGCCTCCAACTGCTCTTAAATGCAAGCAAAACTAAATGCATGCTCTTCAACCGATCCCTGTCCACACCTGTCCATCATCACTACTCTGGTTCTTACTTAGAATATGTGGACAACTACAAATACCTAGGTGTCTGGCTAGACTGTAAACTCTCCTTCCAGACTCACATTTAAGCATCTCCAATCCAAAATGAAATCTAGAATCGTCTTTCTCTTTCGCAACAAGGCATCCTTCACTCATGCTGCCAAACATACCCTAGTAAAACTGACTATCCTACCAATCCTTGACTTTGGCGATGTCATTTACAAAATAGTCTCTACTCAGCAAATTGGATGCAGTCGATCAGTGTCATCTGTTTTGTCACCAAAGCCCCATATACTACCCACCACTGCGACCTGTATGCTCTCGTTGGCTGGCCCTTGCTTCATATCCGTCGCCAAACCCACTGGCTCCAGGTCATCTATAAGTCGTTGCTAGGTAAAGCCCCGCCTTATCTCAGCTCACTGGTCACCATAGCAGCACATGCTCCAGCAGGTATATTTCACTGGTCACCCCCAAAGCCAGTTCCTCCTTCGGCCACCTTTCCTTCCAGTTCTCTGCTGCCAATGACTGGAACGAACTGCAAAAATCACTGAAGCTGGAGACTCATATCTCCCTCACTAGCTTTAAGCACCAGCTGTCCGAGCAGATCACTGCACCTGTACATAGCCAATCTGTAAATAGCCCATCCAACTACCTCATCATTGTTATTTATTTTGCTCCTTTGCACCCCAGTATCTCTACTTGCACACTCATCTTCTGCACATCTATCACCCCAGTGTTTAATTTGCCATATTGTATTTCATTTTGCCACTATGGCCTATTTATTGCCTCACCACCCTTATCCTACCGCAGACCAAGGTGATGCCATAGTCACAGGTGAGTTCATCCAAGGGGTAAACAACAGAATGGTGAAATTGGATTGGCTGTATGCAACCTCCGGAAGTAGCATTAACCACCCTAGCATGGTGTTAGCACATTTTATTTTGTTTCGGACGATACCGGTATTTTCCTTGGTTTAGGAGGAAACCAATGCCTTTACAGCCTGAATGGAGGATGTTTTATGTACCTGCTCGTCGCGGGGAAGCACGAGTGTATCACCCGCTGGGCTGACTGCCTTGGGACACCTGGGATCAGACAACGTCTGGAATAATAGAGCCCTCTGGCGGTCCTTGGGGCTGGACTTGACTATAGTTTTACACGTACAACAGGGATTTATTTAAACTCCATAGCAGTCAGAGTTTAATCTGACTGCTATGGAAAATGATATAGCGAGTTTAATTTGGTTGAATACATTTTTATCTTGTGACGTATGAAAATTCCTTTCATTAGGCTACATCATGCAACGTCATTTCAGCTTGCAAGAATAATTCTCACTCGTCACTCCATATTAGGTCAACATTCTTTGTTAATTCACTATGTGGGGAATCGTAGATTACTTATTTCTTGATACAATCTCTCTTGTTTTGATGTGTTTTGACTCTTTTCACATCTATGTTTAATATGGCAAAAAATTACTAGCTAACCAGCAAATGGAACATATACAGTGAGATCAAAAAAGTATTTGGTCAGCCACCAATTGTGCAAGTTCTCCCACTTAAAAAAATGAGAGAGGCCTGTAATTTTCATCATAGGTACACTTCAACTATGACAGACAAAATGAGAATAAAAATCCAGAAAATCACATTGTAGGATTTTTAATGAATTTATTTGCAAAATATGATGGAAAATAAGTATTTGGTCACCTACAAACAAGCAAGATTTCTGGCTCTCACAGACCTGTAACTTCTTCTTTAAGAGGCTCCTCTGTCCTCCACTCGTTACCTGTATTAATGGCACCTGTTTGAACTTGTTATTAGTATAAAAGACACCTGTCCACAACCTCAAACAGTCACACTCCAAACTCCACTATGGCCAAGACCAAAGAGCTGTCAAAGGACACCAGAAACAAAATTGTAGACCTGCACCAGGCTGGGAAGACTGAATCTGCAATAGGTAAGCAGCTTGGTTTGAAGAAATCAACTGTGGGAGCAATTATTAGGAAATGGAAGACATACAAGACCACTGATAATCTCCCTCGATCTGGGGCTCCACGCAAGATCTCACCCCGTGGGGTCAAAATGATCACAAGAACGGTGAGCAAAAATCCCAGAACCACACGGGGGGACCTAGTGAATGACCTGCAGAGAGCACTACACCGCCAGGGACTCAAATCCTGCAGTGCCAGACGTGTCCCCCTGCTTAAGCAAGTACATGTCCAGGCCCGTCTGAAGTTTGCTAGAGAGCATTTGGATGATCCATAAAAAATTGGGAGAATGTCATATGGTCAGATGAAACCAAAATAGAACTTTTTGGTAAAAACTCAACTCGTCGTGTTTGGAGGACTAAGAATGCTGAGTTGCATCCAAAGAACATCATACCTACTGTGAAGCATGGGGGTGGAAACATGCTTTGGGGCTGTTTTTCTGCAAAGTGACCAGGACGACTGATCCATGTAAAGAAAAGAATGAACGGGGCCATGTATCGTGAGATTTTGAGTGAAAACCATCTTTTTAAGTGGGAGAACTGGCAAAATTGGTGGCTGACTAAATACTTTTTTTGCCCCACTGTAAGCCTCTCTACCAGACAAATCCAATGCATCTTATGCACTTTTCTACTAAAAACAACACTGAGCCATTCACAAGGGCCCCTGCAGTCAAAGAGGGCTGGGTGTTCTCGCTCTCTGAGGCCGATGTAAGGTTTTTTAAATCTGGTCAACACTCGCAATGCCGGAAGTATTCCAGGGTGAGTACTCAGAGCATGCACAGCCCAGCTGGCAGTGTAGGAGTGGCTTTGGGACAAGTCTCTGAATGTCCTTGAGTGGCCCAACCAGAGCCAGTACTTGAACCCGATCGAACATCTCTGGAGAGACCTGAAAATAGCTGCGCAGTGACACTCCCTATCCAAGCTTGTAGTGTCATACCCAAGAAGACTCCAGGCTGTAATCGCTGCCAAAGGTGCTTCAACAAAGTACTGAGTGAAGGATCTAAATACTTATGTAAATGCAATATTTCAGTTAGTTTTATATATATAAAAATGTTTAAAAACCTGTTTTTGTTTTGTCGTTATGGTGTATTGTGTGTAGATTGATGAGGGGGTAAAAACAGTGTAATCTGTTAGAATAAAGCTGTAATGTAATAAAATGTGGAAAAAGTCATGGGGTCTGAATACTTTCCGAATGCACTGTGTGTATATATACTGCATTTATTTTCTTTTTAATTCTCAAAACTTGGGGGGCCAAATAAAACCACCCGCATGCCAAAATCATCCCGCGGACCACCAGTTGGGGAACCGTGCCCTAGACCCACTCCAATTTTCATACCGCCCCAACAGATCTACAGACTACAAGTTTGGGACCCTTGGACTGAACAACTCCCTCTGCAACTGGATCCTGGCTGACCCCAGGTGGTGATAGTAGGCAACAACACCTAGGCCATGCTGACTATCAACACAAATGTTATTCTGCAACAACAACAAACAAAAAATACTGTAACACTTCAAAAAGAAAAAAATGTTTTATTTGAACCATGAAGTATCAATTTAGTTGAACATCTTTTTTTCGGAAAGTGATTAGCTCAATTAAAAGTGCCAGTCACATATGACTTCCCAACCAAAGTAAAAATATATAATAGTCCTTGCTTTTAGAAGGTATTTAAACCTTTCTGGGGGGAAACGGGTGCAGGAATTAAAGTTAAACTATGAAGTTTTGTTTTTAGTAAGAAGTCTGTGTTATATTGCACCATATCATGGTTTCTGTTTCTTCCACCTATTTTCAATAGAAACCATTCTCCAGGTAAAGACAGGTTACCATGAAGTGCTCCACCACTCTAAACGACCAGGAAGGAATGTACCTGTATGTTGGGCTGGACAGGGACAGGGAGGTGCTGTATTACTACCAGCGTGACTCCAAGCTGACCCCCAGGAAACGCAACTGGGACAGAGTGAAGACTGAGGGACCAACTGACCATTACCATCACAGGTATCTGCTGGTGTGTTTACGCAAAAGTCAATGGAAATTATATCAACCAAGGAAGAAGCTCCACTCTGGTAGTAGTGAATGGTAGGTGTATGTTTATAATAGTAGATAGAACTATTTACCTCAAAGGTTTAAGGAAAGGGGGCACAAAGACAATTGGGTAAAACATGCCAATGATCGTTTTGAAGGACTAACACATTTGGAAAGCCTTCAACCAAAAGTTAAAGAAAAAGCAGAACATGTCCCCTCATGCATCACCCAATACTCACCATTGGGGACGGCATTTAAAAACATTCTCAGGAAGCACTGGTACATTATTGATAGTGACCCACAATTAAAACCCATTTTTAAATATCCCCCACATAAGGACTTTAAAAGACCCCCAAACATAAGACATTGTGGTTAAAACTGATTACCCACCAGAGAAAAGGGGAACTTTCTTGGACAAGGTTCCGGAGGGTAATTACAAATGTGGCCAATGTGCTCAATGCACATACAAATGCAACTCACTTACCCACCAACCGCACAGGACAAAGATTTGAGAGCAAAGGCCTGATTACCTGCATGTCCACCAATGTTATGTACATGTTGAAATGTCCCCGCGGTCTGTCTTACACAGGGAAAACCTGTAGGAGCCTTAAGACACGGATCAGTGAGCACCGCAGCAACACACGGACAGGTGAGACAATCTGGTTGCTGCTCATTTTGTACAGGCTGTGGACATCCTATTAGTTCTCTGAGATGCACTGGAATAGAACTGATCAAGATGTCACGCAGGGGAGGGGACATTGAGAGGAAACTTCATCAAAGGGAATCTTTCTGGATTCACCGGCTCATCATACTGTCTCCTCTTGGCCTTAACAAGCAGTTTGACTTGTTACCGTTTATATAGTTTCAAAATGTTCAAATTGTGTTTTTTTAATTCTAATTGATCATTGTATGTGTATGTATATTCCTGTAAATATTGATCACATTCCTTGTGTATGATCATATATTTTGATACATTGAATGTTAATACTGTGAACATATGTTATACATTTTTACCTCCTGTTTCAGGAAGTGATGTCACTGAGTACTGCCCCTATATATAGGACCTTCCACCCCCACTATATATAGGACCTTCCACCCCCACTATATATAGGACCTTCCACGCCCACCTGGGATATGGATGTCTGACAAAGACCTAAGGGTAGAAACGTTGTTACAAATAAATATCACCTGGGAACATGAGCAGGAGCATCTGGCGTTTTCCTTTCTGTTTTCCATGAGTTTCAAATAAGCAACCATATAGCCTGCTGGTCCTGGATAAAAAACTGTTTATAAATACTGTTCTTTAGTGGTTATTTTTGGTACAATTGTGTGTCTGATAGTTATCTTGTAGGAGTACCAAAGCGCACTGATCGGATACTTATTTTCCACCATAATTTGCAAATAAATTCATAAAAAATCCTACAATGTGATTTTCTGGATTTTTTTCTCATTTTGTCTGACATAGTTGAAGTGTACCTATGATGAAAATTACAGGCCTCTCTCATCTTTTTAAGTGGGAGAACTGCATGGTGTTGGGCTGTAAGCACAACCCCCACCTGTGGACGCCGGGCCCTCATACCACCTTCATGGAGTCTGTTTCTGACCGTTTGAGCAGACACATGCACATTTGTGGCCTGCTGGAGGTAATTTTGCATGGCTCTGGCAGTGCTCCTCCTGCTCCTCCTTGCACAAAGGCGGGGGTAGCGGTCCTGCTGCTGGGTTGTTGCCCTCCTACGGCCTCCTCCACATCTCCTGATGTACTGGCCTGTCTCCTGGTAGCGCCTCCATGCTCTGGACACTACGCTGACAGACACAGCAAACCTTCTTGCCACAGCTCGCATTGATGTGCCATCCTGGATGAGCTGCACTCCCTGAGCCACTTGTGTGGGTTGTAGACTCCGTCTCATGCTACCACTAGAGTGAAAGCACCGCCAGCATTCAAAAGTGACCAAAACATCAGCCAGGAAGCATAGGAACTGAGAAGTGGTCTGTGGTCACCACCTGCAGAACCACTCCTTTATTGGGGGTGTCTTGCTAATTGCCTTTAATTTCCACCTGTTGTCTATTGCATTTGCACAACAGCATGTGAAATTTATTGTCAATCAGTGTTGCTTCCTAAGAGGACAGTTTCATTTCACAGAAGTGTGATTGACTTGGGAGTGACATTGTGTTGTTTAAGTGTTCCATAAATTTTTTTTGAGCAGTGTATATATATATATATATGTGTGTTTGTGTATATATATTTGCATTCAAGTTGAGCTGCATCCCTCAAGCTTGTAAATGTCTTTGGTGAAATTAAGATTAAACTGAGGCCTACATTTTGCAATGTACAACTTATTATAATTATTTTCCGACCCCACTGACATTATCTCCGACAAACATCGCCCTGCAGCTGAGTCTATTTGCCTACCCCTGACGTATGTGTTAATACAGTCAAAGTATGTTTATATCAACTGTGTGAAAAGTGTGGTGAAGCAGCTCTGTCTTTTGTGAGACTATACCTCTCTATTCTTAGCTGTTGTTTTCCTGTTAATTCTGTTGTCTTGCAAATATGGCCTGTACACCTTTTCTTATTCTAGGTTGAAGATACCCATTAACTTCAACCTATATGTAAATAGTGAGAAACTTAAAAGGCAGGTTTGCTATTTAGAATGCACTGGGTAAGGTAGGCGGAGATACTTGGATCAGGTGTTCCATCCGGTAAGAGGACAGGAAAGATGGGGCAGGAATCCAGTTAGAGAGTTTGTGCTCCCATTTCCTTTCCACTTTCAAGGCATAGAAGAAAAATTATACAAATATTTCCCATTCCTCTGAATAAACAGTACACCTGCACAAAAACACAGTACTAATGAACTCATTGCAGATTTCATAATACATGGCTTGACTTGAAAAACAGTTGTCTGTAGCAGTAACATTCAGGATACAAAAAATGCACACGAATGGCAGTGAGACTAAAGGTCAGCCCCTCAACAGGGTTCCTATTACAGCTAAGACTATGCCTAAATCATTCCATGGAAGGCCTAGTGTCTGCAGTTTTAAAAAAACTAGACTACCAGGTGAGGGAAGTTATTTACTAATTAGTGAACTTAATTCATCAAGTTAAGAGAGGGGGGAGGTCCCAAACTCAACCCTGGGATTCCCCACAGGATCGGCAAGGCAATACTATGAAACACAAATTCACTTAATTACATTCATTTGTTTAAATTACCATAATTAGTCATGTAGACTTTAGTTTTAAAGACATAGAGCTGCATCAAGTAGAACATGATTAAAACTACTCCTCAGAGACTGAAAGCATGCGTGAGATGCTTGCTAATTACACAGCTCACCACACCTGGTTTCAACCTGAGCATTCAACTTGGTGGCAAACAATTAAGGTCAGGCACACCTAAAACGGCAGCTAGCTATGCATGGCAATGGACTAGTTCACTTTTATCCAAACCACACATGCATATACTTTCAAGCATTTTAGATATTAACTTAATGAAATACCTTTTAAAATGGTGATGAGGCCAGGCTAATGCTGCCTCATCACACAGGTATAAGATGTGTTTAAAGTTTACAGTGATAGATGCTCTGCTGTGGCCTCTCCCTTGTAAACCAGAAAAGATGGGACCAGACAGTACCAGAAACTGTAGTTGATAAATGCATGTTCACTAGAGGGCAGCAAAACCATGATAATGTAGGCCTATATGGGGTATGAGGAGATGCCATTTGCTATGTCCGAGAGCATCAAATCCATGAGGCATTGTGGGTAAATGGTGACTGACTGACTGATCTGCAAATATTGATGAGTAATTATTTAAGATGCAAGGTGATTTGTAGATCAGTCCTTCGGCAGTCGCCAACAATGTCGAACAAGCCCAATGGTCGCATTCCCCCGCTCTGACGTTGCTTGAATTAACCAATGGATGCATGCCTTGTCATCAACTGACAAATTGCTAACAGAAGCCTACACACTGGGCACACACTGATTGAATCAACGTTGTTCCACTTATTTCAATGAAATGACGTTGAACCAAAGTTGAATAGACGTCTGTGCCCAGTGGATATTTTGTCACAGCCTTTTGTTTTAAACATTCGGCAGCTGTTTTACGTTTAAAACCAGCAGCCTAATCAAATCTGATTGGCTGCTTGAGGCCTGTATGGCATTTTGTTTTGTACAATCAGGAGCCTAGTGGTTAGAGCGTTGAACTAGTAACCGGAAGGTTGCAAGTTCAAACCCCCGAGCTGACAAGGTACAAATCTGTCATTATGCCCCTGAACAGGCAGTTAACCCACTGTTCCTAGGCCGTCATTGAAAATAAGAATTTGTTCTTAACTGACTTGCCTGGTTAAATAAAGGTAAAATAAATTTAAAAAATAGGTCAATATCATTCATATTTTAAAAAAAAGGACTACCAGAGGAGGCTGGTGGGAGGAGCTATAGGAGGATGGGCTAACTGTAATGCTTGGAAGGGAATAAGTGGAATCGTATCAAACACAAACATATGGAAACCACATTTGACTCTGTTCCATAAACTCCATTCCAGCCACTAAAATGAGCCCGTCCTCCTATTACTCCGTCCACCAGCCTTCTCTGCAGACCAAGTATGGGCAGCCTGGATCAAAATGTTGTTGTTTTAAAAGGTCAGAGTTGGAACTAACCATATTAAATGAATAAGTACTGTATTTCATCAAGGCAAGTTTATTTTAGGCTTCACAAGAGGAGCCCAAATCATGTCTTAACCTAAAGCTAGTGTGGATTTAGCCATTATCATGACTCCAATTCAATTGCGCTACATTTGGGTCATTGGACGTCCCCTTTAGCCTTGTCAGGGAAATGCCCCGACTCTTAGACGCTGCCCAAATCCTCTATCTAATCGCAAATACGCCTCGCACGCAAAACAGGTTTGGAAACATTTGTAACTTAACTTTAATATGAATGACAACATTTTTCAAACACAAAAGATACACTTACTGTATACATGACACAGTATAGCAAAGTTGCAGCCAGCTGTGTTTTGATTAACACCTGCTTCTGACCGGAAATGTGGAATGGAAGGGTCCAATGGAAATGTGAGTGCAGGGTGAGAGGATGTGTCATTCCATGGCTGAAGGCTGCTACAGCTGGGTGCAACTTTCTAAACTGCTTACAGTAAGAGTATCTTATATTCTTACTCACTGGTATAAAAGTTCAGTTCCAAACATTTCCAAAACCGTATTGCAAGCTAGGATTATGAACGTTTCTAAACGTTAAAACAGAGTGTTGGGATTGTAGTTCACATAGAGCAAACTGTGGTCCATACCTTCAGCTGACAACCCAAAAGGCTATATATATATGCCCCCTTTGATTCTTGAGAGCTAGTGTGGATATAGATAAGGCCCAGACAATAGGAGCTCACCTGCCTATTTCAAGTGAAATGTGAAACTTAAGCTATAAGTATAAAATATTAAGCGAGTGACTAATCTCATCCATATCAAATTCTCATTTTTCATGTGCTATAATAAAAAGTTTGGAGCTAAAGTTTTTGTCAGTGGCCTAAAGAAATTAACACATTGTATTTGGGGAGGAAATACATTTCAGCAAGACAAAGGCCAACATTTTTAGGTCTATGCCCTCACTGAATTAGTTTCATTATTGCTACAACTTTACTGAACAAAAATATAAACGCAACT
Source organism: Oncorhynchus nerka (assembly GCF_034236695.1). NCBI lineage: Eukaryota > Metazoa > Chordata > Actinopteri > Salmoniformes > Salmonidae > Oncorhynchus > Oncorhynchus nerka. The sequence goes on from NC_088410.1 coordinate 33,522,790, forward strand.
TGTAAAGCTTTGGTCCCATGTTTCATGAGCTGAAATAAAATATCCCAGAATTGTTCCATACCCTCAAAAAGCTTATTTATCTAAAATGTTGTGTACAAATTTGGTAACATCCCTGTTAGTGAACATTTCTCCTTTGCCAAGATAATCCATCCACCTGACAGGTGTGGCACATAAAGAAGCTGATTAAACAGCATGATCATTACACAGGTGCACCTTGTGCTGGAGACAATAAAAGGCCACTAACGTGCAGTTTTGTCACAAACTAATGCCACAGATGTCTCTAGTTTTGAGGCAGCATGCCATTTAAAAAGATATATATATTTTTTATTTTACCCCTTTTTCTCCCCAATTTCATGGTATCCAATTGTTTAGTAGCTACTATATTGTCTCATCGCTACAACTCCCGTACGGGCTCGGGAGAGACGAAGGTTGAAAGTCATGCGTCCTCCGATACACAACCCAACCAAGCCGCACTGTCATTAGAGCCTAAACTTTAACACAGGGAGAGGTACAGGTCAGTCACCTTTATTCCTTTCTCTCCTTTTTATTGACTCTCTCCTTTTATTTATTTAATCTTTCTCTGTCTCTTTTTGCATTTTTCTTCTCTTCCCTCTGACCAGTGTGTGTATGCAGACTGAGAGGAGAGCCTCCTGGACTTCTCTAGCCATTAAGGCCTCTGTCTGTCCCATTATGCTTCATCCCTTTGTCCTTCTCCTTCCTGCTCTCTATGGCTGTGATGTGCTGGCCCTCTCTAGGCTGTGCTCTATTAATACACATAGTGGTGTGTGTGTGTTTGTGTGTTTCACAGCATACCTCTGCCTCACTGGCTTATCACTGGCCCATTTCAGACCCCATCTGTGCTTCCCACTCGTTCCCAACATACAGGACAGGCTCCTGGAATCAGAGAATCAGAATATAACACATGCTGATGCCACAGTGTTTTTTAGTGCGTTTCATTCATTTCAGTTTTGTCAGTGATGTGTACGCCGTGGAACTTAAAGCTTTCCACGTCCTACAGTGCGGCCCCGAAGCTGGTTGAGAGAATGCCAAGAGTGTGCAAAGCTGTCATCAAGGCAAAGGGTGGCTACTTTGAAGAATCAGCACTTTTTGGTTACTACATCATTCCATATGTGTTATTTCATAGTTTTGATGTCATCACTATTATTGTACAATGTAGAAAATAGTCCAAATAAATATAAACCCTACAATGAGTCGGTGTGTCCAAACTTTTGACTGGTACTGTATGTGATGTATAGACATTATGGACAGTGTCTGGATAGTAAATATCTGTAGAATACGTGGATATAATAGCATATTCAAGGAATGAAAGGAAGGATTTCAATTGTTGTATTTTATTATTACAATCTTCAAACAGAGTAAAATCATAATTTTTGGAGAGAATATTCTGCCTTCTTTCATGTTCTAAGATTTCAACTGTTTTAATCATTTTAACTCAAGCAACCAAAAGCAGGAAACCCATAACAAGAAACATTTATGTAATTTATGTACAAAGAATGTCTGTTGTTTCCCCCCCATCATTAAGTATTATAGAAGTGGATAAAGTACCTAAAGACTGTACTTTTTTTAGCCCGGTGACAGTACAGGGAAGTAGCAAAACAATTCACAGTGGACAACGAAAACAAAAGTTTGTTATTGGACATGGTCTGGTGGTCCCTCTACATCGGCTTTCATTTGATCCCTTGTGAATACAACCCTGGATTGATTGAACTGAAGTTAGACATGTGACACTGAACAGAAGCAACATGTCCACTAGAGGGAATTCTCTCCTCACATTCAAATTCTGATGCAAAGCGTGAGAAGAGCTATGAGCTGAGTTTGATTAACCTTGAGAAAAATCGACATCTGAAAGGTGAATAACATGAACACAACATGATGTAACTTTGATATGCTTTTTTAACATGCCTGTTGTAATGTGAATGCAGTGAAGTTCATTTACAGTTGGATATGTTGTTGTGGTTCTATAACAATACAATCCATCTAAACTCTCCACTCACCATATTTAATGTCCAACACACTAACACAATAAACCATTGAATTTATAATAACATATATAGAGAATTTGATTCAGTAAATAAATCTAAATTAGATTGTGTATAGTGTTCAGTGGTTCTTAACCAGGGGTACTAGGAACCATGGAGGTACTTGGCCTATACACAGCAGGAACTTAAGACTCATGATTAGACCATAGGCCTACTGGTAAACTGCACGAGGGGGTACTTCGGGGGTACTCCGGGCAGAGCGAAATTCAGTTGGTGGTACAGAAACCACAAAAGGTTGGAATTCACTGCAGTAATACATGAAGGTGTGGTTGACTGTGATGTCAGATGTATCCTGTTTCCTGTTCTTTATAAGTAGAGAGACATACAGACAGAGACAGACAGCAGTACACAGCCAGCTGTGGTGATATGATGTCACTGCTGAGGAGTTTGCTGTTGTTCTACTTCTCATTCAATGAATTGACCACAGCAGCAGGTAAGGCAAGCTGTTTCTTCCCAGCCAATCAAGGTTGATTCTGTATTACGTCCTCAGTATGGTACATATGTATCTTTGAATCTAACAACCATGGTTCCTCTTTCTTCCCTGTCTTTTCTTTAGAAGCCATTCTCTGGGTGAAGACAGGGGAGAAGTTTACCATGAAGTGCTCCACCACTCTAAAAGACCAGGAAGGAATGTACCTGTATGTTGGGCTGGACAGGGACAGGGAGGTGCTGTATTACTACCAGCGTGACTCCAAGCTGTCCCCCAGGAAACGCTACTGGGACAGAGTGAAGACTGAGGGACCTGTGGACCAACTGACCATCACCGTCAGTAACCTGACCATAGAGGACACAGGTGTCTACTGGTGTGTTTACACAAAATTCAATGAAACCACATATGAAAATGACATCAACCAAGGAAGAGGCTCCACTCTGGTCGTGGTGAATGGTAGATGTATATTTTACTCTTCTCATGAATGAACAGTCAATTTCACATGTAGAAAACATTTGTGTAATCTAGAATTCAGACTGGTGTTTCTCAGTCTTTGGTTCATGAACTGGCAGCGGTCCCTGCAGTGTTTCAGACCAATTTAGTCAACTCTCAAGTGTTAGTTTCAATCTAAACAACCAGAGCCTGCAGGTCTCGATACCAAAAAGTTGACAAAAATTGTCCTTCAGTGGCTTTTCTTTTGTACAATTCTGTCTCCGATAGTTATTTTGTGTGAGTGCCGCAGCATACTGATTAGATTTTCCCATCTGGTGATGTCTTCCATAGACGATGCCCTCCAGCTGCCATGCCCCACAGCTACTGCAGTAACACTGACCCCCTTTCACCCAGCCAAAAAGAAGCCGTGCCCATCCGGCGTGGAAAGCCATCAGATCATCATCATCGTCATCATCACCAGCATCTTGACCACCGTGATATGTGCCTTCATCTTCCTCGTCTGGTTCGCTCCACCGGTGAGTGTGCTGATGGTTGCCCAGGTGATGGGTCAATGACGTATATCTGTCAAAACATTGTCCTTTATTAACAAGTTGTCCTGTCCTAATAAACACGTTCAATGCATATTACCAGTACGCAGATCTACATTTTGTTCTAAACTCTCAAAACACAATGTCCTTTCAATGCCAGTCAATGTCTTCCAAGAATAATTAAAAAGTGGTTGAATTAGACAATTTAGTTGATTTCTTGTAGCGCATCAGAAGATATGAATGAAGCAACATTCCTTTTTCACAGGTGAAGAGGTGCTGTAACCAGGGAGGATACACACCACAGGTCTTTCCTGACTCGGTCTATGAAGACATGGCCCGGAATCACATTTATCCACCAGGCACACAGCAGGTAGAATCGTACCCCTATTCTGTGTCTACCAAAGGAGGAAGTAGGACCACTGTGTAGCTTCTTCAAATGCTTTCTCTGAATATTGCTTCTTTACTTCATCAGAATTGACAAACCTGTTCTGCTGTGTTTCACAGTTCTAGCCACAATGCAAGTCTTATTGGTAAATTGTTTGTGTGTGCGTCATACCATGCTTATGTGTGTGAATAAAATCTCTATATGGATAGTATTCATATTTCAACAAAAGAGGGAACATCCAGTGTTATATTCCAGTTCTATTCAACTATATTCTTACGGGGGCCAGATGTAAAAAAAAGTTCATTGCAGGGGGGCCGGACATTTTCCACATGCGTCCCACACACACCAGTAAAGCACTTTTCTTCTAATGAAATGTTGCTAAAAGTAGTTGGGGAAGAAGTGGAAAGTGCTCGATCAACGTGAGTTGAGGTGCAACCAAACAATGTGGTCCTCATTGAAAAGAAACCGGCTCAATGCTTTGCTCATCATTTGAACTATTGAAAGATTCTTTAAAGTAATTTGGTCATTTGAAAATCATCTGACAACTAAGCATCTCAGTAAATAACAGAAAGCAACCATAGTGCTTTTCATTTTGGCACTGAACGTCGGAATTTGTTGCCGATCTTTTGTGAATGTTCAGAATTGATCAGGGGGCTAAATTACTGAACGGTTCAGATCTGGCCCCCTGCCGCCAGTTGAATATCCTTGTTTTAGTCCATAAGGTGCACAGTTGATAGCGATGGAGGCCTCCCTATAACTTTTTTCAATAGATCAGGTAATAAGATTTATATTGCTGTTGTTTTAGTGTTTTTAGGTCACTGGACCACTCATCAAGCTGTTCCTGTGCATGTTGTCTGCACACAAAGTCAAAAGAGCTTCAATGTTAAAATGAGAACATTTTGTTAAGATTTTTATTATATTTTATCATAGGTACAAATATTTTAGCTGCCTAAACTTTCAGGTACATTAGGATATAAGTGATTTTTATAATTACATTTGAGTAATCTATTGTTTTAGTTGAGATAGCTAGTAGGTTAAACCATAATGGTCTGAGTACATTGTTTTCATGCTGGTACGGAGTAATGAGTGCGTCTTGTGGTTGGAAAAACTATTTTTACCAAGTGACGTAGTATTTGTTTTACACTATGAGTCACTGTTTTTTACTTATTTTTCAACTTCCTAACAGCTATTTTCACTTTAAATAAATGTAAATGTGTTTGTATTTTTTTTAAAGGAAGAAAAATATTCTCACCATTTTCCATTTTAATCAAAATATTGATACATCATTGAAAGTCATGTGATATTCCACTTGTGTATGTCATGTTTATGTTGTATTTGTGTATGTGTATCTGGCATGCATTGGTGATGTTCAGCTATATTGCGTACAGTATCAATCGAAGAAAAGTTAAGACAGGAAACCAGAGTATTTGTATCTGCTGATATTGAACCAATTAGATTCACTCTAATGTAATATGGCGGTCTATTTAGTTAACCAGGTAATGCACATCATTTCATGATTTCTGCTGCGCGCAAGCTATGCACTGGTGTTCTTGGTGACATGCTATGCTGTAACATGCGGTAGTCACCCTGCATGTCTGCTTTCTGATCACCCACCTGTTTGGGCACTGCTTTTGTTCCAGTCAGGGAGATTGGTATAGCATACCTGGCTCACTGTTTGTTATTATGTTATCATTATACATGCTCTGGCAGTGAGCTACCCCGAAGGAGCAGAGCCTAACGCCAAGAGTAACGTATTGACTGTATTGTAGTCTTTTCTAATCAATGGTTAAACAAATATGTGACGTTTCCGGTCTGAATCACTTTTAATGTCCAATTTACGTTTCAGTATACATGAGCAGCATCATTAAGTTGTTTTTGACACTACATTCTACAATCATATCCAAAATTATAACCATAAGTCAAGTACAATATAAATGCCAAACAGACCCATGTAAGCCAGACCTGTGTGCTGCTGGTGACAGCAGCATTTCTGATGTGGTGGCAGCAGACACACAACCATATCCAACATCCCAGGGAAACACAGTGCTTCCGTTTAACACGCCCACCATTTTCAAACACCAACCACAGTGAGTGAATACCTCAATTCCAAGGCCCTCCACAACAACCAAACACACACAGCATGACCTGCATGACATATGAATATGGAACATAGGCCGTATCCCTATTCTCACACTCTACGACTTTGTCTTTGTGTAAATCTCATTCTTAAATCAGAATGCGCAAGGTCTAAGTGGTACTCTCTTCTGATTTAAAAATGTCTTTAAAAAATGGTGCATGTTTTATAACAGCATAGTATGAAAATGCACATACAGAATGTTTATTTTCGGCAAAATTGAGTTTTTATTTTCGGGTTATTTAAATACAATGATATAATTGTCCATGGTGATATTACAGTTGGTGGTAGCAACTGGTAAAACAGTTATTTTCAATGGAGGCAGCTCAGTTGTCGTCCTCTCTGGAGATCCCAGAGGAACACGGTATGATCCTGCGGAAGCGGCTGAAGATCTTCCTAATGAAGTTATTTTGCTTCTTCGGCTATTTGCCTCCAGCTCCGTCCTCTATAAACAATGAAATACCGTTGAGTATTGCAACAATTTGCCATGTTGATGTAGATTGCCTAAATAAATGTTTTTGAAAACATGTCTGTTGTATGAGCTTTAATAGAGATGGGTTGTGTTGCCTTGAATATAGAACAACAGACCTGAGACCGTCGCTAACATAAGTTCTTGAGTTGCGGCCTTCAGCAGGCATTCAGTGTTCTGAAAACAGACAGACGAGAGCACTGTAAGAGTAGGAATAACGACAATCTTTACTGTAGCTGTTTCACAAAACATACCACAGACATCCAAAGAAAATAATTGTTGCTCATTTGTAATATAAATGTGTGATATGATATTACTTTGGACACAGTCGAGGGCCAGGTATAAATCATAGCCTCCTGTTTCTCCGACTCTTTGCAGGAGGAGGACATCTTTGTTACAGTTGTCTTCGCTGTTGGTGTTGCCCAGAGCGAGTTGCTCAGATTTAATCTCCAGGCACATTACTCCTTGGTGAATGGTGCCTAGTTGGTTGAGGTCTGCATTCTCCGTGGAATCCTTCTGCAAACAGACAGACATACCGCATAGAACTATTGGAACCTAGTAGCAGTTTTACAAAACATATCGAAGTCATGTCTACATTGTCAAGTTGTCCAAAATGATACACATAACCTGCAGGGTTGCTTGAAATTTCATTCAAAGACTATCATAATAATAGGCCTTTTCAGATGGCTCTTGTTTCTTACCTCAGTGTTCACCTCCTCGTTGGCAACCTATGGTGTCACCAGAAGATGCTTGTGAAGGCTGAGGAAATCTACCTCTGGCTTTCCAACAGCCATAAACTTCCAAGGGCTGCTTCTCCATCTCCGAGGGCTGATGCTCCTCAACCACCACAAGTTCCTCCATTTTGGTACCTAGGTCTGAGGTCTGGACCTCAATGAGGATGATTAATGATTCTAAAATGTTCCCCATCACTCGCTGATCAACAGGACCTCCTCGTGGTCAGACAGGCATTGGTCTGGAACCCGTATTGAGGTGTTCACTGCCACGAGATATTCCAAGTACCTCTCCAGGTTTGGAATATCAGCCACTCTGCTTTAGAGCATCAGGCTATCGGCAAACATCAGAAATGATGTTGGAGTCAACCTAATATCAACCTTTATCTACGTTGCTGGCAGAGGCATGGAACAGAGGGATGAAGAATGTAAGGCTCCTATTGAGCAGCCTGATGATCTGGGGAGTAGAAGCTCTTGGCCAGTCTTCTAGTTTATGCCATGATGCTGCTGTACTGCCTGCGTCTGAGTGAAGGAAGAGGGGAGAACAGGGCATGGCTCAGGTGGCTGTGGTCCCTGATCATCCTATTTGCCTTCCTGCGACACCTGGTGTTGTAGGTGTCCTGGAGGTCAGGCAGTGTGCGTTATGCCCCTGAAAAAGGGGAGAAATAATCACGAGAGTGATACGGTGTCATTTCCTCAATAATAACTTTTAGTGCAATCATTTTACAAAAGTAACACATTTTACAGAACAACAGATCTACAGGAAATAGATCGTTTTTAGGGTACAAGGCTTATGCAAGTCACAACAGTATACACTGTAATTCACTTAAACAGATACTAATTTCAATATAACTGTCAAGCACAAAGCTTTAACTCAGTAAACCATAACTCAATTTATCAACAGACAATAAAGTATTTGAAAAACCATTATGCAAATAACACTGCAAAATATCTTATTAACAACGCACATGTTCATTCACAATCGACATAAAATGGCAGCTACGGGTGGACACCAGAGCAATCGATCTTAGGCTCATAGATTAAGAGCATTTAGTAGATCACAGATTAACATTTTTACCCTTCCATTAGGCACCACAAAATAAAGTAATCAATATAACGTTTACACTTTCCTCTCACAATTCGTACCCTTTGTACGCTTGGCGGATTTGAACTTTTTAACACAATTATATGAATGTTATCAATCTCTATCCACTAATACTGAATGCATGATCTTTTTAACCTTAGATGTTTTAAGATCCTCACATACTATGAACTTACTAATACTTTTTAATGTATAACAGGCTATGAATATTTCATTTAACCTGTCACATGTGCACCCAATGGTGCGTTTGGCTAAGCGTACCACCCTCTGTAGCACCTTGCAGTCCATGACGATAGAGTTGTCGTACCAGACTGGGATGCAGCCCGACAGTATGCTCTCGAAGGTGCTCCTGTAGGACTCTGTGAGGGCCCTCGAGGACAGGCCAAATTTCTTCAGCATCCTGTGCTTTCTTCACCACGGTGTCTGTGTGGTTTGACCATTTCAGCTCCTTGGAGATGTGTACGCCGAGGAACTTTAAGTTCTTGACCATCTCCACGCGGTCCTGTTGATGAGGATGGGGGCTGTCCAGGCTAGTTCCTACGGAAGTCCACAATCAGCTTCTTTGATTTGTGACATTGATGGAGAGGTTGTTTACCAGGCACCATGCAGTCAGAGTGCCTACCTCCTCCCTGTAAGCCATCTCGTCGTTGTTGTCAGCAAACTTGATGAAGGAGTTGGAACTGTGTGAGGCCATACAAAGAATACAGAAGGAGCCTGAGGATGCACCCTTGTGGGGCCCCCGTTTTGAGAGTCAGTGTTGAGGAGGTAATGCTGCCTACCTTCACCATCTGTGTGCAGCCTGTCAAGGACCCAGTTGCATAGGAAGTTCAGACCCAGGGCTGTGAGCTTTGTGGTGAGCTTAGAGGGCACTATGGAATTGAAGGCTGTGGTGTAGTCAATGAACAGCATCCTCACATACAGTATGCATTCCTTTTGTCCGGATAGGACCGTAAACACTTAGAATTCCATTAATTCATTAACCAGCGAAGTGTGGCAACAAGCCTACAAATATATATATATATATATTTTTCAACATAAATGTTTATCTTTTGGGAGACATGGATTTTACAGAGTGGTGGGAACAGGACAAGGGAGGGGGCGACAATCCCCAAATAACAAGTAACAAGTATGAGACAACAACAAAGGAAGGGTTAAATGCTATCCTTCAGGAGTTTCATGGGAGTGTGAGGAATGCTCAGGGTGTAGCTTCACGGGTCTCCGTGCTGGTGTTGTGCCGAAATCCCCCCCTTCGTGTGAAAGCGCACCCACTCAAGTTTTCATTGATCTTGCTTGCAAGTTGAGATTTCTGCTCTTCAGTCCGTTGTCAGGTTAGTCTACATTTCAATGATCTTAGTAGCAGAAAGCATTTTTTTGTGTCCTTCAAGGCAGCTGTCAATGATCACATTAGGCTGCGTTTCATTTTATTTTTTTATGGTGGTTTGAACACAGGGGAGGAATTAGTAATGTCTGCAGTTTTCATTTTGGATACTTGTTTCAAGTGTATTAGTCTAAATAAATCTCATCACCAAAATTCGTCATCACTTATTTGACTAGTAGTTGTTCTGAAATGTTTATTGCTTGCCTACATTTTACTATGTTTAATATAACACACGTACATTAATTATTAATCGTCTTTGCCTGTCCTGACTTGAAGTTTGTTCTATAGAAAGTATTTGACTCTGATGTGGGCCACAGAAATGATTTGATTCTCATAACAAAATTAAAGAAATTAGAAATTGGTGTGGGTGTGGGGATATCGGCAAAGCAATTTTCTTACTTGCCGAAATTTGTGGCTAGATATAGAGTCAAATATTTTTTTGATGAAACAATGTCATTAATATTTGTATAATATGTTTGGCAACTGTTTTATAAAAGCAATAAGGCCCTAGAACCTGGGGACTATCATGTGATAACTCCCTCCCAGTTATCACAGGATAATCCCTTTACCATCATCCAATGTTCCACCACGACTAGGCATCACCATGGTAGAAGAAGAATAATGGACCCCAAAAAATACAACAGGTTTCACCAGCGTCGCTGCTGAACCCCTAACAAGAACAACGATAGACATTGTTAAGTGAAGTCAACCAAGTCCTCTCTGGTATGTCTGGAGTAGATGGCAGCAGGATCAAGATGATGATCCTACATGACCAAAAGTATCGTCAAACATCTCATTCCAAAATCATGGGTATTAATATAGAGTTGGTCCCCCTTTTGCTGCTATAACAGCCTTCACTCTTCTGGGAAGGCTTTCCACAAAATGTTGGAACATTGCTGTGGGGGCTTGCGTCCATTTAGCCACAAGAGCATTAGTGAGGTTGGGCACTGATGTTGGACAATTTGGCCTGGCTCGCAGTTGGCGTTCCAATTCATCGCAAATGTGTTCAATGGGGTTGAGGTCAGGGCTCTTCCCCAAACTGTTGCCACAAAGTTGGAACAATAGAATCATCTAGAATGCCATAGCGTTAAGATTTCCCTTTTTTAAATGTTATTTCACCTTTATTTAACCAGGTCGGCTAGTGGAGAACAAGCTCTTATTTACAACTGCGACCTGGCCAAGATAAAGCAAAGCAGTGCAACACAAACAACAACACAGAGTTGTACATGGAATAAACAAACATACTGCCAATAATACAATAGACAAAATCTATATACAGTGTGTGCAAAGGTAAGGTAATAAATAGGCCATAGTGACGAAATAATTACAATATAGCAATTAAACACTGGAGTGATAGATGTGCAGAAGATGAGTGTGCAAGTAGAGATACTGGGGTGCAAATGAGCAAAATAAATAACAGTATGGGATGAGGTAGTTGGATGGGCTATTTACAGATGGGCTATGTACAGGTGCAGTGATCTGTGAGCTGTTCTGACAGCTGGTGCTTAAAGCTAGTGAGGTAGATAATAGTCTCCAGCTTCAGTGATTGTTGCAGTTCGTTCCAGTCATTGGCAGCAGAGAACTGGAAGGAAAGGCGGCCGAAGGAGGAACTGGCTTTGGGGATGACCAGTGAAAAATACCTGCTAGAGCACGTGCTACAGGTGGGTGCTGCTATGCTGACCAGTGAGCTGAGATAAGGCGGGGCTAGCAAAAACTTATAGATGACATGGAGCCAGTGGGTTTGGCGATGGATATGAAGCGAGGGCCAGCCAACGAGAGCGTACAGGTCACAGTGGTGGGTAGTATATGGGGCTTTGGTGGTGACAAAACAGATGGCACTGTGATAGACTGCATCCAATTTGCTGAGTACAGTGTTGGAGGCTATTTTGTAAATTACATCACCGAAATCAAGGATCAGTAGGATAGTTAGTTTTACGAGAGTATGTTTGGCAGCATGTGTGAAGGATGCTTTGTTGCGAAATAGGAAGCCGGTTCTAGATTTAATTTTGGATTGGAGATGCTTAAAGTGAGTCTGGAAGGAGAGTTTACAGTCAGCCAGACACCTAGGTATTTGTAGTTTTCCACATATTCTAAGTCAGAACCGTCCAGAGTAGTGATGCTGGACGGGGGGTAACGATTGGTTGAAGAGCATGCATTTAGTTTTGCTTGCATTTAAGAGCAGTTGGAGGCCACAGAAGAAGAGTTGTATGGCATTGAAGCTCTTCTGGAGGTTAGTTAACACAGTGTCCAAAGAAGGGCCAGAAGTATACAGAATGGTGTTGTCTGCGTAGAGGTGGATCAGAGAATCACCAGCAGCAAGAGTGACATCATTGATGTATACAGAGAAAAGTCGGCCCGAGGATTGAACCCTGTGGCACACTCATAGAGACTGCCAGAGGTCCGGACAACAGGCCCTCCGATTTGACACACTGAACTCTGTCTGAGAAGTAGTTGGTGTACAGGCGAGGCAGTCATTTGAGAAACCAAGGCTGTTGAGTCTGCCGATAAGAATGTGATGATTGACAAAGTCGAAAGCCTTGGCCAGGTCAATGAATACAGCTGCACAGTATTGGAACTAAGGGGCCTAGCCCGAACCATGAAAAACAGCCCCAGACCATTATTCCTCCTCCACCCACTACGCATTGGAGCAGGTAGCATTGGCTTGGCAGATGGTTATTTTCGTATTGTGTGCTGCTGCTCGTCCATGAAGTTCCCGACGAACAGTTGTTTTGCTGACATTGTTTCCAGAAGCAGTTTGGAGCTCCGTATTGAGAATTGCAACAGAGGAAATACTTTTTATGTGCTACGCGCTTCAATACACGGCGATTCCGTTTTGTGCGTTTGTGTGACCTACCACTTCGCTCACAAAAGTTTCCACTTCACAATAACAGCACTTAAAGTTGACCGGGGCAGCTCTATCAGAACAGAAATTTGACAAACTGACTTGTTGGAAAAGTGGAATCCTATGACAGTGCCACGTTAAGTCACTGAGCTCTACAGTAAGGCCATTCTACTGCCAATGTTTGTCTATGGAGACTGCATGGCTGTGTGCTCGATTTTATACACCTGTCAGCAACAGATATGGCTGAAATAGCCAAATACACTCATTTGAAAGGGTGTCCACATACTTTGTATTTATACAGTGCATTCTGAACGTATTCAGACCCATTGACGTTTTCAACATTTCGTTACGTTACACCCTTATTCTAAAATGTATTAAATTATTTTTCCCTCATCAATCTAAACAGTTCTCCATAATGACAAAACTAAAACAGGTTTTTATAAATTTTTGCAAATGTATCAAAGATAAAAAACTGAAATATCACATTTGCATAAGTATTCAGACCCTTTACTCAGTACTCGAGTCTTCTTGGGTATATGACGCTACAAGCAGGGCACACCTGTATTTGGGGAGTTTCTCCCATTCTTCTCTGCAGATCAAATCAAAATCAAATTGATTTATATAGCCCTTCGTACATCAGCTGATATCTCAAAGTGCTGTACAGAAACCCAGCCTAAAACCCCAAACAGCAAGCAATGCAGGTGTAGAAGCACGGTGGCTAGGAAAAACTCCCTAGAAAGGCCAAAACCTAAGAAGAAACCTAGAGAGAAACCAGGCTATGTGGGGTGGCCAGTCCTCGTCTGGCTGTGCCGGGTGGGGATTATAACAGAACATGGCCAAGATGTTCAAATGTTCATAAATGACCAGCATAGTCAAATAATAATCATAATCATAATAATCACAAGCAGAACAGTTGAAACTGGAGCAGCAGCACGGCCAGGTGGACTGGGGACAGCAAGGAGTCATCATGCCAGGTAGTCCTGAGGCACGGTCCTAGGGCTCAGGTCCTCCGAGAGAGAGAAAGAAAGAGAGAAAGAGAGAATTAGAGAGCATACTTAAATTCACACAGGACACCGGATAGGACAGGAGAAGTACTCCAGATATAACAAACTGATTCTAGCCCCCCGACACAAACTACTGCAGCATAAATACTGGAGGCTGAGACAGGAGGGGTCAGGAGACACTGTGGCCCCATCCGATGACACCCCCGGACAGGGACAAACAGGAAGGATAGATCAGATCATCTCATGCTCTGTCAAGTTGGATGGGCAGCGTTGCTGCACAGCTATTTTTTGGTCTCTCCAGAGATGTTCGATCGGGTTCAAGTCTGGGCTCTGGTTGGGTCACTCAAGGACATTCAGAGACTTGTCCCGAAGCCACTCCTGAGTTGTCTTGGCTGTGTGCTTAGGGTCATTGGTTTGTTGGAAGGTGTACCTTCACCCCAGTCTATGGTCCTGAGCGTTCTGGAGCAAGTTTTCATCAAGGATATCTCTGTACTTTGCTCTGTTCATCTTTTCTTCGATCCTGACTAGTCTCCCAGTCCCTGCCACTGAAAAACATCCCCACAGCATTATACTGCCACCACCTTGATTCAAAGTAGGGATGGTGCCAGGTTTCCTCCAGACGTGACGTTTGGCATTCAGGCCAAAGAGTTCAATATTGGTGTCATCAGACCAGAGAATCTTGTTTCTCAGGACCTTAGAGTCTTTAGGGGCCTTTCGGCAAACTCAGAGCGGGCTGTCATTTGTCTTTTACTGAAAAGTGACTTCTGGCACTCTACCATAAAGGCCTGATGGGTGGAGTTCTGCAGAGATGGATGTCCATCTGGAAGGTTCTCACATCTCCACAGAGGAACTCTAGAGCTCTGTCAGAGTGACCATCGGGTTCTTGGTCACATTCCTGACCAAGGCCCTTCTGACCATTGCTCAATTTTGGCAGGGCAGCCAGCTCTAGGAAAAGTCTTGGTGGTTTCAAACTTCTTCCATTTAAGAATGATGGAGGTACTGTGTTCTTGGGGGCCTTCAATGCTGCAGAATATTTGAAAATCCTGTCTCTGAGCTCTACAGACAATTCCTTCAACCTCATGGCTTGGTTTTTTGCTCTGACATGCACTGTCAACTCTGGGACCTTATATAGACAGGTGTGTTCCTTTCCAAATCATGTCCAATTGCTTGAATTTACCACAGGTAGACTCCAATCAAGATGATCAATGGAAACAGGATGCACCTGAGCTCAATTTTGAGTCTCATAGCAAAGGGTCTGACTACTTATGTAAATAAGTAATTATCCATTTTAGAATAAGGCTGTAATATAACAAAATATGGAAAAAGTCAAGGGGTCTGAATACTTTCCAAAGGAACTATATATATATGTGTGTGTGTGTGTGTTTGTATATATATATATATATATATATATATATATATATATATATATATATATATATATATATATATATATATACACACACACTGCTCAAAAAAATAAAGGGAACACTTAAACAACACAATGTAACTCCAAGTCAATCACACTTCTGTGAAATCAAACTGTCCACTTAGGAAGCAACACTGATTGACAATACATTTCACATGCTGTTGTGCAAATGGAATAGACAATTAGCAAGACACCCCCAATAAAGGAGTGGTTCTGCAGGTGGTGACCACAGACCACTTCTCAGTTCCTATGCTTCCTGGCTGATGTTTTGGTCACTTTTGAATGCTGGTGGTGCTTTCACTCTAGTGGTAGCATGAGACAGAGTCTACAACCCACACAAGTGGCTCAGGGAGCTCATCCAGGATGGCACATCAATGCGAGCTGTGGCAAGAAGGTTTGCTGTGTCTGTCAGCGTAGTGTCCAGAGCATGGAGGCGCTACCAGGAGACAGGCCAGTACTACAGGAGACGTGGAGGAGGCCGTAGGAGGGCAACAACCCAGCTGCAGGACCGCTACCTCCGCCTTTGTGCAAGGAGGAGCAGGAGGAGCACTGCCAGAGCCCTGCAAAATGACCTCCAGCAGGCCACAAATGTGCATGTGTCTGCTCAAACGGTCAGAAACAGACTCCATGAGGGTGGTAATCAGGGCCCGACGTCCACAGGTGGGGGCTGAGCTTACAGCCCAACACCGTGCAGGATGTTTGGCATTTGCCAGAGAACACCAAGATTGGTAAATTCGCCACTGACGCCCTGTGCTCTTCACAGATGAAAGCAGGTTCATACTGAGCACATGTGACAGAGTCTGGAGACGCCGTGGAGAATGTTCTGCTGCCTGCAACATCCTCCAGCATGGTTTGGCGGTGGGTCAGTCATGGTGTGGGGTGGCATTTCTTTGTGATGCCGCACAGCCCTCCATGTGCTCGCCAGAGGTAGCCTGACTGCAATTAGGTACCGAGATGAGATCCTCAGACCCCTTGTGAGACAATATGCTGGTGCGGTTGGCCCTGGGTTCCTCCTAATGCAAGACGATGCTAGACCTCATGTGGCTGGAGTGTGTCAGCAGTTCCTGCAAGAGGAAGGCATTGATGCTATGGACTGGCCCGCCTGTTCCCCAGACCTGAATCCAATTGAGCACATCTGGGACATCATGTCTCGCTCCATCCACCAACGTCACGTTGCACCACAGACTGTCCAGGAGTTGGCGGATACTTTAGTCCAGGACAGGCAGGAGATCCCTCAGGAGACCATCCGCCACCTCATCAGGAGCATGCCCAGACGTTGTAGGGAGGTCATACAGGCACGTGGAGGCCACACACACTACTGGGCCTCATTTTGACTTGTTTTAAGGACATTACATCAAAGTTGGATCAGCCTGTAGTATTTACATTTACATTTAAGTCATTTAGCAGACGCTCTTATCCAGAGCGACTTACAAATTGGTGCGTTCACCTTAAGACATCCAGTGGAACAGCCACTTTACAATAGTGCATCTAAATCTTTTAAGGGGGGGGGGGGTGAGAAGGATTACTTTATCCATTTTTATTTTCATTTATTTACTCTTCAACTATGACAGACAAAAGAGAACAAAAAAATCACATTGTAGGATTTTTAATGAATTTATTTGCAAATCATGGTGGAAAATAAGTATTTGGCCACCTACAAACAAGCAAGATTTCTGGCTCTCACAGACCTGTAACTTCTTTAAGAGGCTCCTCTGTCCTCCACTCGTTACCTGTATTAATGGCACCTGGTTGAACTTGTTATCAGTATAAAAGACACCTGTCCACAACCTCAAACAGTCACACTCCAAACTCCCTCCACTATGGCAAAGACCAAAGAGCTGTCAAAGGACACCAGAAACAAAATTGTAGACCTGCACCAGGCTGGGAAGACTGAATCTGCAATAGGTAAGCAGCTTGGTTTGAAGAAATCAGGAGACCATCCGCCACCTCATCAGGAGCAAGCCCAGGCGTTGTTGGGAGGTCATACAGGCACGTGGAGGCCACACACACTACTGAGTCTCATTTTGACTTGTTTTAAGGACATTACATCAAAGTTGGATCAGCCTGTAGTATGGTTTTCCACTTTAATTTTGAGTGTGACTCCAAATCCAGACCTCCATGGGTTGATACATTTGATTTCCATTGATAATTTTTGTGTGATTTTGTTGTCAGCACATTCAACTATGTAAAGAAAAAAGTATTTAATAAGAATATTTCATTCATTCAGTTCTAGGATGTGTTATTTTAGTGTTCCCTTTATTTATTTGAGCAGTGTATATTTGCATTCAAGTTGAGCTTCATCACTCAAGCTTGTAAACATCTTTGGTGAAATCAAGATTAAACTGAGGCCTACATTTTGCAATGTACAACTTATTATAATTATTTTCTGACCCCACTAACATTTATCTCCGACAAACATCGCCCTGCAGCTGAGTCTATTTGCCTACCCCTGACGTATGTGTTAATACAGTCAAAGTATGTTTATATCAACTGTGTGAAAAGTGTGGTGAAGCAGCCCTGTCTTTTGTGAGACTATACCTCTCTATTCTTAGCTGTTGTTTTCCTGTTAATTCTGTTGTCTTGCAAATATGGCCTGTAAACCTTTTCTTATTCTAGGTTGAAGATACCCATTAACTTCAACCTATATGTAAATAGTGAGAAACTTAAAAGGCAGGTTTGCTATTTAGAATGCACTGGGTAAGGTAGGAGGAGATACTTGGATCAGGTGTTCCATCCGGTAAGAGGACAGGAAAGATGGGGCAGGAATCCAGTTAGAGAGTTTGTGCTCCCATTTCCTTTCCACTTTCAAGGCATAGAAGAAAAATTATACAAATATTTCTCATTCCTCTGAATATACAGTACACCTGCACAAAAACACAGTACTTATGAACTCATTTATCTATTCATAACTAGAAAGACATCAAATCTACATATTAACCGACAGCAAGTCTCTCTCTCAACCCTGAAAACATATGCAGCTGAGTGAAACTAACACCTAAGATGTTTTGGAGAGATTGTGGTTTGCCTTACTGACAAAGAGACAGCAAATAGAGCAAGCAGCTAGAAAATGACAGGTTGTAGAATATCAGATCCAGAGTAACCAAGGGAGGTGATAGGTGGGAATGGACCTGTGGTTGCAGAAAAGCAATACTTGAATTTATTGCAGAGTTCAGGATACTTGAAAAACAGTTGTCTGTAGCAGTAACATTCAGGATACAAAAACACACAAGAATGGCAGCGAGACTAAAGGTCAGCCCCTCAACAGGGTTCCTATTACAGCTAAGACTATGCCTAAATCATTCCATGGAAGGCCTAGTGTCTGCAGGTTTTTTTAAACTTTCAGTTTAAACCTAGAGTACCAGGTGAGGGAAGTTATTTACTAATTAGTGAACTTAATTCATCAAGTTAAGAGAGGAGCAAAAACCCACAGATACTCAGCCTTCTACAGAATAAGTTTGACAGGTGATCTAGTCAAGGGGGGGTGGTCCCAAACTCAACCCTGGGATTCCCCACAGGATCGGCAAGGCAATACTATGAAACACAAATTCACTTAATTACATTAATTTGTATAAATTACCATAATTAGTCATGTAGACTTTAGTTTTAAAGACATAGAGCTGCATCAAGTAGAACATGATTAGAACTACTCCTCAGAGACTGAAAGCATGCGTGAGCTGCTTGCTAATTACCCAGCTCACCACACCTGGTTTCAACCTGAGCATTCAACTTGGTGGCAAACAATTAAGGTCAGGCACACCTAAAACGGCAGCTAGCTATGCATGGCAATGGACTAGTTCACTTTTATCCAAACCACACATGTATATACTTTCAAGCATTTTAGATCATATTAACTTCATGAAATGCCTTTTAAAATGGTGATGAGGCCAGGCTAAGGCTGCCTCATCACACAGGTATAAGATGTGTTTAAAGTTTACAGTGATAGATGCTCTGCTGTGGCCTCTCCCTTGTAAACCAGAAAAGATGGGACCAGACAGTACCAGAAACTGTAGTTGATAAATGCATGTTCACTAGAGGGCAGCAAAACCATGATAATGTAGGCCTATACGGGGTATGAGGAGATGCCATTTGCTTTGTTCGAGAGCATCAAATCCATGATGCATTGTGGGGAAATGGTGACTGACTGACTGATCTGCAAATATTGATGAGTAGTTATTTAAGATGCAAGGTGATTTGTAGATCAGTCCTTCGGCAGTCGCCAACAATGTCGAACAAGCCCAATGGTCGCATTCCCCCGCTCTGACGTTACTTGCATTAACCAATGGTTGAATGCCTCGTCATCAACTTACAACTTGCTAACAGAAGCCTACACAATGGGCACACACTGGTTGAATCAACGTTGTTCCATGTTATTTCAATGAAATGACGTTGGACCAAAGTTGAATAGACGTCTGTACCCAGTGGGTATTTTGTCACAGCCTGGTGAGGGGAGCTATAGGAGGACAGGCTCACTGTAATGCCTGGAATGGTATCAAACACAAACATATGGAAACCACGTTTGACTCTGTTCCATAAACTCATTCCAGCCACTAAAATGAGCCCGTCCTCCTATTACTCCGTCCACCAGCCTCCTCTGCAGACCAAGTATGGGCAGCCTGGATCAAAATGTTGTTGTTTTAAAAGGTCAGAGTTGGAACTAACCATTTTAAATGAATAAGTACTGTATTTCATCAAGGTAAGTGTTTCATTTAGGCTTCACAAGAGGAGCCCAAATAATGTCTTAACCTAGAGTTCGTGTGGGTTTAGCCCTTATCATTACACCAATTAAATTGCACTAGATTGGGTCATTGGACGTCCCCTTTAGCCTTGTCAGGGAAATGCCCCGACTCTTAGACGCTGCCCAAAAGCTCTATCTAAACACAAATATGCCTCGCACGCAAAACAGGTTTGGAAACATTTGTAACTTAACTTTAATATGAATGACAACATTTTTCAAACACAAAAGATACACTTACTGTATACATGACACAGTATAGCAAAGTTGCAGCCAGCTGTGTTTTGATTAACACCTGCTTCTGACCGGAAATGTGGAATGGAAGGGTCCAATGGAAATGTGAGTGCAGGGTGAGAGGATGTGTCATTCCATGGCTGAAGGCTGCTACAGCTGGGTGCAACTTTCTAAACTGCTTACAGTAAGAGTATCTTATATTCTTACTCACTGGTATAAAAGTTCAGTTCCAAACGTTTCCAAAACAGTATTGCAAGCTAGGATTATGAACGTTTCTAAACGTTAAAACAGATTGTTGGGATTGTAGTTCACATAGAGCAAACTGTGGTCCATACCTTCAGCTGACAACCCAAAAGGAAAGATAAGGCTCAGACAATAGGAGCTCACTTGCCTATTTCAAGTGAAATGTGAAACTTAAGCTATAAGTATAAAATATTAAGCGAGTGACTAATCTCATCCATATTAAATTCTCATTTTTCATGTGCTATAATAAAAAGTTTGGAGCTAAAGTTTTTGTCAGTGGCCTAAAGAAATTATGACACATTGCATTTGGGGGGAAATCAATTTCAGCGAGACAAAGGCCAACATTTTTAGGTCTATGCCCTCACTGAATTAGTTTCATTATTGCTACAACTTTACTGAACAAACGCAACATGTAAACGCAACATGTAAATTGTTCGTCCCATGTTTCATGAGCTGAAATAAAATACACCAGAATTGTTCCATACCCTCAATAAGCTTATTTATCTAAAATGTTGTGTACAAATTTGTTTACATCTCTGTTAGTGAACATTTCTCCTTTGCCAAGATAATCCATCCATCTGACAGGTGTGGCATATAAAGGAGCTGATTAAACAGCATGATCATTACACAGGTGCACCTTGTGCGGGAGACAATAAAAGGTCACTAAAGTGCAGTTTTGTCACAAAACAATGCCACAGATGTCTCTAGTTTTGAGGTAGCATGCCATCGGCATTCTGACTACAGGAATGTCCACCAGAGATGTTGCCAGAGAAATAATGTTCATTTCTCCACAATAAGCCACCTCCAAAGACATTTTTGAGAATTTGGCACTACTTACAACTGGCATCACAACCGCAGACCACGTGTACCCAAGCCAGCCCAGGAACTCCACATCCGGCTTCTTCACCTGTGGGATCGTCTGAGACCAGCCCCCGACCAGCCACTGAGACTAGCCACCCGAAACCCATTCTAATTGGCTGGGCCTGGATCCCAATTTGGTGGGCCTATGCCCTCCTGGCCCACCCATGGCTGCACCCCTGCCCAGTCATCTGAAATCTATAGATTAGGGCATAATTAAACTTTTTCAATTCACTGATTCCCTAATATTACATGTAACAGTGAAATTGTGGAATGTTGCATTTATATTTTTAGAAACATTTTGCTGCTATAACAACCTCGACTCTTCTGGGAAGGCTTTCCACTAGATGTTGTAAAAATGCTATGGGGACTTGCTTCCGTTTAGCCACAAGAGCATTGGTGAAGTCAGGCACCTGTATTTGGGGAGTTTCTCCCATTAATCTCTGCAGATCCTGGGACGGCAGGGTAGCCTAGTGGTTAGAGCATTGGACCAGTAACCGGAAGGTTGCAAGTTCAAATCCCCAAGCTGACAAGGTACAAATCTGTCGTTCTGCCCCTTAACAGGCAGTTAACCTGTTCCTAGGCCGTCATTGAAAATAAGAATGTGTTCTTAACTGACTTGCCTAGTTAAATAAAGAAAATAGAAAAATAAATAAAATGCTCAGCCAGGTTGGATGGGGAGCATTGCTGCACAGCTATTGTCTGGTCTCTCCAGAGATTTTCGTTCAGGTTCAAGTCCGGGCTCTGGCTGGGCCACTCAAGGATATTCAGAGACTTGTTTCGAAGCCACTCCTGTTTTGGGTCATTGTCCTGTTGGAAGGTGCACTGTCGCCCCAGTCTAAGTTCCTGAGCACTCTGGAACAAGTTTTCATCAAGGATCTCTCGGTACTTTGCTCTGTTCATCTTTGCCTCAATCCAGACTAGTCTCCCAGTCCCTGCCACTGAAAAACATCCCCAAGGCATGATGCTGTCACCACCTTGCTTCACTGTAGGGACGGTGCCAATTTTTCTCCAGATGTAACGCTCGGCATTCAGGCCAAAGAGTTTAATATTGGTTTCATCAGACCAGAGAATCTTGTTTCTCAGGATCTGGGAGTCTCAAGGTGCCTTTTGGCAAACTCCAAGCAGGCGGTCATGTGCCTTTAACTGAGGAGTGGCTTCCGTCTGGCCACTACCATAAAGGCCTGATGGGTGGATTGCTGCAGAGATGGTTGTCCTTCTGGAAGGTTCTCCCATCTCCACAGAGGAACTCTAAAGCTCTGTCAGAGTGACCATCGGGTTCTTGGTCACTTCCCTGACCAAGGCCCTCCTCCCTCAATTGCTCAGTTTGGCCGGGCGGCCAGCTCTAGGAAAAGTCTTGGTGGTTTCAAACGTCTTCCATCTAAGAATGATGGAGGCCACTGTGTTCTTGGGGAACTTCAATGCTGCTGACATTGTTTGGTAGCCTTCCCCAGATCTGTGCCTCGACACAATCCTGTCTCAAAGCTTTACAGACAATTCCTTCGACCTCATGGCTTGGTTTTTGCTCTGACATGCACTGCCAACTATGGTTTGACAGTGCTCCAATCAAGTTGTAGAAACATCTCAAGGATGATCAATGGAAACAGGATGCACCTGAGCTCAATTTTTAGTTTCATAGCAAAGGTTCTGAATACTTATGTAAATAAGGTATCTGTTTTTTTATTTTTAATACATTTGCAAAAATCCTTGTTTTGCTTTGTCATTATAGGGCATTATGTATAGATTGCTGAGGATAATTTATTTAATCAATTTTAGAATAAGGCTGTAATGTAACAAAATGTGGAAAAAGTCCAAGCTAAACAGCGTAACCAAAGATTACCTCTTCATCCGCTCTACAACAAACTGCTATGGAGCAAATTGTAAAATGGTGTTCAACCCTGAGCTGAGAGTAAATGATAGCCTTTCTACCTTAGCTCCTAAACCATTCCCATATCGATTAACCAACTTTACTTTGTTAATTAGACCAGGCAATACTATGAAAAACAAATTCAGTTAATTACATTCATTTGTTAAAATTACCATAATTAGTCAAGTAGGCTTTACTTTAAAAGACATAGAACTACATCAAGTAGAACATGATTAGAACTACTCCTCAGAGACTGAAAGCATGTGAGCTGCTTGCTAATTACATAGCTCACCAAACCTGGCTTCAACCTGAGCATTCAACTTGGTAGCAAACAATTAAGGTCAGGCACACCTAAAACGGCAGCTAGCTATGCATAGCAATGGACTAGTTCACTTTATCCAAACCACACATGTATATACTTTCAAGCATTTTAGATATTAACTTAATGAAATACCTTTTAAAATGGTGATGAGGTCAGGCTAATGCTGCCTCATCACACAGGTATAAGATGTGTTTAAAGTTTACAGTGATAGATGCTCTGCTGTGGCCTCTCCCTTGTAAACCAGAAAAGACGTGACGGTCATTTTTCAGACAGTACCAGAAACTGTAGTTGTTAAAGGTATGCTCACTAGAGGGAAGCAAAACCATGATAATGTTTTGGGGTATGAGGGGGTATGAGGGGATGGCACTTGCCATGTTTGAGAGCATTAAATCCATGATGCATTGTGGGTAAATGGTGACTGACTGGTCTACAAACATTTATGAGTAGTTATTTTTGATGCAAGGTGAACAAGCCCAATGGTCGCATTCCCCTGCACAGACAGTTGCTTGCATTAACCACTGGTTGTGTGCCTTGCCATCGACTGACAAATTGCTACAACATATGGTTAGTTGATACTTAAAAAACCTATCCAGGCATTGTAAGATCTGTCAGGCGTCAGAAATGTCTAAGCATAGGAACCCAGAATTGTCTATGCATTCAATGGGCTCATTTGGTATTCACGTTTGCTGTGAGAAAAATGTCTAAAAACAACAGACCTCCATAAATGTGGTTACAGCTTGTAAACTAAAATGCCCGTTAGTAGGCCAACAGAAGCCTACCCACTGGGCACACACTGGTTGAATCAACAATGTTTCAACGTCATTTCAATGAAATGACGTGCAGTAATATTGAGTATACGAAAACGTACATAAATGACAGCGAGTCTAACGTTCAGCCCCTCAACAGGGTTCCTATTGCAGCTAAGACTATGCCTAAATCATTCCATGGAGGGCCTAGTGTCTGCAGGTTATTTTAAAACTTTCTGTTTAGACCTAGACTACCAGGTGAAGAAAGTTCTTTACTAATTAGTGAACTTAATTCATCAAGTGAAGAGAGGAGCGAAACCCACAGATACTCAGCCTTCTGTGGAAGGAGTTTGACACGTGATCTAGTCAAGGGGGGTCCAAAACTCAAGCCTGGGTCCCCCCCACACACAGTGAGTATTTTGTAAGCCTTTGTTTTAAACAATCGGCAGCTGTTTTACGTTTACAATCAGCAGCTTAATCAATTTTGATTGGCTGCACGAGGCCTATATGGCATTTTGTTTTTGCACATTGAAGAGGCAGATAGGTCAATATCATTCATATAAAAAACTACCAGAGGTGGCTGGTGGGAGGAGCTATAGGAGGACGGCCTCATTGTAATGCCTGGAATGGAATAATGGAATGGTATCAAACACAAACATATGGAAACCACGTTTGACTTCGTTCCATTAACTCCATTCCAGCCACTAAAATGAGCCCGTCCTCCTATTACTCCTTCCACCAGCCTCCTCTGCAGACCAAGTATGGGCATACTGGATCAAAATGTTGTTGTTTTAAAAGGTCAGAGTTGGAACTAACCATTTTAAATGAATAAGTACTGTATTTCATCAAGGTAAGTGTTTCATTTAGGCTTCACAAGAGGAGCCCAAATAATGTCTTAACCTAGAGTTCGTGTGGGTTTAGCCCTTATCATTACACCGATTCAATTGCACTAGATTTGGGTCATTGGACGTCCCCTTTAGCCTTGTCAGGGAAATGCCCCGACTCTTAGACGCTGCCCAAATCCTCTATCTAATCGCAAATATGCCTCGCACGCAAAACAGGTTTGGAAACATTTGTAACTTAACTTTAATATGAATGACAACATTTTTCAAACACAAAAGATACACTTACTGTATACATGTTTTATTTATTTATTTATTTATTTTATTTCACCTTTATTTAACCAGGTAAGCAAGTTGAGAACAAGTATACATGACACAGTATAGCAAAGTTGCAGCCAGCTGTGTTTTGATTAACACCTGCTTCTGACCGGAAATGTGGAATGGAAGGGTCCAATGGAAATGTGAGTGCAGGGTGAGAGGATGTGTCATTCCATGGCTGAAGGCTGCTACAGCTGGGTGCAACTTTCTAAACTGCTTACAGTAAGAGTATCTTATATTCTTACTCACTGGTATAAAAGTTCAGTTCCAAACGTTTCCAAAACAGTATTGCGAGCTAGGATTATGAACGTTTCTAAACGTTAAAACAGATTGTTGGGATTGTAGTTCACATAGAGCAAACTGTGGTCCATACCTTCAGCTGACAATCCAAAAGGCTATAGTTTTGGATTGAACAAAAATATAAACGCAACCTGTAAAGCATTGGTCCCATGTTTCATGAGCTGAAATAAAGTATCTCAGAATTGTTCCATATGCACAAAAAGCTTATTTATCTCAAATAAAACGTCCCTGTTAGTGAATATTTCTCCTTTGTCCCAAAAATGTAATAAAATCATCCACCTGACAGGTGTGGCAAATCAAGAAGCTGATTTAAACAGCATGATCATTACACAGGTACACATTGTGCTGGGGACAATAAAAGGACACTAAAATATGCAGTTTTGTCACACAACAATCCCACAGATATCTGAAGTTTTGAGGGAGCGTATTGGAGGTGGCTTATGGTAGAGACATGAATATTCAATTCAATTATTCAAATGCAATTGGCATGCTGACTGCAAGAATGTCCACCAGAGCTGTTTCCAGAGAATTGAATATTCATGTCTCTACCATAAGCCACCTCCAATGTTGTTTTAGAGAATTTGGCAGTAAATCCAACCAGCCTCACAACCGCAACCCACGTGTAACCAATTCAGCCCAGGACCTCCATATCCGGGTAGACCACGTGTAACCAATTCAGCCCAGGACCTCCAGATCCGGGTAGACCACGTGTAACCAATTCAGCCCAGGACCTCCAGATCCGGGTAGACCACGTGTAACCAATTCAGCCCAGGACCTCCAGATCCGGGTAGACCACGTGTAACCAATTCAGCCCAGGACCTCCAGATCCGGGTAGACCACGTGTAACCAATTCAGCCCAGGACCTCCATATCCGGGTAGACCACGTGTAACCAATTCAGCCCAGGACCTCCAGATCCGGGTAGACCACGTGTAACCAATTCAGCCCAGGACCTCCAGATCCGGCTTCTTCACCTGTGGGATCATCTGAGACCAGCCACCCAGACAGCTGATGAAACACAGGAATATTTCTGTCTGTAATAAGGCCCCTTTGTGGGGTAAAACCCATTCTGATTGACTGTGCCTGGCTCCCAATTTAGTGGGCCTATGCCCTCCAGGCCCACCCATGGCTGTGCTCCTGCCCAGTCATGTGAAATCCGTAGATTACGGCCCTATTCATTTATTTTAATTGTCTGATTTCCTTATATGAACTCTAACTCAGTAAAATTGTTGCATGTAGCCTTAATATTTTTTTCAGTAATAGAAACATCTGAGTCATTAATATTTATACGGCTAAATTGGGTGTTTGTGACATTTTACACCACAATAAAATGCAATGGATGTGTTCTAATTTACGAATAGAACCTCCTCAATCTTCCATGTAATGGTCAGTAGAGCGACATTTTGTGGACGCCAATGAGCTCAAACAAATGTATTCCGTACGTCAAGAACCTATGACGTCGTCTCTGCGACCTCTCTCTCTTCACATGGATTGATTGAATACGCACGGATGATGTCATGCATAGAAAGCCGAACACTAAAATAACAGCATGTTCATAAGTGGGACGTGCGTAAAAGGCACATCAACATCCATTCGTGCCACTGATGCACCCGTGATTCCGTATGCACGCTAGTGTGGTCTGAAACTTGGAGCATCCCACGAAGTGCACATCAGGCTTGGTGAAACATTCAGTGACAATAAATAATACAGGCTAGGCTACGATAGTTCGAGTAGGCTACTCGATGGTTTGAATTGGGATACGGCGAACGGTTACGCATGAGCCGCGCCAACAGTTAGAACCGTGAAAGGACAAGCGTGATCTAGTACAAGAATACTTGGACGAATACTCTATTCATTTGTTGGGGGAAAACGTTGACTAATTGTCGCCCAAACGACCAGAACATGAAGAAAAGTCCTGCGAATTCAGGTATGTTGGGAAATGTGTTATTATTGTGGAATACACTATTGTGCGCCCACCCCTCAATTTCAAGTTGCTTTATTTCCACGAGATCTTGGAGGCTTGTTGCAGATGATGTGATATGTTTGAGTGCATGTCTGTCTACTATGTATTTTCAGCACTTAGTTTGATTTGTATTTTAATTATTTTAATTTGAACCTCTTATGTACATTTCTGAATACATTTTCGTTTAATGATCTATAGGCTAGTGTTTTTCCCTACATGTCTACATGTGTACCATATGCCTGGACTTCCCTGTATTTTCATTACTTGCATGACTTGTCATTAGACAAATCAAAGAGCCTAAACTTTAACACAGGGAGAGGTACAGGTCAGTCACCTCTATCACCTTTCTCTCCTTTTTATTGACTCTCTCCTTTTATTTATTTAATCTTTCTCTGTCTCTTTTTGCATTTTTCTTCTCTCCCCTCTGACCAGTGTGTGTATGCAGACTGAGAGGAGAGCCTCCTGGACTTCTCTAGCCATTAAGGCCTCTGTCTGTCCCATTATGCTTCATCCCTTTGTCCTTCTCCTTCCTGCTCTCTATGGCTGTGATGTGCTGGCCCTCTCTAGGCTGTGCTCTATTAATACATATAGTGGTGTGTGTGTGTGTGTGTGTGTGTGTGTGTGCGTGTGTGTGTGCGTGTGTGTGTGCGGTGTGCGTGTGTGTGTGTGTGTGTGTGTGTGTGTGTGTGTCACAGCATACCTCTGCTCACTGGCTCCTCTCAGACCCCATCTGTGCTTCCCACTCGTTCCCAACGTTCAGGACCACAGGACGGGCTCCTGGGATCAAGTGAATCGGAAAATAACACATGCTGATGCCAAAGTGTTTTTTAGTGTGTTGGGATTCATGCTCAGATTACAGTTGGCAATACAGCACAAATGGATCAGGGACCAGGCTAAGCATCATTAAGTCAGTGTGTGACCTTTCAGAGGGAATGAGAATGGCCTTTAAAGCAGGACCTTTTCCTACATAGCATTATCCTCAGCAGTTTATGGAGTGCTTTGAGTGATTATCACTGTATGTCGGCTCCTGGGAGAGCTCTGATACTGATACCAGCCCTCTCCTAGTGGTGGTGTTGAGACAAACCAGACAGCCTGTCCCAAAACACTCACTAACCCTTCTCCTTGGGCTTATCCTTTCGATTTTAAATCTGTAGGTTGTTAGCAATATGGTGGAAGGTCCCCCACTACACTGCTGAAACCTATCGAGAGCCTTCAGATCTGCTTATACCGATACCAGTGCTCTGTTTGTGAGGTTGAGACTAGAGGTCGACCGATTAATCGGAATGGCTGATTAATTGCAGATTTAATGTTTTCATACCAATCGGAAATCGTTATTTTTGGACACTGATTTGGCCGATTTTTTTAGAAACTGTACATTTAATTTGTTTTACACCTTTATTTAGTCTTTATTTAACTAGGCAAGTCAGTTAAGAACACATTCTTATTTTCAATGACGTCCTAGGAACGGAGGGATAACTGCCTCGTTCAGGGGCAGAACGACAGATTTTCACCTTGTCAGCTCGGGGGATTCAATCTTGCAACCTTACAGTTAACTGGTCCAACGCTCTAACCACCTGCCTCTCGTTGCACTCCACGAGGAGACTGCCTGTTACGCGAATGCAGTAAGCCAAGGTAAGTTGCTAACTAGCATTAAACTTATCTTATAAAAAACAATCAATCAATCATAATCACTAGTTAACTACACATGGTTGATGATATTACTAGTCTATCTAGCGTGTCCTGCGTTGCATATAATCGATGCCGTGTGTATCGTTGCTCCAATGTGTACCTAACCATAAACATCAATGCCTTTCTTAAAATCAATACACAGAAGTATATATTTTTAAACCTGCATATTTAGCTAAAAGAAATCCAGGTTAGCAGGCAATATTACCAGGTAAAATTGTGTCACTTCTCTTGTGTTCATTGCACGCAGAGTCAGTGTATATGCAACAGTTTGGCCCGCCTAATTTGCCAGAATTTTATGTAATTATGACATAACATTGAAGGTTCTGCAATGTAACAGGAATATTTAGACTTATGGATGCCACCCGTTAGATAAAATACGGAACGGTTCCGTATTTCACTGAAAGAATAAAAGTCTTGTTTTCGAGATGATAGTTTCCGGATTCGGCCATATTTCCCATCCCTGTGGTTAGCGCTGCTCTATTTCCCATCCCTGTGGTTAGTGCTGCTCTATTTCCCATCCCTGTGGTTTGCCCTGCTCTATTTCCCATCCCTGTGGTTAGCGCTGCTCTATTTCCCATCCCTGTGGTTAGCGCTGCTCTATTTCCCATCCCTGTGGTTAGCGCTGCTCTATTTCCATCCCTGTTGGCTCTATTTCCCATCCCTGTGGCGCTGCTCTATTTCCCATCCCTGTGGTTAGCGCTG
Organism: Oncorhynchus nerka; assembly: GCF_034236695.1. Taxonomy (NCBI): domain Eukaryota; kingdom Metazoa; phylum Chordata; class Actinopteri; order Salmoniformes; family Salmonidae; genus Oncorhynchus; species Oncorhynchus nerka. The sequence continues at coordinate 33,552,545 of NC_088410.1, forward strand.
CTCATTTTCCATCCCTGTGGTTAACGCTGCTCTATTTCCCCTCCCTGTGGTTAGGGCTGCTCTATTTTCCCATCTATTTCCCTGTGGTTAGCGCTGCTCTATTTCCCATCCCTTCCCATCATCCCTGTGGTTAGCGCTGCTCTATTTCCCATCCCTGTGGTTAGCGCTGCTCTATTTTCTATCCCTGTGGTTAACGCTGCTCTAGTTCCCCTCCCTGTGGTTAGGGCTGCTCTATTTCCCATCCCTGTGGTTAGCGCTGCTCTATTTCCTATCCCTGTGGTTAGCGCTGCTCTATTTCCCATCCCTGTGGTTAACGCTGCTCTATTTCCCATCCCTGTGGTTAGCGCTGCTCTATTTTCCATCCCTGTGGTTAGCGCTGCTCTATTTCCCATCCCTGTGGTTAGCGCTATTTCCCATCCCTGTTTTCCATCCCTGTGGTTAGCGCTGCTCTATTTTCCATCCCTGTGGTTAGCGCTGCTCTATTTCCTATCCCTGTGGTTAGCGCTGCTCTATTTCCCATCCCTGTGGTTAGCGCTGCTCTATTTCCCATCCCTGTGTTTAGCGCTGCTCTATTTCCCATCCCTGTGGTTAGCGCTGCTCTATTTTCTATCCCTGTGGTTAACGCTGCTCTATTTCCCCTCACTGTGGTTAGGGCTGCTCTATTTCCCATCCCTATGGTTAGCGCTGCTCTATTTCCCATCCCTGTGGTTAGCGCTGCTCTATTTCCCATCCCTGTGGTTAGCTCTGCTCTATTTTCTATCCCTGTGGTTAACGCTGCTCTAGTTCCCCTCCCTGTGGTTAGGGCTGCTCTATTTCCCATCCCTGTGGTTAGCGCTGCTCTATTTCCTATCCCTGTGGTTAGCGCTGCTCTATTGCCCATCCCTGTGGTTAACGCTGCTCTATTTCCCATCCCTGTGGTTAGCGCTGCTCCATTTCCTATCCCTGTGGTTAGCGCTGCTCTATTTCCCATCCCTGTGTTTAGCGCTGCTCCATTTTCCATCCCTGTGGTTAGCGCTGCTCCATTTTCCATCCCTGTGGTTAGCGCTGCTCTATTTTCCATCCCTGTGGTTAGCGCTGCTCTATTTCCTATCCCTGTGGTTAGCGCTGCTCTATTTCCCATCCCTGTGGTTAGCGCTGCTCTATTTCCTATCCCTGTGGTTAGCGCTGCTCTATTTCCTATCCCTGTGGTTAGCGCTGCTCTATTTTCCATCCCTGTGGTTAGCGCTGCTCTATTTCCCATCCCTGTGGTTAGCGCCGCTCTATTTCCTATCCCTGTGGTTAGCGCTGCTATATTTCCCATCCCTGTGGTTAGCGCTGCTCTATTTCCCATCCCTGTGGTTAGCGCTGCTCTATTTCCCATCCCTGTGTTTAGCGCTGCTCTATTTCCCATCCCTGTGGTTAGCGCTGCTCTATTTCCTATCCCTGTGGTTAGCGCTGCTCTATTTTCCATCCCCGTGGTTAGCGCTGCTCTATTTCCCATCCCCGTGGTTAGCGCTGCTCTATTTCCCATCCCTGTGGTTAGCGCTGCTCTATTGCCCATCCCTGTGGTTAGCGCTGCTCTATTTCCCATCCCTGTGGTTAGCGCTGCTCTATTTCCCATCCCTGTGGTTAGCGCTGCTCTATTTTGCATCGCTGTGTTACAGTGAGGGGGGTTCTTCTCTCTCATCTACCCTCCTCCTCAGTCTTCCATTACTAACAACCAGTGGACATAGATATTATTCAATATTTTCTTCCACACAGAGGAAGACTTTTGTTTTGTGTCTGATGTCGCCTATGAATGCAAGGCCAGGGAATCTTCATCTGGACAGAGGCCTCTGTCTGTCTGTCAGGGATACACATCAAGAACTAATGGGCTGGATGGATGTACCTATGTTGTTGCCTATTTCCCAGTAGCAAACTCCAAATGAAAGCGTGGTGGGAGCTCAGCTGAGTAAATGCACTCCCCATCTCTCTCTCTGGACATGTGAGCGAACCCAGTCAGCTGCACTGTACACTGACTCCTCTCAGGATTTGTCCGCACACTGAATGGACCTTTTGTGCTGAGGAGTTGCTCAAGGGAGTGTTATGAGCTTGTTACACTTGCTATTTTTTGATGCTGGCCTCCATAATGAAGTGGGTGTCAGGTCTCTGATGTGCATTAGCAGCAAGCCTTTCAAAGACTTATAGCGAATCAAATGGATCGGTGAAGCGTAACGTCCCCATCAGCATGGTTTGTCATCAGGAAAATCGTTATGCTGACCTACAGCGATTTATATTCTAGTCTTCAGCTAAGTTAGTACTAACAGGAAAGAGAGACCAGAAATACATGTATTGTTAGTGCGTATGAGTTACTAATCTGTAACAGTGTTTGTGTTTGTCAGATTATTTGTGTGTGGTGTAGTCGTTCCTAATGGGGCAGCACTCCCGGTGATGTCATTGATGTGAGGAAGTGACAAATTATCTCAGATGTCGCATCGGGGTCAACTGGGACCGCTAGGCGTCTCTGGTTCCTGGGCACAGACAGTTGAAAGTAGGGCAGAGTCTCTCAACTCTGGTTCAGGGTACCCCCACACAGGGAGTGCAGGCTTTTGTTCAAGCCAAACACTAACTCTTGAATCAATTCATCAACGAGCCATTGACCAGTTGAATCAGGTGTGTAAGTGCAGAATCAGTTTAGTGCTGGGCTGGAACAAATGCCTGAATACTGTGTGAGTGTCCCCTAGACCAGAATTGAGCAACGCCGTAGTAAAGGAATGCTGTGTATCAACCCTCCGTGTGGCTGGACGAGTTGAGCAACCCTGTATGTAATAAGGACCGTTGTATCTAGTTTTCCCGTTAGGCTCCAGTGTGTCAGCCATCCTCCTACTCAGTAGCACAACGGCAGATCCAGGTCCCGTAGTGACCAAGCAGCAGATGAGGAGTCAATACTGCTCTTTATGTCTCCTTAACAATGCTGCCTTACAGTGAAGCCAGCTCGTTCCCTGAGTCTGAGACACTCTGTACTGGACCAAACCCAACTCACTGTGGATCGTGCTTCCAATGGTTCACTGAGTTCGAGCATGGTGCTGGCAACACAAGGGTTGTGGATTAGATTTCCCACATGGGCCATTTTTTTTCATGTTCGTCCTGTGTCATTGTTAATAATGTTGACTATTCTGTCTCTTTAGAATAAAGTGTCTGCTAAGGGACGTATTAACCTCTCTCGTTGATGAGTATCACACCAGAACTCCCACCCAGAACTCCCACCCAGAACTCCCACCCAGAACTCCCACTACTTAGCCTGTGGTTCTCAACGGGACTTGGTGTTCTGTGAATTTGCATATCCGCACTAATGGTTCTATCTCCATTTCCTGCTGGAGAAGCTTTAAGCTTTCATTAGCCTAATCTTACGCCCCCCATAGGAAGTAACCCATTACTTATTATGGCTCATTTGTCTCCAGTCTCCCCAGGTCCAGATGCCTCTATGATTAGCCTCGCTGTGCAGGAATGCCCACTGACGTTTTGTTTTGGAATGCCGTCAATACCGCCGGAAATACTGTGGTGCGCTCTATGACATCATTAGCCAGTGTGTCAGAGTTCAGCTATATATAGGGATGTTGATTTGTGTAACACGGATGACATTTCAGCTTAAAGCCTAGAACCCCCCCCCACACACACACACACACACACTGAAAACAGGACACTGAAAACAGGGCCATGTCACTATGGCTTAGGGTGATGGGCAGTCTTCTAGTGTTATCCATTATTTAGTTATATAACTTATATAAAACACACACACCTTCTGTTGAGAGCAGATGTCATTAACATAGCATGACTAATGAGCTAGTCATTATTGCCATGCAGATTGGCTTGTAAACATATTATTATCATATTAGGGGGTAATCAAGAGAAATTTTTTCCCCCAAAACTTTATTGCATTTCCGCAGATGCATTAAAAACAGTAATAGCATGTGTTTTTAAAAGAATCGATTTTAAGGTACAATGGTAGGTAATGTGGATGGCCATGTCAATTAATAGTTGCATAATGTCTCAGTAGAAGCCACGTAGGGCATATTTAACGCTCTGTGGTCTCGTATTTATCTGGGAGTGCTCTGTGACCAAACTCCACATGCACAGACACTACCACAGTGTGTGTGTGTGTGTGTGTGTGTGTGTGTGTGTGTGTGTGTGTGTGTGTGCGTGCGCGTGCGCGTGCGTGTGTGTGTGTGTGTGTGTGTGTGTGGAGACTGTCTGGGTCAGTGCAGCAGATTTAGACATCAGGAGCCTTCCATGCTGATTACAGGGGCACAAGCCACAAGGAACCACAGGAACTATTTCTCTCTCTCTGCCTCTCCATTTCTCTTTCTATTGTTCTCTCCCTCTATTTCTCTCTCACTCGCTCGCTCACTCACTCACTCCCTCACCATGACTCAGTTTAGTCTAATTCCCAGGGACAGGACAGAGGTGTGTGTGTGTGCGTGCGTGCGTGTGTGTGTGTGTGTGTGTGTAATCCCGAAACACACATTATTGTTGACTACCTAGCCCTCAGTCTTGTTTGTCCATGCACTCTGTACCCTGCTGTGTGTTAGGCAGTACTTAGTGAATTGATAAGACATCCAAGCCACTGTTGATGATCCATTTTCTCAATGTCTACATGTGTTTCAGTATTTAACTACATCTGTCAGTTCTATCAGTCATTCAAAATGCTAAGTGTGGTTCTGACCTAGGCATTTTATAGCCTGAATCCAAGATCTGTTTGTGCTGTCTTGCCAACTCCCTTGCTATGAGTGTCACGCCAAACAAGTTGGAACACAAACAGATCAGAGACTCAGGCAAGGTCTGGGCTATGTAGAGCCGGAGACTCCTGGGCCTGTGGACCCGACACTGTGAGGATATATCCCATTCTGTCTGCTGCCAGCTTCCTCCAGGCTCTAATTACTACCTTATGGTGAGCAAATATCCAGCAGATGTCCCAGTACCACCACAGCCACGCTGGGAAGGACAGACGGACGGACTGCAGTCCAAGCACTTTTACAACACTTTGATTTAACTTCTTACTGACCTGGAATTGGGGTTGGGGGTTGTCAGACTTTTGGAAAGGAAAAAAAAGTCTGTCTTTGAGTTCGAGTTGAGAAATGATTGTCCTGAGGGGAGTGGGTTAGATAGTATCTACAATCTGTTTTGTACTGTGAGCTGCCATTTCCAGAGTAATTACTCAGCCTTTGGGACATTACTTATTCAGCTATACATTGGCCATGAAATTCATTCTCTATTTGGTTATGAAGTGGGAAGTGTAACTACTTTCTCTGACTGGTTTACACCAGGTCATCTTTAACCAATGAAAACCATGAGAAATTGATAGCAAACAGAAACGTCAAAGACCAAGTCTAATCACTGTCTTATTGACCGTGCTCATTAACTCAACCACACTGACTCTGCATAATCACAATCTCAATCTGTGTCAATTCCCCCAAAGCCCCAGTGAGCCCCACTCACTCATCCCCCCTCCCTCAGCATTTGGACACCATCAGTGGGGAATATGTGGATGGGATTGGGGATGAGCATGTGGCTGCCATCGGGAGCAGAGAGAATCAGGTGATTGGATCAAATCAAGGTCCCTCAATCAGGCAGAGTGTGTGTGTGTGTGTGTGTTGTGTGTGTGTGTCACAGGCCCTAGATTAACAGCTGCTGGATGTGTCGTAGCAGGGTTTTTATTCAGGATGGTGAGACTTTTTAGAACCTGAATTTTATTTAACTAGGCAAGTCAGTTAAGAACACATTCTTATTTTCAATGACGGCCTAGGAACAGTGGGTTAACTGCCTTGTTCAGGGGCAGAATGACAGATTTGTACCTTGTCAGCTCGAGGATTTGAACTTGCAACCTTTCGGTTCGTAGCCCAACACCACTAGGCTACCCTGCCGCCCCAATGTTGTGAATGATCCCCAGGCCAGCAGGTCTGGTTGTAAAAGCAGGGCAGTAGACTCATGAGAAGGACAGGCCTGTCTGTGTCTAACAGAGAATAGGGGAGCTGCGCTGTGTAGCGCTGAGATGAGGTCATAGATTGTGGCTGCAGCGACGAATCGGGCACAGTCTGTTTTATTTTCTCTGCCTCGTTCCCCCTTTATTCTGCATCATCAGCTCTTACTGTAGGTTTAGAAAGACGGTCTAAAAGTATGTGTGTGTGTGTGTGTGTGTGTGTTTATGCCTGTGTGTATATCATCGGCCCCCCCGAGGCCCTTCCCCAGATGTGCAGAAGACATGCTCCTGCAGAGGGAACCTCCTGATCTCTTCTCCTTTTTACCTTCACTCCTTTCTTCTTCCTGTCCATTTACATTGTCCTTTCACTACCTCCTCCTCTCTTATATCTCTCTTTTCTCTTCCCACTCATCTTTAATCTCCTTCTGACTGTTCTGTGTCCTTCATAGTGCATCACAGCCCCACAGGCATGTCTATACTAGTGGTCCGCTGTGTGCTGGTCCAGTCCTTGACTCTTATGTAACTAAATAGCTAAATGTAGCATGTTGGGGTCAGGCGTTTGGCCATAGGTCATGTAGTAAAGTGACGGCTTACATTTTAATGTGAACCCTTAGGCTCACCATGCAACGTCAGTCATCGTGTAGTCTACAGCTTTTTTGGTCTTGCATGGGTGCTTTTGCGTACATGGCTGTCTGCTTTCTATGCCCATATGCCCTACTGCACAACATGTGTACGTGTGTGTGTGTGTGTGTGTGTGTGTGTGTGTGTGTGTGTGTGTGTGTGTGTGTGTGTGTGTGTGTTTACAGGATGTACGGTCATGCGAGAGGAATCTGCTCTGGATAACAGCCTTCCTCCCCAGGCTGGGTGGTGAAGGTGGTGTGTGTGTGTCTGCATATGAGTGTTTTTGTATGTGTGTGCATGCCTATGCGTGCGCATGTGTATGTGCGTGTATACGTGTGTGTGTGTGCATACGTGCATATGTGCGTGTGTGTATGTGTGTGTGCATACATGCGCCTGTGCGTGCGCGCGTGTGTCCATACGTGTGTGTGTGCATACGTGCATATGTGCGTGTGTGTATGTGCATATGTGCATATGTGCGCGTGTGTGCATACGTGGACGTGTCTGCATATGTGTGTTTGTGTGCATACATGCGCGTATGTATGTGTGTGTGCATACATGCGCCTGTGTGTGCGTGCACGTGTGTGTGTACATACGTATGTGTGTGTGCATGCATACGTGCGCGTGTGTGCATGCGTGCGTGTGTGTGCATACGTGCACGTATGTGTGCGTGTGTGTGCACGTGTGTGCGTATGCATGCATGTGTGTGCGCATACGTGCGCATGTGTGTGCATATGTGCGAGTGTGTGTGTGTGCATACGCGCACGCGTGTGTGCGGTGTGTGTGTGCGATGTAGGACTGAAACAATTATTAGATTGGTCGATTGTTTGGCCGATAGGCTGTTGGTGGACAGAAATTATGATGTTTTTGTCGAGCAGTAGTAAATATCTAAAAACAAAATTCTGGCACACCTCTTATTCACGCCCATTTCAGTGAACTAATCATCTCAGTGAAATAATCATCTCAGTGAACTAATCCATTGCGGAGGCCGTGGGGATGGCACAGTCCAAGAAGATGGGGAGTGTGGCTGCACAATGCACTTCTCTCTCCAGAATGAGCTCTCTCCTGCCAATTTGTGCACATTCATTGTTTCATAACTTCATTGTGTGAATTGTTTGTGTTTCATTGTTAGTGTCTATCAATTCCCCATTACATACAGTAGATCACCAGTAGTACATTTTACAGTTAATTCCTGTAATTTCTAATCTACAATGTTTGTTTGGTTACGGCAATGTCTGTTAATGCATTCAATATAAATTCAGCAAATAAAGAAACGTCCTCACACTGTGCACTGCGTTTATTTTCAGCAAACGTAACATGTGTAAATATTTGTATGAACATAACAAGATTCAAACACTGAGACATAAACTGAACAAGTTCCACAGACATGTGACTAACAGAAATTGAATAATGTGTCCCTGAACAAAGGGGGGGTCAAAATCAAAAGTAACAGTCAGTATCTGGTGTGGCATCAGTAGCATTAAGTATTGCAGTGCATCTCCGCTTCATGGACTGCACCAGATTTGTCAGTTCTTGCTGTGAGATGTTACCCCACTCTTCCACCAAGGCACCTGCAAGTTCCCCAGCGAAGAGCCCTCCACCTCCGATCCAACAAGTCCCAGACGTGCTCAATGGGATTGAGATCCGGGCTCTTCGCTGGCCATGGCAGAACACTGACATTCCTGTCTTGCAGGAAATCACTCACAGAACGAGCAGTATGGCTGGTGGCATTGTCATGCTGGAGGGTCATGTCAGGATGAGCCTGCGGGAAGGGTACCACATGAGGGAGGAGGATATCTTCCCTGTAACGCACAGTGTTGAGATTGCCTGCAATGACAACAAGCTCAGTCCGAAGATGCTGTGACACACCTGCATGTTCATTAATTGTTTATGGTTCTTTGAACAAGCATAGGAAACAGTGTTTAAACCCTTTACAATGAAGATCTGTGAAGTTATTGGGATTTTTACAAATGATCTTTGAAAGACAAGGTCCTGAAAAAGGGACGTTTCTTTTTTTTGCTGAGTTATTATTATTATTCCAGTCGTTTACCGCTCTCATTGTCGGGGTGGACACGTTGTTTGCAGAGCGCATAACCTATGAAACACATTTTGTTTTATTTCATTCCATTTACGAGTTCTGTCCATTTAGTCATTGTCGGGAGCACTCCAAACAAAAGACAATGTTGAGTAAGGGCGTGCACCTGTTTACGCATAGAAGTAGGCCGGCCTATAGGCTTCTCAAAGTAATGTTTTCTTCACCTCAAACAGCGAGGAAGCAAAGTCTGTTTTTACATCCATTCAGACTAACAATTGTTCCTCAATGTATTTGAGAATTCTTTCCAGCTCTCTCCTTTTTCATAACCACTCAGTGTAAAAGGAAAAATGTCATGCTCTCTGATCCAGTGGAAACATCATAAATAGGCCTACCTGATTATTACTTATCCCTTGTGCAAATAGCCTACAGCTGATGGCACAGAATATGTTATACAATGTTTTAAGGAGCTTCAGGCCAGACCCAAGTTAAGAGTTAATACAATGTTTCAAGTTCGTTGCAGACAGGCCATGTGTGGACACTGCAGGCTGCAATGTTTTTATTTGTTGGCTTTATAGGCTATTTTTACATAGTTGGCAATAGAAGTTACATTTTAAGTTTATATCATTTTCATATAGAACTGGATAGAGTTTTGATGTACCACATGACAATGATTTTGAGATTCAAAGACATTATTATAAATAAAATGAAATTGTTCCATGAAAAATGTGAATATGAAAACCATAACTGGTACACGGATCAGTAAAAATTTGAATATAAATTGGCATTCCTCGTGAGAAAGTTGGCCGACTCCTCGTGTAGCCTATAACCGGCAACTTCAGGAGAGTAACAGCAGAATCTGCGAAAGCCAGCGGGAGTTGGATGGTTGGGACAGATTAAGGATTTTTTTCTTCTGGTTATCTTGATCTCTGGCTCCTTCTTGAGTTGGGGGGGGGCAGCCCTAGTGTGGTGGGAGGTTCTCCTCCAGCAGGCAGGTTTGGATTATGTAGAGGGTAGGTGGTGAAACGTATGAGTGAAACCATCTCTCTTACAGCTAGACACTGGAGCTGGTCTCTCTCCGCTCTCTACAGCTAGACACTGGAGCTGGTCTCTCTCCTCTCTCTACAGCTAGACACTGGAGCTGGTCTCTCTCCTCTCTCTACAGCTAGACACTGGAGCTGGTCTCTCTCCTCTCTCTACAGATGGAAACTGGAGCTGGTCTCTCTCTCTCTACAGCTAGACACTGGAGCTGGTCTCTCTCCCCTCTCTACAGCTAGACACTGGAGCTGGTCTCTCCTCTCTCTACAGCTAGACACTGGAGCTGGTATCTCTCCTCTCTCTACAGCTAGACACTGGAGCTGGTCTCTCTCCTCTCTCTACAGCTAGACACTGGAGCTGGTCTCTCCTCTCTCTACAGCTAGACACTGGAGCTGGTCTCTCTCCTCTCTCTACAGCTAGACACTGGAGCTGGTCTCTCTCTCCTCTCTCTACAGATGGACACTGAAGCTGGTCTCCCTCTCCTCAATTAGGTCTCACCATGGAGCCACTACAGTACAGCCCTGTTGAGGCTTATAGTAAACCAACGTTGACTCAGAGCTGGCTTACCACTGTTTAAATACCGTACACATATCACAAATCAAAAAAGTGTGACACCAAAAGATACTGCTGCTTTGTTAGTTGCCTGAGTGTCAGAAATAGGATGTCACAGATTGTCACGTGTGTTTCTATGTGTGTGTTTGTGCGTGTGGTCGCAAGCGTGCCTGCTTGCATGAGTCTGTGTGAAAGAGGCCACAGTGCTTATGGGCTCAGGCCAAGGGTCTGACTGTCTCGCCTGACCAGCTGAGCACTGACTAGGTCCAGGGTAGACCGGGTTAGTGCTGCCATTTGACTGCCCTAAAGAGTTCTCCTTAATTAAAACATGTCATAAGCAGTCACTGCATTCCATTAACTTTGTTATTGCTCAACAGCTTTAACAGCCTTAAAACCGGGCCTCAATTTTTGACAGACTTGAGTAACATTGGCAAACACCATGTGGATGGAAGTTGGCTTCTTCCTTATGACTGAGTTCCTCTTTAATAAAGGTGAAAATGTATCCAGAATGTAGCTCTGATCTGTTTTTTGAGTGACCTTTAGTAACCACACAGTGTGTGTGTGTGTGTGTGTGTGTGTGTGTGTGTGTGTGTGTGTGTGTGTGTGTGTGTGTGTGTGTGTGTGTGTGTGTGTGTGTGTGTGAGCGCAAGCATGGACACACATATGGACACACACCTACAAATCTACACACACCCCTATCCCTCCATCCAGTCCCTCTACTCCCCCACACAGACATATGGCCATATGACATGAAGAGTGGGGGAGCGAGGAGAGCCAGGGGAAGGAGGTGCATCAGAGGGGGAGAGACATACAACTCCACAGAGCTGGTTTGGGTTAGAAGGGACCCTAGATAACGGGTTTCTGTAAAAATGCCTATATAGATACAGATAACCCCACTGCTCATTCATGCCTGTCTCATTCCCACTGGGCTCCAGTGTGTGTGTGTGTAGATTGGGGTGTTTGTGTGTGTCCCATCTGTTGACCCTTTCATGACTGGTTCCATCTTCCTTGGGTCCCTCCATACAGTAGATGAAGCTATTTAAAAAGAGGATCTTACAAGACAGAGGGAACAATCCCAGAGAAGGTTGTTATGAATGTTTGTGAACTCACTTCTGATCACACTCCTTGGCAGAGAGACTGCAAAGTTTAAGTTTTTGACAACGTACAATGAATCCCCATCGACACGTACACCATCCCCAGCCCCGTCTCTTGTATCATCACCTCAGATAAAGCTGGGCGTTTGTCATCGGGGCGAGCCAAGATAAACAACTTGCCCTATCGCAACTGTAGCATATCACTGTCCTCACCCAGCCGCGGTTCCTGTAGATTAAACTAAAACAGCCCAGGACAGGTCACATTCACCTGAAAGAGCCAAAGGGTTTGTCTCCAATCATGTTTACGCTAAAGCTATCTAGATAGTGCAGAGTTAGCGACTTAGCTATCTAGGGAGGGATTGGATGTCCCTTTGAGAACAAATGGAAAGGGAAGTGAAGTGCTTGTAACTTGGGCCGCGTGTGTTTGTTTGGCCGTTTTCTCGCCCAGACGGCAGCTCGCTAAGTGACCTCTCCTGAGAGCAAGGTGGAGGGTCAGAGGCCAGAGTGCGTCCTGCTCTCCTGGCGTCAGGAGAGGGGTTGGAAAGGGAGTGGGGTTAGGGGTGGGCACTACGGAATGCTCCGGGTCTGTTAAGTGACTCCAGTGTTTGTTTTTCCTGATTAAACCCCAGTCACTAGAACTGGAGATACTCTGGGAGGATAGAATACACAGACTCTGGTCAGGAAATGTTAAAGTTCCTCTATAACTCACTCAGTTGAGTGTGATGTTGTTATGGGAGTATTCTTCATCCGCTTACCCCACGTTTACCTTGTAACCGTGGCATCTTAGAATGGTGTCGAAGGGCCCTACACATACAGTACCAGAGTGTGTGTGTGTGTGTGTGTGTGTGTGTGTGTGTGTGTGTGTGTGTGTGTGTGTGTGTGTGTGTGTGTGTGTGTGTGTGTGTGAGAGAGAGAGGGGGCTGTTAAATGGAGGTAGCGGAGTGCTTGAGTTCCATGATCTTTCTAGAGAAAGATAGAGAGAACGTCTATATGATCAGCACATGGCCACATGGTACTAACACTGCATTATCCCACAGTACTAACGTTGCATTATCCCACCGTACTGACGTTGCATTATCCCACAGTACTAACATTACATTATCCCACAGTACTACCATTGCACCGTCCCACAGTACTTGCATTATCCCACAGTACTACCATTGCATTATCCCACAGTACTACCGTTGCATCGTCCCACAGTACTACCTCTGCATTATCACACAGTACTAGCACTGCATTATCACACCGTACTAGCACTGCATTATCCCACAGTACTAACGCTGCATTATCCCACAGTACTAACGCTGCATCGTCACACAGTACTAACGCTGCATTATCCCACCGTACTAATGTTGTGTTGTCCCACAGTACTAACGTTGCATTATCACACAGCACTAACGCTGCATTATCCCACAATACTAACGCTGCATCGTCACACAGTACTAATGTTGCATTATCCCACCATACTAATGCTGCATTATCCCACAGTGCTAACGTTGCATCATCGCACAGTACTAACAATGTATCATCACACAGTGCTAACACTGCATCATCACACAGTGCTAACACTGATTAATCACACAGTACTAACACTGCATTATCACACAGTGCTAACACTGCATCATCACACAGTACTAACACTGCATCATCACACAGTACTAACACTACATTATCACACAGTACTAACACTGCATCATCACACAGTGCTAACACTGCATCATCACACAGTACTAACACTGCATTATCTTACAGTACTAACACTGCATCATCGCACAGTTCTAACACTGCATCATCGCACAGTACTAACACTGCATTATCGCACAGTACTAACACTGCATCATCGCACAGTACTAACACTGCATCATCGCACAGTACTAACATTGCATCATCACACAGTACTAACACTGCATTATCACACAGTACTAACACTGCATCCTCGCACAGTACTAACACTGCATTATCGCACAGTACTAACACTGCATTATCACACAGTACTAACACTGCATCCTCGCACAGTACTTTCACTACATTATCACACAGTACTAACACTGCATCCTCGCACAGTACTAACACTGCATTATCGCATAGTACTAACACTGCATCATCGCACAGTACTAACACTGCATCATCACACAGTACTTTCACTACATTATCACACAGTACTAACACTGCATCATCACACAGTGCTAACACTGCATTATCACACAGTACTAACACTGCATCATCACACAGTACTAACACTGCATTATCACACAGTGCTAACACTGCATCATCACACAGTACTAACACTGCATCATCACACAGTACTAACACTGCATTATCGCACAGTACTAACACTGCATCATCGCACAGTGCTAACATTGCATCATCACACCGTGCTAACACTGCATTATCACACAGTACTAACACTGCATCATCACACAGTACTAACACTGCAACATCACACAGTACTAACACTGCATCATCACACAGTACTAACACTGCATTATCACACAGTACTAACACTGCATCATCGCACAGTTCTAACACTGCATCATCGCACAGTTCTAACACTGCATTATCGCACAGTACTAACACTGCATCATCACACAGTACTAACACTTGCATCATCACACAGTACTAACACTGCATCATCACACAGTACTAACACTGCATCATCACACAGTACTAACACTGCATTATCGCACAGTACAAACATGGCTTCATCACACAGTTCTACCACTGCATTATCGCACAGTACTAACATGGCATCGTCACACAGTTCTAACACTGCATCATCACACAGTACTAACACTGCATCATCACACAGTTCTAACACTGCATCATCACACAGTACTAACACTGCATCATCACACAGTTCTAACACTGCATTATCACACAGTACTAACACTGCATCGTCACACAGTGATAAAACTGCATTATCACGGCAGATTGAAGACATTAGACCTAAGAGGGAGGGAGGGGGAGAGATGTGACTAAGTCAGACAGAAAAAGGGGAAGTCTTCAGCAAAAAAAGGAGAGAGAGAAAAAAGACAGACATTACATGTGGCTAAGGCTGTGAGCAAGTAATGGAGCGAGACAGAATAGCCGGTAAGTTCTGGGCTCTCAAACTTTTTTCTTCTGTGTAGTTTGGAGTCTTTTTCATTGAAGAAAAGCTGCTTAATTCTCTCTATTCTAACTCACTTGGTAACTTTAGTTCGCTGCCTTGCCTGTGTAGAGGAAGCCACGAGTCATTCGAGGTTCTGTTTGCTTAGTCGGCAGTACAGTAGACACTGGGGTACGCTGTCTGTCTAGTCCGGTTGCCTCACTACTGTTTGAAGAGTTTAGGACTAACCAATTCATCTTGCTAATAAATTCCACAAGAATATGATCATCGGCTCTAATTCTCTCCATTTTTAAGTGTTGACATGTAATAGTTTACTCTACAGCGGGGTGGTTTTCTTTGTCTCTTTCTGACACTGTCAGCCGTGAGATAGTGTACGGCTGCCTTTACTGAATGAGTGGGTGAGTGAGTGGGTGAGTGAGTGGGCATCATGTGAAGAAGTGTCTTAAGCCCTATGACTACAAGGTATCCTGGACACTACTACGGAAAGAAATGTGGAAAAGCCACAAACATATGCAATTTGTGACTGAGGCATTGCAGTAGGATTGCATTGGATATGAGGGACTAATGATTTACTTCAGCTGACCCTGATGTGGGAGCTAGACTATAGACATGATTCACTCCGAATAATGTCATGGCCATGCGTACAAGGGAGTTTATGCTTGATTTCAGTCATCTGGATTAACTATGGTTGATGGGAGAGTCTATGTTTAATTATGGGATGAGGCATGAGCTCATAATATGCTTTTTTTGCGGTTGTGGCCTCCGCCAGCGTCTTTCAGGAAAACCTAGCACGTCCCACACACTGTGACCTGTCAGACTGCGTGTCATGCTGTGTCCTCCCCACTGTTGCTCTCAACTTCAGGGTTGATATTCCTCCACTTCCCCTGTTCATGTCACCCTCTCTGTTTACACACAGTGCTATGACTGAAGCTATCTCTGATCCATAGATCTGCCTAATCAAAATCATTGGATTTTCAGTTTTTTTGGTACGTTTTGTTTGTAGAGGGGCTTCTAAACTGGCCCGTATGGGCTCAGACTGGATTAAAACGATAAGGCTAATCCAACAGGCTTGTGGAGATTAGCGTCGGACGTCAAACTGAGCGTCACTCTGAATATTTGCCTTCATTCAGCTGCTAATGAGATGGCTCCACTTCAGCTCCGAGTGCATATGATCTGCTGTGCAGACTCTGTATAGTTCTAGATTAGACCACAGGGAGGCAGTGTTGCTATGTGAGTTTCCCTTAGCAGTCTGTCTCTGCAGGCAGTCAGTGGACTGCACCACCATTTCACTGAGTTCTGTGAAAAGTTCCATGTGGATGATTCATATTTTGCAGACGGGGATTTCTTTCTTGTGTGAGTTGGAAGAATCTAGCAAAGTCGGACGTTGGCGGGGGCGAGGAGAAGTGTGAGGTTTCTCCACAGCTCGAGCGTTTGGTGGCAGCAGTCGCCTTTCACCCAGGAAGCACTGGGCTGAGCAACTTCCTGTTTCTGCTCCTCTTCATTTTGTTTTTATGGGGTTGTTTTTAGATGTGTTGCTATGACAATCAACGTTTCCTCCCAAAAAACACAACTTGTTTTAAGAGTGATATGAGCTACAGTATTAAGTCTCAGCTGGACATTTTGGACCCGTGATCTGAGCCTCTGTCGCCACTCTCCGTTTTGGCTCTGTAGTGTTTCAAACCTCTCTGCTATAAACCGTAGCGTCAGTCCTCAGAGTTACGGCCGTGGTGTAGCCTCAGTATCCTCGGCTGTGCTGGATTTCAGATAATATGTTCAATGTGATGTCTTATTGATCATCTCTACGTATGGGCAGCACATTGTGCTATAATGACAGATAGTTGACTCACTCAATGTGTCTGGCTGGTGCTTCAGTGGAAAAATGAAAACTGATGATTAATAGTGGAATTGAGAGGAGATCAAAAATGCCTTTTAACTGTCTCTATTGTGACATTTTAAATAGAGATATGAACAGTACAGGATATCCTGTTGGGTGATGCTCTCATCACAGCCATGGCAGGCTATTGGTGGCTGAGGTGGTAGTTGATAGACCAGTTGAGGTGAATGTGGAGGGAGGGAGGTGACGATAGGGCTTTGCTCTGAACACTGGTTCTTACATGCTCTGGATCAACACAAGGCCTGTTCAGTGTGTCACACGTCAGCTTACTCATCCTTCGGCTGCTGTGTGTGAATTTTCCTTTGAATTTGTTTGGGTTTTGCACAATGTAAACAGTGCAGTGAATGCAGGCGATAGCCAATGCAGTACCCTTAAGACACAGCACAACAAACACATGCAAGACTCCACTCACACACATGCACACTACCCAATGGCGAACCCCTGTAGAGGAAGTTGCAAGGCTCTTTGTGTTCCATACAAGCAGTGCACAGGATTTCCTCCATGAGTCAGCTGTCGACACTTCTACCTTCCCACCTCTCTGCACCCTACCTTTTATTGTCTGCTAATATTATTATTTCTCCACTAGGATAAGACCGGGCCCAAAGAACATGGCCCTGGACATTGAGAACAGGAAAGAAGGAAACTGGGCAGGCAGGCTCTATGGAAGCCCCGCCTTTTGGTGTTTGGCTGGTACTAGGCTATTACATGGAAATGACGGAACAGGGGTCTAATCTGGGGTTAGGTTAGTCATGATATATTCGTCAATGGATACTAGTAGTCTTGAAGGTGTATCTCGACAAGGGCCAGCTCTCGTGTGACCCTTGTATGATCTACGGGTCTGACTGGGCCTTGCACCAGTGGAACATTCATTGAAGGTGTGGGAAATGCTAATGTAACCTGTAGGGAACGCTACAATAATGGTATGTTTAGATGGTACGAGGTGGACGGTAGATGGCAAAGCCGATGTCATTGTTTTCAATGAGAGCACGGCAGTAAATGTCATTGGGGCTGGCGGTGAATGCCGTCAGCTGCCACGGTAGATGGGACTTGTTTGTTTTACTCCATGTGTAACTCTGTGTCGTTGTATGTGTCGAACTGCTTGGCTTTATCTTGGCCAGGTCGCAATTGTAAATGAGAACTTGTTCTCAACATGCCTACCTGGTTAAATAAAGGTGAAATAAAATATCTATCCCGATGCCTAGTCACTTTACCCTGCCTTCATGTACATATCTACCTCAAATACCTTATTATTATCTATCCTGATGCCTAGTCACTTTACCCTGCCTTCATGTACATATCTACCTCAAATACCTTATTTGTTATGTACCTCGTTTGTAGAATAACCGGACCAAGATGCAGCGTGGTAGGCGTACATATCCTTTCATTTTAAATGTTCCACAAAAAAACAATAAACAACTAAACAGACGTAAAGCTAGGAGTGCAAAACCATGCAACACAAAAAAGACAAGATCCCACAACTGAAAGTGGGAAAAAGGGCTGCCTATGTGTGATCCCCAATCAGAGACAACGATAGACAGCTGCCTCTGATTGGGAACCATACTAGGCCAACAAAGAAAAAGAAAACATAGATACACAAAAACTAGAGGACCCACCCTAGTCACATCCTGACCTAACCAAAATATAGAGAATAAACAGGGATCTCTAAGGTCAGGGTGTGACATTATTATTATCTATCCTGATGCCTAGTCACTTTACCCTGCCTTCATGTACATATCTACCTCAAATACCTTATTATTACCTATCAAAGGTGCGGACTCTGGCCGCAAACCTGAACCTATAGGGGAGGGTCCGGGTGGGCGTCTACTCTCGGAGGCGGCTCCGGTTTGGGACGTAGCCCCCGCTCCCTATGTTGATCCCTCCGCTTCTGTGGAACCGGGCCGTGGATCGTCGCCAGAGATTCGGGACCGTGAATCGTTGCCGGGGCTCTGAACTGGGAACCACCGCTGGACGCTCCTGACAGCAGATCGTCGCCGGAGGCTCTGGACTGGGAACCCCCGCTAGAGGCTCTGGACTGCAGATCGTCGCTGGAGACTCTGGACTGCAGACCTTCGCTGAAGGCTCTGGACTGCGGACCGTCGCTGGGGACTCTGGAATGCGGACCGTCGCTGGAGACTGAAGACCGTTGCTGGAGGCTCTGGACTGCAGCTCGTCGCTGAAGACTCTGGACTGCAGATCGTCGCTGGAGGCTCTGGACTGGGGACCGTCGCTGGAGGCTCCATACTGGGGACCGTCGCTGGAGGCTCCGGACTGGGGACCGTCGCAGCAGGCTCTGATCTGGGGACCGTCGCTGCAGGCTGCGGACTGGGGACCCTCACTGCAGGCTCCTTGCCATGGATCATCTCTACAGGCTCCGGGCCATGGATCATCACTGGAGGCTTTGTGCCATGGATTTCCACTACAGGCGCCGGGCCATGGATCATCACTGGAAGCTTCATGCCATGGAATATCACTGGAGGCTTCGTACGTGGAGCCGGAACAGGTCTCACCAGACTGAGGAGACGTACTGGAAGCCTGGTGCGGGGAGCTGCCACAACACGTCCTGGCTGGATATCCACTTTAGCTCGGTGAGTGTGGAGAGCTGGCACTGGATGCACTGGGCTATGAAGGCACACTGGAGGCATAGTGCGTAGAGCCGGCGTAGGATATGCTGGGCGTGGAGGCGCACTGGAGGTCTGGAGCGTAGAGCTGGCACAACGCGTCCTGGCTGAATCCCACCTGTAGCACGGCAAGTGCGGGGAGCTGGAACAGGCCGCACTGGGTTGTGCTGGCTAACTGGGGATACCGTGCGTAGAGCTGGCGCAGGATATCCTGGACCGAAGAGACGCACCGGAGGCCAGGAGCGCTGAGCTGGCACAATCCGTCCTGGCTGAATGCCCACTCTAGCACGGCAACTGCAGGGAGCTTGCACAGAGCGCACCGGGGTGTGGATGCGTACTGAAGGCATGGTGCTCAGAACCGGATAACACGGTGCTTGACCAGTCACCTGTTCCCCACGGTAAGCATGGGGAGTTGGCTCAGGTCTGAACCCTGACTCCGCCAATCTCCCCGTGTGCCCCCCCCCCAAAAAAAGTGGGGGAGACACACTGCCTCTCGTGCTTGCTTTGTTGGTATAACTCCTCGTAACGTCGCCGTTCCGCTTTCGCTGCCTCTATCTCCTCCTTCGGACGGCGATACTGCCCGGCCCTTGTCCAGGGTCCTGCTCCCTCCAGGATTTCCTCCCAGGTCCAGTCCTCTTGACCACGCTGCTTGGTCCATTGGATGGGATCTTCTGTTACGTACCTCGTTCGTAGAATGACCGGACCAAGGTGCAGCGTGGTAGGCGTACATATCCTTTAATTTTAAATGTTCCACCAAAAAACAATAAACAACTCAATGAACGTAAAGCTAGGAGTGCAAAACCATGCAACACAAAAAAGACAAGATCCCACAACTGAAGGTGGGTAAAAGGGCTGCCTAAGTATGATCCCCAATCAGAGACAACGATAGACAGCTGCCTCTGATTGGGAACCATACTAGGCCAACAAAGAAAAAGAAAACATAGATATACAAAAACTAGAGTACCCACCCTGGTCAAACCCTGACCTAACCAACATATAGAGAATAAACAGGGATCTCTAAGGTCAGGGTGTGACATTATTATTATCTACCCTGATGCCTAGTCACTTTACCCTGCCTTCATGTACATAACTACCTCAAATACCTTATTATTATCTATCCTGATGCCTAGTCACTTTTCCCTGCCTTCATGTACATATCTACCTCAAATACCTTATTATAATCTACCCTGATGCCTAGTCACTTTTCCCTGCCTTCATGTACATATCTACTTCAAATACCTTATTATTATCTATCCTGATGCCTAGTCACTTTTCCCTGCCTTCATGTACATATCTACCTCAAATACCTTATTATTATCTACCCTGATGCCTAGTCACTTTACCCTGCCTTCATGTACATAACTACCTCAAATACCTTATTATTATCTATCCTGATGCCTAGTCACTTTACCCTGCCTTCATGTACATATCTACCTCATATACCTTATTATTATCTACCCTGATGCCTAGTCACATTACCCTGCCTTCATGTACATGCAGTGCCTTGCGAAAGTATTCGGCCCCCTTGAACTTTGCGACCTTTTGCCACATTTCAGGCTTCAAACATAAAGATATAAACTTTATTTTTTTGTGAAGAATCAACAACAAGTGGGACACAATCATGAAGTGGAACGACATTTATTGGATATTTCAAACTTTTTTAACAAATCAAAAACTGAAAAATTGGGCGTGCAAAATTATTCAGCCCCTTTACTTTCAGTGCAGCAAACTCTCTCAGTGAGGATCACTGAATAATCCAATGTTGACCTAAATGACTAATGATGATAAATACAATCCACCTGTGTGTAATCAAGTCTCCGTATAAATGCACCTGCACTGTGATAGTCTCAGAGGTCCGTTAAAAGCGCAGAGAGCATCATGAACAACAAGGAACACACCAAGCAGGTCCGAGATACTGTTGTGAAGAAGTTTAAAGCCGGATTTGGATACAAAAAGATTTCCCAAGCTTTAAACATCCCAAGGAGCACTGTGCAAGCAATAATATTGAAATGGAAGGAGTATCAGACCACTGCAAATCTACCAAGACCTGGCCGTCCCTCTAAACTTTCAGCTCATACAAGGAGAAGACTGATCAGAGATGCAGCCAAGAGGCCCATGATCACTCTGGATGAACTGCAGAGATCTACAGCTGAGGTGGGAGACTCTGTCCATAGGACAACAATCAGTCGTATATTGCACAAATCTGGTCTTTATGGAAGAGTGGCAAGAAGAAAGCCATTTCTTAAAGATATCCATAAAAAGTGTTGTTTAAAGTTTGCCACAAGCCACCTGGGAGACACACCAAACATGTGGAAGAAGGTGCTCTGGTCAGATGAAACCAAAATTGAACTTTTTGGCAACAATGCAAAACAACACAGCTCATCACCCTGAACACACCATCCCCACCGTCAAACATGGTGGTGGCAGCATCATGGTTTGGGCCTGCTTTTCTTCAGCAGGGACAGGGAAGATGGTTAAAATTGATGGGAAGATGGATGGAGCCAAATACAGGACCATTCTGGAAGAAAACCTGATGGAGTCTGCAAAAGACCTGAGACTGGGACGGAGATTTGTCTTCCAACAAGACAATGATCCAAAACATAAAGCAAAATCTACAATGAAATTGTTCAAAAATAAACATATCCAGGTGTTAGAATGGCCAAGTCAAAGTCCAGACCTAAATCCAATCGAGAATCTGTGGAAAGAACTGAAAACTGCTGTTCACAAATGCTCTCCATCCAACCTCACTGAGCTCGAGCTGTTTTGCAAGGAGGAATGGGAAAAAATTTCAGTCTCTCGATGTGCAAAACTGATAGAGACATACCCCAAGCGACTTACAGCTGTAATCGCAGCAAAAGGTGGCGCTACAAAGTATTAACTTAAGGGGGCTGAATAATTTTGCACGCCCAATTTTTCAGTTTTTGATTTGTTAAAAAAGTTTGAAATATTCAATAAATGTCGTTCCACTTCATGATTGTGTCCCACTTGTTGTTGATTCTTCACAAAAAAATACAGTTTTATATCTTTATGTTTGAAGCCTGAAATGTGTCAAAAGGTCGCAAAGTTCAAGGGGGCCGAATACTTTCGCAAGGCACTGTATCTACCTCAAATACATTATTATTATCTATCCTGATGCCTGGTCACTTTACCCTGCCTTCATGTACATATCTACCTCAAATACCTTATTATTATCTATCCTGATGCCTCGTCACTTTACCCTGCCTTCATGTACATATCTACCTCAAATACCTTATTATTATCTATCCTGATACCTAATCACTTTACCCTGCCTTCATGTACATATCTACCTCAAATACCTCATACTACTGCACATTGATCTGATACTGGTACTCCCTGTATACATTCTTGTGTACTTTATTTTATTCCTCTTGTGTTACTATTTTTCTTTTTATTCTAATTTCTTAAACTCTGCATTGTTGGGAAGGGCTCGAAAGCAAGCATTTCACAGTAAAGTCTACACCTGTTGTATTCGGCGCCTGTGACAAATCAAATTTGATTTGATGACTGGTAAGATGTTTTTTTTTGCGGCCCTCGTCTAAATGCATCATAACGTGACATGTGGAAAGGCACACTTCATCGCACAGTGTGTGTTTTATGCCTGATGGGCAAAGTGTGAAATGATCCAGTCAGGCTAGGAGTCCTGGCGTGTTTACGACTTCTAGTTGGACAGCTCTCACGCGCTCTTGCTTTCTCTCTCTCTCTCTCACTCGTTCTCTGAGTTTTATTATCCCCTTTAATTCCGTAGAGTTTCTCTACTCAAGCTTTTATTGAAGCCAAGTTCATTTAGCTCCGTCAATTTCATCAGCAGTCATCAGCGGTGTTGCCACGCTGTCTGGACCGAAAGGTCAGGACAATCACGTTTTAAAAGGTGTCATTTTAGAGAAACTGTCTAATCCCACACACACACTCATAAAAGGAATTGATGTGGGGCGACTGGTTTTGTGTCACTTCCTGGTGATGAACGTCTATGGTTGTGTGTTCCTATTCTTCTGAAATTGGCCTGACAACTAAGTCTGCAGGTACAACCAGTCAAGTATCAGGAGGCCTACACCGTAAGTGACAAAGCTAACCCACATATACTGGGGAGACATGATGTGATGTAGTCCGTGTGAATATGTGAAGAGTCCTAGACCAGCCTATCCTATAAGTGCATTGTACTGACCCAAACCGGCACCCGTTTGCACAAAAAACATGCATCGACACCACAGCTCTCCTGTCTCCTTTCTCTCTCCTCTCTCTCTCTCTCTCTCTCTCTCTCTCTCTCTCTCTCTCTCTCTGTGTCTCTCTGCCATGATCCAGAACTAGGCTGTATTGTTTTGGTGGAGATCTTTCTACAGTTTAGCCCTACAGTTTAGCCCTGAGCCTTCAAACACTGTTTAGTGTACATTTCAGGGGTACTGAAACACACACGCGCTCCAGATGTTGTTTTGAAAATCTGTCTCCCGATGCCTGGAATGGAGCCATCATCTGCGTGTGCGTGTGTGTTTGCGTGCGTGTTTAGATAAATATATGATGGCTGGGGAGGTGCGTATTTCGCACGGTGTGTTTTAGGTTTAATTGAGGACTGAGGCTGTGTGGCATATGGTTTACAGTACTGCCACTGGGGCTGAGTACCAGGGGGCCACACACTGCTACATTTGACCAAATATACATACATGAATGCACATGCATGGGTTAGTGAGGATGTCCTGCAACACACACACACAACACACACTTATACACAGCTGTCAGGTTTACTGGATGTATGACACACAGAATGTGGGTATGTGAGTACTTATGAGGCTGACTCAACCCATGGTTGCTTTCAGCACTAAGAGGCACCGTACACAATCCATAGAAGACTGTAACCTTTGCAACACAGCACAAG
The DNA here is from genome assembly GCF_034236695.1 of Oncorhynchus nerka. Classification (NCBI taxonomy): domain Eukaryota; kingdom Metazoa; phylum Chordata; class Actinopteri; order Salmoniformes; family Salmonidae; genus Oncorhynchus; species Oncorhynchus nerka. The sequence goes on from NC_088410.1 coordinate 33,576,320, forward strand.
TGGTAAACATGGTAGCAGTCTAGCAGAAGTATTCCAATCCTATAACTGGTATATATCATAAACACACACACTCCATAGTCCTTGGACACACACACACACTCTACCTGACAGCCTCTGGCCCTGGTCCCTAGACACTCACCATAGAAAGGAACCAGAACACACAATAAAACACAACAGTACCGCTCCTGACCTGAAGGTGTTAGGGTGAGGCAACGCCAGCCACCAGGTGGGCCCAGGTTCCTATGATGATATTGACCTTCTCAAAAATACCTTTTCATTCATACAGCCGGCTAGTATACATAGTACACATTCACAAGACGGAAATTGCTTGTTGGCATCAGAGGTGTCCTCTGTATGGTCCATATGCTCCACTAAGGGTGAAATACACTGTGTGATTACAATGTTGACTTCCTGTAGGTCTCAACATGTCCGGCTCCAAACCGGAAGTGAGTTGCTCTGGAAAAGCCATGAGTCGCTCATCACTAATTACACTATTGCTTTGTTAGCGTAGAATGCTAACGGGAGATCAAAAGCAGATAGCTCTACTATTGCTTTGTTAGCGTAGAATGCTAACGGGAGATCATAAGCAGATAGCTCTACTATTGCTTTGTTAGCGTAGAATGCTAACGGGAGATCATAAGCAGATAGCTCTACTATTGCTTTGTTAGCGTAGAATGCTAACGGGGGATCATAAGCAGATAGCTCTACTATTGCTTTGTTAGCGTAGAATGCTAACGGGAGATCATATGCAAATAGCTCTACTATTGCGTCCTAATGCTAATTACTACAGGGTGACTGCGGTGCAGACTTTAGTATGAAGCACAAGGACAACAATATGTTATTTTTTGTCTTTTTCTATTATTTTTATATCAACAGTTTTCCAAGCCTTCAGAACTTGGTACTCGCCCCCAAATAAGTAGTCCCCAGAGACATGTAATCACCACTCCGATCAAATGCTGTCTTATCAAGCTCATTCCCGCGTTGTGTTATTAGGTTACACACTCTCCGAAATCCCCACAGATCATAACTTCCTGTGTTTTCTCTCGGAACCATTTTTTAACAGGGAGTGAGTGTGTGTGTGACTCGCTCCCTAGCCACACTAGGCCCTACAGTGTAATCAGTCAGGAAACTTCCAGAGAAATGAGTGTTCTTTAATTAGAGAGGTAGTGAGTCAAAGAATGAGTCTGAAATGGAACCCTATTATGTGTGTGTGTGTGTGTGTGTGTGTGTGTGTGTGTGTGTGTGTGTGTGTGTGTGTGTATATACCTTTTTGACCAGGGCTCATATAGTGCACTACCTTTTTGACCAGAGCTCATATTGTGCACTACCTTTTTGACCAGGGCTCATATAGTGCACTACCTTTTTGACCAGGGCTCATATAGTGCACTACCTTTTTGACCAGGGCTCATATTGTGCACTACCTTTTTGACCAGGGCTCATATAGTGCACTACCTTTTTGACCAGGGCTCATATAGTGCACTACCTTTTTGATCAGGGCTCATATAGTGCACTACCTTTTTGTCCAGGGCCCTATATAGGGAAAAGAGTGCCATTGCAGATTCTGTCAGACTTTGTGTCAGGAAAGTACCAGAGAAGTGAGTGTTTTTTAATTAGTGGTCGTGAGGCAGAATTCCATGTTTATCTATAACTACTGAGGTACTTTCTGAGGTGGTCAGTTCATGTTAGCTCGAGTGGAGTGGGACTGAGTGGCTTGAGGTTTATGAAGGCCATTTTTGAGGGCCTGACTTTTTGACTGGTTGGCTGAGGGAAGAGGAGCTTGCTGGTTGATTACATGAGGCCAGGAAGTTGGTTAAGTGGCTGTGTGACATTTCCCCTGTTGGCTCATGTCTTTTTACATGTTGTAGAATGTTATGGGATCAGACTTGACACACAGACACAGTCATGCACGCACACACACACACAGTCATGCACTCACACACGCACACGCACACACACACTCACACACACTCATTGAGAGGGAGACGGCAGTCAGGGAGATGCACAAAAAAAGAGGGAGGGAGTTTCTCTCTGAGGGGAGGAGAGGAGGGCTTGCCTTTCACTCTCTAAAGACTGAATGCTGCGATGTAGTGCCAGGCATAGGAGGAAGCAGAGAAAAATAAGTTGCTCCTTTAAGAAAGCTGTGGGCTTGGATCAGATCGACTACTCAGCACGCTGGTTTTTACACTGGCTCCTAATTTGGGATTGATTTAGAATCAGTAGAGGGACTGTGGAACGTTACCTTGAAGGGATTTGGGAATTCTGTTTACTTTTATATCAAACCAGCAACATGTCTGACTCCAAGGTTACTGCTCACTTGGATGGAATTATCTCGGACTTTGAAGGTTTGTCATGTTTTGATTTCTACGTTTTGATTACTCTCTTTTACTTGTCACAGACCTTCCCATCGACAGCCAGTGGTGACTAACGACTGAAGACAACTGATCTCCATAATACTTTTTCCAGATCAAATTTACAATTGAGTCACTAGCCTTCTTCACTTAACAGCACTGGTCTCTCCCTTCTCTCTCTCGCTCTGTTTCTCCAGTTTGTTTGTGTGTGTGTGTGTGCGCATTGGGCATGTGTTCCCCTCGGTTTCTTAATCTGAGTCTGTTATTGATCATATCCTAGTTACATCAGTAGAGTACCCCAGTATTGACAGTGCTACTCCACCACAGGAAACGTTCCAACTGAAAGCATTAAAGGGACTTATAGCAAAGCCTCATCTGGCCACCGCATCAACCCCCAATTCATTCACAACTCCTCAGTGTGTCCCCTCTCTCTCCTTTGTTTTCCTAGCTGTCCTGTGAAGCTAACATTGATTTCCTTTGTTGTCCTCTTCCTCCTTTCCTCTTCCTCCTCCGTTCCGAGTGTGTCCTTCCCTCCAGCTGTGAGAGGTCTGACAGGACCGTCACACACTGACCCCCCCCCAACACACACACACACACACGTTTGTTTTGCTATCCTTGTGGGGAACAAACAATTGATTCCCATTCAAATTCCTATTTTCCCTAACCCCAAGGGGTGCAGGGTTTTGGTTTTTGCCCTAACTAAACAGCTGATTAAAATTATCAAAGCTTGATGATTAGTTGATTATTTGAATCTGCTGTTTTCTGCTAGGGCATTAAAAAAAACATGCACCCCTTGGGGTCCCGAGGACCGAGTTTGGGAAACCCTGCCCTAACCCCTAATCCTTAATCTAACCTTCACCCTGAAACTAAACCTAACCCCTAATCCTTAATCTAACCTTCACCCTGAAACTAAACCTAACCCCTAATCCTTAATCTAACCTTCACCCTGAAACTAAACCTAACCCCTAATCCTTAATCTAACCTTCACCCTGAAACTAAACCTAACCCCTAATCCTTAATCTAACCTTCACCCTGAAACTAAACCTAACCCCTAATCCTTAATCTAACCTTCACCCTGAAACTAAACCTAACCCCTAATCCTTAATCTAACCTTCACCCTGAAACTAAACCTAACCCCTAATCCTTAATCTAACCTTCACCCTGAAACTAAACCTAACCCCTAATCCTTAATCTAATCTTCCCCCTGAAACTAAACCTAACCCCTAATCCTTAATCTAACCTTCACCCTGAAACTAAACCTAACCCCTAATCCTTAATCTAACCTTCACCCTGAAACTAAACCTAACCCCTAATCCTTAATCTAACCTTCACCCTGAAACTAAACCTAACCCCTAATCCTTAATCCAACCTTCACCCTGAAACTAAACCTAACCCCTAATCCTTAATCTAACCTTCACCCTGAAACTAAACCTAACCCCTAATCCTTAATCTAACCTTCACCCTGAAACTAAACCTAACCCCTAATCCTTAATCTAACCTTCACCCTGAAACTAAACCTAACCCCTAATCCTTAATCCAACCTTAACCATGAAACTAAACCTAACCCCTAATCCTTAATCCAACCTTAACCCTAAAACTAAACCTAACCCCTAACTGTATCTCTAACCCTAATTGTAAGCCTAAACCTAACCGCTAAGGCTAAAAAAATATTTTTCCTTGTGGGCTTGACAAAATGTACCCATTTGTCTGAATTTTCTTGTTTTACTATCCTTGTGAGGACTCTGGAGGCCGATTACGTGAAGGTTATTAAAAGAGCAGTGGTACTATCGAGCAGTGTGCGGGTTTCTTATTTTTATCCCCACAAGGACAGTAAAACCAAAACACACACACATTGAACTGAAAGTGTGCTTACTCCGTCAGATCTGAGAAACTGAATGTGTGACTGAACACAGTTAAACATTTCAGTATTATTAATTCATTGGTTTAGGGTCATATGGACGCAGTCCAGCACTTAATGAGCGTCGGGTTCTCGCTCTCTTGGTCAGATCAGTCTAAATGTGCATTCACTCCCTTGGAATTACACTTCTGGATGTGTGGTCCTGTTTTAGAAAGTCCCTTAAAACAATATCAGTCAGACCTTGTAAGACCTTGCTCTTTTGAGAGAAAGGATTGTGGTGATCTCTCCATATTGGACAGACCAGACTTGGTGATCTCTCCATATTGGACAGACCAGACTTGGTGATCTCTCCATATTGGACAGACCAGACTTGGTGATCTCTCCATATTGGACAGACCAGACTTGGTGATCTCTCCATATTGGACAGACCAGACTTGGTGATCTCTCCATATTGGACAGACCAGACTCTGTCTCCCACATCTGTAGGTTTATGGTGTTTTTGGTGAGTGATTATGTGTTCAGTAGCAGTACTGCGTGATCAAATGGATGAAAAAGACCATATCAGTGCCATGTTAGCAAGATGATGTCAGCCACCCTGTCACTCAGCCTGTCCTCTCAGGCAGTTGTGGATTCTGCTTGTATCTGATTCTCCCTGGTATCTGATCTGGGGGCTGTGTAGAAATATCACTACTTGTATCTGATTCTCCCTGGTATCTGATCTGGGGGCTGTGTAGAATATCACTACTTGTATCTGATTCTCCCTGGTATCTGATCTGGGGGCTGTGTAGAAATATCACTACTTGTATCTGATTCTCCCTGGTATCTGATCTGGGGGCTGTGTAGAAATATCACTACTTGTCACACACTGCTGCTGAGGCACTGCTGTCGTAGGCCTACTCTTCAATTTACTGGCAAATCCAGTCTGGTCTCTTATCTGTCTGGCTCTCAGCTCAAACTAAAAGTGTGGGGATTTTCCAGAGGCTTATTGTTTGTGGACAGTGTGTGTTTTTAGATGGTGTGGTTTATGTTAGTGCGTCGGTATGGATTTGTATTTCTTCTTTTTGAGTGCATCTGAGATCAACATCAAGTCATAAGCCTTGGTCTCGTATACCGCTCTCTGATAAACTGAATGAGCTGAATAGTGAATCAACCGCATAGTGAATCAACTGCACAGTGAATCGACTCGATAGCGAATAGGCCTACTCATCAACAGTGAATCGACTCGATAGCGAATAGGCCTACTCATCAACAGTGAATCGACTCGATAGCGAATAGGCCTACTCATCAACAGTGAATCGACTCGATAGCGAATAGGCCTACTCATCAACAGTGAATCGACTCGATAGCGAATAGGCCTACTCATCAACAGTGAATCGACTCGATAGCGAATAGGCCTACTCATCAACAGTGAATCGACTCGATAGCGAATAGGCCTACTCATCAACAGTGAATCGACTCGATAGCGAATAGGCCTACTCATCAACAGTGAATCGACTCGATAGCGAATAGGCCTACTCATCAACAGTGAATCGACTCGATAGCGAATAGGCCTACTCATCAACAGTGAATAGACTCGATAGCGAATAGGCCTACTCATCAACAGTGAATCGACTCGATAGCGAATAGGCCTACTCATCAACAGTGAATAGTCCTCTCGCGGTCTGTTTGCTATTGTGGAGTTTGAAATAGCTACAGGTGTTGTCTGGAATCTGTCCACTCTTGATACTTCTAACATTGGAAACGGCTCCAGTGGTCAACAAGGGATGTAAAACCAGGGTGGCAGTGGCCTCCAGTACAGAAGGCTTTATAGTCGTTAACCTGTGGGTGTTGCTTGTTCAAAGGAATGAACTAAGCCTTACCTGCCAAGCACCCAGGGGTTCAGACTGAAAGGTATGGAGCCAAGCACTACTGAACTACCAACAGCTGCGTTCACTTTGAGTTCCTCCATATCTTTCTCTCTCTCTCTCTCTCTCTCTCTCTCTCTCTCTCTCTCTCTCTCTCTTTGCCTCTGTCGCTCGCTCTCTCTACTATAATTATTTTGTGCTGAACCTGGTGTCAGCCAGAACACGAGCGAGTTACACACGCCGTGTGTCAGCATAAACCCAACAGTGTCCAGAGAAGACAAAAAGGAAGTGTGTATTTGACACCCTACCATTAGCGGTGGCTAACCTTTGGACTGATCAAGTGGAATATAAGGGGAGGGTTTGAGTAACTTTATCGGTCAGTCGATGGCCTTGCCTTGTCAGACTTGGTTTTGAAAGATTTCTATGATATTAACATTCCACTGCATAATGTTGTAGCCCGCTTTTGTTGACACTGGCAGAACCGCTGTGTGCATATGTAGCGCCACGGAGTTCAGCTTCACCGTTACAGTTTGTGTTAGTGTATCAAGATAAAGTGTTGTCAACTTGAATGGACATTTCATTCAAGCCATAATCGCTGTTTTGCCAGTGGGTTTGGCATTGTATGTACAGTAGTAAATGTCTGACACTGCACAGTTTTAAATGCTAGCATTATATCATCATGCCTCTTATGTTTTCATAGGCCGTAATCTGGCAGTATTACAGTAACTGTCAGTGTTCTCATCGTTCCACCGTCATGTGATATTGATCAGGAAGTGAGCGAGTCTGGAATGTAAGAGATGGGTCAGTGGTTCACAACCATTGACTACAGACTTAAAACCATGGTGTTATGAACAGAGAAACGTCAGCAATTTTATTTGCCAATATCTTCAGTATCCCATAGATGGTGTGTAATACTATATATTTGCTACAGTACAGTTTTACCTTTTCTGCCCTAACCCTCAAAACACACACTTGCACATCCGGCCCAATAGACATAAATTAGACTAGACACACACACTGATGAAACTCTAGCATTTGGGCCTCAGAGTTGCGGTTCCCAGGAGAGCTCCCTTCACTCTTCAGTTCTAACAGGCCGGTCTGAAGGCCGTCTGGCCCCCGTCTAGACCCCTTTCTTTGAGGAAGCTGATCCAGCCGGTCACATCAGGACTCAGACGACATGCCATGGAGCTCAGGGCCCATACTCACCAAGCGTCTCAGTGAAGGAGTATTGAACAAGGCCTGGGACTCTAACAGGAAGGCCACCATGATGTCCGTTGGCCTTGTTTAGTAGGATAGTGTGCTGATGTGGATGAGCTGTAGTGCAACAGTGGACCATAGAGAACGCAACCTCATGTCTTGACCTTTTCAGTCAGTTTTAGTGTACGTCTATGGTCTCTCTCTCTCTCGCCCTCTCTTTCCTCAGTGTTCAGTCTTTTCTCTAGCCTCACTAAACCCCACAACAGGATGCGGCGATGACTTTGATCTTTCGGACCTCAGTCAGAACCAACACAACCAGGAAGTCGGTCTCGTTCTATAACTACCGTGAGACTGTAAACAGGAAACAATACGTTGTGGTTCTGATGGCTCGTTTGGTCGGAGCATAGTTACATTTCACAGGTCCTGCATAAAAATCGAATTTTAAGCGTCACACGCTTCGTAAATAACAGGTGTAGACTAACAGTGAAACGCATACTGTTAACTCAAACCATGAGATAAAAGCACCTGCATAACTGTAGAATTCTCATAAGCCTATCTCTTTCTAGCTGCATCAGAGCTGTATAAGTATCTGTTGTCCATTACTCTATCTGTGTGTCCTTGAGGAGATGAGCTAACGCCAGTGATGCACACAGGGACAGGAAGTCAAGGCCAGCACCTGGGCCTAGCAGGGTGGGAGAGAGAACAAAAGTCTGTTTCCTCCTCTCTATTGAAATCTATTTAGGTGGGCCGGGGATGATACCAGTATCGCGATACTCGTTAGTGTCGTGGCAGAGAAACAAAACACAAAGCAGATTTCTTTAAGAAAACAGTCCTAATGTTGGAAACAATCATCATTATGTTGTCATCCAGAGCCACGTGTATTTATTTTCCAAGCTATAGTACACAATATTTTACATACAGCTGGTTTTGAAAGGACCAAAGAGTTGAGTCTGCTTCGTGTTTTCATTGTTGCCATGGATATGTTTTTGCGATACTGGTATCTTCCCGGCCCTCCTATTTAGGTCAGGTGGGAGAGAGCCTCCATCTTAGCGTGTTGTGCTATGCTAGGACCAGGAGTTTTCCTAACCACAACATCTGGCCAGATTTGTTCTTGGTCAGGAATAATGCCAGGCCCTGTGGCCATTGTTATGGTCATCCCCTCACAAGAGACCGAGAGGTAGGCTACATAGGGAGAGAGAGAAGTAGGCTCTGTTTGTTAAGGAGATTCCGCAGAGTCGTTCTGTATTTCCAGCTCATTGTCTGGGAATGCCATTTCACTCGGGGGATGAGACGGTATCGTCCGTCTGGCCTTCGCTCACGTCGGGATACTGGAGCTCCGTGATCCCAGGTCCATCCAGCACGTGTGAAATCCATGACAGGGATATCCTTGGATGCTTCCTCGGAAACACGTGATCCTTCTTCTCTGTCTTCTAGTGGAATGATGTTTGAAAGAGTGACCTCTGAATGTATAGAAAACCGTGGGAAAACCGCATGGTAGAACTGAGTCGAGGAACATTCCTATTTCGCTATAGTAATTCCCGTAATGTCTCTCTCTGAAGTCCTTGTCAGGCAGATGGTGACCGTTGAGAAAGTTTCATCTCTAGGTCATATTAAATCATATGCAGCCATCTTGGATGTTATGACAACACTTAAGTCCTATCAGTGTTATGCCTGTCTGACAGTCTCTATGCAACCGTGGTCTTTGGTCTTACACCCAGCTGACTGTTTTTAAGCATTGAGCATTAAATCATACATTGTACAGTCTCTCTCTGATAATAACACTTAAGTCCTATCAGTGTTAGGCTTATACTGACTGTCTCTCTATGCAGGCAACCCTGGAGCCTGTTCAAGAGCATGTAACGTTAAAGAACATTCAGATAGAAATGTATGTAGTAGAAAAGATGGGACTGTCTGTCAGATTGAATAGGGAATCAAGTCAGCTCTGTTCATTCTATTTCTGTCTGCAACGTTTAGAATATTTCAGATCACTGGATACACCAATGGTCTTTCAGCTCACTGTTTGCGAAGCACTAAGCAGCAGACTGATTTGGCTGGTCAAATCCTAGTCCTGGACCGAGTTGAAAGTAGCCAGAACCTTGGAATCATTCAGCACAATCATAGAACACAAGAGGGAGGAAAGGGGGGTTATGGGGGATGGAGTCCAGTGGCAAAGTGGTTTGGACATGGAAATAACTTACAACCGTGTTCTGTTTTATAAGCGGCATATGGGATTGGGTCTCCCGTTCTAATTGAAGATATGGGAGATGGGATGTGTTTTTAGTAACAGCCAAAGCAACACACATCCTTAAAATGGAGGGCTAAAAAGTTTTTATAATGCCTCGTAGACTCCGAAATTGAACTCCAATATTCCCCAAATCCATGAGAGCGTAATGGAGGAAGCATGAGAGAACAGATAGTCATTGGAAATAAATGTTTAGTTGAGAACCTTTTTTAAAAGGTGTTTTGGGGGTTGTTAAGAGCATTTAGCACCTACAGTATGTACACATGAGACCCTTCAAATACAGTGAGGAGGTTTAGCAGTTTGCTAATGCTGTGCTATGCTAACGTTGGTTAAGGAAAGGCAGATCAGCAAAATAAAATGGAAAGATGTATGGTAACCATAGCAGCAGTGAGTGTTTAAATAGAGAGATACAGAGGGAAGGGGACTAGCAACACCAATCATACGACAGCATATAGACATCATGGACACTTGAAGCAGCTTCATTAAATAGTAACCTCAAAACACCAGTCTCAACGTCAACAGTGAAGAGGTGACTCCGGGATGCTGGCCTTCTAGGCAGAGTTTCTCTGTCTAGTGTCTGTGTTCTTTTGCCCATCTTAATCTTTTATTTTTATTGGCCAGTCTGAGATATGGCTTTTTCTTTGCAACTCTGCCGAGAAGGCCAGCATTCGGGAGCCGCCTCTTCACTGTTGACGTTGAGACTGGTGTTTTGTAGGTACTATTTAATGAAGCTGCCATTTGAGGACTTGTGAGGCGTCTTGTGTGCTTTTCTTTTCTTTCAAAAACAGGACATTTCTAAGTGACCCCAAACTTTTGAACGGTAGTGTACATGCATGCATGCACACGTGTAGGCGCGCACACACACACACACACACACACACACACACACACACACACACACTCTTTAGGCCATAACAGAACTGATCATCAGCTTGGAGTTACTGAGTAGTACAGTGAGGTCATGGATGTGTGTGACTGTGATGTCATAACCAACTCACAACCACAGGGACTAGCTTAGCATCTTCTCCATGGGATTCAAGTTGACTTCTAAGAGGCAATGCCTACAAGGCCAAACTAGCCTCATGTTTTTGTTCAAACTTATTTTTAGGATTTTCTCACAAAGCCATCAGTAACCTGGGGGGAGGTGTGTCTCCTTTTGTTCATTTGGTATTAATGCATTGTACTCATCCATAACTCATCCATATCTCATACAATATTCAAGAATGCATGTAGAGAATACAAGGCAGATATATGACTTTCATTTATATAAGGCTATGCAAGTCTAAGGCCATTTGAGGCCGTGCAAGTGGGTGTATAAATTGGACCACATTTTATAACATACAGTACCACACTGTGTCATACAACTGGCACCAGTTAAACTTGTATAAACTTATAGAGTGCCATCTGCAGTCGTATGTAGTGACAGATTGGCACCACTAATAACGAGTTATTGAAATGATTTGAGCTTGGCTTAATTGCTTGTTGCTGCCATTTTCCTTTGTGATGTTGCTGAGATTGCTTTTCCAGCTTCTCTCTACCCACTAACCTCAAGCAGCTACGATGCCAGGGACGTCGAAACAGTTCATGTTGCTCCTCTGGAATTAGAATACACTGTTCATATATTTGCTGTTGTATTTGTTTAGTCCAGGACTAGCAGTAATGTTTGTTTAGGAAACCGGCCCTAAGTGCACTCTGATTATCATCAATGTCAGAAATGGTAGTATGGATGACTCACTGACTGAGTGTGTCTGTCTCATCTCACCCTCCATGCAGCTCTAAAGAGGTCATTTGAGGTGGAGGATGTGGACACCTCGGTCAACTCCTCGCCAGGCTCCCGCCGGGCGCCCAGCAACCCCAACCACCGCCCCGTCATGTCCCCCACCAGCATCTACTACCGTGAACTGGGCGCCAGCAATAACAACAACGGCTCCATCTCCAAGACCATCATGGGAGGGGGAAGCTCCAAGCCTCCTGAACCCATATCCCGGGGACGCACGGAGCTCTCCATCGACATTTCCTCCAAGCAGGTAGATCCAACCAGCCCTGGTTCCCTCCGATTCGGGGCAAAACGACCCGAGGTCCTAGGCCACTCCAAGACGCCCGAGATGGGCCACAAACGGGAGGTGGCCTTCTCTAAAACGCCCCAGGAGGTGGTGATTCGCACAGGGGCCCGGACCCCCGAGCCACCCAGCCATGCCCGGAGGATCGAGCCCCTCAGTCTGGGGGATGGCCCGGCCGTGAGGACCACACCAGGGATCAGCGTCACCAAAGCACCCGAGACAACGGGGAATGGAAAGAACAACCACGAGAACCATGGTCATCATGCACCGGTCCACCACCCGCACCACCCCAACCCCCACCACAACACCATCGTCACCACCATCCGCTGCTCCTCGCCCAACCGCACCAAGTCTCCCAACCCTGACAGTGAGTAACCTCTGACCCTAGGTTTCTTCTCATCCCTCTAAGTCCTTAGGTTCCTCATGTGATCCTGGTTGTAGTCACTCTAACAGAGTGAGGGCCTTCAATTGGTGGGGAACACAAACAGCCGTAGAGATGCTTGGCTTTGTAGGAAGACCCCAACTTTCTGTTGTGTTTCAATTGTGTCACTGTGAAGTTGCTATGGAGATGACCAGTATATACATGTGTAAGCAAGGGAGAGTAAAGCAGTGATTTGAGGCTTTGGGCCTGGTGTGTGTGTGTGTGTGTGTGTGTGTGTGTGTGTGTGTGTGTGTGTGTGTGTGTGTGTGTGTGTGTGTGTGTGTGTGTGTGTGTGTGTGTGTGTGTGTGTGTGTGTGTGTGTGTGTGTGTTGCTAACCACTAATCATAGGATCTGGTGTGTTTGGTAGTGTGTGTGTGTTTGATCTGGGCTGGAGTTCCCCGTGGCATAACACAGGCTTCTGAGCAGAGGCTTTGGTATGAGAAAGCAGACCACTGATCTGGGGACTGTTTCTAGGAGTGGCCTCTCCAACACAGGCTGAGTGCCTCCAGTCTGATACAAACTGCCTTGGTGGAGAGATGCCACTCTGTAAAAGTCGTATGAGTTAGCAAAGTGCATCGTAGACTGGTCTCAGATCTGTTCGTGCTATCTAGCCAACTCAAGTCGTTTTTTTGTCATGCCAAACATGATCTGGGACCAGTGAGGCTAGGTGTATATATAGAAACCGTGTACTATGGTTCTGCATTCATGTCAGCTTTCTGTTTTAAGACTATTGGCAATATGCACATACCTCCGCAGTACACAGTAGTGTTGGTATCCACATTTTGGATACAATTTTAGTTTTCAAACCTCCAGTGGTGGGGGTACAGAACATTTTCCAGAACACATCATCCCTCTCCAGTTGCCCTCCTCTACTACCTCACAGAGGGACTGGACGATGCAATCGCACACAGAGTGGAGCGCTCTGGGTCCCCGGAGTGGGCCTGTAAGAGGAGAGGTCTGTTTGATTAAAGCCAAGCCTGGGCCTGTCTGTCACTACGGCCTGTCTCTCCTGTCCCTCCCTCTGCTCTGTCTGGAGCCCAGCGTCTCAGTCCCCGATCAATGAATGTTCGGCTGCTTTGTTCTTCAATTCCCTCTCAACTCAGTCCCCTATCGCTGCATGCACAAAAAATATTCAGGCAATTTGTTCTTCAATTCATGCACTCTTGGTAGACTGTGAGATAACAACAATATATTGTTTTATTCTCCTACATATGCAAGTGATGAATGTATGAAGGAACCCTGTCCTAAAGCAAACCAGCGTGTTTTAGCAGCCGGCAACATCGGATACATTTGGGTTCCCACTCACTCACTTTCCTTTGCTTTGTACTTTCCTTGTCTATCCATCTCTTTCCTCCTCTCTCTTTCTGACAACACGCGCACAGACACTCCTCTTCTTTCCTCCTCTCTCTTTCTGACAACACGCGCAGACACTCCTCTTCTTTCCTGCTCTCTCTTTCTGACAACACGCGCAGACACTCCTCTTCTTTCCTCCTCTCTCTTTCTGACAACACACGCACAGACACTCCTCTTCTTTCCTCCTCTCTCTTTCTGACAACACGCGCACAAACACTCCTCTTCTTTCCTCCTCTCTCTTTCTGACAACACGCGCACAGACACTCCTCTTCTTTCATCCTCTCTCTTTCTTACAACATGCGCACAGACACTCCTCTTCTTTCCTCCTCTCTCTTTCTGACAACACGCGCACAAACACTCCTCTTCTTTCCTCCCCCTGCAGATTGAGCGTGTCTCAGGCCCCCAGAAGGGGCGTCCGACACGAGCCAAGTTAGATTCCTGTAAACTGAGGGATAAAACCCGGAGCCAAATATGACCTAATGTGTCAGCATTTACACAGTCTTTAGACTGCATTCAAGCCATATTTAGAAAGCGTTTAGAGAATGTATAAATAACGCTTAGACAACGTTTCAGACCTGAGACCGAGGGAGCACACAGCATGGGGCCAGCTGCAGGGAAACTACAGCTGCTAGACGCATTGGTTTTGTTTATCAGATGGTACCCTATTCCCTATATAGTGGGGCTATGGCTCTGGTCAAAGCTAGTGCACTATATAGGGAATAGGGTGCAATTTTGGACACAGAATGTTGGACACAGACACATGGAGAAAAGCATTCTACTTAGGCTTGCTCGTTCGCTTCCTCAAACTTGAACTCCGCAGTTATCAAATGAATCATGGCTTTCAGTATTTAATAAACCAGTATGTTCCAGTCAGTGCTATTAGCGATATTGCCAAGTATTCCATGTCTTATTTGGCCTTAATTAACTCTAATTCTGTAGGCTTTTTTCCTGTCGACACAGACCAGTTTAGCATTATGTGTTCGTGGACTGGAACAGTATAAATGACCATACTTTATCATTCGGTACGAGTTTGTAGGCTATACTCCAATATTAGGAGCTCAGATTTGCTGGGACGATTGTGTGTGTGTGTGTGTGTGTGTGTGTGTTTCTGCTCTGGAGCTGGGAGTCTTGTAGCGTGGTTCCTACTCAGGCCACGGAGGTCTGGGCTAGTTATTTTCCCAGAGGGAGAGGGCCTTATTAGGGCTCTCAATGAAGGGTGACCTGCCTGGAGGGCCTGAGGCCGGGGCCCACCCTGACTGAGGGACTCTGACCCCTGCTCTGACCCACTCCATCTGTCAATGAGGGGAGATGGCGTCAGTGGAGCAGAAACGTGAACAACACAACACTGTAGTGGACTGCTAGTGTGGGTTGTTTCCATCAGATTTTGTGTCAAGTAGGAGAAATTGGCTCCAACATAATACACAAGTAGGCCCTAATTCATTTCAATAGGTGACTATGAGTGATAGATGTGGTGGTTTCACAAGTGACTTAAAAGAGAGATTGATCCTCTTTCATCCAACTAGATAATGGTGGATATGAAACTCTTTACATTGGCGTACAGATTGTTGACTCCGTGCCTTGTTTGAAATTTTCCAAGTTACTGTCAGCTGTGTTTTTCTGAGTGATAAGCCGTTTTCCTGTCCATTCAGTTTTTCAAACGGGTAATGACATCAGAGACACACACTCTGGTTTCCCGGGCTTCCTTCCTTCCGTGTGCTGTCCGTCAGGACGATTGTTTCCCCTCGTCCTGACCGCGCCTCTCTTCCTCTCTCAGCCTGGGTCATGTGATCTGAGTCAGTGGCACTTCCAGCCAGTTGTGTGATCTCACCACAACAGAGTACATCTGGATACATTTTTAGTTAGTTTCTAGGATCAAAATGTCCGTCTCTGATCTCTGTCGGTGGCTCTAAATATCAACAGGTAACTAATGTTTGTAGAACACCAAATAACCAGTTTTATATGTACTGCAGAAGAAATTGGAAGACACTTTAATTGAATCAGTGCACTGTTGCTCCCAATCACACATCTACATTGAACTAAATAGTAGATTGACAGGGTTATGATTTGCCTTGATTGACTACCCTTTTTATTTGATTTAACAGGGCAAGTCAGTTAAGAACAATTTGTTATTTACAATGAAAACCCACTGTTCCCCAGTAGGCCAACTGCCTTGTTCAGGGGCAGAACTACAGATTTTTACCTTGTCAGCTCAGGGATTCGATCTAGCAACCTTTCGGTTACTGGGCTAGGCTACTAGGCCACTAGGCTACCTGCCGCCCTTTGACCTCTGTAGAACCAGAGGTCCATTAGACTGCAGATTGCTGTTATATTATACTGTAACAATACCACTCTGTCCTGGGGGGTGCTTGGTTATGCCATCAGTTCTGCCACTTCAAGCCCTCTAACCCAGCATTGGATTTGTTTATATAAATCCTCATAGTGTCTCATTGGCCCTGAACTGACATGTTTGATTGATCAACAAAGTTGTGACGAAGGATTTTGATTGTTCCGTGACCCACTCCTCTCACTGTTCTCCGCCATGCCCCGTCATTCTCCTCTGGTGGCCTGCCTGTGTGTTGCCTGTCCCGGTCCCCTACACCCTTGTACCCCCATGTGACCTTCTGCAGCGTCACACCAGATGAGGGCCCCACTATCCCCTTTCTACACAGAATCCCTCCACACACACACACACACACACACACACAGACACACACAGTGAGAGAGACAGAAGGGTAGGGAGATCCCAGGCTGATTAACATGATTAGCAGTGGACCCCCCAAGAGGAACGTTTAGGGAATAGGGGGGGCCGCCATTCCCATCTGGCTAACATCGCGCTAGTTAGTCTCTGACACACACACACACACACACACACTGGGCCTGTACTGTGAAATGGAGTGTCAACATTCCTAAAGTAAGAATGTTTACCTTTACCTCACTAATTCCCTCGGATTCTAAAGTACTGTATTCCGTCTCCCCTTCCCCGTGTCTTTCCATGCTGTGTCACATATGTGGAACTAGAATGACCTACAGCGCTATGTGATTTTAAACCTTCTCCAGCTTCTTAGTCTTAGTTGAAGCACTCCGATTGGTATCTCAGGTGAAGTCGCTGTGGTAAAGCAGCTCTTGACAGCAGGGCCTGTGGTGTATTCATTACGGAAACCGTTTACCAAACGGAAGCAAACGGCGCAAAACTATAGTTTCTATTGGACTAATTCAGGTCGGTCCCGTCTTGTTTGCTTCCCGTTTAAAAGAAATGTTGCAACAGAATCGGGCGTAATGAATACGCCCCTGGTATCCATCATAGCAAGAGATGCCTCTCTCTCGCTCGCAGGGTATTCATGAAGTCATTCACCAAGTCACTATGGTACGAGGAGAGAAAGGAGGCCCCACTCATTTTAACCAGGCAGATACTGAACTGGAAATGATGCTTATTGGGTGTTCTTAACACATCTTGATGACAAGGAAGGACTATGACATGCACACACACATGCACGTACGCACACACACACACACCCTCAGACAGTGGTTAGGCGTCTCACAGTTTAATTGCACTCAGCATGACCTGCTGTGTCATTATGAGAGAGGGAGAGAGGGAGAGAGAGAGGGGGGGAGAGAGAGGGGAAAAGAGAGAAAGAGAGAGAGAGAGAGAGAGAGAGAGAGAGAGAGAGAGAGAGAAAGAGAGAGAGAGAGAGAGAGAGAGATGAAATGTCTACTCTTTTGGAACGTCTGTGAGTGTAATGTTTACCCTTAAGTTTACCCTTAATTTCTATTGTTTAGTTCACTTTTGTTTATCTACTTCACTTGCTTTGGCAATGTTAACATATGTTTCCCATGCCAATAAAGCCCCTTAAATTGAAATTGAATTGAGTAGAGGAGGCCGTCTGCTAGAGTGTATCATCATGGCTCATGTTAAACTGTTTACAGGTTCCAAACCTCTCAGGGTTAGCTAGGAAAACCACAGACTGAGGTCATTAGACTGCAGTGTTGGCCACTCACTTTCAGCTCCCCTGAGGGATAGCAGCGTTTGCTCATAATGATGTCTGTGGGCGCAGAGCTCAAAGTGGCCAGCAGGAGGTGCAGTATGACAGGTGGAGTGTAGGGTTAGGGTATGACTTAGGGGAGATAGCTATGGGACCTGGCTTGCAGGTAATGCTCGCATCTTATATAGGACATTGCTGAGGGCATGTAGACAGTAATTAAAGGTGCATTTTTAAGTACTCTTAAATAATCTCTTATTCTCTTATCTACTCTGTTTCTTTCATTCTCTCCCGCCTTTCTCTTCTCTCACTCACACATGGTTCTATATCTCACTAAAACTGAATGAATGTGTCTGCTTGTGTTTTGTAGGATTTATTCCTGATGTGATTGAACGTGTTTTTGGAGGCTGTGGACTCTGACTGGGTCAGTGGAAAGCCTGTGTCTGCCTGTGTGTATTGAGCGCTTCCCCTGAGGGTAGAGCTGAACTGAGAGAAGTGGAAACCAGACAGGGTCCCCCAGATAATGTTTCCGGAAGCTTCTGTTTACTCTGCTCCGCCTGGTGGAAGTCAGGGGTTAAAGAAGGTTCCCATGCAGCACACACACACACACACACACACACACGCCCATAAACTCCACTAAAGCAACCCCAGTTCCCCCTTCCTCCTATTTCCAGTCTCCCTGAGCCGCTATCTCCCAGTCCCCACCCTTGTCTTCCTTAGTGAGTTCTCTGAATGCTGGTCAAGCTGGCCTGACACTAGTCACGACCGTACAAAATAGGTAGAGCCAGGACCTTTTCCTGACCCCCTGACCACCAGCCAAAAACTATCATCACCACCAGTGTCTGGACCCTCCCCTGCCTCTACCACAGTCTTTTATCTGGTTTATTCTGGTTTATCTTGAAGAGGTGTCTGTCTGGTCCTGTCTGGTCCTGTCTGATCCTGCTTATAGACTGCACCCAGCTGCTACGGGCTGACCAGGATGAGCTCAGTATTTCTCCTTTTTGCCAACTGTACAGCTGGTTAACAAAGAGAAGGTCCACTTTGGGTCAGTGCCTCAGCTCTCAACATCCTCTGCTAATGAGGTTTCCCTCATTCTCTGGCTGATAAGGGCCATGTTTGGAATGATAATGGTGTTTTTGCTGTAATTACTCTCTCTTTCACCTTAACAATACAAGGTTCCCGGATATTGTGCTATATTGTATTTACTTTGCCACCATGGCCTTTTTTGCCTTTACCTCCCTTCTCACCTCATTTGCTCACATTGTATATAGACTTGTTTATACTGTATTATTGACTGTATGTTTGTTTTACTCCATGTGTAACTCTGTGTCGTTGTATCTGTCGAACTGCTTTGCTTTATCTTGGCCAGGTCGCAATTGTAAATGAGAACTTGTTCTCAACTTGCCTACCTGGTTAAATAAAGGTTAAATAAATAAATAAAATAAAAAATTGACGTCATGTATAGGTCTTGTCTCGGGCAGTAACCAGCCGTCGTTGCTGTGTGGCCAGAGATTGAGTGAGTGTGAGTGTGTGTGCACACAAATTGTGAGTGGACAGATGGCCAATACGTACCGCTATTGTGCCATCTGCTAGGCTGGGCAGGGTATGTGTGGGGTCAGTACACCACCCCTCCCTGCTGGACCTCTCCTAGGGAGGTACCATAATAATAGTCATCAGCCACCATAGAAATGTAATTACTAGAACGGGCATCCCCATTCAAGTATATGTTCTGTGATCCTAATTCTATCAGCCACTAGTCCATTGGGGGGGGCACAGTACTGCAAAGGGTTATTGATCCTTAGACGTTCAATAGAAGTGGAAACTTTTTATGATCAATTGTTTAATCATCTTCAATTATTTAAAAAACGTAAAACACAAAAGACATGAATCCATGTTAAATAAGTGTCTCACCGACAGATCTCATTGATTTGGTCGTATTGGCCCCTCCAGGTTTGTTTGATTTGATCTGTCATTCAATCAATTTCCTCAGGACGTAATGGAAGTACTGTAGGGCCAACATGGTGTCAGTGTAACAGGCTGGTGCCCCATGCTGATAATCGCCACGGCAACTACTTCCTAGCTGATGCTCACTATACATTGAGGTGAATGAGACCACTCTTCATAATGGAGTCATCATCGCACCCATTGGCGCACGGCACTGTACCTCGAGGTGTGTTTGACAGGGGTAATATTATGACTAGACTTAAACCCTAATCCCCTCTGAACAGCCCTAGATCAAACAACACTGGGTTAGCACGCACACGCACACAAACACGCACGCACACGAACACGCACGCGCACATACACACACTGCTTAGTTGCCTGACTGGCTTCTCACCTCCATGGCGAACGGCTAGTCCTCTATTGCCTAAGCACAGCTAACACCGCTACATTGGGAGTCATTATCCTGTGGCCGTAGCTAGCTTTTTCAATTTAGCTAAAGTTCAGAGGAACTCTGGGTGAACTTTCACCTTTGTACTCAGTGATGAGACACAGGGGAGAGAAGACGGAACAAACAAGAGCAGCTGAAGATGTAGGGGAAAGGGCAACGGTACTGCCTCTGACAGTATGCGGTGTTGGTTAGCTAAATAAAGTCATTGAATTGCCGACAAAGTAGAGGCTGTTTTGAGTACAGTAGTACACACGTCTCCGGTTAGTCCTATTCTCCCTTTCTAGACTGTACTGACATATCGTTTAGAAACAGGCTACACCGTTTAAATCATCCAACTTACAGTAAAGCTGTAATTGGAAAATACTTTGACAACTTATGTTGTGACTAGATCTTTTGGTATGAATTTACTGTAACACTGATAAGCTCTCTCTCTGTGTCTCTCCCAGTTCAGCACATGGCAAGGTTTTTATTATGGATAATTATCCTCATAACTCTGGGAAGTTTTCTGGAACGACCGCACAGAGAGAAAGTATGTAATCAGAGTCCCGTCTTCCTCTCTTTCTTCTCCTCCATTCCAAGCTGAGTCATCTGACTCCCCCCTAGAATTCCAGCTGGAATTAGGGGCAGGGATTCCCCCGGAAGGCCAATCCGATCTGTGGAGCTCTGTTTATTGTTCAGTTTTGAGGCTCCGGGTAAGAAATGTTGAGTTGGGAACATCGGGAAGAGGGAGAGTTACAGAAATAGGGCATTCGATCCCAAGCGCTCCCAGTCACTCCCAGCTGTCACAGTGAAGAGTTTAGGTTTGGGAAGCAGTTGGGAATTTTATTGAGGATTTTGTTTTTACTTCCACGTCGGAATAGTCTGTTCTGTGATGCTTCGACTGGGACTGCGATTGGAAGACATGGATACATGTGGTGCAGAGATGCACATTAACCCTGAGATGGAGGTCCTCTGTGAGTATGGCTGTTGGGTTGCGACAAAAATGGTAACCTATTCCCTATATGGTGCACTACTTTTGACCAGGGTCCATAGGGTTCTGCTCAAAAGTAGTGCACTATGTAGGGAATAGGGTGTCATTTGGGATGCAAACTTGGTGAAGGAAGGGGAGGGCTGTTGCGACATAACTGGTGAGACAACTGGTTTCTATTAAGGCCAATCAGGGCTACATGTTGTGTAACTCTACTTTAGACGCTGAGTAAATGGAAAGGGATTCAGGGACATCCCAAGATGCTTTTTAATAAGTTCCTCTCCTCCCCTAAAACCTCAGTTTAGATGAGGTGAGGCCGCATAAGGTCTGCATTGATTTCTCTCTCCTTGAAGTGTTGTTTTGTCATCTGTGCTGTTTCGTGCTACTCTTGTATGTTGCGTTAAGTCTCCATGTCCACAGTTGAGTTATGTATCACTAAGAATTTCCTTGTGTCGATAGTGGAGGTGAATAGTTTGTGCATATACACAGTATGTGTTATCAGAATGTCTGAGTCTGTATGCTTCTAATGTGGGTTTGATGGAATCCTTGTACATGCTAGCCTTGCAGTATAGCAGACTCAACAGCTCGCTCTCTCTCACTCTCTAGCCCTCTCTCTCTCTCTATCTAGTGTGTGTGTGTGTGTGTGTGTGTGTGTGTGTGTGTGTGTGTGTGTGTGTGTGTGTGTGTGTGTGTGTGTGTGTGTGTGTGTGTGTGTGTGTGTGTGTGTGTTGAAAGCAGATGAAAGCAAACAAGGCCGGGGCCTTTTATTAGCCGTTCAAAAGTTTAGGGTCACTTAGAAATTTCCTTGTGCTTTTCTTTCAAAAATGTTTTGTCCATTAAAATAACATCAAATTGATCAGAAATACAGTGTAGACTTTGTTAAGGTTGGCCTTCTAGGCAGAGTTGCAAAGAAAACACCATATCTCAGACTGGCCAATAAAAAGAAAAGATTAAGATGGGCAAAAGAACACAGACACTGGACAGAGGAACTCTGCCTAGAAGGAGTCACCTCTTCACTGTTGTCACCTCTTCACCTCTTCACTGTTGACGTTGAGACTGGTGTTTTGCGGGTACTATTTAATGAAGCTGCCAGTTGAGGACTTGTGAGACGTCTGTTTCTCAAACTAGACACTCTAATGTACTTGTCCTCTTGCTCAGTTGTGCACCGGGGTCTTCCACTCCACTCACTCCACTCACTTTCTATTCTGGTTAGAGCCAGTTTGCGCTGTTCTGTGAAAAGAGTAGTACACAGTGTTGTACGCGATCTACAGTTTCTTGGCAATTTCTAGCATGGAATAGCCTTAATTTCTCAGAACAAGAATAGACTGACAAGTTTCAGAAGAAAATTCTTTGTTTCTGGACATTTTGACCCTGTAATCGAACCCACACATGCTGATGCTCCAGATACTCAACTCATCTAAAGGCCAGTTTTATTGCTTCTTTAAATCAGGACAACAGTTTTCAGCTGTGCTAACATAATTGCAAAAGGGTTTTCTAATGATCAATTAGCTTTTTAAAATGATAAACTTGGATTAGCTAACATAACGTGCCATTGGAACACAGGCGTGATGGTTGCTGATAATGGGCCTCTGTAGATATTCCATAAAAAATTAGCCGTTTCCAGCTACAATAGTCATTTACAACATTAACAATGTCTACACTGTATTTCTGATCAATTTGATGTTATTTTAATGGACAAGAAAATGTGCCTTTCTTTCACTAACAAGGACATTTCTAAGTGATCCCAAACCTTTGAACAGTAGTGTATATATCTATTTATATGGGGGTTATTTGGCTCTGTTAGGTAACACAGCTGGGAAGTATCCTAACACTGTAAAACTGAGGGGAAACAAGCCACTAGATAAACACCTTAAACAAACCTCTGACCACAAATTCCAACAGTTTATCTACTTTGCGGCCGCTGTTCAAACAACAGGCGCATGGGTCTTTCAAAAGTGTGTGTGTGTGTGTGTGTGTGTGTGTGTGTGTGTGTGTGTGTGTGTGTGTGTGTGTGTGTGTGCGCAGATGAAAGCAAACAAGGCCAGGGTTATTGTAACCTTGAAGAGCAACATACAAGCTGAGGTCTGAGGTGAGTCAGGAGCAGAGTTGGAGGGATCGTGTAGCATTGCTGGAGTGCAGCACAGTCCCCGAGGAAGTAATACAGTGTGTGTATATGGAGGAGGATTAGAAATGGACTGCACGAACGTCATGTCTTCAGGGTAGCGAGAGAAGAACAAGTCGGGCTAGGGATTTTCCTGACCATGTGACCAAGGTCAGAGTTTATCCTGTTCTGTTTACACAGTCAGGAAGAAGTCGGTCCCTAAAATGAACTCCAAACTGGCCTTTTTCTGCCTATACCATGTCTCCTATGTGGTGCCATGAGATTATGAGTTCATGTCAATAGTGTAAAGGGGCTACCTCTCTCCGTCTGCTTTCCTTCACCTACACTGATCTAATCCTAGTGGGAATTTACTATCCCTTATCCGGTTCCCTCAGATGAGTGTGGACGGAGAGGAGACAAGGAGAGGAATCCACTTTGGACTAGAGAGATGCACCCAGGGCCTCAGCTGTTTTCATCTGGTTGCATGCATCCTCACATGCTGTCTCCATCTGCACCACAGGGGAGCAGAGCAGCCTCGGCTACAGCTCAACAGGAAGTCGCTTGTTTCTCTCCTTCCCAGATAAGCTTGGCCAGATGTTCTCTCCCTCCTCCTCCGCTGTCCTTCTTCATCCCTTCTTTATCCCTTCTTCCATCTCTCTGGGTGGGAGGCTGTATGTCTGTGTGAGTCACTCTCTCTGCTGAGTCATTGAGGTGACTTGGTTAATCAGCTCCATGTGTTCTAATCACTGTGTGGGCCTCCTCCAATCAGACCTGACCTCTAGTCCAATCAGAGAGCTCCCCTCTGGGGCTGTGCCTGCATGGGTCTCCAGTTGCCTGTTCGGCCCACACAGTTATTTATACGAATCTGGCCTCAAAATGGCCTCCAGAAGTGGGGTAAATGACAAAACAAACAGAATGACAAACAAAGCTCTGGAGAAATGTTCAGCCAACGGAGCAACAGCCGCGTAAGAGCTGGGTCATTTAATAAGGTTCTGGCACAATAATTCAAATGTTTGTTTGCAACTGCAAAACAAGGATGTGGCTCCAGGGTCTCATCTCGTTATCGTGGCATGTAATCAAGATAAGGACGGAAGTCAATGTGATCTCTCACCCACAGAGCTTCTCTTTGCCAAAAAGGTATTCTGAGGTCTATTAGCTGAAGGGCTGAAGAGCTGGACTCGGATCAGTTGCTATGGTCATGAGCGTACACTAGTAATCGAAGGATGACTGTTCTAGGACGTCTATTTCTATGGGCCGGTGACTTAGTTATTTTGCAATGAATTGGAGCACTGAAATAGACTCAGTCAATGAGCAAAGCTTGAGTTCCAATTAGAATTTGCCCATTATGACAGGGTGATTATCCCGAACTAGCTGCTTTTCCACAGAACTAACTAAATGTATGGCGGTCATTGATTCAGTCACATTTGATCTCTGGGTTCTCACAAGACAAGGGAAAGCAAACAAACAAACAAACAAACAAACAACGTTTGTGCTGCAGTGTTTTACGCTGCGGATGAACAAATCATGGACAAATCAGTGCATACTGCAGAACCTGCCCTACATTGAATCAGAAACCACATGCAACTGCCTAGCTTCAATATGAGTATTTTCTTGGGAGAATAAACAGACACAGCCTCAACCGAAGAGCATGCTGGTGATGATCTGTATTAGTTCAGGAGAAGACAACATACTCTCTCATATCTATCTCCCACTGAGACCGGATGCCAATAGGGCCAGGTGCACAAACCATGTGGTCCAATACATACACAAACCACCGAAACCATGACAGGAAGGTAGGCGTTTGTGCTGAATATGAGAAAACAACATCTCTTGGGCCTCGCATCAGCTTGCAAATGTGGGGGGAAAAAAGCTTGTTGGATTAAGTGCAGTACGGAGATGTTTCTCTTTCCATCTTTCCACCCGCTTGAGATAAAACAAATGTTCTCTTAACTCCAGCAATCGGATAAGAAAGAAGCGTGTTGTTTCAGCGTTGAAAGGATTGTGTCTTTTATTGTGTGAATGCAGATTTCTGATAGACACAATTCCACAGATGGATAGCCCTACGCAACAAGTGAATGTAGCTATGAAACCAAAAGAAAATACCACACTAATGTATTTCAGTGTATGTAGACATGATGAAAAACCAAGCTCTGCAGTTATTGCATGCAACAAGTGAACGTATGAGACCAAAAGGAAATCACACATTGTACTCTTCTACAGTTCATAATGTTTTGAATTAAAGTCGACAGGGCTGTTTCCCATAGAATGTTTCATACTGAGTCTAATGACTCTATGGGATGGTATTCATTTGTTATCTGGGACATATTCCTTTAGTCATGGGGCTGTGAGAGGCAGGCATTAATGTGATGGATGGAGACTCATTGTAGCCCAGGAGGAGAAGGAGCCAGGAGGAGAGATGACCCAGTGTCCTCCTCACAGTACAAACACACACACACACACACACACACACACACACACACACACACACACACACACACACACACACAGGGAGAGACACACTGCCCTGGGAGGGAAGGGACAGATAGAAATCAACACACATACACACCCCTTCACTGAATACACATTTGTTACAAAAACATATATTTCCTTTTCAAGCACGTGCAAACTGTCACACATGTTCTGTTTAATATTTCCGTTTCCACCTCTTACACACACTCACTTTTCCTGACAAACACATACACCCCTTTCTCCCATTTCCAACTGCCCCCCCCCCCCTACACATATATACACACACACTGGCTGTGTCCAGCACATTCACAATGCTCCCCATTCAACTCTCCCTGAATGAGGGGTGTGGCATGCCTGCTGCTGGCCGCCTGGCTGGGGTGTAGAGTGGTGGGTCATGTGACCAGGCTGTGGGGGAGGGGCCTGGGAGCAGAAGCAGAGCCTGCCCAGCTGGAGCAGAAATCAGGGTGGTTGAGAGGAAAGAGAGGAGGAAGAGAGAAAGTGAGGCTGGGGTGAGTGTCTCTGGTTTTCTGTTCATTCATAACATGCTACGGCTTCTTGTTTCTCTGACCGTGTGTGATTTCCTTCTGTAGAGAAGCTGGAGGAGTGATAGAAAGGGAAAGAGGAGTAGTTCAATGTGTGCGAGTGTGTGTTTGGTGTGTGTCAAAGTTAGTTTGCCAGGTGTCCTGTCTGGACTGGGTTTTGGAGCTGAAGCGTGTAGTGTGTGACAGCTGTATTTGTCAGGGATTGGAAAGGTGTCAATATTCAGACCAGACCTTTTTCTATCTGTCTTTCTCTTGTTCCATTGTGCTTTCTGGGGGGCTGCTGCTCCCCCTCCTTTAGGTTACCCCCCCCTCCTTTAGGTTACCCCCCCCTGTTTCTCATCCCCCACTGTCTTCTCCCTCTTCCTTTGTCTACTCGGCTCCATTCAGATTGAATAATCAATCTGCTAAAATGGATGGGGGGAGTCCTAATTGCTCCCTGTGTTTTTAAGGTCCCTGGTATGTTTCTCTCTTTTTTTCTTTTCTTTTTTTTTTATCCCATCAGCGATTGTTTTAGCTTGACTTTGATACATTACAGTGGATTAGTAAGTAAGATGTAGAGGCCAACTTTTCGACATGATTTAATTTTGGCAACCCCATGCATCTGCTCTCTGGTGGATTGCTGTAGCAAGTTCAAGGTGAGTTGAAGCGTCAGGACACATTTTCTGCATGAGACTTTTTTTTCAACAGAAGAGCGGACCATTCCTTCCAACCCAGCCCCTCCGCTTCACTTGCCGCCTCAAGAGAGAACGAACCATGTTTGTGCCCCACCTTATGTGACTGACCATGTTCCGTTCCCTGTTTCTGCTGTTGAAATATCAAACATATTGCTTCCATTTGCAGTAGTTCCAGCTTTGGTCACATGACCTCCATTTTACCCAGCCTTCAACAGGTTGTATTGTACACAATCCACCAATGGACAACTATAATTGAAGACAGTAGAACAAGACGCAGCAGTGTAGCATGTAGTCAGATGTTCTAGATGTCCTTGCCTTGGTGTCTGCCACACTGTATCCCTATATGGCCAAGGAGTGACACTGTTAGCTTAACTGCAGTCAACATTAGTGTGTGTGTGTGTGTGTGTGTGTGTGTGTGTGTGTGTGTGTGTGTGTGTGTGTGTGTGTGCGTGGACACAACAGCTATGCTGCGAAGACAAGAGAATTGGTCTCAGCACCACTGTAACAGATGTGACCGTACTTCGTAGCCCTCTTGCGTTTTTAAAGAAAGAAATGCCCCGCCAGCGGTCCCAATTGATTGGTGTTTATTCTGGCGATGGACACAAAGAAGCACATTAGATGTGCAGGACAACAGTATGTTGATGGCTGTAGATTTGTGATTCCACTGTTACCGTGGAAACAACTGCATTAGCAGGGGCTAATCTCGAGCTAGCTAACTCACTCTTACAGCAATAACATACAAAAGCATATCCCAGACTTCCCCCAATATCTAACAGGTACCGTACACAGACACTGAGTATACCACACATTAGCCTTCCTAATATTGAGGTCACACACTTTTGCACTCAGAACAGCCTCAATTCGATGGGGCGTGGACTCTACGATGTGTTGAAAGCGTTCCACAAGGGATGCTGTTCCACAAGGGATGCTGTTCAACAGGGATGCTGGCCCATGTTGACTCCAATGCTTCCCACAGGTGTCAAATTGGCTGGATGTCCTTGGGGTGGTAGACCATTCTTGATACACATGGGGAAACTGTTGTGTGAAAAACCCAGCAGCGTTGCAGTTCTTGACACAAACCGGGTGCGCCTGGCACCTACTACCATATGCTGTTCAAAGGCACTTAGATTTTCATGGTCTTGCCCATTCCCACTCTGAAAGGCACACATACACAATCCATGGCTCAACTGTCTCAAGGCTTAAAAATCCATGTTTAACCGGTCTCTTCTACACTGATTTGATGTGGATTTAGCAAGTAACATCAAAAATGGGTCATAGCTTTCACCTGGTCAGTCTGTCATGGAAGGAGCAGGTGCTCATAATGTTTTGTATACTCAGTGTGTATACACATCAG
Organism: Oncorhynchus nerka; assembly: GCF_034236695.1. Classification (NCBI taxonomy): domain Eukaryota; kingdom Metazoa; phylum Chordata; class Actinopteri; order Salmoniformes; family Salmonidae; genus Oncorhynchus; species Oncorhynchus nerka. Next base: position 33,604,120 of record NC_088410.1, read on the forward strand.
GACAGGTACATAGTGAACTCTTACACATTGTAAATATGAAAGTAGAATATTCTATTTCAGGACGTGACCTACCGCTTGCGTGTCAATATCAGACCCGGAAGAATTTACGTTCGACATCTCCCACTATCTGCAAGCATGGCCAATGACATAACACCTTGTTGATATGTAAACTCAACCAACAAATAGGAATACAGAAACCTCAAATACGTATTTCTGCAGTGTCAAGAGGGAACATAACCAACCCTGTTCCACGTGTTTAGTCCATTTATTTCACCGACGCTTTAGAGTAGGAGACACTGACCTAATATTAAAACCTATTAAGCTGTAATGTGTTTACAGCTTCCAGGCTAGCCGCTACAGTTATTAGCCATCAACACAATAAACCAACCGTTAATTAGCTACATTAGCCCACAAGGGAGTAGTTGCATTGTGATTACAGTGTAACCTTTCGCTAATACGTCCGCCATTATTTCATGCTTTCGTTACTATTCAGCTCACAGGGAAGGTGGCAGGACTGAACGTGGCTCGGCTCACACACCGTAGCAAAACACCTTACAACGGGAAAGCAAAGAAATCTGTCCCATTTCACTCTATTAAAATAAATAGGTCATGTTTTCCCTCTAATGAGCCAGACCCTGTTCGGGTGACTATCCTGGGGGTAGAGAGCTCTTAAGAGGTGGATATGTGGCCTGTTATGCCTTAAACAGCCTCTCCTTTTCTCATCCAATGACAGAGGAGTCCATCCTCCAGACCCCACTGCGAGGTTAACACTACTGTTAGTGTATGTGAGAGGTGGGTGGAAGGAGGACAAGATGGGGAGGACGTGAGCAGGGAGGAACGGTAAACGTGTCATTTCCTGTTATAGGCGAAAGTTGTTGGTGTGCAGGGCGAGACAGCGAGGGGCCCGTGGCAGCATGTGCACAGCAGGCTATGGGCCCCCTGCCTTATGACCGCTACACCGAGTCATGATGACAACGACATGATAGGACGTCCGTCATGATTGTTTTTAACAGTACCGGGTGATGAAGTACACATGGTCCTCGTTGGCGCGCTGTTCGTCAACAACACATGCTTGCTATCTATTGACTCCATTTACAGTGTCAATGTATCAGTCTGAATTATTTTTTATTTTTTTTAGAGGAATAGCTTCTGGGTTATGTGTAACCTTTGCTTGACATTAGCTAGCCAGTCATTGCAGCCGTCATTAATTCCTCAGTGCTCTCTCTAGATCACAATCGGAGACTATTAGGTCTAGCTCTGGTGTAGCGGGATTTCTTCCTTCGATTCCCGTACGTCCTCTTTGCTGGCCTCCTCTGTTTGTGCTGCCTGAAGGGTACAGCCAACAGTCTGCTTGAACCCTGTTGTGTGATGACTCTTACGTAGTGGAACACGGTCAGGTCATTAACAGGGAAATTAGATCAATGTTTCTGGCCCTGTAGAACACACTACTTAGGAGATATGAGCAAACAACTTGATTCATGTCCAGACATCTGTAAACCCTTTTTTCTTAAGTCTATTTAAGCCCCTTATTAACGCTTAAAGGAATATTAATTTGACTTCTGTGGTTGTTGTTGGCAATGGGAGTGATCATAATTGCATATCTTCCAATAACAAAATGTGTGGAAATATAAAGGGGGCAGCTGGCTAATAAAACTAATTGGAAACACATTTTTATGTGTAGCTAATTGCAGCATGAAATGAAACGAAAATCTTGGAAAAATATTCCCCACCGTGTCTTCTCAGGCCTTGTCTCAGGGCACCTTATCGTCTCATTCCTCCACTCTGAACGTAATTACATTTTCCTCTTATAAGGAAGAGTAACAGTTTTCAGTGGGGATAAAATATTTTTTAAAACCACCCAACTTCCCACTTCATGGTTGTGTGTCTGCCATACACCAGTTCCCCCAGTTCCCTATAATGCTGCTCTGGATGACTCTGTGGCTGGGTTCCTTTCAGTCTGTCTTCCCTCTTTCTCAGAGGCCTGTAGGGTTTTATAGTGTTGTGGTAGGTTTATGACTTAAAGCAGCTGGTTCTCACACAGTGTCCGACATGGCACTCAACAGCACAATAATGGCTGCACTTCTGCTGGGCCTTTCTCTCCTTTCTCATATACTCCATCTCTAGTTGATGCTTTCTCTCGCTCTCCGTCTTTCACCTTGTCATTGTCTTTGTAGCATGGGCCTCCCTTTATATTTTCCTCAACTTTGTTTCCTTCTCTCCATTTTTCTCACTCGCTGTATTTACAGCATGGGCCTGCCTCGCCTCTCATGCCCTCTATTCTCTCCCTCCATCCCTCTCTCTCTCTCTCTCTCTCACTCTGCCACTGTCTCTGTGGTGGGTAAAGGGGGCAGGTCATTATCGTTTGTGTTCCAGAAGTTCCCGTGTGGAAAGCTGTCTTTTAACACAATCTGCTTTGGGCCGCGCAGGGCCAAAGGTCACATTCTCAGGGGGCCGACGAGTGACGGCAGGAGTGAAGGATGAAGTGAGCCGGTAGCATTTTTCACCCACCTTCATCTGAAGCGTGTGTGTGTGTGTGTGTGTGTGTGTGCTGTCCACCGTTCTATTCTTCAAGCCCACTATCACATGCTATGGTGTTATTGCAGTAAAGCGGCACGTTGACCTTCTTAATCAGCTGGTTCCCTTTGGTTCAAAGGACGGATGGGAGATTGAGTGAGTGGGATATCCTCTTGGATGTACACTACAGAACAGTTACGTATATCCCCCTAGTGTACCTAGCCTCATCTCTACGGACTGTTTCAGCCTTCCATTGACCCCCAGGTGTTTACCAACCGAAACATTGCCTATTTATCTCAATCACACAGATCCCATAGTTCACCCTTCCTGTATTATGCTTAATGCTAAAATGTTTGTTCTATTCTACTGAGCCATTTACTTTATTTTTTATATTGTATTAGTTGCAAATAAGCATTTTTGTTGGACGGTGTGTGTACCCTGTTTATCCTGTACATATGACAAATACAACTTGAAACACTGTACTTGACTTGCTCCTCTTGGGAAACAGGATGTCCAGCATTGCTCTCCACTTTTTTTCTGCTTGAGGACTTTTACAGTACCCAGTGTGGGTTTAACCAAACAGGAGTAGTGACCAGATAATCTCCTACCTTACAATCGGAATGTTTCTTGATACCCAAGTTCAATCAAGTACATGTCTCACTGATTGAACAGCAGAGACAGAATGCAATATGGAATGTTATTAAATAGTTTGGGGTAATTTAATCCAAGTTTACTGGAGGACAACTTAATTTGAACTAAGACTATAACTGAATTTTTCCAGTGTAATATACGTTCAGCAAATCCCCTTATTGTTTGGGATACTTTTAAATGTACCTTCAGGGGTCTTTCATCCAATAATAAAAAGGAATTTTCTGGCTTAAGAGACAAGACTAAGAAGGGAAATCCCTAAACTAATAGTACAGGTAAATAGCAATAACAATGATACTACAGAGATGCAAAATAAGTTAGAGGAAACAAAAAGAACTTGAGGAACTTATTCAAGAACGATCTAATGTAATCTATTACAAAAAAATAAAGAAAACTGGATGGAATATGGAGAAAAATGCACAAAATTCTTCCTGAATCTCCAATACAAGAACGCTAACAAAAATAATTTGCAGAAACTCGTTACTGAAGACTGAGTCATCTATGATTGTCTGAATTATATTTTAAAAGAGGAAGCTAATTATTCTAGGCAGATGTTCTCTTTTCCGTCTCATCCTCTCCCACTGAATGAAGATTATTATAAGGATTTTTTTCCAAATGAATGTAAAACATGGAAAATTCACAAATGTACAGAATGATCCGTGGAAGAGGATGAGACCAAATTACAGAGGAAGAACTTTTTGAGGCTATTTAATCCTTTCAGTTTGGAAAAACCCCAGGGCTTGATGGCATACCGGTAGAGTATGATATACTAAAGCTCCATTGTTAGATTGTTTTAACTATTCCTATAGAAATGGTAGTCTGTCAGGTACTCAGCAGGGAGGTCTGATTTGTATATTATTAAAACTAGACCCAGATGGAAAATATAAAGACCCAGTGTATCTAAAAAACTGGAGGCCCCTTACACTTCAATGTTGTGATGCAAAAATACTAGCGAAATGTATAACACTCATTGTTCATCCTGATCAGACAGTTTTTTTTACATGGGCGATACATTTAGAGATAATATACGACAACTACTAGAAATAATGGAACATCATGAAACCTATAAGAAGCCAGGAATGGTATTTATAGCGGATTTTGAAAAGGCATTTGATAATGTAAGCCTGGATTTTTTTCACTTTCAGTAATTCTCTTATAAAATGGGAGAAAATAATGTATTGCAACCCCAGGTGTAAAATAATAAATAACGGCTACATCTCCGAGTTAATTGTCAAGAGGAGTTAAACAAGGGTGCCCGCTGTCACCATATATATTCGTTATGGCCATCAAAATGCTAGCTATTAAAATCAGATCCAATAACAACATTAGAGGATTAGAAATCTAAGGCTTAAAAACAAAGGTGTCCATGTATATGCCGATGACACAAATGTTATATTAATTAACCCTAAATGGTTCTCAAGTAGATTACTAAGAAAAGCTCATCCATTTTTTTTAAATGGCCTTTTTGCCTTTTGTGCAGATCGCCATGTCTCATTTTCGAATCATTGAAAATTATACTTTTTTCAAAGTATCTTTTTCAAACAAGCATTGCAGAGCTGGCTACAATTTCATCCCCCTGAAAATATATAAAATATTACAACAAATATTATGGCTGAACTCAAATGTGCTGGTTGATAAAATACCTGTATTTATGGAAAATATGTTAGTGTATTTTTGTTCTTAAATTATATTGTAAATTGGAACGGTGGAGTTATGTCCTTCTTGGAGTAATCATAATTGTACGGGAAGGCCTGCTCAATCCAAGAGTACAACCAATTGATTACAGCATTATCCCAAAAATGGAGGAGGCACGTGGCAATGGAAGGAGTTAGGGAACTGGTCTGTCTGCCCAATATAAAGAATCAAAACTGGAGGAGGTAGGGAACTGGTCTGTCTGCCCAATATAAAATATCAAAACTGGCAGAGGAATAAAAATAGCATATAGGAAAGTATACCAGTTTCATTTGAGGACCAGGATGTTGACAACTGTGCCATACAGATTGCAAAATAGTTGGGAAGAGATTTTTGATGTACCGATTCCATGGTAGAGGGTGTATATAAAACAACGCAAGAAGCACAAAATGTTGAATTTCAGCCAAATTATTATATAGAATTCTTGCCACCAACAAAATGTTGAATTATTTGGGGCATAAAATCATCGAAGCTCTGCAGATTTTGTTGTGAGGATACAGAATCAACACACCATTTTATTTAGGTATTTCCCTCAAGTAGCCTGTTTCTGGTCTCAGGTTCAGGAATGGCTGAAAATGCACCGCATTGATGTCAAATTGACCCTACAAATAGAACTGTTAGGAGATCTGGAGAGACCGGGTCAGTCAATTACTAATTCTCTTAGTAAAAGTATTTATCTTCAACTCACAATTTGTGGATTCTATTCGATTATATAGATTGAAATTGTACGTTAAACATCACAGCATAGTTGAAAGATATATGTTGCGTAGAAACCCGACGTGGGTGGCCAGCAGAGATAGATGGGATGGGCTGAGGGAAGCTGAGGGTTGGTATGTGGAATTAGAGACAAGTGGGAGTGGAGTTGTTGTGTGGGAGATAAAAGTAAAAACATAATAATAATTCTAACATAATTACAAGAACGTTTGAATGACACTGAGGGTTAGTTTTTTTTTTAAAGCTAATGCCAGTTTGCCTGAGGCTGATGCCGTGCAGGTGTACACATGCATATACACACACTCTCATTCAAATAAACGCTTACAAGAACACACACATACATGTAATATTGCCAGACATGCACACAAACATATACAGTTGACATTGCTGTTAAGATTTTCGGTTTCCTTGATGTCCTTTTGTTTTAAATGTATTATTATTATTATTTTTTTTGCATTGTTGATTGCTGTTCTGTCTTTTTCTTTTTTCTCTTTAGTTCATTCTCTTGGTTGGTGGAGTTCTTTGGGGTAGGGAATGGTTTTGTTTTTTTAAATACATTTTTTTCTTCTTGGTGGGGGGGGGGTGCTGTGGGAGGGGTCTCGCTGGGTTGAGGGACAGCTATTGGGGAACTGTGAAGGGATCACGTTTTTTGGCCTGGTGGTAGATCGGTCAACGTTCCCTTGAGCAAGGCATTGACCCTGGATGCTTCTGTGTGTCACTCTGAATGGGAGTCTGTTGGATGACTGGTATGATATAGTTGTTGAGCGGTAGCCCTTTGCTGTGCAGCTGGCATCGAACCCAGAAAGGAGTTCCAATGACGGGCCTGAAGGTTATTATAGCTGGTGGTGGTGGTGGTGGGGAGGTGGGTGGTAGTCAAACTGTTGCTGAAAAACAGGAAGTGAGAGAACATGGGTAAGTTGACATAAATACACCCCAAGATTTACACCCCTTGGTTCAGAGAGAGGAAAGTGATAATTGCAAGAGTGAGGCCATAGGTTAAACAGCAAGTTTTTGGGCCGTGTTTATAGGCTGTAAGGTAATTGGGTGAATGACATTCCACACATGACTAATAGGAAGAGCAGAACAAAACGCCATGCTGATGAAGATACGTTTTGTATTCATTCCCACTATACCGAATAATAGGAAAACGAGTGAATTGTGTTAGGCTGCATTCAGACCAGCCTTTCTGATTAAACTTTTGTAAATTACTTTACAATACTCTACTCTATTTAGTCTACAATGCCTCTTGCATGCGTGTCTTGTACAGTAAGCTATACAGAGGAGGAGTTGCTCTTAGGGCAATAGTGACTACTGCAATATGTCCAATAGTAGGATCCGGTGCCATCCTGCCGTGCCTGTCCGTCAGCCCTCTCTCACACTGCCCCATGTAATCCTACCATCCACATATCTGCTCAAGACAGCAGAAGGCATACAATTTAACGATTTAACGAGAGAGAGAGACAGCCGCCAAAGCTATGGAAATGTAATCTCCTGTAAAATAGAGGGGGGTGGGGTGAATAAGAGAGATGGAGGGGGAGAGAGAGAGTCAGACCATTTGGTCGGTACAGGGCAGAGACCCTAGCCTGGTCCCAGATCTGTTTGTGCTGTCTTGCCAACTCCAAGTCCTGGTGTGACAATGACACACATGGAGTTGGCAAGACAGAACAAACAGATCTGGGACCAGGCTACTGGGACATTAAAAGAGCAGACCGTGTTGTTAAGGGGATCGGTAACTGTGTGTGACCAAGAAGCGGATGATGCCTAGGCTTCCTCCCAAAGACATCCTTGGCATCCATGTGTTAAAGGGTTGTAGAGAAGGCATATACTGTCTCTTATCTGAGCCATGCAAATAGAATCTGTCACAATGTGTGTTGCACCAATTATGAGGAAGCAGCTTAACTGTTGTAATCTTCTCAGAAGTCCAGAGACCTTCAAAGTGGATTGGATGACTGGTGCTGTGGAGTTCTCATTCTTTATGACCCGTTGTCTTGTGAAGAGACATGTTGTCCTGGACCAGAGCTCTCTCTCTTTCTCTCCCACAGACCAGTCCTGGATGGACCAGCTTAATCATTGGCCACACAATTCAAACAGCATGGCCCAACATCAGGCCAAATTAGAAGTCGTGCAGGAGATGAATCATTGTCATGGTCTCTCTCATCCATGTTTCCCTTCTCTGTGGTATCCAGAGTTCTGGTATCATCAAAGGTTGGATTTGCCTCAAAGAACGGAGAAAGAAAAAAATCACTTTGTCATGTAATTTATAACAGAAAGGCAACTAAAGAGGTTGAGGTTTAATTGGAAAAGTTCTGGAGTCTTCTATGGGTTTTGAACAAGGTTCCGCCGAATTGTATTGTATTGTATTATATTTAATATATAGAAACCAAAACAAACCGAAAGCACATCGCTCCGCAATCAACCAACCCATTGCTTCATAACTCTACAAACAAGATTTGAATGAAATTCATAGTATGAATTACACTCCTTGAATATTGTATTTGGATCAGGATGTGCCGGATATTATGAATGTTTGAACGGCAGAATGAAAGCAGAACAATATTTGGTTATGGGTGCATGTAAATGATCCTCCGGTGCAGACTGTGGGCAGATTGTATCCGAATGGGATGTGGGAGAGATTCCTGAGAGAACACATTCCTTTGGGAACGCCGTGTTGGCTGGCCAGGAGCACCGGGTGGGCACAGGGTGCATGTAGGGTAAGGGGATTGCTTTTCAACGAGGAGAATTGGAATTTCAGTTTACTGACTGAAGTGAATTGGAATTGACCCCAACTCTTGAAGGGAGTGGGGAATGTGGTGGCTGTGCTTTTTAAGATGGTTTGATACGCTATAGTAGTACTAGTGCAGCACTGCTGTCAGCTGGCATGATTAACAGGGAAACTGGGGGATTATTGTTAAGGTCTTGAAATGGTCAGTGAGGTTGTCATTTGAAATGAATCAGCAGTGCTTGTTTTTTTTTTTAAACACGTTGATTTTTATAGTCTTCAGGTGGCGTATGAGTTGACTCATTTCTCATTGATGTCTCTTTCGCTGTCTCGTCTAGGCCTCTTCCGTTGTGTCTCTACTGACAAACAGGAAACCATGAATCTACCACAGAGCCTGAAACCTCACATATGGGGTTGAGAAATGTAGCTTGTGAGCAATCCTTACTAGAGAACACAGATATACATATCTCTGTATGAGCCCGTATTAACATTCATTATACATGACAGTAGAGGTTAGATGTGGCACGCAGACACTGGTACTATCCCATACCATAACCGCCACCAATGCAGTCCCGATCATACCGTGTAGCATAATTTAGCTTTCAACATTCAGATCTCAACCGCTTCGTTACACAAGATAATTGAACTTCTAAACATCTTATTTCCACCCTTGTTCGTTCATGTCTTTTTAAATAGAATCCTCCTCATTTGACCAAGGTGCTGGGTGTCCCCATTGATCTCGGATGAGTGTGCACATGGTCCCCATTGATCTAGGATGAGTGTGCACATGGTCCCCATTGATCTAGGATGAGTGTCCACATGGTCCCCATTGATCTAGGATGAGTGTCCACATGGTCCCCATTGATCTAGGATGAGTGTCCACATGGTCCCCATTGATCTAGGATGAGTGTCCACATGGTCCCCATTGATCTCGGATGAGTGTGCACATGGTCCCCATTGATCTAGGATGAGTGTGCACATGGTCCCCATTGATCTAGGATGAGTGTCCACATGGTCCCCATTGATCTAGGATGAGTGTCCACATGGTCCCCATTGATCTAGGATGAGTGTCCACATGGTCCCCATTGATCTAGGATGAGTGTCCACATGGTCCCCATTGATCTAGGATGAGTGTCCACATGGTCCCCATTGATCTAGGATGAGTGTCCACATGGTCCCCATTGATCTAGGATGAGTGTCCACATGGTCCCCATTGATCTCGGATGAGTGTCCACATGGTCCCCATTGATCTCGGATGAGTGTCCACATGGTCCCCATTGATCTCGGATGAGTGTCCACATGGTCCCCATTGATCTCGGATGAGTGTCCACATGGTCCCCATTGATCTCGGATGAGTGTCCACATGGTCCCCATTGATCTAGGATGAGTGTCCACATGGTCCCCATTGATCTAGGATGAGTGTAACGAACCAGTGTTTAGATGAAACAGAGGTGGTTCTCAATGGAGCAAATCTGGATGTGTAGTCTGGAAACAGCAGCTGTTAGGGTCTCATCCATCCATCCATTCATTCATCCATGCATGCAAGGAAAATGAGGATGGACTGAACCCTTAAACTCCACCATGTCCATTCTGCAAAGCTCCACATTCTTTCCCTTAATACTTAAATCTCTTTTCACACTCAAGTCAGAAATGTCAGTTAGCCTTTTTTCAACCCCAGTCGTAACAGTTGTCTGTTTTCAGAGTTCTGGTAAAAACACTGTGAATGGTAGTCAGTTGGAAAGGGTTAAGAAAGTGGAAGAAATCATTTGATGTTGTGTTTTGAGGGTTTATTCTGGGGTCAGCTAGGTGTTTTTACAGGTCAAATATCTTATTTCTTTTGAATAAGCAACAGATGCTTTTTTGGGGGGCTCAAGGGCCCTTCGTCTTCAGTTTGGATGCAACGTGTATTGGAGAGGGCTTCACATCAAATTAGGGTAATTTAGCGTGAGCTAAGTTTAGAATGTCATAGTTTCACTGGTCAGTTTTAATCAGGTGAATCAGCCAGAGACCCAGCAGGCTTCAAAGGCTACCAGAGCTCTGTATAAAACATTTTTATGCCTGTCTGCTATTCTGACTCATAAAAAGAAGGCAAGGCTTTCTATAAAAGTTTGATGGGGCCCCATCTATTGGATCTTCAAACGCCAATGTTTTTCTTGTAGCTCATAAATTATGAGGAAGGTGAAATGTTTCGCTACACCCGCAACAGCATGTGTATGTGACCAATCAGATTTGATCAGTGGTCACTGTTGAGGAGAGGGAAACTGATGGTTCTCGTCTGTTGTGCCAGTCCAGCCGGAACAGAGAATTCAGACAGCAGATTCCCAGTCTGGTTAAGCCACAGCCATCAGCACCCTATTTTCTCCTTGCTCTCTCGCTGTGTGTGTGTGTGTGTGTGTGTGTGTGGTCTCTTTACATTTACATTTAAGTCATTTAGCAGACGCTCTTATCCAGAGCGACTTACAAATTGGTGCTTTCACCTTATGACATCCAGTGGAACAGCCACTTTACAATAGTGCATCTAGGTCTTTTAAGGGGGGGAGGGAGGGGGGGGGGAGAAGGATTACTTTATCCTATCCTAGGTATTCCTTAAAGAGGTGGGGTTTCAGGTGTCTCCGGAAGGTGGTGATTGACTCCGCTGTCCTGGCATCGTGAGGGAGTTTGTTCCACCATTGGGGGGCCAGAGCAGCGAACAGTTTTGACTGGGCTGAGCGGGAACTGTACTTCCTCAGTGGTAGGGAGGCGAGCAGGCCAGAGGTGGATGAACGCAGTGCCCTTGTTTGGGTGTATTCTTAGAGAACCCAGACGTTACCCACCAGATGGCACAGGGGGAGCTGGCATTGTGGTACCCAGGCATGGGATGGCTTATAGACCCTTAATATGTCATTAGTGCTGGTTTGTGTCCTGTCTCTTAGAGAGGCTGCTTCCTGCACAGTAGGGTCCGTACTCTTTTAAAAAAAAAAAAAATTGAATTTTTTGTTAACCCTTATTTTACCAGATAAGTTGACTGAACACATCTAATTTATAGCAATGACCTGGGGAATAGTTATGGGGGGGATACATGAGCCAATTGGAAGCTAGGGATGATTAGATGGCCATGATGGTATGAGGGCCAGATTGGGAACTTAGCCAGGACATCGGGGTTAACACCCCTACTCTTATGTGCCATGACCACAGAGAGTCAGGACACCCATTTAACGTCCCATCTGAAATGTTTATTTTTATTTAACCTTTTATTTATTTAAGGCGGCACCCTACACAGGACAATGTCCCCAATCACTGCCCTGGGGCATTGGGATATTTATTTTTGTTGGGACCAGAGGGAAAGGTGCCTCCTACTGGCCCTCCAACATCATCTGGTCTCCCGACCAGCACCAACCCTACTTAGCTTCAGAGGCAAACCAGCAATGGGATGCAGGGTGATATGCTGCACGCAGGCAGGCAGGTAGTTAGGCACATGACACCACAACATCAACAAAGGCCCTGTACATGCCATTGTGTCATGCTTTCCCTCCCCCTTTAACACAAAGGAGTTGAGTGCTTTGCCGGTTGAGGGAATACAAAAACAAAACCCAATACTCTGACGGTGATGTGCGTAGATTGATGACGGTAAAGAGGAACGGATTTGTCTTCTATAAAGTTCATGTTCCCAGGACGTTTCAGCCAAGCCGCTCTGTGGTGTCTTAGCCTCCGTCTATCATCACAGGGTCTGGGAAAGTGAAGGTTGAGACTGCAGCTCCACACAGATACTGGCAAGTGAAGGTGTGGTCCAACTCAACCGGCACCACCTACCCATTCTCTTCTATTGGGGTGTCTCAATCTGACTATTAGTGGAGGAGAAAAGGACATTCAGTTCAGAGATTCACAGTCGTTCAGATATTCATTCTGGGGTGAGGGTTTAGAAGTAAGTTTTTTTTTAAATTATTATTATTTGTATTAATTTCACCTTTATTTAACCAGGTAGGCTAGTTGAGAACACCTTTATTTAACCAGGTAGGCTAGTTGAGAACACCTTTATTTAACCAGGTAGGCTAGTTGAGAACACCTTTATTTAACCAGGTAGGCTAGTTGAGAACACCTTTATTTAACCAGGTAGGCTAGTTGAGAACACCTTTATTTAACCAGGTAGGCTAGTTGAGAACACCTTTATTTAACCAGGTAGGCTAGTTGAGAACACCTTTATTTAACCAGGTAGGCTAGTTGAGAACACCTTTATTTAACCAGGTAGGCTAGTTGAGAACACCTTTATTTAACCAGGTAGGCTAGTTGAGAACACCTTTATTTAACCAGGTAGGCTAGTTGAGAACACCTTTATTTAACCAGGTAGGCTAGTTGAGAACACCTTTATTTAACCAGGTAGGCTAGTTGAGAACACCTTTATTTAACCAGGTAGGCTAGTTGAGAACACCTTTATTTAACCAGGTAGGCTAGTTGAGAACACCTTTATTTAACCAGGTAGGCTAGTTGAGAACACCTTTATTTAACCAGGTAGGCTAGTTGAGAACACCTTTATTTAACCAGGTAGGCTAGTTGAGAACACCTTTATTTAACCAGGTAGGCTAGTTGAGAACACCTTTATTTAACCAGGTAGGCTAGTTGAGAACACCTTTATTTAACCAGGTAGGCTAGTTGAGAACACCTTTATTTAACCAGGTAGGCTAGTTGAGAACACCTTTATTTAACCAGGTAGGCTAGTTGAGAACACCTTTATTTAACCAGGTAGGCTAGTTGAGAACACCTTTATTTAACCAGGTAGGCTTGTTGAGAACACCTTTATTTAACCAGGTAGGCTAGTTGAGAACACCTTTATTTAACCAGGTAGGCTAGTTGAGAACACCTTTATTTAACCAGGTAGGCTAGTTGAGAACACCTTTATTTAACCAGGTAGGCTAAGGCTAGTTGAGAACACCTTTATTTAACCAGGTAGGCTAGTTGAGAACACCTTTATTTAACCAGGTAGGCTAGTTGAGAACACCTTTATTTAACCAGGTAGGCTAGTTGAGAACACCTTTATTTAACCAGGTAGGCTAGTTGAGAACACCTTTATTTAACCAGGTAGGCTAGTTGAGAACAAGTTCTCATTTACAACTGCGACCTGGCCAAGATAAAGTAACATGGAATACACAAGGAATAAACAAACAGTCTATATACATTGTGTGCAAATAAGGTAAGACAAGGGAGGTAAGGCAATAAATAGGTCATGGTGGCGAAGTAATTACAATATAGCAATTAAACACTGGAGTGATAGATGTGCAGAAGATGAATGTGCAAGTAGAGATACTGGGGGTGCTAAAGAGCAATATAAATACAGTATGTGGATGAGGTAGGTAGATGGGCTGTTTACAGGTGGGCTATGTACAGGTGCAGTGATCTGTGAGCTGCTCTGACAGCTGTTGCTTAAAGCTAGTGAGGTAGATATTAGTCTCCAGCTTCAGTGATTGTTGCAGTTCGTTCCAGTCATTGGCAGCAGAGAACTGGAAGGAAAGGTGACCAAAGGAGGAATTGGCTTTGGGGGTGACCAGTGAAATATACCTGCTGGAGCGAGTGCTACAGGTGGGTGCTGCTATGGTGACCAGTGAGCTGAGATAAGGCGGGGCTTTACCGAGCAAAGACTTATAGATGACATGGAGCCAGTGGGTTTGGCGACGAGTATGAAGCGAGGGTCAGCCAACGAGAGCGTACAGGTCGCACTGATGGGTAGTATATGGGGCTTTGGTGACAAAACGGATGGCACTGTGATAGACTGCATCCAATTTGTTGAGTAGAGTGTTGGAGGCTATTTTGTAAATGACATCGTCGAGGATCGGTAGGATGGTCAGTTTTACGAGGGTATGTTTGGCAGCATGAGTGAAGGATGCTTTGTTGCAAAATAGGAATCCGATTCTAGATTTAATTTTGGATTGGAGATGCTTAATGTGAGTCTGGAAGGAGCGTTTACAGTCTAACCAGATACCTAGGTATTTGTAGTTGTCCACATATTCTGAGTCAGAACTGTCCAGAGTAGTGATGCTGGACGGGCGGGCTGTTGCGGGCAGCGATCGGTTGAAGAGCATGCATTTAATTTTACTTGCAGTTGGAGGCCACAGAAGGAGAGTTGTATGGCATTAAGGTGAATCAGAGAATCACCAGCAGCAAGAGTGACATAATTGATGTATACAGAGAAGAGTCGGCCTGAGGATTGAACCCTGTGGCACCCCCATAGAGACTGCCAGAGGTCCGGACAACAGGCCCTCCAATTTGACACACTGAACTCTGTCTGAGAAGTAGTTGGTGAACCAGGCGAGGCAGTCAATTGAGAAACCAAGGCTGTTGAATCTGCTGATAAGAATGAGGTGATTGACGGAGTCGAAAGCCTTGGCCAGGTCGATGAATATGGCTGCACAGTAATGTCTCTTATCCATTGTGGTTATGATATCATTTAGGACCTTCAGTGTGGCTGAGGTGCACCGATGACCAGTTCTGAAACCAGATTACCTAGCGGAGAAGGTACGGTGGGATTCGAAATGGTCGGTGATCTGTTTAACTTGGTTTTAGAAGACCTTAGAAAGGCAGGGTAGGATAGATTTAGGTCTGTAGTAGTTTGGGTCTAGAGTGTCTCCCCCTTTGAAGAGGGGGATGACCGCAGCAGTTTTCCAATCTTTGGGGATCTCAGACGATACGAATGAGGTTGAACAAGCTAGTAATAGGGGTTGCAACAATTTCGGGAGATGACTTTAGGAAGAGAGGCTCCAGATTGTCTAGCCCTGCTGATTTGTAGTGGTCCAGATTTTGCAGCTCTTTCAGAACATCGGCTATCTGGATTTGGGTGAAGGAGAAATAGGGGAGGCTTGGGCGGGTGGCTGTGGGGGGTGCAGGGCTGTTGACCGGGGTAGGAGTAGCCAGGTGGAAAGCATGTCCAGCCGTAGAAAAATGCTTATTGAAATTCTCAATTATAGTGGATTTATTGGTGGTGACAGTGTTTCCTAGCCTCAGTGCAGTGGGCAGCTGGGAGGAGGTGCTCTTATTCTCCATGGACTTTACAGTGTCCCAGAACCTTTTTTGAGTGTGTGCTACAAGTTTCTGTTTGAAAAAGCTAGCCTTAGCTTTCCTAACTGCCTGTGTATATTGGTTCCTGTGTAGGTGATGTATGCGTGTGTGGTAGTCACTGGACGAGGGTCCAGGTTCGGCCCTGAAATTCTAGCTCCGATAGACCAGTTGGGAACACTGTGTTTATTAAAAGTTTATTTGCAGCACTTTTCCCAGGGCTTCCTTGTGGAAGGTCTGGGCCTTCCTAGTCCAAATAAAAGAAAGCTCCTTCTGTAGTCGTTCCACAAAATGGTTCCGTATTGTGTAGAAAGCCATTGGAGAAGATTCTATACGTGACATTGAATTTAGTGTCCGATCTGAGGCAGCATGTTTTATGGGCACACTCCCAACTGCCGTTATCAGACATGAACAGGAAATAACAATGACTTCCCGTGTGCAAGGTGGAGGAAAACGCAACACTTGAATCATCAGGCAATGCCAGCTAAAGCGAGACGATGTAGATGCGATTGTGATGAACAGGAAACCCAGAGACTGCGGTGAAGGTTTCACTGTAAAGACTGACGTGGCTGTTGATACTCATCCATATTCATCAGGTCAACATGCACACACAGCTGCAGGGGGGTTAGAATGACGTGTCACAGACAGCCAGAGCTGACGTTGTCAAACTCCAAAAGGGAGTTCTACTTTCTCTCCTACTGTGAGTGAACTGTATGGACACACAACTAGAATGTAAAGCACTGGAAACGACAGCCACAGTTCCCCCGTATCCGGAGCACGTTCATCGTGGTCCGTGTTAACAGCGTGTACATTGGTCTTGAAGATTGTCTGTGGATCTTCTGCTCGCATGTTTGAATTCATTCACGGCTATTTTTGGCGGCTGTGACATGTCTCTGTCTGTGGTTTGGAGTGTCTGTAAACCTTGAGCAGTAGATGATACCACAGCACGCTGTCAAAGGAATATCACACCCAACTATCTCCTCCCACCCCTCCAGGGCTAACGTGTGTGTGTGTGTGTGTGTGTGTGTGTACATGCGACAGTTGATAGCAGCTTGTTGTCTGTTTAGTAGGCTCGTCCAGACACTGCTTTGGCAGTTAGCCTTGCTACAATTGGCAGTCACACCTTCTCTTCAGCAACTTTGGACTATTTTAGGTCTACGTCAGCGTAGACTGTACTTTTCATCTACCTGCCTCCCAGTCACTCACTCAGGTGAGTTGTAACTGCTACTATTCTACAACACGAGTCTGTGTACCTTTTTTTTTTTTTTTTGTAATTTGAAATATTGTGAGAACTACATACACTTTACAGCTGCAGCTTGCCACCATTGTTCACCATAACACAGTAAAATGAATGGTTATCGTAAGACACGCACGTACATCTTCAGATTTAGGTGGTGTAGGGAGCGGATGTGTTTGTCTGCTTTTCTGTGTGTCATTTATTGGGCTAAAGTCTCTATAGGTTGTTGGCTGCCTCGCTCAGTTTAATTCCACAGGGATCTGTGTTTGTCTCTTTTAGACGGGGGGGGGGGGGGGGGTTCTGAGTCACTTCATGTAATGATTTGTGTCGGTGTATGAGTGTCTTGTCCTGTGGCTACAGTTGGACTCTTGTTAGAGTGACTTATTGTGTGAGGTGGAGTTGTTAACCGTGTTGATACTGCTGAAGCATAGCATCCATTATTCCTCAAACATGCCACCACTGTTGTGTAGAATCAGTTTGATAACTTACATTTGTCCGGTGTAGTTTGCGTTCAGTACAGCTGGAATTCAGCGAACATTCGTGATATCTACTCATTGATCAGCAGCTACAGTGACGAGTAGGATGGAAAATATTTATCAGAATGTTTGTCAGCATGGAACGCTCCTATTTAAAATGTTCTATGCTGAACACTGATCTCTCTCTCTCTCTCTCTCTCTCTCTCTCTCATCATCAGGGTCAGAGGTCAATCCGAACCACAGCAACATGTCCGCCCCACCACATCCGCAACCCCCTGCCAAGGGAGCGTCACATGCCGCTGGCGACTTCAGCTACGTGGGCATCGATGCCATCCTGGAGCAGATGAGGAGGAAGGCCATGAAACAGGGCTTTGAGCTCAACATCATGATCGTCGGTGAGTGGTGTTGAACAGTGAACACACGCATGCAACACACACCCTTTTGAGATCATGGACGTGAGTGAATGGTTTTAAACACGCATGAACACACACACATCCTCAGTTACATCCACCCATCCCCAGAGAGAGCGAGACACACTTTATTTTCTATACACTCTATTTAAATGTTTTCAAAGTCACGCTGTCATTTGGAAATGAGCCTGGAGTGAGTGCTTGATCTTCCAGGACTAACTAGCGTGGAACCCCATTGGGGAACCCTTACCCCAAGTGCCCCTGAGATTGGTACACACTACACATAGTGGCATGCATCCTTCACTAGATAAAAGAAAGTAGTCAGGCAGAGATGGTGGAGTAATGATGCCCATTAATGTTGACAGGCTCTAGCAAACTCTACCCTGCCCTCAGCTCACCACAGCTCGCGAGTCACCGGATCTAAGATCTCAAATTATTGAATGTCTCGTGGAAGAACAGTGTCGCATCCCTGCAATAGAGTTCCAGTCACTTGTAGAATCGATACCAAGGCACATTGAAGCTGTTCTGGCGGCTCGTGGTGGAGCAACACACTATTGAGACACTGTTGGTGTTTCCTTTATTTCGGCAGTTACCTGTACTTTACCACGGTGAGAAGTGATTGAAAGCTACAAAGAGCATGTTGAAGGACCTCGAGTCTCTCTTCCAGCTTAGATGTCTCTTTTTGTGTTTGGTGGCAGTCAGTGGGGGATGGTGGTAGAGTAGAACACACAGTACTCCCTGCAGGAGTGTGTTTTGTATACATACTAGCTGTCATAGTGGTTCTGAGGAGATCCTAAACCATTGGAATGTGTTTGTTTAAAATAAAGGTGGCATCTCATGGTACCAAGTCAAAGAAAACGTATCTGGGCAAGGTCAAAAAGTATTCATTTTCTCTCATTGCTATGATGTAGGAAGATCAATTCAATAAAAAATTAAAATACGCCAGACTTTCATAATCTCTGACTAGGCTGTATCTTTCTCTTGTTGACCAGCCGTCACTGACATGCATCACAACCCTCATAGTTGTTTTCAGCAAAGGGCAACATTCAGCCAGCGCTCCATCAGAGACGTCAGACCCGTGTGCCCACTGGAAGTGGAGTCGGAACGTTGGAGAAAGGCAGACTTGTAGTGAATGATAGTTGTGTTCGTGAGCCCAGGTTATGGTGTGCAATTGTGCGCTTACATGTTATAGTCGCTATTGGTGTGAGAGACATGACTCGCATGATAAAGGCCAGGTTAGAATAGAGGGTTGTTGTTGATGCATCCCTATCTGTACATATAGGATCTGTCCAAGTCCTGATGATTAAGTTAAAGAAGACATTTTATAAGGTTGTCCTTTTTACAGGGGTATAGTTGATCCAGTGACCTACAGTATCCGGGGTCAAACTCGATGTGAAGTCGTTTTACTACTGTACAAGTGCCTAACTCTGATTTGGTTTTGAAGTGGCCGTTTTGGCTATCCTCTATGACCGTCTTTCCTAAACTCGGTCCTGAGGCCCCCTCTGTTTTTTTTTTGCCCTGGCACTACACAGCTGATTCCTAATGGCCAACTCATCATCAAACTTAGATTTTTTTCAATCGGCTGTGATGTGCTAGGGCAAGAACCTAAACGTGCACCCATAAGGAGCCCCGGGACAGAGTTCGACACAGCAGCAGTGCTCTCTGTCCCTCTCTAAAGGCATTGTGAGAAAGGTCAGAGGAGATGTAATCCGACTCCAATCTCTGAAGGCCCCTCTGTGAGATGTATTACCCTAATCCCAGCCCTAAAGCCCCTTAGACCGCAGCAGTGTCCCCTATGCATAAAGGCTAATTAAGCTGGCACAGCTGTGCTGCCGATGCCCACTGTCAGGCCTGCTGCTAATGGATGCCTTGGGGAGGTAGAGGAATCAATCAAATGTATTTATAAAGCTCTTCTTACATCAGCAGATGTCACAAAGTGCTTAAACAGAAACACAGACTAAAACCCCCAACAGCAAGCAATGCAGATGTAGAAGCACAGTGGCTAGGAACAACTCCCGAGAAAGGCAGGAACCTAGGAAGAAACCTAGAGAGGAACCAGGTTCTGAGCGGTGGCCAGTCCTTTTCTGGGTCTTGGTGAGGAGTGTGTGTGGCTGGTCCATCTGTCCTCTGTGGCCCGACAGATAGCAGGCTGGAATGGCCCGACAGCAGGCAGGAATGGCCCGACAGATAGCAGGCTGGAATGGCCCGACAGCAGGCAGGAATGGCCCGACAGATAGCAGGCTGGAATGGCCCGACAGCAGGCAGGAATGGCCCGACAGATAGCAGGCTGGAATGGCCCGACAGCAGGCAGGAATGGCCCGACAGATAGCAGGCTGGAATGGCCCGACAGCAGGCTGGAATGGCCCGACAGCAGGCAGGAATGGCCCTATAGCTGCCACGCTGGTGTCATAGTCAGTGAGTGCATGAGGACACACTCTTTGTCTAGCTCGGTCTGTCACATGACTTGTGTGTAGGGTCTCTGTTCAGAGTCAGGAAAGCTATTGTACATTCACGACAGGTTAGAAGAGCCTCATGGTTGAAGATAAGCCCCTCTGTTTTTGAGTGTGTCCAGACATATAGCTCACCCCGTGTTGGTCTTTAACAGGTCAGAGTGGTCTGGGGAAGTCGACCCTGATGAACACCCTGTTCAAGTCTAAGGTCAGCAGGAAGTCTGTGGTGTCCACCCCCGAGGAGAGGATCCCCAAGACCATCGAGATCAAGTCCATCAGTCACGGTAACACACACACACACACACATACATACAAACGGATCTGTGGTATGCAGTATACATTATAATATGTATATGTATGGTATGCAGTATACATAATACATGTCATGGATATCTCCTGTGTCTCTGTCTAGACATCGAAGAGAAGGGCGTGAGGATGAAACTAACGGTAATCGACACTCCCGGCTTTGGGGACCACATCAACAACGAGAACTGGTGAGTTGTAGTTTTTTTTTATCCCTACCACAGAGTGAATGACTGTGTCGTCGCCTGTCTGTGAACTCCATTTCCCATGTGCCCCTCCCCCCAACAGCTGGCAGCCAATCATGAAGTTCATCAATGACCAGTATGAGCAGTACCTGCAGGAGGAGATCAACATCGACAGGAAGAAGAGGATCCCAGACTCACGGGTTCACTGCTGCATGTACTTCATACCACCTACTGGACACTGGTGAGTTATGGGCTCACTCACTCTCTCTCACACACACACACACACACACACACTGTTTGTTTGTCTGGGACTTCACCACTTCCTCTAGACTACCCTCCTTTTCTTTCGACCACTTATAGAAGTCATCTTGTCCACCGAGACTCAGAGGTATCGCTTTGGGAATCAGGTTTCACAAAGACTCCTTTGACTGCAGACTCTATAGTACCCACTGTCTTGGAAAACTATAGTACCCAATCCTATCCACTGTGAAAGCAAACCATGAGTGCCAGGGAGACTAAAACCATGTATGTACAACAAAGTGTTTAGGATACATTTGTATATTTGACCAGGAACCGCGACTTGGCAAATTAGAGAATTACTTCATATTAACATACCGAAAGATAAACCACCAAAATCCTAGACAATCAAATCAAATGTATTTGTCACATACACATGGTTAGCAGATGTTAATGCGAGTGTAGCGTAATGCTTGTGCTTCTAGTTCCGACAATGCAGTAATAACCAACGAGTAATCTAACTAACAATTCCAAAACTACTACCTTATACACACAAGTGTAAAGGGATAAAGAATATGTACATAAAGATATATGAATGAGTGATGGTACAGAGCGGCATAGGCAAGATGCAGTAGATGGTATCGAGTACAGTATATACATATGAGATGAGTATGTAAACAAAGTGGCATAGTTTAAAGTGGCTAGTGATACATGTATTACATAAAGATGAGTAGATGATATAGAGTACAGTATATACGTAGACATATGAGATGAATAATGTAGGGTATGTAATTATTATATTAAGTAGCATTGTTTAAAGTGGCTAGTGATATATTTTACATCAATTCCCATTATTAAAGTGGCTGGAGTTGAGTCAGTGTGTTGGCAGCAGCCACTCAATGTTAGTGGTGGCTGTTTAACAGTCTGATGGCCTTGAGATAGAAGCTGTTTTTCAGTCTCTCGGTCCCAGCTTTGATGCACCTGTACTGATCTCGCCTTCTGGATGATAGCGGGGTGAACAGGCAGTGGCTCGAGTGGTTGTGGTCCTTGATGATCTTTATGGCCTTCCTGTGACATTGGGTGGTGTAGGTGTCCTGGAGGGCAGGTAGTTTGCCCCCGGTGATGCGTTGTGCAGACCTCACTACCCTCTGGAGAGCCTTACGGTTGTGGGCGGCGCAGTTGCCGTACCAGGCGGTGATACAGCCTGACAGGATGCTCTCGATTGTGCATCTGTAGAAGTTTTTGAGTGCTTTTGGTGACAAGCTGAATTTCTTCAGCCTCCTGAGGTTGAAGAGGCGCTGCTGCGCCTTCTTCACGATGCTGTCTGTGTGGGTGGACCAATTCAGTTTGTCTGTGATGTGTACGCCGAGGAACTTAAAACTTACTACCCTCTCCACTACTGTTCCATCAATGTGGATAGGGGGGTGTTCCCTCTGCTGTTTCCTGAAGTCCACAATCATCTCCTTAGTTTTGTTGACGTTGTGTGAGGTTATTTTCATGCAAAGTTAAAAGCATTTATTCTTATAGACAGGGAAATGGTTAAGTGTCTTCAGTCTGTCTCGGAGCATGTAAAGATTCTGTCAAGGTCCTGCAGTCTTCTAGATGTGTATGCATTACTAACAGAATAGTTTTAAACACCCAGGTGGTGGCTAGTTGTTTCATTTTTCAAGGTGACAGGTAGCCTAGTGGTTAGAGCGTTGGACTTGTAACCGGAAGGTTGCAAGATCGAATCCCCGAGCTGACAAGGTAAAAATCTGTCGTTCTGCCCCTGAACAAGGCAGTTAACCCAAGGCCAACATTGAAAATAAGAATTTGTTCTTAACTGACTTGGCTAGTTAAATAAAGGTTTAATAATAATACTCCTTCCTTTCACGTCTGCAGTTTTAGTCATTTGTGTGTGTGTGTTTGTGTGTGTGTGTGTGTGTGCGCACCCTGGGCACCCTGGGTGGACTTGCATATATATATACACACACTGTCTGAACACATATCAGGACTCCATCTACTGGCTCACAATTGTCTCTTCCATCCGCCCACATCATTTCCTTGACCTGTAGCTCAACAGTTGTCCACCAGTTATTCTCTGGAGTGTATTGAGTGTGTGGTGTGTGTGTGTATCCCACAGTTTGACACACTCCCTCACCTACCCCTCAAGACACCACAGCTGCACAGTGTGTGTGTGTGGGTCTATGTGGCAGCTCTACAGTCAGTGCATTGTCCAGACCCTCTTTCGCAAAGCATGAGCCAAAGCTTTTTCCCTCGTTCTCTCGTCCCAAAAGCTAAAATGACTCACTTCCCCTGCCAATCCCCTCCCTCTCTCACCCGCTTGACCTCGAGTGCATCCCCCCTCCCCCAAACAGGCTCTCTTGGAAACTTCCAAGCACCTGTCCCCTCTAGGGACCTCTTAATCAGGCCTGGAAACAGGGGGAGCAGGAAGAAGGATCTTCTTAACTGCCACCAGGAGACTTCAGAGCAGGAGCACAAAGAGGATGTCCTACCCCTCCACTCACCACCGCTCACTGTGGGGCTGAAGCTACAACCTGGCACTGGGCTAGAGAATACAAGCAACAGGCATAGGGATGCATAAAACACGAACACACACACACGCGCACGCACGCAGAGTCAGCAAAAGCAGATGGGACGACAGGGGAGAGACACAATAATAATGTGTTGAGTAGCCAATGCTCCTCTACAGGACAATCTAAGGATGAAAGCCTGTGGGTTGAACCTGGCTCATGGTCTATTCTCCCAACTCCCGTTCTACTCTCCTCTTCATTCCTCTCACAAATGACTTGAGGTCTGCAACAAGGGCCTGTAACCAATTACTAACACACCATGCCAAGGCCATGGCTGTGTAACAAATGACACCCTATTACCTATTTTAGTCCACTACTGTTGACCAGCGCCCCTATGTCTCTGGTCAAAAGTAGTGAACTACATAGGGAATATGATGCCATTTGGGAATTAACCCATGTGTCTTGGATAGCTCCATGCTTTGGTGCCATTATGTCCGTAACAGGCACTACGCTGAATATTCAGTAATACTGGTATCTCATATCACCAAATAATAGCAGAGACATCAAGTTTTATAGCCCAATGGTTGTGGTTCTTTTTATTGTCAAACTTCTTGACTGCAATTTGAAGGTATTAGACCCTGGGTTAGTTGGAGTACTTTTAAGTGTCAGCAATTTGCTTCAAGGTTTCATTTAGTAGGTAGACTGGTTTTCAATAGACGTAGGATACGTCCCAAATGGCACCCTATGCTCTGTGGGCTATGGCCAAAAGTAGTACACAATATAGGGAATAGGATGCCATTTATGTCGCACCTGTAGCGAATGGAAGCGGATGCAGTCTTGTCTGCCTAGCAGCCGTTGACTGAATGGTTGACCACACTCTTTCCCTCAAGGCTGTCCTCTTGTTACCTCATGAAGGATGCTTTCTTTGAGGACTACCAGGGTATCCCACGGTTACGCCAGCCAATGTTGCACTTGGACTCTCTCTTGACCCGCGAGGTGGTTTTAAAGACATCAGAGAAAGAGGAGGGAAGAGAGCAGTCTACAGTGCGGTCACCCCCTCCCCCTACGTGGTTGCTTCCATTTTGACCACAGAACAGCTCTCCGAGAATTAGCACTGACAGCTCAGCCCTCCCTCTGCAGACACAGCTACCAAGTTGACTATTTCCCCTTTTTGAAGTGGAGAATTTGAGCATATGGCATCTCTGTGTGCATAAATATGTACAGTTTAGTGTGTAGGCGTGCATTGTGTGTGCTGAACTTTTTTCTTGATAATTTCCCGTTTTTAAGTGAAGAATTGGAGTATAGCTGTATTGTGTGTGTGCATGTCTATCTGTGGTATGCGTGTTGACTGATATGTGATTCACATGTGCATGTCTATCTGTGGTATGTGTGTGTGTTGACTGATATGTGATTCACATGTGCAGTGAACCTCGGTCTCATCTATTTGTTCAGAGGCGTGTGAACATCTTTATAGTCAAACATCAACCGTATGTATTCACTGACCTGTGTACAGTAGGCCTACATACCACTGATGCACATGAGACACTGTGTGTGTCTGACTTACAGTCCACAAAGCTGAGGTCACGGTTCCTGAGGGGACAGGAGATCAAATTATAGGCGGAGCCAAGGAGAGCTGCAGCAGGGCTATGACCTATGGGAGCTCTCTCTCACACTTCCTCTTTCTTTCTTTCCATTAAGTGGTGTTCTCTCTGTGTCTGTCGCTCTGTGTCTGTCGCTCTCCTTCTCTCCCCCTTTCTCGCTCCTCGCTCTCTCTCTCTCTCTCTCTTACCATGTCACGTGGGTCTCTCTCGGACACCCTTACCATGTCACGTGGGTCTCTCTCGGACACCCTTGGCATGTAGTGTGACGTGTATTGGCACGCGTAGTGTTCTCTGTTCCTGCCCCGTTCCGTGTGCATGTCTCTCCCCTCTCCTGAGGGGGCCCCTCTATAGTCCAGCTGCTCCAGGTCTTTGATCCAGGGTGACCCATCATGGCTGGGATAATTGGAGGGGAGAGGAGACCATAAGGAGGAGCTGGAGAGGGGAACAACCAGAGGCATTACTGCCAGCCAAGCAGGGAGTGGTGATACCATAAAGAGAGAGACTGAAAAGAGAGGGAGCCTATAGAAAGGAGGAGGAGGTACTGCCAGGCCAACTATGGTGCTGCTCAAACAATTATCAGACATTCAGAATGAGCAGAGAGCCCACTCTGTAAATGTGATGTACTTGTAGAGAGTATTGTCTTAAAATGAACAACATTTTAGATATTCATATTTTCAATTTTTAATAAATGAATGTGAAAATGTGTATTTCAGAATCTAGACGTACGGAACAACCAGAGGCCCTGCCAGGCTAGCTATAGCCTGAACATTCTCATTCATTCTCCTCAGATCGAGCGCAGATAGGAGAGTTTATACAGGATAGAAAGAGATGAGATGGGGAAGAGAGAAGGTTTATAGGAGATAGTAGAGAAGCTCTAAGACTTGACAACTTGGGAGTAGGATGTACAAGCTTTGTGTGAGTGGTCAGTTGAGGACAATGTCTTTAGATCTAGATATGTATTCAATTGCATTATACCCACATTTTACCCCCTAAAACTGCCACCCATGATGAAAATCTTGAGGACCATTACCTGTTTCCAGGCTTATATCAGTTTCAGTTCTTAACCATTTTGTGTTTAACCTTGGAAAGAGGTTGTGATTCGTCTTTTAAATTTGAGAATTAGGGTTATACTGGCACACTGCTGCACAATTACCTTGTCATTGATCAGAAAATAATAGACAATGGACCATCATTGCCCCCTAGTGGTACATCTGTCTCATATCATCCATGACTGAAAATACTTTGAATAAACGTTTTGGACATGCTTTCAATTATACTACAGTGCTGCATTACAATATAACCTACCAAGTTTTAAGCTACAGGACTGTTTTACTAGCACAGACTGGAATGTGTTCCGGGATCCTTCTGAGCGCATCACATCAGTCACTGGCTTCATCAATAAGTGCATTGATGATGTTGTTCCCACAGTGACTACGTACATACCCCAACCAGAAGCCATGGATAACATGCAACAGCCACACTGAGCTAAAGGGTAGAGCTGCCACTTTCAAGGTGCGGGACTCTAACGCGGAAGCTTATAAGAAATCCTGCTATGCCCGCTATGCCCTCCAAAGAACCATCAAACAGGCAAAACATCAATACAGGACTAGGGTTGAATCGTAGTACACCGGCTCTGACGCTCGTTGGATGTGGTAGGGCTTGCAAACTATTAGACTACAAAGGGAAGCACAGCCGCGAACTGCCCAGTGACACGAGCCTACCAGACAAGCTAAATTAATCTATGCTCCCTTCAAGGCAAGTAACACTGAAGCATGCATGAGAGCATCAGTGTTCCAGACGACTGTATGACCACGCTCTCCGAAGCCGATGTAAGACCTTTAAACAGGTGAGCGTTCACAAGGCCGCAGGACCAGATGGATTACCAGGACGTGAACTCCGAGCATGCGATGACCAACTTGCAAGTGTCTTCACTGACATTTTCAACATGTCCCTGACTGAGTCTGTAATACCAACATGTTTCAAGCAGACCACAATAGTCCCTGTGCCCAACACTAAGGTAACCTGCCTAAATGACTACTGACCTGTAGCACTCACGTCTGTAGCCATGAAGTGCTTTGAAAGGCTGGTCATGGCTCACATCAACACCATTATCCCAGAAACCCTAGACTCTCCCCAATTTCGATACCGCCCCAACAGATCCAAAGAGGACCAAATATCTATTGCACTCCACACTGCTCTTTCTCACCTGGACAAAGGAACACCTATGTGAGAATGCTATTCATTGACTACAGCTCAGAGTTCAACACCATAGTGCCCTCAAAGCTCATCACTAAGCTAAGGACCCTGGGACTAAACACCTCCCTCTGCAACTGGATCCTGGACTTCCTGACATGCTTCTGCCAGGTGGTAAGAGTAGGTAACAACACATATGCCATGCTGATCCTCAACATGGATCAGCATGGCAGCTCATTGGTGCGTGCTCAGTCCCCTCCTGTACTCCCGGTTCACGCATGACTGCATGGCCAGGCACGACTCCAACACCAAGTTTGCCGATGACACAACAGGCCTTATCACCAACAATGATGAAACCGCCTATAGGGAGAAGGTCAGAGACGTGGCTGTGTGGTGCCAGGACAACAACCTCTCCCGCAACATGATCTAGACAAAGGAGATGATTGTGGACTACAGGAAGAGGACCGAGCATGCCCCCATTCTCATCAACGGGGCTGCAGTGGAGCAGGTTGAGAGCTTCAAGTTCCTTGGTGTCCACATCACCAACAAACTATCATAGTCCAAGCACACCAAGACAGTCATGAAGAGGGCACGACAAAACCTATTCCCCCTCAGGAGACTGAAAAGATTTGGCATGGGTCCTCAGATCCTCAAGGTTCTACAGCTGCACCATCGAGAACATGGTATGGCAACCGCTCGGCCTCGGACCACAAGGCACTACAGAGGGTAATGCGTGGGGCCAAGCTTCACGCCATCTTGGACCTCTGTACCAGGCGGTGTCAGAGGAAGGCCCTAAAAATTGTCAGACGCTAGCCACCCTAGTCATAGACTGTTCTCTCTGCTACCGCACAGCAAGCGGTACCGGAGCGCCAAGTCTAGGTCCAAAAGGTTTCTTAACAACTTCCACCCCCAAGCCATAAGACTCCTGAACAGCTAATCAAAGGGCTACCCAGACCCCTCTCTTACGCTGCTGCTACTCTCTGTTCATTATCTATGCATGGTCACTTTAACTCTACCAACATGTACATTGACTCTACCAGCACATTGACTCTGTACTGTACTGAAGTCGGAAATGTACGTACACCTTAGCCAAATACGTGCAAACTCAGTTTTTCACAATTCCTGACATTTAATCCTAGTAACAATTCCCTGTTTTAGGTCAGTTAGGATTACCACTCTATTTTAAGAATGTGACATGTCAGATTAATGGTAGAAATAATTACTTATTTCATCTTTTATTTCTTTCATCACTTTCCCAGTGGGTCAGAAGTTTACATACACTCAATTAGTATTTGGTAGCATTGCCTTTTAAATTGTTGGGTCAAACATTTCAGGTAGCCTTCTACAATCTTCCCACAATAAGTTGGGTGAATTTTGGCCCATTCCTCCTAACAGATCTGGTGTAACTGAGTCAGGTTTGTAGGCCTCCTTGCTTGCACACACTTTTTCAGTACTGCCCACAAATTTTATATAGGATTGAGGTCAGGGCTTTGTGATGGCCACTCCAATACCTTGACTTTGTTGTCCTTAAGCCATTTTGCCACAACTTTGGAAGTATGCTTGGGGTCATTGCCCTTTTGGAAGACTCATTCTGACCAAGCTTTAACTGATATCTTGAGATGTTGCTTCAATATATCCACATAATTGTCCTTTCTCATGATGCCATCTATTTTGTGAAGTGCACCAGTCCTTCCTGTAGCAAAGCCCCCCATAAACATGATGCTGCCACCCCCATGCTTCACGGTTGGGATGGTGTTCTTCGGCTTGCAAGCCTCACTCTTTTCCCTCCAAATATAACAATGGTCATTATGGCCAAACATTTCTATTTTTGTTTCATAAGACCAGAGGACATTTCTCCAAATAGTATGATATTTGTCCCCATGTGCAGTTGCAAACCGTAGTCTGGCTTTTTTATGGCGGTTTTGAAGCAGTGGCTTCTTCCTTGCCGAGCGGCCTTTCAGGTTATGTCGTTATAGGACTCGTTTTACTGTGGATATAGATACTTTTGTACTCTTTTCCTCCAGCATCTTCACAAGGCTTTGCTGCTGTTCTGGGATTGATTTGCACTTCTCGCACCAAAGTATGTTCATCTCTAGGAGACAGAACTCTTCTCCTTCCTAAGCAATGTGGCGGCTGCGTGGTTCCATGGTGTTTATACTTGCGTACTATTCTTTGTACAGATGAACGTGGTACCTTCAGGAGTTTGGAAATTGCTCCCAATGATGAACCGGACTTGTGGAGGTCTACAATTTTCTTTCTGAGGTCTTTGCTGATTTCTTTTGATTTTCCCATGATGTCAAACAGAGGCACGGAGTTTGAAGGTAGACCTTGAAATCATCCACAGGTACACCTCCAATTGACTCAAATTTGGTCAATTAGCCTATCAGAAGCTTCTAAAGCTATGACATCATTTTCTGGAATTTTCCAAGCTGTTTAAAGGCACAGTCAGTCAACATTTGTATGTAAACTTCTGACCCACTGGAATTGTGATACAGTGAAATAATCTGTGTGTAAACAATTGTTGGAAAAATGACTTGTCATGCACAAAGTAGATGTCCTAACAGACTTGCCGAAACTATAGTTTGTTAAAAAGAAATTTGTGGAGTGGTTGAAAAACACTTAGGTTGGAGTCATTAAAACTCGTATGTACACTTCCTTTTTCAACTGTATGTAGCCTCGTTATTGTTATTTTACTGCTGATGTTTAATTGTTACTTTTTCTATATACGTTTTTAAAAATCTTAACTTAAAGCATTGTTGGTTAAGGGCTTATAAGTAAGCATTTCACTGTAAGGTATTTGGCGCATGTGACCAATAAAATTAGATTTGATCAGAAAATATCTTAACTTTAAGAGTAATCTTATTAACATCTCTCTCCTCCTCCCCTTATCTCTCTCCCTCCATGTTGCCTCTCTCCAGTCTGAGGCCCCTGGATGTGGAGTTTATGAGTCGTCTGAGTAAAGTGGTCAACATAGTCCCTGTCATCGCCAAGGCAGACACACTCACCCTGGAGGAGAGGGACTTCTTCAAACAGATGGTACGGTGTGTGTGTGTGTACAGGCACGTGTGTGTGTACACAAAAAGCCTATGACATTGATCTGTTGATTTGCTTTTAAACTAGTCCCTTTTGCACTACAACAACCTGACATGGCTGACATTAGGCTTTTACAGCAGGGTAACAAGAGGGTAAGATTACACACACGCCACCCGCTTGCACACACACAGGGTAACGAGAGGGTAAGATCACACACAGGCCGGTATGAAGCGATGCCAGGCATTACAAACAGCAGCCATCTGGATAAACTACTGTACTCTGCCCAGTCTGAGGAGTAGCGGTATGAAACGTTGGAACACTTAACCGATGTTTTTAGCCAGAAAGGAGCATTTTAAGAAGTGATTTATTTACAGTATTCCAGCTTTCTATAAACCTCCGAGGCAGCTGATGTCTACACAGATGCCAGTGTACTGTAGCAGGCTAGTCTCTTATTAGCAATACGCTACTGGGTACAGGAGATGGAGAAACCACACAGGACCTCAGATAAGGAGTCTGTTTAGAGTAAGGTTTATGCAACACTCGGCAGAGGCTGTCTAGTAGCTGCTCGGCAGAGGCTGTCCAGTAGCCACTCCTCCATGAAAGAAAGCACAGCCCTTTCTGTTGATGACTCATGTCTATGGTATAGAGGCCATCTCTACTGATTTAGAATTCGATGGAATTCTCCGTTGCTGCTTTCTCTTGAAAGTTGCACCATACCAGGTTACACTGGCCTATACGACCTGCTTGGCATAGTTTAAAAAGGCCTCTGCACCCCCTTCTGTTCCAGTGTGTGTTTGTTGGCCAGTGATCAGCCTGGGAGAACAAAATAACATGCCTGCGCGCACACACACACACACATCAAGGGACGCTAGTCTCCCCCTCTCTGGCGTCCTGCGACAGATCTTTATTAATTCTGGAGGAGGAAACACGCTGGGCAACTTGGCTACCGTTTTCCCCGACAACGGCCAATGAGAACAAGGGCGGGCGAGATGGAAGCTCTGGGGCTTGTAACCAGCTTGTTTTGGTTGGCTGCATGGGCTGGGCCATGTACGACCCTGGGATTGTGATCTTAATGGTTTTTTAAAACGTTTCTTTCTTGTTCTCTGCTCCCTGCAGCAGTTGACATGCACGCAAAGGGAACGAGAGCTTCTTATTGTTTTACCCTCTGTGTCCACAGTTCGTTGCGGGCGTTCGTGTGTGTGCTCTGGTCACGTTCCGTCGACTGTTGTGGGCTTATGATATAGGCCCAAGGCTGAGAAAGTTACAAGTTTAAACTTTCCAAGAAGTATAAACCGAGAAATTTAGAAAACCTGTTCGTCATCGACCAAGTGGAAACTGCCAAAGTAGTAATTGTGAGCGGAACGGTCATTCATTTAAAGGCCATCACTGCTGGCAGAAGAAGCCTGTCGTGCTCTCTCTGTCTCTTGTCTGTGTTCCAGTCATTATAAAGACATAGAAGAAAGGCGGCCATTTTGTAAACCTGAGTGTCTGGCTGTATATTTGTGTAATAGTGGTTAACCTCCACATTAACTCTCAATGTCAGGGAACATTAAATGACCATTTAACATCAACACCAGCCTTAGCAGTGTTTACGGTGGACTCGGAGTGAGCTACTCTAGAATTGTAGTCAGTCCTTTCCTATTCTGTTATATTTTCAGCCACGGTGACCTCATACTGGTCTAACAATCTGGCTATCTGCATGAATCATTTATGTTGTTATTGTTGGTTAGCCAGTGAAAGTTAAGTTATAAGAATGAGTAGGCTTACTTACTTACTTTTGATGCATTCTGATGTGATACAAGTCTCAGCCTCCCTTCCCTGGTCTTTCCTCTGGTGGTGAGTGAAAGGCTTTGGTGTGTGATGTTGTTGTACTGGGCAGGACACACACTCCTCCACCTCCAGGACTAGATGACTTGGTAGATGACATGAGGTGGAAACGGCCATTGTTTAGCCCTGACTGCTGGTCTACAGTACATTGATGAAACGGTGCAAACCTGGTGTTAGATTCTGATGTGTTTCTGTGTGTGTGCAGATCAGGGAAGGACTGCGAGCCAACGGGATCGACGTCTACCCTCAGAAAGAGTTTGACGAGGATGCTGATGATAGGATGATCAATGATAAGATCAGGGTGGGTATACAATGTGTGTATAGGCATGCAGAATCTCACACACACACACACACACACTGACGCATGGATTCATTACAAAGCAATTGTTTGTCTTAAACTGTGTGTGTGGGTTCAGGAGATGATCCCATTTGCTGTGGTGGGGAGCAACCAGGAGTACCAGGTCAATGGAAAGAGGCTTCTGGGCAGAAAAACTAAGTGGGGAACCATAGAAGGTAATTCAACACACACAACCATTACTCTCCCTGTCAAACTAGTCATGTAAAATGGGTTGAAGCAGATGTTGGCGAAACCATGCTTCGTTACTGCTGCCAGCACATGTTTAAATCCCAGCCAACTGATTGAGTCTTGTGTGACTATGAGCGAGTGTTTCTCATATCCACGTTTCTCTGGTCTGTGACTAAAGGCATTTCTAAGTCACAGACCCATGGAGGATTTACTGAGCCGTCTGCATCCATAACACAGTGGGGGGAAAGGTGATGTGTGGAGGACAGACCGAAGGAGGTCTAGAGAGAAAGAGAGGAATGTCACAGCTCCTTTTTACTGGAGGGCCGACTGTCTTCTTCCCAGATTGCACCTGGCCCCTCCAGGGCCCCTCTTGGCTCTTGGTGAATGCGCCTCTCATCACTCCACACTTGTCGACAGATGGCTGTAGAACAGATATCTTAATCTGGACGTCTTGCTGTTAGGTCTGTTCAAAGGACCGACCAACTAGAGCTTAGCAATCATAGCTTTCTAGAGTTCTAGTACTTGAGTCCTGTTCTGGAACTGTCAAGGTGTTCTTAAAACACCCATAATTTAACTCTAAGACAAAGGTGTGTTTGTCGGAGCACGGGTGTGATAAGTGAGAAATGTGGTTGTCCCCTGGCTGAGGGAACATTGACTCGAGCCAGCCAGGCAGTCGAGGGAGGGAGGGAGGGAGGGAGGAGGGAGGGAGGGAGGGAGGGAGGGAGGGAGGGAGGGAGGGACCTGAAGGACCGGTCGGACCTGTCTGCACTGCTATCATAAATTAGGCCACAAGAGGAGGGAGTCCTGTAGGCCCAGGGTTCTCATAGCCAGGACCTCTTTCTCCTTCTCTCTCCTCCTATTTTCTTTCTCTCTCTCGCTGATTGTCTTACTCGTTCTCACTTTTTCTCTCTCTGTCTCTCTGTCTCTCTGTCTCTCTGTCTGTCTGTCTGTCTGTCTGTCTGTCTGTCTGTCTGTCTGTCTGTCTGTCACATTCTCTTTTTCCTCTACCACTGCCCCAATGTCTTTCTCATTATCAACCTCATTATCAAATTCTTTCTCCCCCTCCTCATTCCATAAGTCATACTTATCTAGAGGGCTGGTACCTATACAGGTACATATACAACGTGTCTGTCTCTCTGTGTGTGTTCTTGTGTTAATCCCCTGTTTGTAATAGGTGGAGGAAAGTGTTAGCCAGAGAAACATTTAAAAACCAGCCTGGTTAAGGGAGACCCACCACCACGTGAATCAGTATACCCACAGACTGTGGTGGTCACACAGCAGCACCCTCTTCTCCCCCGCCCCTCCCTAAGAGGGATGAAATGGAATTTAATTTCCTGTGCTGCGATTTCACATAAATAACACTCCTTTTTCATTTTGTGGACTTGACATAATCGATCATTCAAACATGTGTTGGACCCTTTCTAGACTCCAGCAAATTGTCATGGAGAGTTTGTTAAATAATCTGACTTGCTGAGGGAGCTGAGATGGATTAAATTACTTGTAGTGGAAGGTGTAACCTTTATTTAAGATAATTGCTGCAGATGTCAAGATAAATGGGTGTCTTTGGCGCAATACTCCCATCTTGTGGCAGAGTGTAGAATAGCACATGGCATTTAACTTGATATGCACACCCTGATACACAAAATATATGCTACGTGGCTATTGTATTGTATATTATTTGACTAACTGTAAACAGAAAACACTTGCTGTTTATCCCATAGAATGCAATTTCATTTTCTTTACTCTCTTTTTGCAGTTGAGAACATTGCACACTGTGAGTTTGCTTACCTGCGAGACCTTCTCATCAGGTGAATATTAACTGTGTTTTAAGTGATGGTGATACTGACTGTGTTTGACCAGTGTTTTTGATGACGCTTGATGTTTCTCTGGGTAATGTCGATGTTTCTCTCACTAAATCTTCATCTGTGTTTCCTCTCTGTAAGGACCCACATGCAGAACATCAAGGACATCACCAGTAGCATCCACTACGAGGTGTACCGTGTCCGCAGGCTAAACGAGACCAACGCCCAGCCACCCAACGCACCGGTCAACTCACAGCAGGCCAACGGGGTGGCAGCACAGCACCAAGTCCTGACCCATGAGATGTAGATGTCTGACCATCTGCAGACAAATACACACACACACGCACACACATATGTATCTTTAATGGCTGGCAACTGTGACACACCACATGCAAACACACCACGTGACACACACACATCCATCCTTACTGGCTGACATGGACTGTACACACTCCAAAGAGGATTCCAATATCACGTATATAATGATTCATACATGATCAACTGCCAAGGTCAGAGCTGTTGGGTAAACAGTACAAGATGTCCCCTAGGGAGATGGGATGCCACAGTATTATAGCATACAGATAGTGTACAGACCAGCTATCGAAGTATAGCACATCAATTAGCTCAACTATAAATAACTGGTCGGAATGACCTGTTCTACGTTTGGGTTGTGTTGTCTAGATATTGGAGATATTAGGAGGTAGGGTTTAGGTTCTTTGTATATTTTTGGACACATCTGCACTGCCCCGAAAAGCAGCAATGTAGTGTGGAGCAGCTTTGAAATCCCTTTTGTCTTTTTCCAGTGCGTTTTCATATGTTTCAGACCTCTTACCAAACCATCCTGTCAATGTTGTATCTTGTTAAACGTATCATGTTCATTCATACAGTGCATTTTACATTTACTGTTGTGTTCTAATATTATTGTATTGTTGTCTGGATGCAGGGAACAGACATCCCTATGCTCTCCGAACTTTCTCTAAACCAAATAAATGTCCTTTCTGTTTTAAAGAGAAGTGAAATATATAGAATTGATTTCTAAATAGATATTTATGCTTGTTATGTATTCCCGTTATAATTGAGTTAGATATTCATATAGCCTACCAGTCGACCTACACACTCCTGTTGCTCTCCGAGAGGATGGAAAATCTACAGATCTGCTTTGGTTGTATTTTTCTTGCAATCATGCATTGTCTCCCGTGTATTTATAGAGAATTCTATGAATCTAGATTTACATGGTCTTTTTGGACATGATACAGAATAGGACTACAGGTAGGTTGAATATGTAGCCGACATACACCGCTTGTAATAATATTTAGTAACCTGACAATTTTGCATTCCCGGTGTAGTCGATGTTTAACTCCCTTATCTTCCCTACTAAACATTTATTCCAAAAAGTCATAAATGTGCCATTCAGCCAAACACAATTCTTCACTCCGCCAAAAACTCATGGACAGAGGTCAAAACCAAGAGTACTATTCATTCAGCAATGTAGCTTTACGTAACATAAACAATTACAAAAGGTAATACAATGTTTACTGTTGTATAGTTATTGTGTAATTTGTTATAGTATGATGAGAGTATGGTTTATCTTTGATATGCTATGTCAAATAAATAAAGATTGATATTTTTATTGTTCACAATTGTCTTGATTGCCAATCCATTTCACCTGTGCAGGTGACTCCTCTCTTAACCAATCACAAAATTTGCAATTTGGCATGTCTGAAACTGTGTGGAAAAGGATACCCTTTATGTAGTGTTTGGGTTTTAGTGTCATAAAGTGTCTTTGCAAAGTCATAAAGTTATTTCAAACTATCTGTGGCTGAATTGAGGTAAATACAGTGTGTATTGGGAGGGGTTTTTACATCAAATTAGGGTCCTCTGCATGAGCTAAATTTAGAATGTATAGTCATATTTTCACTGGTCCGTTTTAGTCAGGTGATTGGATCTTCAGATGCCAATGTTTTTTTCATGTCTACAAGCTCATGGCCAAGGGCTCATAGACCAGCGTTTCCCAAACTCGGTCCTGGGGACTCTAAGGGGTACACGTTTTGGTTTTTGCCTTAGCACTACACAGCTGATTCAAATAATCAAAGCTTGATGACGAGTTCATTATTTTAATCAGCTGTGTGGTGCTAGGGCATAAACCAAAACGTGTACCCCTTAGAGTCCCCAGGACCGAGTTTGGGAAACGTTCCCATAGACAGTTGAACGTTCAGGGCTGGGAATACAGTAAGTGTGTTCTTGGAGAACACAGATGTCACATAACCCAGCAGATGGCACAGGGGAAGCTGACTGGCACTGTTGTGGTATCCAGGGGCGGGATGGCTATAGATTGAACTTTAATATCATCATTAGTGCCTATTTGTATCCTGTCTCTCAGTTTTCAGCGAGGCTGCCTGAAGGGGTTCTCAAACCTCTCCTCTGGGACGCCCAGCCGTCCCACAGCTGGCACACCTGATTCAACTTGTTGACTATTCATCAAGCCCTTGACTGGGTAAATCAGGTGAGTTAGTTCAGGGCAACAAGAAAATTGTAAAATGTCTGGGGGATCCTGAGGAGAGGTTTGAGAACCACTGCAGTTGGACGTTACTCCACCTCCTAGTGACACACACACCCACAACACACATTGCAGCCAGCTACACACACTCCACTTTACAGCTTCCAATCATTGTTCACCAAATGTCCTCCTGGGGAACGCAACAGTCTGAATCCAAACAAAATGAATGGCTATTGTAAGGCACGACGAGTTGAATATATATCTTCAGATTGATGCGACGCCAGGGAGCAGATGTGTTTTGTAAACTGCTCTGTGATTTACTGTTCTCTGCAGGTTGTTGGCTTTGTTTGATCCCTCGGGGATCTGGAATCTTCCATTTTAGCAGGTTGTTGACTCGGTTTGCAGATCCCCAAGGGATCAATCTTCAATTTTAGTAGGTGAAAGAGGGTGTCAGTCATTTCATTCAATGTTTTGTGTTGCAGTATGAGTGTTTAGTCCTGTGGCTAAAGTTGGACTCTTCTTAGACATGGTTGCGGGTGAGTGGCATTTAATATGCACGTAGACACACACACACTCCAGTTTGTTTTTCGAGAACTAGCATGGAACCCCATTGGGGAACTATTACCCCGAGTGCCCCTGAGATTGGTACACACTACACGTAGTGGCATGCATCCTTCACTAGATATAAGAAAGCTGTCAGGCAGAGAGAGATGGTGGAGTAATGATGCCCATTAATGTTGACAAGCTCTAGCAGACTCTCATTAAGAGAACATCAACAGCTCAAAAGGGCCAATTAAAAGCCACCACCAAATATGTGCCTTACACACACACACACACACACACACACACACACACACACACACACACACACACACACACACACACACACACACACACACACACACACACACACACACACACACACACACACACACACACACACACACACACACACACACACACACACACACACACACACACACACACACACACACAGAGTAGGGACTCATAAACCCAGTGTCTTACAACATTGCCTTTTTAAAATTGTGCATGCGCTTCTTGTGTGGGTGTGTAGGCGCCCGCATATGTGTATGACCGGGATCATCAACTAGATTCAGCCTTGGGCCAATTATACTTTTTTTGAGTGGATGGTCGGGGGGGGGACAGAACATTATTACAAATAATTTGTCGACTGCAAACTGACCGCAAGAAGCCCAAACGGATATAATATTTGACTAAAACGTTATAATTTCAAACCTTGCTTACGTTTGTATACGATTGCGTGTATCTATTTTACAGTATTATTTGTGGGGCTACTTCGTAAAACATTTCCTGAATTAAAATCACTTGGAGCTGATTTGCTGGTGTTTTTAATCTTATGTCCAACAACAAACCTGGGAGGCCAAATAAAATCCCCAGTTGGGGCACCCCGGTTTGTTGTATGAGTTAAGTGTGTCCCCGAGCCCTAGGCTAGGGAACGGTTAGGGAACAGCTAGGGAACGGTTAGGGAACAGCTAGGGAACGGCGTTACGTCTGAGTAACTACTCATTATTGTTATTTTGTTCTTACTATTTCCTTTTTTATTGAGCAAATGTTTCTTTTTAACTCTGCGTTTTTGAGAAAGGGGTCAGAAGTAAGCGTTTCACAGTGAAGTCTACACTGTTGTATTCGGCGCAAGTAACAAATACAATTTGAAGAAGTAGGGTTTCAGACGTTTTCGGAAGATGGGCAGGCCCTCTGCTTTCCTGACGTTAGGTGGAAGCTCGTTCCACCATTGGGGTGCCAGGACAGAGAAGAGCTGGGAACGACAGATTGTTGTCCATGGTCACGCCAAGGTTCTTTGAACTCTGGGAGGGGGACCCCATGGCGTCAACAGTGATGGAGAGCTCTTGGATCTGGCAGGCCTTCCCCGCCGGAGGAAGAGCAGCTCCTTCTTGTTGAGCTTGAGGTGGTGGGCTGACTTCCAAGCTGAGATGTCTGCCAGGCACTCAGAGATGCATGTCGCCACCTGTCAGAAGGGGTGGGAAGGAGAAAAGTAGTTGATAGGTGCAACTGTGAGGATATGATGGAGCCAAGTGATTTGGTGTTTAGAGGAGAGGGCCTAGTACTGAGCCCTGGGGGACACCGGTAGTGAGCGCATGTGGTGCAGACATGTGGTGCAGACACAGATCCTCTCCACGTCACCTAGGAGTGACCTGCCAGGTAGGATGCAATCCAAGAGTGTGCAGAGCCTGAGCCAACAGATGGATCTAGGAGAATGAGAACACACTGAGAAGTGATTGACGCTACAAAGAGCATGTTGAACAACCTTGAGTCTTCCTTCCCAGCTTAGACATCAATCAGTGTTTTAAGTTTCAAGTTTTAATGCCAGGTGTGTGTGTGGAGTCGGTATAAATGTGTGAGTGTGTAGAGTCAGTGAAAAAATAAAAATTTAACAGAAGGGTCAATTCATTCTGTTGGTTAAGGCTTGGGGATAGAAGCTGTTTAGGAGCCTGTTGGTGTCAGACTTGATGCACCGGTACTGCTAGCCATGTATTTATGTTTGTGTGGTGATGCTGGTAGAGAAGAGAGAATGCCCACACATGCACGTACACACACATATAGTGTGTTTGTATAAGAGCCCTGCGGGATTGTGTTTTGTATATATACTATATGTTATAGTGGTTCTGAGGAGATCCTTAACCATTACAAACAGTGATTGGGGAATGTTTAAAATAAGGGTGGCATCTCATGACACCAAGTCAATGAAGACCTATCTGGGCAAGGTCAAAAGGTATTAATTTCTCTCATTGCTATCATGTATGAACTAGGAGGATTGTGTGTGTATGTATGTGTCCGTCCGTCCAGAGCTATAGCTAATTAACCCCTGGTTGCAAGATCGAATCGCCGAGCTGACAAGGTAAAAAATATGTCGTTCTGCCCCTGAACAAGGCAATTAGCCCACTGTTCCTAGGCTGTCAAAATAAGAATTTGTTCTTAACTGACTTGCCTAGTTAAATAAAGGTCAAATAAAAAATATATAATTTGTCTGTACTTATGGACTGGCCTCTTTATTCAAACCACAGGTTTTCAAAAGGTTTCAAGTCCAGAGACTGAGACTGCCATTTCAAAATGTTGATTTGTGGCCAATTTAACAATTTCTAAGTGGATTTTGATGTGTGCTTGGGGTTATTGTCATGCAGGACGAGCCAGTTGTGGCAGAGGCAACCAGCTTTTTGGCTAAAATGTCCTGGTACTGGGTAAAGTTCACTATGCTGTTGCCCCAGGACCAGTGGAAGCATAATGGCCCAAACATGTAGGTTGATGCATTGCTATGTTTTCATTTATAAAGCCTTTTACAAAAAGCCCCACTGTACCTAACACCATTACTAAACTTTAGGCATATGAGTTACAACACTCAGTCTCTGGGATGGCTAACTCTGGAAAATCCTCTGCTCTCTACTGAGTTAGGTAAATCAGCTTTGAGTTTATTAACACCTTACTTCTGGAACACCTTATTTCTGGAACAATCTTCAAAATGTTCTTACATTTGATGTTTTTCCTCCTCTAGTGCAAGTCAGAAAGCTGATTGAGTACATTTTTACAGATTAATGTGTTTATTTTTTGTGACCTGGTTTCCTTCTTGCATTTCGTATTTATATTGATGTTTATTTTCTGCAATTTGTGTAATTCAGGGCTCATCTGTAAAAAAAGACGCCTTGGTCTCAGTATGACTCCCTGATCAAATAAAGGTGCAATACATTTCACCACTATATTTTAAATTAAGTATGGGATTCATTTCTGTTCATGCATTCTCATTTCCATGCCAAACCCACAACTGGCTTGCGTGGCCAAAGAGCTCTATTTTCATGTCATCTGACTTAAGCACCTGTTCTACTCAATGCCAATGTTGTTTTGAAAATTCTAGTTTAACTCCATGCAAACTCTGTTTACATGTTTTGGATGAGAGGAAAATGTACTGTAGCTCTTTGGCCTATGAACAACAATGGTGAGGGAGTTCTATTCTTATCTTCTACATGATAAATGTGACTTAAATGTCAAAGACGCACACGGGTTCTCTTTCAATTATTTGTTTCGGCATATGTAGCTTGAAGGACTAATCAGACCGGTCAAGTGGCGAATGAGGGAGCCCTCATACCAAAGAGCCACTCACCTTCCCTCTTCTCATTCTCACCTCTCTTCCTCACAGAAGAGTTCTACTTGGCTCTCCTGAGCACAACTTGATACTTTTTCCTGCTTAACTGTTCATGTGCCGTTAACCCTGCACTTGGTGGTGTAACCTTATTAGCTCACGTCTTTTGTGTTCGGTGACATTTTCGAGTAATAATTTGCTTCAGTGCCTTTCTGCCTTTGTCTTCCTTTTGTAACTAGCATCACACGACTAACTGCGGAGACTTGGCTAGCTTAGCTGCCATGCTTAGGTAACCTGGCTAGCTCGCTGCAAGGCTAGCTATCCTACGACTAGCTTTTCTACTTGGAAGGGTAGAATTACTAGTTTGTTCTCTGTTAGTTTGACCCTTCATCGGCATTGATTAGACCGGCCATCCTAGCGTCACTGCTTATTGGTCAAGAGCCACGCTTTCGTTTGTTGCAAGACCAACATAGCACAAAGTTAGCCAAAGGAAGCTAACTAGCTAGGCTACTAACCCTTGTGGCGAATACTATCTACGTTCACATTGTTAAAGGATTAGCTTTTCTGGACAGCACTGTCTTAACTAGCTAGGCTACTAACCCAAGTGGTGAACGCTAGTTACGTTTCACTTTTTCAGGTGTTTTTTGGAGCCATGGAACCTGCTAGATTAGCTGGGCATCGATGGCGGATGAGATATTCACTCATTGATGTCAGCAAACAGGCAGCATATTGAGTGGCCTGAACCCATGGGGGGTGGCATCAGCAAGGGACTGGTACGACAGGAGTAGAACTTCCCTCTAGGACCGTTCCAGGAAAACAACTCTTCTCAGCGTGCATGACTGAAGCCAAATGCAATTTTGAAAACCTTTGAGTTTTCTGAGTCTGCACAACTCTGCCAGGACCTATGATCAAGAGAGACACTCAAGTGTTTTAGTACTATGTCTCTTGACACAATGATGAAAATAATCATGGCCTCTAAACCTTCAAGCTGCATACTGGACCCAATTCCAACTAAACTACTGAAAGAGCTGCTTCCTGTGCTTGGACCTCCTATGTTGAACATAATAAACTTCTCTCTATCCACCAGATGTGTACCAAACTCACTAAAAGTGGCAGTAATAAAGCCTCTCTTGAAAAAGCCAAACCTTGACCCAGAAAATATAAAAAACTATCGGCCTATATCGAATCTTCCATTCCTCTCAAACATTTTAGAAAAAGCTGTTGCGCAGCAACTCGCTGCCTTCCTGAAGACAAACAATGTATACGAAATGCTTCAGTCTGGTTTTAGACCCCATCATATCACTGAGACTGCACTTCTGAAGGTGGTAAATGACCTTTTAATGGCGTCAGACCGAGGCTCTACATCTGTCCTCGTGGTCCTAGACCTTAGTGCTGCTTTTGATACCATCGATCACCACATTCTTTTGGAGAGATTGGAAACCCAAATTGGTCTACACGGACAAGTTCTGGCCTGGTTTAGATCTTATCTGTCGGAAAGATATCAGTTTGTCTCTATGAATGGTTTATCCTCTGACAAATCAGCTGTAAATTTCGGTGTTCCTCAAGGTTCCGTTCTAGGACCACTATTGTTTTCACAATATATTTTACCTCTTGGGGATGTCATTCGAAAATATAATGTTAACTTTCACTGCTATGCGGATGACACCAAGCTGTACATTTCAATGAAACATGGTGAAGCCCCCAAACTGCCCTCGCTAGAAGCCTGTGTTTCAGACATAAGGAAGTGGATGGCTGCAAACTTTCTACTTTTAAACAAAACAGAGATGCTTGTTCTAGGTTCCAATAAACAAAGAGATCTTCTGTTGAATCTGACAATTATTCTTGATGGTTGTACAGTCGTTTAAAAAAAAACTGTGAAGGACCTCGGTGTTACTCTGGACCCTGTTCTCCCTTTTTACGAACATATCAAGACTGTTTCAAGGACAGCTTTTTTCCATCTCCGTAACATTGCAAAAATCAGAAACTTTCTGTCCAAAAATGATGCAGAAAAATGTATCCATGCTTTTGTTACTTCTAGGTTGGACTACTGCATTGCTTTACTTTCCGGCTACCCAGATAAAGCACTAAATAAACTTCAGTTAGTGCTACATATGGCTGCTAGAATGACTAGAGCTAAAAATGTGATGATATTACTCCAGTGCTAGCCTCCCTACACTGGCTTCCTGTTAAGGCAAGGGCTGATTTCAAGGTTTTACTGCTAACCTACAAAGCATTACATGGGCTTGCTCCTACCTATCTTTCTGATTTGGTCCTGCCGTACATACGTATGCTACAGTCACAAGACGCAGGCCTCCTAATTGTCCCTAGAATTTCTAAGCAAACAGCTGGAGGCAGGGCTTTCTCCTATAGAGCTACATTTTTATGGAATGGTCTGCCTACCCATGTGAGAGACGTAGACTCGGTCTCAACCTTTAAGTCTTTACTGAAGACTCATCTCTTCAGTGGGTCATATGATTGAGTGTAGTGGTAAGTTGGTGGTTGAAGATATCCCTCTAGTGGTGTCCCGGGGGGCTGTGCTTTGGCAAAGTGGGTGGGGTTTCCTGTGGGGTTATATCCTTCCTGTTTGGCCCTGTCCGGGGGTATCATCGGATAGGTCCACAGTGTCTCCTGACCCCTCCTGTCTCAGCCTCCAGTATTTATGCTGCAGTAGTTTGTGTTGGGGGGTCAGTCTGTTATATCTGGAGTACTTCTCCTGTCTTATCCGGTGTCCTGTGTGAATTTAAGTATGCTCTCTCTAATTCTCTCTTTCTTTCTTTCTCTCGGAGTACCTGCGCCCTAGGACCATGCCTCAGGACTACCTGGCATGATGAC
Organism: Oncorhynchus nerka; assembly: GCF_034236695.1. Lineage (NCBI taxonomy): Eukaryota > Metazoa > Chordata > Actinopteri > Salmoniformes > Salmonidae > Oncorhynchus > Oncorhynchus nerka. The sequence continues at coordinate 33,647,681 of NC_088410.1, forward strand.
TCCTTGCTGTCCCCAGTCCACCTGGCCGTGCTGCTGCTCCAGTTTCAACTGTTCTGCCTGCAGCTATGGAACCCTGACCTGTTCACCGGACGTGCTACCTGTCCCAGACCTGCTGTTTTTTCAACTCTCTAGAGACAGCAGGAGCGGTAGAGATACTCTTAATGATTGACTATGAAAAGCCAATTGACATTTACTCCTGAGGTGCTGACTTGCTGCACCCTCGACAACCACTGTGATTATTATTTCTTGACCATGCTGGTCATTTATGAACATTTGAACATCTTGGCCATGTTCTGTTATAATCTCCACCCGGCACAGCCAGAAGAGGACTGGCCACCCCTCATAGCCTGGTTCTCTCTAGATTTCTTCCTAGGTTTTGGCCTTTCTAGGGAGTTTTTGCTAGTCACCGTGCTTCTACACCTGCATTGCTTGCTGTTTGGGGTTTTAGGCTGGGTTTCTGTACAGCACTTAAAGATATCATCTGATGTAAGACGGGCTATATAAATACATTTGATATGACTAGCAATGTCCAAACCAGACTTTTGGCCAAAATGAACGTCAAGGACAATCCACCGGTGGTTGAGTGGTCACTGACCAACCACTTCAACCCCAGTACCTTGTCAAAGATGTACACTTTTCTCCCTGTTAAGACGAACCGCTTCTCCGCATCTATCTACTAAACTGTGTAAGTGTTTGCTGCACATTCTTCACAGGTGTTGAACGTTACGCCCCATACTACTGGCTTTCCAGGCCGATTTGATGCTGGAGATGCATAATCTCCTATCGATTGGCAATCCTAATCCAAATCTTTGGGAAGAGATCGGTGTCTTCATAGACGACACTTCCGAGCCTCCAGGTTGTGCCATTCAAGCGTGTGGTTGTGCCATGAGCTTTGCAGTGGTAGGGGAGAGAGGCCTGTGGCCTCGGACAAGGAGAAAGGACATTTCCTTCACGTTCCTGTCGGGCTGAAAGGACTGTTTGGACCACCTGTTGCCATCATTCGGCAGAAATGCGAACTCTGTAGATCTGGGAATCGTGGTTACCTGGCCAACCCCTCCAGAAGGCAAGGCTTCGTGTCAGAGAGGGGGAAACTTTCTGCGAGAAGCCCCCAGCCACACATTGGTCTTCGACCCCACAGTTCGGATCCCCTAATGGGTTGACAGTGGGGAAAACGTTCCTTCCCTGCAGCCGCGATGATGTCCGGCTCATTTGATTCCCCTGCAGTGAATGGGCGCCCAACCTAGGGGTACACGGCAGAGAGGGGCAACCAACAGTTCACCCCACTATGAGGGAGGGGCACATCTGTGCTCCTAAAACCCTTCCCTTTGTGCAGCGACCCATTTTTATACATTCACTCTTTTTATTTCCTCAGTAAAAAAAGCCTCTGCTGTATCCAGGCATCCACATACACAGGTTGAAAATAGAATGAAAAGGAGATTCGATTCGTGCCTCGCATATTCCCTTAAATAGATAGACATTTCCTTAAAAAAAAACAGCAATATTACTGTTTGTCCCTCGCCATGTAAAATAACACGTAGTAACACTTCCTCAAAATAGTTAGAATTAATCAAAGATAAGTCAAGAAATATGTCATTCATTTTGAAGTTTTTGCAGAGGAGGTTTTAAGATGTTTGCAAGTGACAAAATGTGCATGGCAACTAGTCGTCTGTCGTTGAATGACAAACACTTAATTGAAGAATCCCTACTGTTGACCAATCACCAACGAAGGGGCGTAGACTTCGGCTACCAAACTTTGGCTTGCCTCAAGAGAAATGGTTGTGTGCTCGAACATGCCAGGAAAAACCCCTGGCGAATGATGCCGAAACGTCAAAATGTCATATGTGCAAACTGTTTTGACTGGGAAGTTTAAGCTAAGCTTAACCCAACTCTCCGAGCTAGGGTTCAAGATCAATCAGAAAAATAACTGTTTGGTGCCAACACAGAGAATAGAATACCTTGGCATAATGCTGGGTACTCTCCCTTATCGGGCAACACTCTCGGAAGACTGCATCGCCTCGTTCCTACAGTGCCTCTCCCTGTTACACAGGGGTGCTCGGTCATGTTCGAGACGTGCCTCCGAGTGCTGGGTTTGATGGCATCCACCATCTCAGTAGTACCACTCGGCCTACTGAGGGTTTTGCCTGTTGTCTGTCAATCGCCGGATAGAGGTGACATCCGCATGTCTCTCAGCTCCCAGTCACTGGAAGAGCCCCTCCATCTTCGTTTCTGCCACTCCCAGTGTTGCCAACTCCGCAGTAAGGAAAGTAGCTATTGGCTGTCCTAGAAGTCGCTAAATGACGTCATCACATAATTTGCATAATTGGCCATGTGCATGTAATTGTGATGGATGCTATAGGAGAGAGGAATAACGTCATGGGAGAGACAAACAGTGAGTAGAAAATATCCTAAATATGCTTAGAACTACAAATGAACTGTCGATTCTTGTTTTTTTTTAAATCTCACAATTCCAACTCTCCTCCTTTATCCGGGCTCGTTGAGAAGAGTAAGAACGATACATGCTTTCACGTCAGAGTCTCCAATAACACCAGAGGGGTCTGAATTCTCGCTAAATATAGCAGCAAAGTCGCTAAGTTGGCAACACTGGGCACTCCAGTGGTGATGACAGATGTGTCACTCAGACTTGGGCGCAGTTCACAAGGGAAATGTAATAAACAGAGTATGGACCCCACTAATCCACATTGCTCACATAAATTACCTCATTGCTGATGGTGCTTCTTTCACTGAAACATTTTTTACCCTCCCTTCAGAATTAGCATGTTCTGATCAGAACGGACAATACGACTGTAGTGGAGTACATTATGCGCCTGGATGGCACTCACTCCCTACGCTTAGACTATCTGTCAGGATTATTCTCTGGAGCAGAGCACACCTACAGTACTGTCCCTACGCCCGACTCATGTCCCGGGTGTACTGAACATAGGAGCAGATGTTTTGTCCAGAAGGAATTCCCATCAAAGGGAATGGAGACTCCCTGGCTCCAGAGAGCATGTGTGATATGGGAGTTGGTTATATCCCACTATGAGATGTCAAAACAAATTATTTAAAGAGAATTTAGGGTTACTTGCGTAACCACGGTTCTCTGATATTATGAGAGACATCTCGCCACATTCCCCTACTCACACGAGTGTGAGGAAGTTCGGATCATCCCATATAAATTCCTGTCCATAGAGTAAAATAGAGGCCACACCTGCTACGAGTGCCCTCAGTACTCACGTGACCATAGAGTTGGGTAGAGGGCACCCTTGTCACAAATACCCTCTCCCACCTCCAAGTCACGGATCAGGGAATTTTGAACGGTATCCTCAAATATATATATATGCTACAATGAAATATGCCATAAATCTTATACTAGCAATGTGCATTCCCACCTGAGGATCTGTATGTTTCAGCCATCTATTTCCTGCGTTTGAGGGAAGCAAAATCCAATTGTCACTTCAATCTTGATGGATTGATTGTTTTCATTTTACTACTACGACTCTTTCATACTTTTGCTTGTGCCTGTAGTTGTTTTCACGTTAACGTTATGACCGCGGAAATGTTTGTCATGACCTGTCAAACACACTCAATGAAATACAAAAAAAGTTTAAAAATCAAATATTGTCTTTCCGTTGCTTTATCTGGGCTTTAACACATCGTCTCGACACTTGCATCACAAGAAAGAGAAGAACTTAATTTCCTGTGCAATTGAAAAAGTTTTAATTTTAATACTGTAAACATTTTTACAAATTAGATGCTCCTCACCACTTCCTCTAAACTTCCCCCTCCCTCTCCTCTCCTCCCCTCCTTCTTCACTCCTACACTATCCTCTCCCCCCTTCCCTCTCTCTTTCGACCACATGTGGAACTCATTCTATTCAGAGACACTGAGGTATCGCTTTAGGAATCAAGTTTCACAAAGACTCCTTTTGACTGCAGATACTTTTGTAGACTATAGTACCCAGTCTAGAAAACATTAGGCAGGGAGTGATGGGGAGACTGAGACAATGTATATGACAAAGCATTTAGAATCCGTTTGTATATGTTCAGGTGGGAATAGTGTGTGAGGTGCCTAACAATGACTAGGAATGGGGACAAAACCATTTGAATGTTTAAAATGTGCTATTTCTTGTGATTTCAGCAGTGGAAAATTAAACCTTAAAACGTCAGCATGCTTGTGAATCATCACGGTTAATTTAGTGAGCAACTAGCAGCGAATATAATCAGATTAAACACTCAAGTGGTGGCTATTTGTTTAATTTTGAATAACGTTTGTATAGAAACCCACTCTTAATGTCTCAGTAATACCAACCACATTGCCTCATGCCGCTCTGCTAGTGATTTAGCAAATGTTCCATTTACTCACGTCTGCAGTTTGTTAGATTCATTTAACAGGGATTAAAGTGTCCTTAAGTGCACCCTGGTTAGTCTCTCTCATGCCCGTAGGGTCTAATATTTGTGGATATTCTATTTGTGGGTCTTCAGATGGTTGAGCCGGGAGCCACATAATTTGGTGCAGTGTGGACATGGGTGAGTGGTGGTTGGGCCTTCCTGGTGTTGAGGCACATGAATAGGAACAACACGACACAAAACACTTAGTCACTCAGCAAAAACGGATGGCATGACAGGCGATGAGGGGAGAGACACTAAAATAATGTGTTTAGTAGCCAATGCTGCTCTTTAGGGCAATATGAGGGTATAACTCTCAATCCTGGTGTTCTGGTGTTCTTTAAGCAATATAGATCTTACTGCCGGTGGAACCTGGTTCAAGGTCTAGACTTAAGAAGCTTCTGGCACTATTAAAAAAATTCTCCCCAAAACCCAAATACTCCCCCTTCTTCATTCATTCTTCGTTTTTTTTCTTCCCTCCGTATTCATTGCTTTCACAAATGGAATATCGTCTGTCGGTTGAGGTTTGAAACAAGGACCTCTAATCAATTACATAGACACGATGCCAAAGCCATATGTGCATTCCAAATGACACCCTTTTCCTTGTAGTGCACTGCTTTTGAGCAGGGCCCCTATGTCTCTGGTCAAAAGTAGTGAACTACATAGGGAATAGGATGCCATTTGGGAATTAACCCATGTGTCTTGGATAGCTCCATGCTTTGGTGCCATTATGTCCATAATAGAGAAATCCCAAGCAGAATAAAAATGTTTTGATTGTAGACACTACTCTTGAATATTCATTAATTGAATTGATTTGTCCTTGGTTTAGAGTCAGCAACTTGCTTCAAGGTTTCCTTTTACTAGCTTGAGCAGTTTGAGATAAATACACATGACTATGGTAGTGTCGTGTCTTTGGCTTTGCCGGATTAAGTGATATGACATGCTATTCTATAAAATCCTTTCTCTGTAATTAATATTACCTGATTAAGCTAATCATGTAAATGTAATTAACTAGAAAGTCAGGGCACCACGAAAGAGTGTTTATAGAGCTGTTATCTTCCGAATAAACTCTTAAAGAACTAGTAATATTTTACATCAATAGCAGTCAATATTAATCGTCACCTTATTTCAGTCTCATCTGAACATCGTAGAATTCTTGCTTATCTTCACGAACCCTGGCTAACAAGTTGAATCAGCAATACAAAATTGGGTTTAATTATTTATTTACTAAATACCTAACTAATCACACATAATTACATATACACAGAATTAATCATACATTAATTACAAATTATGTCATAAAGGAAAACTTCCCTAGCGGACGGAACAGATATGACAGCTGGTTATACAAAGAACGGGGGTTGGGTTTGAGTGAAAGAGCGGGAAGACTTGAGGAACAAAGGGAGAAAATATGTCTCTATCTACTAGCTACTCTATTGTAAATACAGAATCTTATGCATTCTAAATTACCGCCCATTTGGAAAAGGAAAATGCAATAAATATTTACTCTGATCTGCGCTTCGGTAAGTTGGTGATAGATGGGAGGCCGTGTTGCCCAACAGAGTCCTTTGAAGAGTGTCTCTGGTGGTGAACGGAATACGTTGTAGTGTCGGCGTTGGGTGGTAGATGGGATACTCTGTCTGTCCTTTCCTAGCCCGTGTTTACAGCGGCCGCTGCTAACTCAACGGCTAGGAGGTATCACTTCTGTAGTGAATAAGAGTTCAAAGTTCATACCATTTGCAACCAAAGCTCACGCTGAGGTTGGCTTAGTTCTGTAGTTGACATGTTAGTCCTTTTCAACTAATGGACCGTGGTCCTATCGTCCTCGGGACAGGAGGTTACATTTTCGTCAAGGGCTTATATAGTGGAGAGAGAGAAGGGTGTGTTTCATAGTTTATAACCCATGTCTCTTCACAGGGGTGGGTCACTGATTGAGCAGAGCTCTAACTTTATGAAAAGCCAAATCTCTCATTTAGAAGCTAAAATTACATTGAATCTTTTCACAAATAGTGTGAAATTTATTTAAACATTTAAATTGCACAACAATTCCATGTGCCTCTGATAACTAGAATGTGTAGACTTTCCCAGATACAGTTTGTCGTCCTGTCATCAGTCATAATGTCTCAGATGACAACCAAACTGACATCATATCCATTAAGTACCAACGTATATTTTCAACTGGTTCTATTACCGAAATATGGTTCCTTTCCCCCCACTTGTTTGAAGTTCCCAGACTCTCTATGTTTAACAAAGGCTATTCAAGAGTCCTTCAGTAGAGTCAAGAGAGAGAGGGGAGAAAGGTATTTATGGGGGGGTCATAAACCTTACCCACAGGCCAACGTCATGACAGGTGCATCCCAAAAGGATGTTTGAAATGCTTTTTACATTTTGAATCACAAACCATTTTCTTTAGGAAATCATGATGCAAGTGGCTATTTTACATGCCTCCTGTAAGACCATCGATCTGTGAACTGTACATGATACAGGCATCTTGGAGTCATTATACTCCTTATAGTGTTCTCTAACATGGAGTATGTTTAGATTCTGAAATATACATTTATTCATTGAATCTATGAATATTGCCAAATTATCCGTTTTTCCCATAATTTTAGACATATTGTGTGGAACACTATAGTCTTCATACACATCACATTTCCAGAGTGGGCTCTCTGGTACGACCCATTTTATACATAGAAATTAACATTATAGGTCATTAACCAATCACAGCCCACCTTTAGGATTGCACATTCAGCAACTCATCAGCAAAGGGAGTTTCCTCTTGAATCCATTTACCGTTCCCTGTGTTGGTGGTGCTCATACAATTGATAAGAACTTCAGAATGAGCAGAGAGCCCACTCTGTAAATGTGATGTACTTGTAATGCATTGTTCCAAACGATATGTCTTAAAATCATCAAAAATGGTGGTTTGGAGATATTCACATTTTTTTAAATGTTGAATAAATGAATGTGTAAATGTGTTTCAGACTCTAGACATACTCCATATGGAATAGCCAGAGCCACTGCCAGGCTAGCTATAGCCTGAATATTCTCATGCATTCTCCTCTGATAGGAGAGTGTATACAGGATACAAAGAGATGAGAAGGTTTATAGGAGATAGTAGAAGAAGCTCTAAGACTTGACAACTTGGGAGTAGGATGTACAAGCTTTGTGTGAGTGGTCAGTTGAGGACAATGTCTCTCGTCACATAATGCTCAATATAGATATGTATTCAATTGCATTATACCCACATTTTACCTCCTAAAACTGCCATCCATGACAAATCTTGAGGACCATTATCTGTTTCCAGGCTTATCAGTTTCAGTTCTTAACCATTTTGTGTTTAACCTTGGAAAGAGGTTATGATTCGTCTTTTACATTTGAGATTTAGGATTATACTGGCACACTGCTGCAAAATCACATTGTCATTGATCAGAAAATAATAGACAATGGACCATCATTGCCCCCTAGTGGTACATCTGTCTCATATCATCCATGACTGAAAAGTCTTCAGTGGATGTGACATTCATTGCCCCACAGCTGCTTTATCAAACGTCTCAAAAGAAATGTCCTTTGTGGTTGAATAAACGTCTTGAACATGCTTTCAATTATACCACAGTGCTGCATTACAATATAACCTACCAATCAGAATATATCTTAACATCTTTCTCTCCTTCTCCATCTCCTCCCCCCCTTATCTCTCTCCCTCCATGTTGTCTCTCTCCAGTCTGAGGCCCCTGGATGTGGAGTTTATGAGTCGTCTGTGTCTTTGGGGTTGTCGTGTCTTTGGCTATGCCGGATTAAGTGATATGACATGCTATTCTATAAAATAATTTCTCCGTAATTAATATTACCTGATTGAGCTAATCATGTAAATGTAATTAACTAGAGAGTCGGGCACCACTAAATAATATTTATAGAGCTGTTATCTTCCGAATAAACTCTTAAAGACCTAGTAATATTTTACATCAATAGCAGTCAATATTAATCGTCATCTTAATTCAGTCTCATCTGAAAGTTGTACATTCTTGGTTATCTGCACAAACCATGGCTAACAAGGGTAGCCTAGTGGTTAGAGCGTTGGACTAGTAACCGGAAGGTTGCAAGTTCAAACCCCTGAGCTGTCGTTCTGCCCCTGAACAGGCAGTCAACCCACTGTTCCTAGGCCGTCATTGAAAATAAGAATTTGTTCTTAACTGACTTGCCTGGTTAAATAAAGGTCCAATTTAAAAAAATTACACATACACATAAAATCATAACTTGATTACAAATTACATCATAAAAGAAAACGTCCCTAGCGGGCGGAACAGATATGACAGCTTCTTACACAAAAGAAAATGGGCTGGGTTTGAGTGAAAGAGCGGGAAGACTGAGGAACAAAGGCCTAAGCTGTGCTATTGTAAATACAGTATCTTATGCATTCTAAATTACCGCCCATTTGGAAAAGGAAAATGCAATAAATATTTACTCTGAGCTGCACTTCGGTAGGTTGGTGGTAGATGGAAGGCCGTCTTGCCCAACCGAGTCCTTTGAAGAATGTCTCTGGTTGTCAATTGGATACGTTGTAGTAATGTCGTTGGGTGATAGACGGTATACTTTGTCTGTTCCTTCCTAACCCTCGTTTGCATCTGCTGTTGCTAACTCAACGGCTAGGAGGTATTACTTCTGTAGTGAATAGGAGTTCAAAGTTCATACCATTCGCAACTAAAGCTCACGCTGATGTTGGCTTCGTTCTGTAGTTATTATCTGAACCATTCTGACATAGGACCGTCGTCCTCGGAACAGGAGGTTATATTGTTGTTAAGGGCTTATAGGAAGGAAGAGGAGGGCGTGTTTGAAAAGTTTTATAGCCCATGTCCCTTCACAGGGGCGGGCCACTGATTGAGCAGAGCCCTACCTTATGAAAACCCAAACCTAACATTTTAGAAGCTAAAATCACATTTCATCCCATCACGAATAATTTAATATTCAAACATTTAAATTGAACAACAATTCCATGTGAATCCGATAACTCTGATGTGTAGACTTTCCACTGTAGAGTTTGTCATCTGATCATTGATGAGAATGTCTCAGATGACAACCGAACTGACATCATATTCATTAAGTACCACCGCATATGTTCCATTGGTCAGATTACCAGAATATAGTTCATTCCCCCCCCCCCCCACCCACCTTCTGATGTTCCCAGAATCTCTATGTTATCCAAGTGTTTTGCAAATGTAACCTCAGTAGGGTAGAGAGAGGAAAAAGGGGGAAGAGGTATTTATGACTGTCATAAACCTAACCCCCAGGCCAAAGTCATGACATTGTCATTGATCAGAAAATAATAGACAATGGACCATCATTGCCCCCTAGTGGTACATCTGTCTCATATCATCCATGACTGAAAAGTCTTCAGTGGATGTGACATTCATTGCCCCACAACTGCTTTATCAAACGTCTTAAAAGAAATGTCCTTTGTGGTTGAATAAATGTCTTGGACATGCTTTCAATTATACCACAGTGCTGCATTACAATATAACCTACCAATCAGAAAATATCTTAACATCTTTTCTCTCCTTCTCCATCTCCTCCCCCCCTTATCTCTCTCCCTCCATGTTGTCTCTCTCCAGTCTGAGGCCCCTGGATGTGGAGTCATCGCCAAGGCAGACACACTCACCCTGGAGGAGAGGGACTTCTTCAAACAGACGGTACGGTGTGTGTGTGTGTGTGTGTGTGTGTGTACAGGCACGTGTGTGTACACAAAAAGCCTATGACATTAATCTGTATATTTGCTTTTAAACTAGTCCCTTTTGCACTACAACAACCTGACATGGATGACATTAGGCTTTTACAGCAGGGTAACAAGAGGGTAAGATTACACACACGCCACCCGCGTGCACACACACAGGATAACGAGAGGGTAAGATCACACACAGGCCGGTATGAAGCGATGCCAGGCATTACAAACAGCAGCCATCTGGATAAACTACTGTACTCTGCCCAGTCTGAGGAGTAGTGGTATGAAACCTTGGAACACTTAACGGATGTTTTTAGCCAGAAAGGAGCATTTTAAGAAGTGATTTATTTACAGTATTCCAGCTTTCTGTAAACCTCCGAGGCAGCTGACGTCTGCACAGATGCCAGTGTACTGTAGCAGGCTGTCTAGTAGCTACTCCTCCATAATGGAATGCATAACCCTTTCTGTTGATGACTGATTCATGCTTATGTTATAGAGACTAGAGGCCCTCTGCTGATTTAAATGGAAGTTTAAATGATTTAGAATTCAATGGAATTCCCAAATGCTACTTTCTCTTCCTGTAACTTTAACTCTGCACCATACCAGGATACACAGGCCTAAACTACCTGCTTGGCTCAGTTTAAAGAGACCTCTGCAACCCGCTCTGTTTCTGTTGGCCAGTGGTCAGCCTGGGAGAAGAAAATGAACATGTACACACACACAAAGAAGAAAAGGACATGCACATGTACATGCACATTCCCTCTCTCCAGGGACGCTAGTCTCCACTCTCTGGCATCCCGTGACAGCTTTATTAATTCTGGAGGAGGATACACATTGGGCGACTTGGCTACCGTTCCCCCGACAACGGCCAATGAGAACAAGGCAGAGCGAGATGGAAGCTCTGGGGCTTGTAACCAGCTTGTTTTGGTTGGCTGCATGGGCTGGGCAATGTACGACCCTGGGATTGTGATCTTACATTTTTCTTGATGTTTCTTTCTAGTTCTCTGCTCCCTGCAGCAGTTGACATGCATACAAAAGGAACAAAATAGCTTTTTATTCGGGTTTTGCCATCTGTGTCCAACAGTGTGTGTGTGCATGCTCTGTTATAGCTTTAAAAATTTAGTCAGTTTACATTTCATCCTATAATGTAGGCCTAAGGCTGAGAAAGTTAAAGCTACAAGTTTAGACTTTCCAAGAAGTATAAACAGAGTAATGTAGAAAATCTGTTTGATCATCAACCAAGTGGAAACTGTCAAAGTAGTAATTGTGAGCGGAACGGTCATTCATTTAAAGGCCATCACTGCTGGCAGAAGAAGCCTGTCTGTGTTCGTCATTGTAAAGAAGGCGTCCATTTTGTGTCTGGCTGTATATTTGTTTAATGGTTGTTAACCTCCACAGTAAGTCTCCATGTTAAAGAACATGATATAGATTGTTTAAGGTCAACACCAGCCTTAACAACATGGAGTATTTATGGTGGAATCCGAGTGAGCGAACAGTGTGTAGTCAATCATTTCATACTTGTATATTTATCGTTTCAATCATGATGACCTTATACTGGTCCAAACAATCAGGGTATCTGGAGATCTGCTTGAAGAATTGTTATGATGTGACAAAGCCTCCCTGGCCTGGTCTTTCCTCTGGTGGTGAGTGAAAGGCTTTGGTGTGTGATGTTGTTGTACTGGGCAGGACACACACTCCTCCACCTCCAGGACTAGATGACTTGGTAGATGACATGAGGTGGAAACGGCCATTGTTTAGCCCTGACTGCTGTTCTACAGTACATTGATGAAACGGTGCAAACCTGGTGTTAGATTCTGATGTGTTTCTGTGTGTGTGCAGATCAGGGAAGGACTGCGAGCCAACGGGATCGACGTCTACCCTCAGAAAGAGTTTGACGAGGATGCTGATGACAGGACGATCAATGATGAGATCAGGGTGGGTTTACAGCGTTGTAAATACGCGCGACCGACCGACCCACCCACCCACCCACCCATGGATTCATTATAAACCCTGTGTTGTGTGTCGTCAGGAGATGATCCCATTTGCTGTGGTGGGGAGCAACCAGTAGTACCTGATCAATGGAAAGATTATTCTGGGCACAAACAAAGTGGGTAGCCATAGAAGGTAATTCAACACACACACACACACAACCATTACTATCCCTGTCATACTAATCATGTCAAATGGGCTGAAGCAGATTTGCCATTGCCTGATTGGACTGCACAGTACAGTGGATCAACCATGCATGTTACTACTGCCAGTACATGTTTCAATCCCAGCCAACTGATTTAAACATTTGTCGTCTAACTCATATCCACGTTTCTCTGGTCTGTCTTTGACTAAACAGATTTAGGAGTAATAGACGCGAGGAGGACGATTTACCGAATCTTCTGAATCCGGGTCATAATGGGGGAAATTGTGCACAGACACCAGGCCTGCCGTGTCCGGTCTGGAATGTGATGTCATGAGCTCTGAGCAACGTCGTTTTGGGCTCTAATATGTGTTTATTATGATCAAGTTCGATTCCCACTGTGAATTATTTTACCAATCGAGATGCATATTTTAAATAGTGATCCATTCTGACTACTACATTTGTCCACTAAGGACCACGTGCTGACACAGTCCAATCACGAGCCGGCAGGCTACGAGGAGGCTTGCACCCTCGTGCTGTAGACATTACGGTTGACTCTCTCAGGCAGGATGAAAACGACTACATCGACCATGTTCCTCTGCTAGTTACGGTCAATTTCACCATGATCCATTCAGTCCCATTCAGCAATATGGTGCCCTTCAAATTAGAATATTTCCGGCTTCATGCGCCATCAGGAGTTTTCCATAGGAATACGTGGATGACGTCAGCGCTATCACTATCTACTGGTTTGAATGTCTATGACAGACACTGGTGTAGACAGACAATACTGTAGTTGAGAACATGCCTGCACTCGCACACACAAACTATCATAGTGTTTATGTTTTTTGGACTGCCTTAAGCATTCTTACTGCCAAGTTGGGGGTCATATCAAGTGAGCGTCCATGACTCACCACTGGGGGGAATAGGGGGGTTGGAGGTGATGAACAAACAGGAGGAGGAGGTCTGAAAAGAGAGGGGGGGGGGGGGAAATGTCACAGCTCCTTTTCACTGGAGGACCGACTGTCTTCTTCCCAGATTGCACCTGGGCCCTCCAGGGCCCCTCTTGGCTCTTGGTGAATGCTCCTTTCATCACTCCACACTTGTATAGAACAACTATATTATTCTGGACCTCTTGCTGTTAGGTCTGTTCAAAGGACCAACCAACCAGAACTTAGCGTACATAGCTTTCTAGAGTTCTAGTACTTAGGTCCTTTTCAGGAACTGTCAAGGTCTCCTACCCCATAGTCGATTGAAGCTCCTCTAATTAGCATAAGAATACAAATCTTTCTGTTCAAGCTAGATATTAGCTTCTCAATCGTCCTTCCGCATCTGAGCTAGAAGGTGTCAGAGTTACAGCGGTGTTTGTCAGACCAGGAGACATCCTGAAAAATGTATTTTTCTCCCTAAAAAGTCTGCAGTGTTCAGAGTTTGGGCATTTTTTGCTCCACGGCCCCCACCAGCTCCACGACCCCCACTAGCTCCACGACCCCCCTAGCTTCACAGGACTCATCTGAAGTCTGTACTGACGGTGCCAACTTCGGTTTGTAGAATCTGAACGCTTTGCGCTACAAACTATTACGACCCCACTATCGAAAGCTGAGACTCATGTTGTTTTTCTCTACGACACCCACAAGCTTCACAAGAGTCGTCTGTGTATGGAAGTCGTTTTGTGCCCCGAAAAGGGGATAAATATGGGTAAAAATATAGGACAGACGCTTCAAAACATACTTCCTTGTGATGACATTTTTTACTATTTGTTTTGCCCCAAGGCTTAGTCTCTATGGGGTTAAAACACACATGGACTTTAATTGAACTTAAGACAAAGGTATGTTTGTGGGAGCATGTGATGTGAGAAATGTGGTTGCCCCCTGGCCAGGCAGTGGGAGAGGGATGTATGGAGGGAGCAAGTGAGAGGAAGAGAGAGGTGTAGACCTGCCCAGCAGCTGTCATGGGGAAAGGTCAAGGGGTGTTAATACTTTCTGAACGCACATAAAATACTATCTAAAGGTAAAAGTGTATTATTAAAGGGGCAGTCTGCAATTGCTTAATACATTTTTGGACTTTTAAATAAATTGTATATACCAATTGGTTCTTCGAGAATATAACTTATGAATGCCTCATGAGCTTAGTTCAACTGTTGTACCTCATCAGAACCCTAAATATAAGATTGTTTTACCTCAACATTTGTAAACAACGTAAATTTAAGCAAGCACTGTATAGCCTCAAAACATGGTTAAAACTATCATTTTGATATAATGGCTGGTCCGTCCTTGGGTTGATGTTTCTCTAGGTAACATTTATCACATGCATAACATCAAGGACATCACCAGTAGCATCCACTACGAGGTGTACCGTGTCCGCAGGCTAAACGAGACCAACGCCCAGCCACCCAACACACTGGTCAACCCACAGCAGGCCAACGGGGTGGCAGCACAGTTCTGACCCATGAGATGTAGATGTCTAACCACCCCAGAAACACACACACGCACATATGGGTTGTTCCACAAAATGAGACCCTTTTTGGGTAGTGTGACTTGAAGAGTTTTATTTGACCTAATTTTAACATTCTGTCATAAAGAGCACATGTTCAACTTAATTTTAAAATGAATGTTTTCCCAATCTCAAAAGGTTAAATATAAAAATGACTGTAGTAAGTGCCTATTAGAAGCCAAATCAAATAACAGTGTTGACGGTAACAGGATTGTCAATTTCATCTTAAATCATTCATAAATCCCTTTCTAACAGGGGAATGGAAGCTTGTGTGCAACAGGGAGGAGCAATTCAATGCAAGCTTCACATTTTTATTTTTTATTGTTAAAACATTTTTTGCCTTCTATATATGGGTAATAAGGTGTACGTATTATGCTCGACCCGCTCAGTTGATTTATTTTCATGTTTCTTTGAATAAAAAATATAGTTTCATCATTAAAATGAGAGTTCAGTTCACGTAACAGGGTTCAACTTAAAACGAGGAACATGTTTTCTTAATTGTTTCCCCTTAAAATGAATCACTAATCACATGAAATAAATAATACTCTTTAGAAATTACTCTGTCAAAGCAACAAAAAAACTAAGGCTTTACAATGATGGTGAACACTTGAAAACTGTTGGGGTTAAAATCTTACTAGAAATCACAGAGCATGCACAGAGATACATGTCAAGATGCTGAATTTTGGCACTTAATCAAGTCTTATTCATATAAAAAAATATACTTTTATTTAATTCATTTAAACAGGCTTTTTTAATTGATGCACAATTTCTACTTTAAATATCAAAGGGATGCAAAAGGGACTCATTTTGTGGAACAACCCATATCTTTAACGGCTGGCAACTAATGTGACACACACACACACACACACACACACACGCACCCAAACATGCAAACACCACGTGACACACACACACATCCACTCACACTGAGCCTCCTCCGACATCTCCCCATCATCACTGGCTGACGTGACATAAAGGACTGTACATACCAATATCAAGTTGTATAACCATTTTTACATGATCAACTGCTAAGCAGAGTTTCTGTTAGCTGGAAGTTCTAGTGTAGGTCGTTGTAGGTCAGAGCTGTTGGGTAAACAGTACAAGATGTCCCCTAGGGAGATGGGATGCCACAGTATTATAGCATACAGATAGTGTACAGTGTACAGACCAGCTATCGAAGTATAGCACATTTAGTTCATCTTGAAAGACCTGGTCTATGTCCATGTTGTGCTGTATGGTGTTGTCTAGATATTAGGGTTTAGGTTCTGCACTGTCCAGTAAAACAGCAATGCAGTGTGGAGATGCTTTGAAATCCCTTTGTCTTTTTCCCTTTGTGTTTTCATAAATGCAAGACCTCTTGCCAAACGATCCTGTCTTTACCAATATGCTAATGTCATATTTGTGACAGTGCATTTTACATTTACCGTTATGTTTTACCGTTATGTTGTTATTATAATTATAATGTATTATTGTGTTGTTTTTAGCTAGATTTGGGTGTAGGGAACACATCTGTTTTCTCCCTATGCATTTTCTCTTCTCTAAACCAAATACATGTCCTTTCTGTTTATGCCCATCATGTACTCACTTTTAATTGAGTTAGATGATGCTCATAGGCTACCAGCTTCTAAACACGCCCGTTGTTCTCCTGGAATTCTCCTGCTCGGTCTTTCGCTATGGAGAAGTAACTAATGTCCGTTGGCATAGCCTTTGAGTCTGGGTAGCCAGGCAAGGAAAACCTATGTAGACCCCATTTGGTTATATTTATCAGTATCTCCTTGCCCTCGTACTTTGTCTCCCATTTATTCATAGGGAATTGTTTGAATCTAGATTCACATTCTGTATTTTTGGACATGATACGGAATAGGACCTCAGTAATATGTAGCCTACATACACCGCTTGTAATATTTAGTTCCCGGACAGTTTTGCATTCCCGGTGTAGTCAATGTTTAACTCCCTTATCTTCCCTACTAAACATTTATTCCAAAGTCATAAATGTGCCATTCTGCCAAACACAATTCTTCACTCCGCCAAAAACTCATGGACAGAGGTCAAAACCAAGAGTACTATTCATTCAGCAATGTAGCTTTACGTAACATAAAAAAATGACGAAAGGTTATACAATGTTTATTGTTGTGTAATTTATGGTATGATAGCGTATCAAAGATGCATCTTAATGCATCTCAAAGAAATATACTATTTTCTTGTTTACACTCATTCTCTCTTGATTGCCAATTATCCACCTGACTCAACCAATCACAAAAGCCCCTTTCCTCATACGCAATTTGGCACTTCTGAATCGTTGCGAAACACTTGTTAATTTCGAAAACTACCGGAAAGGCTTTTTACCAAAGCTTTACCATTGAAGTTTGGGTTTTATTGTCATGACGGATTATTTTTTTCAAAGTTATAATGAGGAGAACCAAATTACAAGGTATTTAGAAAACAATCAAACAATATGATACTGGAAGTGGAATGATGGGGGTAAAATATACCTACCGAATTGCAATGAAACTTCTAAATATTTTTAGTTTGGTGATGATGTAGTTGTACCGTTGCAAGTAAACATCAGTCCGGGAATATAATTAATGGAAATATTCTAGGATTGGAAGGTGGTCAATGTATTTTAACTGCCTTTATAGGCCTAGTAAACCATGTTGGATAATAAACTACAATAGAGAACTACAAAGTTATTCCAAAATGTTCCAAGGCGTGTGTGGGCCTGGGCTACAACAGAAGACATTAGGCTACTTTTTGTTTTCTAGAACGAATTTATACAATTTACAGTAGCCTAGTAGAATTGCTGTTCTGACAACTCTTCAATTGCCAAGGCCAGACAGGTAGAGTGGGAAAATAGCAACTAGCTCACGACAGGCCATGTCCTGAGGGGTAACAACGCTTCAAACCGGAGCTTCACGAATCACACCTTGTTCACGCAACGCTGGGTACACTCATTCATACCTCTCCTGTCATCTTTCCTCAATCCACGTTGGCATGTTTAACTAGCCGTTCAGTTGAATAGGTCAGTCTATCTCACACTTTCACTCTATGCCTTTCCCTGCCTCCCCAGACTAGTTTTGGAAGACCTGCCTGAACATTGAAGACGCCTAGTCATCTAGGCTCTACTGACATTGATGCTGACTACCACTAGGGTATAAGAGGTGAGTGATGGGTTATACACAACTGTGTTCATGTTAATAAGGTGTGCTGGCTGTGTAAATGTTGTATATACGAATGACACCTGCCATGATGTAGATATATTGGTACATATACTAGGATGGTACCTAATGCTGTGCTTATAACATCTCGTAAATTCGCAGATATGAGCAAATTCCCCTCCAACTCGTAATTACTAGTGGTAAACATGTCTCCTCTCTGAGCTCCAACTTCTCCCACATTCTGAGCTCTGACGTCACCGACTAAGGAAATGACCTTGATAACAGCATTTTCAGCAGTTAAATGGAACAACAAAACATTATTTATGAACTAAATGGCAATCTATTTATAGTGTATTTTGTACTCTATAAATTGTTCATGAGCACAAAAGCTGTACTTTTTAGTTGACAGAGCTTGTTTGCCATTAGCCAAACGTCATTCTCAACGAGTTCAAAGCACGTGAACGTACACAACTCGTTTCTCCCAGTCTACATTTAGTTCCCCACTTGTTATGAACGCAGATTAACTTAGTAGTTATCTCAACCACTCCACAACCATCGTTGAAGGACGCCTTGAAAACGCTCTGTACTCAACGCAAGTCGTCTGTGGGCTAATTAACGGAGTCCTCTTGGCAGTGAAGAGCGATGCTTATTGTGTTGGTATGCAAATGCTTTTGTTTAGAAGTGTGTGTGGGTCAGGGACTTTTCATACCCCTTCTCTTGTAAAATGGCGAGACGTCGGGGTCGGGCGGCACTCAAAATGGCGCCCGCCGTGGCTCTTTCTCTCACCTTTTTTCCCTGAACCATCCAGCCGGGTGGGTGCTCTCCCTCCCTCCCTCACGCCCTTTCCTCTGTCTAGTACGTTTTGGATTTTGCTCTGTCTGCCACTGCCAGGTAAAGAGCAGCTCATTATCTCACACTCTTTCCAGCACGGTGCCGCCGGCGTATCCCTTAGAGAGAGGGAGAGAGAAATGTGCTGCTCTCAGATCCATAGCAGCAGAGTGTTCACTCTGTTCCCGAACACACACTCCCTCCTCCCCTACCTTTTTATTTGCCAAAGCACCGCTTTTGTGTCACTGTGTAATTAAATTAATTTGCCATTCAGTGAACCTTTTCAGGCGCAGAGACTCGATGGAGTGTTTGTGTGTGTGTGTGTGTGTCTATGTGTTTGTGTTTTGCGAGCGGCTGGGCAGTGTAGCGCCATACTTGTTAGTTAGTAATCAAACAGCTGTAGATTGGTTTGTTTTTACACCATGTATCTGCGACCCTTGTCAGACAGCGCGAGAAACCCCATTGAGCTTATAGCGCTCAAGGGAGCCCTAGTCTTGTCTCCCAGACAGTTCTCTCTGGCGCTGTGTGTGTGTGTGTGTGTGTGTGCGCGTGCTGTGTGTGTCTCCTCTGCTGCGTATGTGTCAGGGTGATGCCTTCGTGTTGCTGCAGTTCCAGTGTTGTTTGTTACACGGCACCAGGGGAGTCAACACGCTGTGGTACACTGAGAATCACTGGGTGGTCTGCATTAATGAGACAATCACACAGTCTAATGTACATAAGCTGGAGGCTGGGGGCAGCAGACGTCGACATACACATTTGGCAGGGTTTCAATAGGGTTTCAGTTATTTTTTGACAGGGTGTGTGGTCTGTGGTTGACTGGTTGACTATCTGTGCCTTTTGTAGTGGATGGGAGTTAGTCGGATAGTTCAATATTGTTGCTTTGGAAATGCAATGATTTCTTTGTCATAAATAAAGCATTGACATTGATAGTGGTGTTACTCAATAAATGCAATGGGTAATCTTGGGTAACCCAGAACTAAATCTTGATTTTGTTAACCTTTTATGTTAACAGTCAGTCTGTCATGAGAAACTATGCTATGGGAGAGCGAGGGATGGCGTCTTGAGCACCAATGTTGAGCTGAGGGTGGCGTTCATCAAGGGGAACTGACCAAACCACACCTTTTCCCTCCAGTGCTGAGTCAACGTTGGTACTCATGCCAAGTGTAACAGGGGGTTCGGTCTATAGGGACTCATATACCGCATCCTTGTGTGCCAGTCTGCCAGCCACACCGTATTCACAACATATTGCTTTAATGTGGCACCGAGACGGTTCACTTCTGAATCCTATCAGCGTATATACACAGACGTGTCGTCATATAGAGGAAGCATTGTTTGGGTGGTAGAGAGGGAAGATGGCATACATACAATCTCAGTGCTGACTGTCTGGTGCCTCTACAATCACTCTGCATGTAGTCGTACTGATTGTTCGCTATGTCGTTGCTAGGCAGAGTTGATAGGCTGATACATTGTCTGTATTGGTAATATTGCACCAGAGAGAATTTCCTTCTCTTTTCTCCCATCTTTAACTAACCCACATCCTCCTCAGTGAGTCTCCTCCTCAGTCTCTCTTCCAGAGGCTCAGACACGCAGCACAGGAGAGGTCTAGTCAGTCTGTCGACATTACTCCCCATCCTCGTCGTCTGTGAAAAACAGCCCATTCAAGCCTAAACAAACGATCGCCACCAAAACAAAAGATCGCCAGCCACGCCCGCTCCTCTCCCCCCTCCCGACGCAAATAATCAACATAAGGTAATTTGTCGCTAATTAATTGCGGGATTGTTAATGGCATCGCATTTAAAGCATGAATGCTTTGTTTTTCTGCCCCTCGCCGTTTGTTAATAAGCTGCTTGAAAATCTGTGTTTTGGGTGGTTTTCGACACCCCGGGTTTGTCTGGTGGCGGCGGGACCCCCCCCCCCCAACAGACACCCAGTCGCCCCCTTATTCTGACCACTTTACCCTTGAGAGCCCTGCTCCCCGAACGGGCTGAGAGTTCCGTACCCTTGTTTGTTGTTGATCTATGTTAATGCCCCATCGTCCATCTGTTCGTTTGCTTAATTCTGATTTTGCTTGTTTCCAGCCACGTTATCACCCCCTCCATCACCCATCGACACACACACACACACACACACACACACCTCATTACCGGCATTCATAACCACGTCAGGACACTCCCTGGGCTTCCATCTCCTGGCTCGTAGCCAGCCCTCAGACGGCCTTCGGAGAGGACGGGCTGCCGCCCCCACCCTGCCTGTATACAAATTAGCCTAGTTTTGATTAAAAGACAGCTGCATATTTGATTAATCTTGGCACCACACACACAGGAAGCAAGGATGAGGCATGCTGCATCTCCAGGGAGCCGGAGGGTTGTTTAGCTTAGTGAATGTTGTGAGTGTTTGCTGTTTTCAGATGGAAACAGGGAGCTAAAAGAGTGGAACAAAAGAGCTGCCCAGGGCCTGCTTTGGGGGGTGATGGACCACACTGGCCTGCTTTAGGGGGTAATGGACCACACTGGCCTGCTTTAGGGGGTAATGGACCACACTGGCCTGCTTTAGGGGGTAATGGACCACACTGGCCTGCTTTAGGGGGTAATGGACCACACTGGCCTGCTTTAGGGGGTAATGGACCACACTGGCCTGCTTTAGGGGGTAATGGACCACACTGGCCTGCTTTAGGGGGTAATGGACCACACTGGCCTGCTTTAGGGGGTAATGGACCACACTGGCCTGCTTTGGAGGGTAAAGCTAACACTGTAGTAATGTGGTGTGTGACAATAGCAAGACAAGTTGAGAGTGAAATCGCAGACGGACGCAAGAATGCAGTGGTTCTGTGACGTCACAGACGCTTTGCAAAGTCTCAGGTTTGGTTACAGTGGCAGGTGAAATGTGCAACTTTCGCTTCACCGTCCTTGAGCCAAGTAAAGGAGAGCTTGCTTTCTCCTCATGTATCGTCAACACTTGAAACGGAGTGTGTTGTCTTCCTCAGTTTGTCCTCTTTGCCGTCCCTGAGGGCTAAGGTGGTGTTGTATGGGTCCCCTACGGGGACGTGGGTGATATATGGGTGGGTGTGTACACTGTGAGGCCATAGGGGTGGGTGAGGGTAGGAGGGTGGGACTGTTGGCATGCAGCCAGCTCCAGTGGAATGTGTTAAGGATGGGGGGGGGGGCGGGGGTGCATAATAAATCACAAATGATGAAAGTAGGGAGACAAGGAGCCAACCCTACCAAGGCTGTTTGTATTGAGATGGGAGTAGGGGGTTGGTAAGGGGTGGGCAGGTGCAAGCCAAGGGTGGCCACATAGACCAAGGACAAAAACCAGAGGAAATGGTGCCGTCAAAGTCATGTCAATGAAATAGGCAGTTATACGGATGGACCAGGTTGGCATCCACACAGATTGTATTTTTGTTTCTTGCCGTCTAAGATGGGCAGCGGCGCTTCAGGCCGCTTCATTTTCTCAGAAGGTTGATGTTTTTCTCTGGGCAGTCACATCACATACTGTCGTGCAGGAATGCACGGTACAACTCTGTTCTTTTTGTTGCTGCGTCAATTTTAATTTTTGGAGCAAAATCTGTGAATGTAGTTTATTTGGGGGACAATGGACAGGTTGTTATTCATTTTAAGAATTCACAGCCTATGTTTTGGCAGGGATTCATTTATTGACCGTGCTCATGCTTTCCAGTACATGTGTATAGGCTATTGCTCTGCTGATAGTGTTGCTACACTGCCCCCTGCTGTATATCTGTAGTATTTCACCCTCCTGCCTGTTTCCCCTCACCATGGGCTGAAGCTAATTTATTTCTGACACTAATGCATATTCTGATTCATCAGCCCGCTCTGAGCCCATCCACCCCTCTCTAACTCATCTTATCACTGT